>NC_141154.1:100486654-101128529 GCF_053477565.2 Lygodium microphyllum | reverse complement strand
AACCCAGCATTGTGTAAGGCACAGGTTGTGTCAGACTAACAATGGTGGCAGTGGAGCTACAGCATAGGGTGCTTGAGTGTTTGACAACCATGCAAGAATTTTTTTGGTTGCCACTGCCACTATGTTGTGGTGCTGCGTTTTCTTCCTTGTATAATCATCTAGAAGTAGGGTCAGCAAGATTGTGGACTTGATGGGTTGGCTAGGTGAAAGATGGTAATTATCCAAATTGGATTCAGGCTATCCACCTTGGGAGACAAATATATTGATCACATGGGTATCGGTCAACTAAAGGTGAATGCGTTTGTCAACATAGTTGATGTGACAATTGGTAAGATACTTGAAGGTGCGTCCCAAGAGAATCTCAATACATACTCCTTCAGTATTGGGAAAAACATGGAAGAGGAGTGGAATGGTTTGTGTCTCAAATGTGAGTATGAGCTTATGTCGACCCAACAAGGTGTATGGTCTTCCTCCATAGGGGTTAAGTTGTTCATTGGTAGGCTACAATGTGGATTGCCCTAGGTTCTTCCAATGATAGTATAGTAGTGTGTTATAATCGTATCCCTCATCAACAAGATCATTGGCTATCACCAATGACTAGGTGTGGCAATGAGGCAAAATTTAAAGATATGTAGCCGGCATGACAGTTTCATCATTTGACTCAATGCTACTAATCGTCACAGCTCTTATATTCACAAATATTGACTTGGTGCCAGACAACACAGGAGAGGTCACGTGTTGACTTTACTCATATTGTTCATAGAAACTTTATTCTATGCATAGAATAAGACTCTCCATATTTACCATAAATGGTTGGCCTTGCATATTCTTGGGATGTGCATCACATGCAATCACTCTAAGGGGCTCCTTTATCTATCAAGAAGGAGTATATTCAGAAAGTCCTTGAGTGATTTTATATGTAGGATGGTAAGCCTATTAGATGTCCTCTACCTTCTCATGTGAAGGTTATTTAGACTGATTTTTCATAATTTGATCAGCAGAAGGCCGAGATGGCCAAGATCACTTATGCATGATGATGTATGCCTTGATAGCCACTTGTCATGACATCACATTTGTAGTGGGAGTTGTGGCTCACTATATGGCTACACCTGCTAGCAGACAGCATTGGGATGTCATGAAGGGTATCAGGAGGTACTTAAAGGGCATAATAGATATGTGCATATGTTATAGTTGCCAAGTTATCGGAGTTGTGGGATATAGCAAACTATGCAAGACATGCAGATAGTAGGAAGTCGACCTCTAGCTATGTCTTCACCTTTGCTGGAGGTGATGTTTCTTGAATATCTAGGGTGCAAAAATGCACGGTCCTCTTTACTACTATTGAGGTCCAATATATTGTAGCTATTGAGGCTGTCTGGTAGCAAACCTTGGTATTATTGATGTGGTTCCTACACTGCATTTGGATTCTATAAGCACTATTCAATAAGCTAAGAAAAGCTAAGAATCTGGTCTTCCATCCAAAGACAAAGCACAATGAGGTGTGTTACCACTTTATCCAAGAGATTGTTGAGGACAAGTCCATTGAGCTTGTCAATATCTCAACTGACCAAAATATTACATATTTCATTACCAAAAGTCTCTCAACAGAGCATTTTGCCTTTCTTAGGAAGTCGATGGGCATTGGATGAGATCACATCTTTCCTCATCCTATTGTAATTTATGTACATTTCTACTTTGTCACATTTTTCTCATTCTCTTCTCACCAGGGGCACATTCACCTTTAACTGGGAGGTTGTTGGGGGTAAAGGCGCTTGTGGCTAGCCGCCCATGTATTAGTTACACTAATAGTATCCACATACCTATACATAGGAAGTGGCGAGCACCCATCACTATCACTTTATTATTTACTCTTTCAATGACATTTAAATAAGATACGGCTGATGACACATTGTGACTATTGGAGTTCCCACATCTTGTCTCTCTCTTACTCTTGCTCCTTCCACCATAGCTCTTGCATTCACTCATGGGCTTCCACTCCGAGCTCACTCCCTTCACATCCATATCTTCATCTATAAGGTTTAGGTTTTTTTTCATTTTCTCCAAGTTTATTATTACTTGTTTGCATTGGTTTTGGGAATCCCGCATGTATCCTTGGCATCATTCACTAGATTTTTCACCTAAAAAATATCACTGAAAGAATAAAAAATGAAGTGATAATGATGGACACTCGCCCACCTACAGTGTACATGTGTGTGGGTATGTGAGTATTGTCAGTGTAACTAATACACATGCGACTAGGCACATGCATGTTTGCCCCCAACATATACTACATCTTTTGTTTTCACTTGGTGGTGCAATCTCTTGGATCTCGTGCCTAATTTTCAGAATTAAGCTATCTATATGGGGTTAAAGTACTCTTTGAGAGCTTCGTTTTGATATATAATACGTCTCATTTGAAAACTTCTACTAAAAGTTATGGAAGATTTGGTCCAGTAGGGTCTGTTTACACAACAAGTTGTCTGCTTTGTTTTGAGATTATTTTGAAGACTTTATGGCTCCATATACTTTTGAAGTACTTCAGATAATGTATATAGCTGAGGCTTACTTCCGTTCTTCAATCTCAGTCCATATAGTTGGTCATAGTTTATTCATTTTCCATTTACAAAGCTGTAAAAAATAGAGTAGTACTTTGTTCTATCCATCTTTTTCTAGTCTTCTAGGTTTGATTTTGAGGACAAAAACTTTTGGAAAGGGATGGATTGTAAGAAGCTGGGAATAAGGATTTAGTGTAAATAATATTGATATTATGCCATGTCACACTGACATTGGTATTAAAGGAGAGGACATGTAAATTTTCACATATTTTTGACACATTAATACAATTACAGTCATTCTCTCCCATCTTGCTCACAACTTTTATGGCTTCTCCTTCTTTCCTGTCTTTCTCTCTCCAAATCTAGTATTTCTCTCTCCTCGCCACTCTTCTTCTCTCTCTTCCTGCAGTCTTTCTCTCTCTTCTGCAGTTTTCTCTCTTCTTTTTCTCTCTCTCTAGTTCACTCTCTGACATAATTTCACATCAATAGGCAAAAGAGCCTCTTGTCCATAAACTAGATGAAAATGTGTGAACCCTAACATGGTTTTGAAGGAGGTTCTATAAGCCCATAGAGCTCCACTAAGGTGCTTGTCCCAATCTCAAGGCCTTGAATGTACGTGTTTGTTGCTGATGATTTTACAAATCATTCCATTTACCTTTTCCACCAATCCATTGCATTGAGGGTAGTAAGGGATAGAGTATCGTCGTTGAATATTTAGCTTTTGCATGAGTTCACCCACCACATTAGCTCTAAACCCTGGCCCTCTATCTGATAGTATTTCAAGAGGGGTACCAAACCTACAATAAATGTGGTCAAAGATGAATTTACTCACTTCCTTAGCAGTGATTCTTCTAGTTGGCATAGTCTCGGCCCATCTAGTCATGTAATCTACCCCCATGATAATATACTCTTTTCCTGATGGAGTGTGTGGTAGAGGCCCTATGGCATCAATTTGCCACTTCTCAAAGGGTCCATAGACCTTGATTGGGGTTTGGAGTTCTGCTATGAGCCGTCGTGGTCCTGATTTTTGACATTTTTCACATGTTTGACACAAATATTTGACATCTCGATGTAGGCTGGGCCAAGTAAAGCCAACTTGTAGAACCTTTCTACTTGTGATGTCATGTGCAAAGTGGCCTCCACACACATCATCATGGCAAGCTTTTAAGATTTCTTCAATTTTCCATTTTGAAGACACTTTATTAAGCACACCATCCTTACCAAGACAATACAAACTATCATTTACTATGTGATATCTTGAAGCCTTCCGAGCTAGCCATTGTCTTTCTCCCTTAGTCAGGTGTTTGGGAGCAGGTGTAGAATATCTTCAAAGTCTTCCTTGCCTTGCCAAAGTGGGGGTTTGATAGCCATTGCTCCCACCATTGACTCATTCAGCTTTGATGATGCTAGATGGTCGGCATCCTTGTTCTGGTCTCTTGGTACATGATGTACTTGTGCCTCCCTAAATATTCTCATAAGAGATTTGGCCTCTCTCATTTTACTAGAGAGGTTTGTATTTTTGCATGCCCATATATCTTGCATCTGCCTTACCAATAGCATGGAGTTTCCAAAAGCATACAACCTCTCGATTGAATTACCAAGCCACCAACAAAGACCATGAATTAAAGCTTGATATTCTACCTCATTGTTAGAGTGGACACCTTCCAAGATGATTTCTTCACCATAGATTTTCTCTCCTAAAGGAGAGAAAACAACAATGCCTGCGGCTGCCTTATCCTTAGTTCTCTTGTATGCACCATCAAAGTAAAGACTATAAGCATCTACAAGAGTCTTTATGGATGGGGATGGTGGAAGGTTCTTTCTTTTCACCCTGAGATTTTTCTCATAGGACCTGTTTGTCAAAATATCAGCCATGCATGCTCGAGTTGTTTTTTCAACCTGCATTGTATAATCAAACTCTTGAAGTCAGACCACCCACTTTGCTATTTTGTCAAAGATTTCCATATGTTGTAGTACATAGGGAAACATATCCTCCACGGTGATGATCACAAACCTATTTGGAAGCAAATATGGCCGAAATTTGGTTACCGCAAACATGAGGGCCAACACTAGTTGTTCCATGGAGGTGTAAGCCTTCTTTGAGGCTTTCATGAGGCAGCTGGAAAAATACACAGGCCTCACAAAGGATGTTTTTGGATCTTTTTATAGGAGAGCAGCACCAATGACCTCTTCTCCCATGCTAAGGTTTACAAAGAATGTTTCTTCCCAACAAGGCTGGAGGATTATAGGAAGTGACCCCAACAATTTTTTTATCTGCTTCAAATGTCCTTCACTTTGTTCACTCCATACAAGTGTTTCTTGGCGTGTCAGTTGTTGCAGGGGATATATGGCCGGAGAGAGTAAGTGTATAAATCTACCCAAATATCTTAGCTTTTGTAAGAAGGAGACTAATTATTTGATGGAGGTTAGGGAGGGTAGAGCTAGCAATGTTTCTATATTTTTTGGATCTATCTCAATTCCTTCAATTGGCACTATATGCCCTAGTAGGGTAACCTTGCTTTCCCCAATGTGACATTTATCCTTATTTAGTTGTCCACCCAACCTAGCTAAGCGAGTAAATCCTTCATCAACCTTGCGTAGATGTATGTTCCTTGAGCTGTAAATACAAAAGTCATCTATGAAAACCCTTATGGATTTACCAAAGTAAGGTTGGAAGACCATATTCATGAATTGTTGAAAGGTTGCTGGGGCATTTGTGAGACCAAAGGGCATGACCTAAAAGGCAAAACATCCCCATGGTGTGATGAAAGTGGTCTTCTTTTGATCCTCCTCTGCAATGCAAATCTAGAAGTAGCCAGAGTAGCCATCACACACTGTATACCGCTCATGTCCTGCTACTTCATTCAAGATTTCATCTTGAAATGGGAGAGAAAAGTGGTCCCTCTTTATTGCAGCATTTAGTGGCTTGTAATCTATGCATACTCACCACTTACCATTTTTCTTTGGTCTCACTACTACTGGGGAGATCCATTTTGAATCTCCCACTGGGTATATGAACCCTACATTCAAGAGTCTCTTCACCTGCGTCAATAGTGTATCCTGTTGCACAACTCCCAGTCTTCTCAATCTTTCTACTACAGGTTTGCTTCCATCTTTGAGTTGGATGTGATGCTTCACTGCAGTGACACATGTAATGTGAGAATAATTAGAAATAAACAATGATGCATGTTTCTTGAGAATATTCACATAACCCTCCCTTTCTTCATCCTTTATATCCTTGGATATCATCTTCTCTAGGCTAGTATCCCATACATCTTCTCCTTGGATTCTTGGGTTGTCTTCTGATGAGGTAGGTTCCTTGAAGGTGACGCCCATAACTTCGAGAGTGCTCTCACTCTCTCCACTTGAACTCCCTTCCTCTCATCGGCAGACGTTTCACCTTTTGATCGTGGCCACCCACCTTACGTGGCCTCAACTCCAGATCACTTGTTGCCCACCTGTTGCCCAATCTTGCCTAGCTCTGATGCCCATAAGCCAAGGTCTCCCTAGGATGAGGGAATATCCTTCTCCCTTTACTGGCATCACATAAACATCCACTGCTACAGTGATTCAAAAAATAGAAACTCTCAAAGCTTTCACTACATCCACACATGTGACCGCATCATTGTTGGCTATCTTTGCCCTATTAAAGGTTGAGGATTCCATTACTTCTAAGCCTAATTGATGCATAAGATTTTCTCTCATGACACAAACCTCTGCTCCACTATTGATATATGTTTTTCGAATCCGTTGACCTTTGATTTGAGTCTCCACTAAAGGCACTATATCTTTGAGGCCATATGGCTTGATTGCACTAACCATTTTACCTTACCTTGCCCTTGTGCTTACCATTTTTGACCATTGTCGTCGTAGCTTTGGAGATGCATGAAGTAGTTGTGGCCAAGTAATTTTTGGCCCTTGAGAGCTCACATTTGCTATCAGATCATAAGGTTGTGTCTGAGAACCCAAAGGAAAGTCCGAGATATCAATTCTAGACCTAGTTCGAGTCATTTTCTTTTTTCGTTCATCTCTAGGTACCCGTGATGTACTTGCCTCATTGATTGCTTCCTTGCTTGTCTCAATTTGGACACGTACCCACTTGATAGGCACGGTCTCTACTACATCTACCTTCATATTACCTCTCGCTATTTCTTCTTAGAGCCTTCTATCGCTGACCACCTCTTCTATTTTTATGACATTAACATTTGGTTGAAGCGCAAGGGTTTCAGCTCGAACATAAGGTGGTTGTAAAATCGTAGGTCATAACTGCTCTTGCTCTTGAGTCCTAGCACGAGGAGGGCTTACTTGTTGTCTAGGACCTTTGGCGGAGTGATCATATCTTCTAGGGTGAGGACAATTGTACATGCCATGTTCATTTTCTCCACAGTTGTAACACATCTCCCTTGCTTGTCGCCGCATTTGTGGTCGATTCCCACCATTCCCCTCGATAGGTCTTCTTGCACCTTGCACAAGATTCACTCTCAAACCCTCTAGTTGATTAGTAAGATTATTTTTTTGTTGGATCATGTCTTCTTGACCTCTAACAAGGCCTGATGCATTAGATACATTTGGGGGAACTTGAGAGGCCTCCATAGTTGTGATGTTGTTTTTCAAAACTGCTTGGCTAGCTTGGGCTTGGTAGAGAATCTTTCGATTATTTTTCCTAGTGATTCTCAAAGCATATTCAAAAGTATTTGAAAATTTCACATTTACCTTGTCTTTGAGCAATAGGTACAAACCTGAAATAAATCGATCCTTTTGAAGGCAGTTTGGAGCTCTCTCACCAGGATTCAGTGAGTCTGACCATTGCCCCCAAAGCTTCAAAAACCCTTCCTTATAAGTCGCATAACCATAAGAATCACTTTGATGGAGGGCCAAAAGCTGTTGCTATAACTCTTCAGCTGAGTTAGTTTATTGAAATCTCTACAACAAAGTTGCCTTCAATCCCTCCCATTCAGCTCTTTGGACCAGATTTAGAGTTTGGAACCACATTCTAACTTATTCCTTGAGTACCAAAGGAAAAGCCCTAAACTTTAATGCTTCATCATCCCTCCTAGAGACAAAGAAGGCCATCTCAAGGTTGTCCAAAAAATCCACTGCATTTTTTCCATTACACCCAAAGAAGCTTGGAAATGCCATGTTACCTTAGTAGAGTACAAAGATGAACACGTCTAGACTTAAGTTGTATTTTATGAGAGGGAGGATGAATGGGTTCACAGATGCATTGATTTCAGCAAGACGTCTAGGCCCCAGTATGCTTCTAATAATGCCTTGGATTCTAAGCTTTGTACTAGCTATAATATGCACAGTTTGTATAGCAAGAGGTTGGATTGGTCCATACAACTTGCAGTGATTCATGAGAAACTATTATAATAAAATAAAGACATGTATATTAAAGGATGCATTATAGTCTAGTATTGGAAAGATTATAGGTTCTGGTGATAGAAGAATCTCCCTTAATCTTTCAGCCCCAAAGTACATGACAAGATGCCGCTAGAAGAAAATCTTCCTACTGATGCATACATTAACTCAGATGTTTTGTATAGAGTGAAAGGTGTAGAAATTTGGGTCATTATTGTTATTCATAAGTGGAGACTACTTAAGGAAGTAGAGAAAATGCAATTTCTTGAATTATAAAGGATTTTTCCCAGAGTGTTTCTTTCTAGAACCCACCAACTTTGCTATACGGAGAATTTGCTCACCAGTGATTGTTCTTGTCTTAGTGTGTCCATCCTCAGTGACATATATTTCATAAGGTGTGATGGCCACCTTTTTAACCACACCAAACCTTTGAGCTAGTAACAGTTGAAGGTAGTCTGCATACTTTGTACTTCTACAAAACTCCACACCGTTCATGCATAATTGTCCTCCTTTGATGTGGATTAGGCCAGAAAGAGAGGGATTTGATGATTTGGAGATGAGGACCTCCCGAAACGGCCTTCACTTTGTTTGCAAAATACTCACCACCATTATGAGAAACTAGTAATTGATGGCAACATGATTTTTTCTATTGTGAAAGAATGGAATTTCTAAGGTGAACACCTATTACCCGCATACGTGCCGTTATCCGATAAGCATACTTCCTTTCTTGGGCTTCCTTGGGAGACCAACATACATAATATGGACACTAATAGCATGGGCTTATTACATTGTAGAGCATGCATAAGCTCATGAGAGAGAATGGGGAAGGCTCAATAGGGCTGAAGAAGGCCTCTTGGCTCTCTCTTGCAAATTACAAAGAAGAAGGTCTCTTTATATAGGCCTTGAGGATATTTAGAGAGGAGGTTAAGATAAAATAGAAAGTAACACCACCAAAGCTGCATTAAGGCAGTTCCACCAATGTGTAAGCTCCATCTAGATGTTTTGTTGACCAATTTTGTACTTAATCAAGTTCCATCATAGGTAAGTTGTCTCCATTCTCCCCCCATAGGAGTCCAAGAGCTCTCCTATAAAAAAATATAGAGAATATTCATAAAATAAGATAATATCTAGTAATAACGGAGAGAGAGTAGTGAGAATTCATACATTACTATTACAATTAAGGATGATTTGAGGTGATTTAGTAGGGTAATTCTAATGGTTTATTAGCTTGAGAGATAGGAAAAGAGAGGGAAAAGGGTTGGGAGTCTAATAAATGATGTTTTATGGAAGTGTTAAGTGTGGGGAAGAAAGTGTGGGTGTGTATAAAATTGGAAGGTAGTCTCCACTGCTGTTGGAAAAAGTTGGAGTTCATCATTTTGGCCATATATCTCGACTTGTAGCTCCAAAAAATTATAAAAAAATACAAGTCAAAACTTCAGCTCATGCGCTACAACTTTCATGTTGAAAAGCTTTTTTGGATTGGAGTGAAAGTATTTTTAAAAAATCTTACAAAATTATGTGCCCGATTTTTCTTCCACTAATGCTTCCAAGAAGGGTCCCATTTGTTTGAATTATCATAAGAATCCAAAGCCATGACATTATGAGCCTCACATGCCCTTTGGATGGCTCCAAATCCATTTCATGTCTTTTCTTTTCACATTACAGATTTTCCCTTCACCTTCCTCCATTGATCTTTACTCTTCACCCCCCCTTGGTAAACCGGTCCATGAAATATTTCCATCCAGTGATTTCTTGGATTTCCCAAGAGATTGTTCCCACTCTCTTCTTTATTTCAAACCTCCAAATGTACAAAAAATCAACAAAGTGTTAGACATATTTTTTTGTGATTTTCTCGGATGAATAACCATATCAGATAGATAATGAAAGACTAAAGGATGAAAATCTACAATTGATTCATGCACTCATTGAAAGTAAAGTGGTAATTTCCTAGGAAAAAGCCAAGATGCAACAACAAGACAGAGATAACCAATTGCATTTGTAGGGATGAGAGTACTCAAAAGTAACCTTCGATGCCCTACAACATACTATCATTCGTTAGTTGAGGTAGGCTATGAATTTTGTGAGGAAAAAACCTTGAGATTGCAAGGAGAAATGCTCCTGAAACTGTCCAATGATTTAGGCATTGCCTTGTATCAAGAAATCTAGTATAAGATCTAGTTGGATGCCTATAATTGTATCCTTATCAGGCAATAGGAAATCTATATTGAGACATGCACTAAAGTATGCATAACATTATTCGAGAATCCCAATGATCTTAAGACACAAGTAGGGACAATGCAAAGTCTCTAGAAGGGAAAGAAGCAAATCAAGAAGCTATGCTTGTTGACCGCCGAGCCAACAAAATAGAAGGTAATAAGAAACCTATTATAGAAGGGATACAAGAAACATGAGATAGAAGTGATGAGACTAATAGAGGAAGAATCTTCTTCCCCTAAGTCTTCACTAAGTTTGGAGCCACTAGCTACAATGACTCCTCCCCCTGATCTACCTGACCTTTCAAACTTTTAGAGAACTAGTGGAACACACAATAGAAGAAACCTTAGAACAAAAAGAAGCTTATGAAGCCATGATTGAGGAATTGCAAGTATACTCGTAGAAGGTTGTTGATTGTCCCCTTCCCTCAGAACTTCTAGTTGATGTAGAGTAAGTAAATCCCAAAGGAGAAGTAAAAAAATACCAAGCACACGAAGAATAAAATAATACATTGATTTTCAACTTTAAGGTGGATGAGAAAAACAAGTTTAAGGAACCACTATCTCCACATACAGTTTGAGTGCTCATTAGGGCAGCTAAGAGCATAATAGAAAAGTGGATAGGGCAACTTTATACAGAGGCTTTCAAGGAATCTTGCTAGGTCATGGGAGGGAAAAGGATGTATCTCACCATTATGCCACGGGAAGCATGTCCAGGGCAACCAGAGTGGAGATACTCCATCCTAGAAAATGACAAAATAGCTTGGCAAGCCTTTGTCTACTTAAGCAGTGTTACAAAGGTAAACCTACTTCGTTGGCCCTACCCTTCTCTTGACATGGTAAGGGATATATAGAAGGAGAACATGGTAGATATAACTTTCCCAAAATCGCCAATATAAGAGCCAATGACAAGAAGAGCTACATGTTCTAGCTAGTTGACCTCATCCCATTGTTAACCATCTTTGTGAGACGATTCACTAACTACCTTGATCCTTCTTTTATCACTACATACAACTATCTCCAGCTCCTCATTACTCATATGAGGAGTCACTTTTGCCAATGTTTTTTAATGCAAACATAGGAATTGACTGAGTGGTGATGATATGATCATCTTTGAGCCACACTATTGCCTCTTTATTGTATTGAGCTACTAGAGGATATGGTGGATAGTCGGTTTGCATTTTGTACACATCTCTTCTACTTTGTATCATCCCTATAGTTGCACAATTCATTGAGAGAATACATGGTCAACATGGAATGCCTTCAATATGCACTTAAGCCAGCTCTTAGAGTAATATGCCTACTTATCCATCATTCCACTCACACAAGAAGAAGAAGAAGAAGAAGAAGAAGAAAAGAAAAAAAGCAATGTTCATAGCACCTAGGGGTCCATCCTCTAGCTAATCCCCCCACATCACCACTTTAGGGTATGTTAAGGGTAGGGCATCCCAAGTTTGCTTGGCACACTTATCTCCCTCAAGTCATCACAACACTAGAATCTTCCACAAACTAGGTCCTCAAATGTGGGACAATGCTCCATGTTTACTTGGAACTTGATCCATCTTCTAGTTCCACTACACAAGCACTTCACATCACTGACAGGTAGTTATCCCCCTCAGGGAGTGGACTACAACATGACATCTACTTGGAGCATTTGAAGACCCATCAACATCGGTGGCCCACATCTACCTCTTCCTATGAACTTCCCTACCTCTAATCTTGATGTCCCTTCTTTTCTCCACCCTATCCAACCTTCACCATCACCATTCAAGCACCCTCTCCATCAAAATTGTTGTGTCAATTATTCTAGCATGCTTTACCAATCTCAATTTTCTAGTCGTTTTTGGAGAGAGAGTGAGAGTGCCATGGGACTAACACTACATTAAGAGAGGGAAAAATGCTAACATGTTTAGAAGCACGCATGAGGACATTTTACTTTTTAGTTACACATTTAATGTGAAAATTTATTAATTATTCAAAGCCTTGTATTAATTTTTGAAGAGTAGCACTATTCTTTCATTAAAATTGTTAAAGAGTATATAGAAAAAAGGACTAAAATTGTGGAAAAGAGAGAAGACTCATCAAGGGAAATGAAAAATCCTAACGCTAGAATTCATATATAAAAGTAATAAGCTTGAATGGAAATGGTTATTGTGTGTGCAAACTTTTCTCCTCTACTTTCCTGCTCTAAAGCCTTGTGCAAGAGAGTGTGAGACTGAGGAGGAGAGAGAGAGCAACTAATGAGGGACCAAGAGAGCAAAACCTCTAGCTTCCTCTCTAGTACTCTCTCATATCCACCATGCTTTCTCTTATGTGATGAGGGTTGTAGAGGGTTGAGGAGCAATGGAGTGCTCACTTGGATTGTAAAGCTAGAGCTTGTGACGTTCTTGCTAGGAGGGACGTGACTGTATACTTGTATTAATGGTTTGCTTCAATCCATGTGCGAATGACTAGGCTAGAGCTAGAGCTACTCTACGATACATGCATTCAAGCTCTTGAAAGAATAAGAGTGTAGCCAATGGCCCCAACATATTGAGCATGTAGAGAAATAGAGATGGTATTGGTAACCTCAATAGAAGCTATATTAAATGGTACTATCTTCTTGGTAGGACATTATTTGCACAAGTTGTCCATGAAAGAGCATGATGTCCCTATACAATCCATAAGGGTAATCGAGAAAACATGATATGAATAAATGAAGCAACACACACAACTCATCCACCAACCCACAAATAATCTCCTTCAGAGAAACTTCAACATTCGAGCAACTAGTATCAGTAACCTAGGAATAGAGAATGACATTATAATTCCATCCAGTTACCTCCGAATTTGATTGGGTACTACCAAGTTGATGCGCTTATTAAAAAAGGTACTAATTACAACACCCTTCAATATTTTTATTAGCTAAAATTAGGCCAACCAATGTTGTAGCCCATTGATGTAAAACTACAATCCTATGGAGGTCAACGTTGTTCACTATTGGGCAAGTATAAAATCTAGAAACAACGACCGTTCCAGTCTCCTTCTATGTTTTAACAAGTGCATATATCACATACTGCCATTTCACGAAGTTGACAAGTGCATACACTTTAAGTTTCTTAGCATAAGGGTTATCTCAACCTTTAGCCCTAGGAGACTAACTTTACCATCGATCCCAAATTATACAATGCAACCTAACAAAACACCCCCACAAGTGAAAATGTCCTCTATTGGAGTTGCTAATAGTAGAAGCTCAAAATCAATGATAGGTGAGCATCGATGCTCAATCACATCAACTTTGCCAAGGACCCCAATCCACTTCTCATGCAAGATCCCTTCAAAGGCCATTGCTTATTCTAAACAAACACACAATACATACTGTTTTAATTCTCATAAACAATTAACAACATTGCATTTTAATGGAAGAAAGATCATAATGCAAGCGCATTGATTGCAAGATCCCATCATCAGGAGGCACTGCCTTGTCCTACATAGACCCGCACATACACTCACACTCGAGAATCACAATAACAATAGCCTCATGTCATTGCTACAACTCAAGAGTTACAAACCAAACCTACTAAAATTGCATCCTGTAGAAGGTCATAGAGTTCGTTGTGTTAGACCAAGCACAAGCCGATAACCACTCTTGATTTCCAAGAGGACACTAGGCCCACCATGGTATATTGACCCAAATAGGACATAGAGACCTCCTCAATGCACTTGGCATTAAGGGGAATATAGACTCAGAAAGGCCCTTTCGCTTAAGAGTTAATGAATCTCTTAATGATAAAAGATTTGAGGTGGACTAATGGAAGAGGGGATGGTGTGCATATTTTATGAGCTCCCTTTTTGCCTTGTCCCTACCACTTATAGGTTTGTTTCCCTACATTCCCTTTTATCACCTCCCCCCCCTTACTTTTACCACCTTAGTTCATATGGGTCCCACTGGGCATCCAAGAAGGTGACCCAAAATTTGAAAATTTCTCCCCATCCAAAAAAGGCTCTCCTAAAAAAAAAAACATATTCTTATGTCATGTATAGTAAAAAAAAACATTTTTTTGTATATATAGCTACACAAGCCCCAACTTCTCTTAGACCTAGCCACCCAAAACCCAAATTCCCTCTCTCTTCCATGGTCATTCTCTTTCTTCCATTCCAGAAAACTTCTTATCTTTCTATGCTCATATAACCATAATCACACAATCCTCCTTACTTCTATTCCTCTCCTTCTAAGTAGTATTCTTCTAAAATCCATTCCAGTGTCATCTAGATGTTAGTAAATGTGACCCTGTGATTCCATATGTGCTATTTATGTACGCAATACAATGCATGAGCATTTGGTCATTGTCTCTCTTCCATTCCAGGAAACTTCTTATCTTTCTATGCTCATATAACCATAATCACACAATCCTCCTTACTTCTATTCCTCTCCTTCTAAGTAGTATTCTTCTAAAATCCATTCTAGTGTCATCTACATGTTAGCAAATGTGACCCTGTGATTTCATATTTGCTGCTTATGTACGCAATACAATGCATGAGCATGGTAAATGAAAAGGCACATTATTCAAGAAGGATTGATAGGTCTACATGTAGCCTTCAGTAATTATAGGGCTTAATCGAGTTTGTTGTTGTGGTATATTAAAAAATCATCTCGATAAGTGGACGCTTTCAACATTAAAGTTGAAGATTATAGATGACATTCATAGCTTGCTAAATTTTGAGAGAGCTTCAAGATCAATAGATCTTTCATGGTTTGTATCAATTCATGTTTTTGCTTATATATATTCAAAACCACTAATAGGCATCAATGTCCCTCCATGTTCATTTGTAAGGATATGATTGATGACTTTCTTAATTCCAAATTTGAAAAAGGATGGAATGAGGTGGGTGGGATACACAAAGTTGACATCTTCTTGTGTAGAGTGGTGGTCTCTAGTGTTACTTTTCATTACTTGATTGTACATGTCTTCTATTAGCGATGTTGGATGAAGAAAGTGGGCCAATGGATTTCCTTGAAGTCCACTGAAGACATGGGACAAGAATTTGATATGCAAATATATATGCTAGGTGGAGTGATTGAGTCAGTTGTCACAGTGAGTGATTGCAGAAGTTTCCTAAATGTATAGGAGTATCTTATCTTGATGGAAAGCGCTCGCATAGAGAGCTTTAACTTCTATATTGGTGGTAGAAAAATGTGACCTTATTTAATACTTGAATTGTTTTGTTATGGTTGTGACACAATATTTTGAATCTTCTTTGGATTTTTTTCTTTCAGATGGATAAAAGAATGGAGATGAATAGAGAATACGGAAGGAAACACAGGTTTCAAAGACAGATTTGAGGAATGAAATCTACAGATATGTAATTTGGCAAAGAAAATGAAGTCGAGTCATTTTTCTTTGTGCTTTGTTGAGGGTCTAGTCACATTTATCATCATATTCATTAGGAAAGAAGAAGGTGGATAATAAAAAAAATAAAATTGTTACCCATTATGATTGGGCTATTCGGTGTATTGCTAGAGGATTCCGCTTCAATGAAGAGATGAAAATATGTATCTTGCCAATGAAGATTCGAGGGAGCAGATCAATGTGTAAGAAGGAATTTACAAATTAATTTTTGTTTCCCAACTCACATTACAGCAAGGCCGATTGACATGCATATGAATTTTTTCCTTGCGTTTGATTTTTGGAGAACAAGAACCAAAGAAACCTTCTCATGCTACAAGGGCTCAATCCTTAAAGGGCGGAGAACTAAAGAAAGCAAGCGTAATAGCTCTACATGCATGAGGGATATATGTCACTTTACCAACAGAAGAGAGAACTTGCTTATGAGTTTCTACTTGCCTCTTAGGAAGTAGTTGATGCCAGGAGGCATATTTTACGGTGGATTCCGTGCCACGGTGGATTCCGTGAGGTTTTACAGTGGATTCCGTAAACTTTGATGACCGGGGCTCATACACAAAGTGGATTCTTTGTGCGAGAAGTTGATGGGGACGCCTGTCCTTTTCGGGCATTTCATTAATTTAGTGTGTACATGGGTGATTCCATAGCGGGTGATTCCGCAAAATGCATATTAAATTAATAAACATTTATGAGTTTAGAGTGCGCACTCGTAATAAATTAAGGTTAAGATTTATTTCTAACCAGTTGATTTATTTATGTAGCTGAAGATTGCTAAGTATTCACTTTTGTCGGTTTAATTGTATTATTTTACTAACGATTGTGAATGCTTCAGTTGATGTGTATAGATAGCAGCAGTGGCGGAGGAAAGCATTGGAGGATAGCGAGTATTCGATTTATGGATTATATTTTGATGGGCGCATACCTTAGCCATGGCGCCTATATTTTGTCACGTCTATTTATTAAGGCGTCCGATATTTATTATTTTGTATGCGCATGGAGACAGGATTATGTTATTTCTATTTGGACATTGTATTGGGCGTGCCAGACTCTTTGGGCACCGTCCATTAGCTTTATTCCTATTTTGTGTTAAAGCAAACTCAAAAGCTAAAAGCTTGCTATTTTGTAATTTGGGCTATTATTTGAGCTTGAAGATGAATAATACATAAAATATATGCTTTGTGGAGCGCTCACACAAGGCATGGGGGGAGGTTGCACCCAATTGGTCTCTTGCTCTTGTCATTCATGCTTCTTACCTTGTAATTTGTGCAAAAAGTAGAGTTCTATTGTTCTTGGGGACCTTCCGACATTCACTACGCGAGCGTACAGCATCCGATCTGCGTACCAGGCATATTTCACGGTGGATTGCGTGCCACGGTGGATTCCATGAGGTTTTACGGTGGATTCCGTAAACTTTGATGACCGGGGCTCATACACAAAGTGGATTCTTTGTGCAAGAAGTTGATGGGGACGCCTGTCCTTTTCGAACGTTTCATTAATTTAGTGTGTACATGGGTGATTCCATAGCGGGTGATTTCGCAAAATGCATATTAAATTAATAAACGTTTATGAGTTTAGAGTGCGCACTCGTAATAATTTTAAGGTTAGGATTTATTTCTAACCAGTTGATTTATTTATGTAGCTGAAGACTGCTAGGTATTCACTTTTGCCGGTTTAATTGTATTATTTTACTAACAATTGTGAATGCTTCAGTTGATGTGTAGAGATATCAGCAATGGCGGAGGAAAGCATTGGAGGATAGTGAGTATTCGATTTATGGATTATATTTTGATGGGCGCATTCCTTAGGCATGGCGCCTATATTTTGTCACGCCTATTTATTAAGGCGTCGGATATTTATTATTTTGTATGCGCATGGGTGCACGATTATGCTATTTCTATTTGGACATTGTATTAGGCGTGCCAGACTCTTTGGGCACCGTCCATTAGCTTTATTCCTATTTTATGTTAAAGAAAACTCAAAAGCAAAAAGCTTGCTATTTTGTAATTTGGGCTATTATTTGAGCTTGAAGATGAATAATACATAAAATACATGCTTTGTGAAGTGCTCACACAAGGGATGGGGGGAGATTACACCCAATTGGTCTCTTGCTCTTGTCGTTCATGCTTCTTACCTTGTAATTTGTGCAAAAAGTAGAGTTCTATTATTCTTGGGGACCTTCCGGCATTCACTACGCGAGCGTACAACATCCGATCTGCGCACTAGTGGTATTAGAGCGAAGCTCAGATCAAGAGCTTCCAATCGCTACCCATCTCGTGCGAAGGCGAAGCTTCTGGAACGATAGGGCTCTACGGTCAATCTCGTTGCGAACGGTCGATACAGGCAGATTTCTGGCGATCAAGAACCCTTGTTTCCATCATCAGATCACGATGGACCGGTCTGTAGAGGCGGAGGACCACTCCTATATCTTGTTCATCAAGTCGTCAAGAAGAGAGAGATAAGCCATAAACCCCATAACTCAATATCTTCAAGCTTTAAAAACTAAAGCTTAAGAAGCTTAGCTTAAGCTTTAAGAAGCTAAAAGCTTCAATTCGTCAGCGCGAGATATCTTAATACCTCTGATTTTTGCACGGTTGGGTAAAAAACGGCCCCCTCCCCTACGATTTTACATTTTGGTAGTAAGCTAAAGCTTACTTACCAAAACAACAAGTTACCTAAGCATCAGTTAGTCAGGTCACACAATTAGATTCAGCAAGTCTATCAAGTTGAAGTAGTGCAAGTTCCATAAAGCAAGCAAGTTCTGCAAGTCAACAAACTCTGCAAGTTACATTAGTTTGGTACTTTGCAAGTCAGACAAGTCAACTAGAGTCAAAACTGACTTCTGTCCAAAACTCATAGAAGGGTTGTTTCTGTGCAGAAACTCCGAACTGCAAAGTTGTTCATTGGAAGGTACTCTACCCATACGCAGGTTTGCTGAAGCATTTTCAGCATACGAAGAAGGATAAAACACAGATTTTCCAAAGATTGTGAAAGCCACACCCAAAACTACATAAGCTTTGTATTCTCGAACTTGACCTACGCTCATCCCGCTAACTTGATTTTGAGTGAGAAAGGTCTTTTGAGTTTTGTAGGATGACAGAACCACATATGGATGATGTTATGGCTGAAGGTGACCTACCTGAACCTACGATGGAGCAAAAGCTGGACTTAATTGTGATGCAATTGGATGAAGAACGAAGGGCTAGGCAAGCATTACAAGTTCAATTGGCAAATTTACAAAGATCGTCTACCGACAAAGAAGAATCTCAATCTGAAGATCTTCTCTGACGTACCATCGACGCAACTCTCGAAGCTCAAACCATCCGCAAGGAATCAAAGATAAGTAAAAGAAGTTTCACATTCCGTACTTTCAATGACATATGAGAGGGAAAAACTGTTCTTGCATTCATTAGTCAATTTGACGACTATTTTCATGAGAAAACCTATGCAGAAAAAGATAAAATCAAGTGTGTCACTAATCATTTAGTGGACAGAGCATCTCTTTGATGGACTGTAGTACGCAAGAGTATAGATTGTCCCGCTACCTGGGTGAATTTCAAGAAGAAGTTTATGCAGAATTTCCTTCCTCCACAATTTCATGAGAAAGCTATAAAGCAATGGGATCTTCTTCAGCAAACGGGATCGTGAGCCTATTCCTCAGTACACAGAGCGTTTTTGGAATGCACTACTCCAATTACGCATGCTTGAAGTCATACCTGAAGCGACACACAAGCGCAAGTATATGTCTGGACTCCTTGGGCATTACTACGCTAAAGTTAACATGTTCAAGCCTGCTACTCTTAAAGACGCCATTTCACTAGCTCACGACACTGAAGACAAGCTGCGAGGTAGAGACAGACGTCCACAGCAATTCCAAGCCAATGGTAACTATGGATCTAAGCAATTCAATTCCAATTTTAGAAGATTTAATCAAGGTCGTTGCACTTTATCATGTTTTCGTAAAAATTGGGCAAAACCACCTACTTTACCATCCAATGTCAATCAAAACCCTAAGCCTATTCCACAGCCGAATCCTAATGTCCCTAGACTTCCTGCCATTGCAAATATTGTAACCAAAGCCAAGCCAATAGTATGTTATAAATGCAACCGGTCTGGACATCTAGTAGCAAATTGCCATTCGAAGAAGCCACCTGTCCATATCAACTACCTGGGAGCAATGGACGATGAAGAACATGAAGATATGCATGATTTTACAGAAGATGAGGACGACACTACTACTCCTTCGGATACTTTACCAGGTATGCCAACTCCACATTCTTTATTGACTATGAAATGTTTGGTGCATGGAAAGGAAAAGATTATTTTGCCTGATGACGGTAGTACTCATGATTTTATTTTAGCAAAGTTAGTAAAGGAATTGAAGTTACAGACTGTACCTATGCATTATCGCATCAAAGCAGCATTCTTAGGCACTAGATATAATGGTACACAGGAAGTACATGACTTAGAGATTCAAATTGGTCAATACACAGAAAGAAGAAATTTCCTAGTTATTCCATTACAGTCTAGTGACATTATTTTAGGTATGCCTTGGCATCACCAACATAACCCAGATATAGATTATTCCACACATTCAATGAATATTAATTTTTAAGGAAAACCTATTACATTGTATGGTATGTATGCATCTAAGGTTTTTCCACTGTTTTCGTATACTCAAGCTAAACGTGCATTACGCAAGAGTAGTAAATCCTATCTCATTTGGGTGAATGAACTGCAAGCCAAAGAAAATCATATGCATCCTAAGCATAAAGAATTTCTTACACATTTTAAGGACTGTTTTGCCGAAGACCTACGACCTGGTTTACCTCCTTCACGTTCAGAAGACCATAAAATAGATTTGATTCCTGGTACACAAACACCTTGCAAAGCACCATATAGGCATAACTAGATAGAGCAAAAAAAAATTCAGAGTCAAGTTGAGGTATTACTAAATAGAGGATTGATTAGACCTAGTAGTTCTCCATTCGGTGCACCTGTTCTGTTAGTCAAGAAAAAGAATAATACCTATCGTATGTGCATTGACTATAGAGCTTTAAATAAGATCACTGTAAAGAATAGGTATCCCATTCCTAGAGTTGATGACCTTATGGACAAATTGCAAGGCTTTGCTATGTTTAGTAAAATAGACCTTAAGTCCGGTTATCATCAGGTGAGACTAGATAAGTCAGACATATTCAAGACTGCATTTAGGACACAGTTTGGTCATTACGAATTTTTAGTGATGCCATTCAGATTGACTAATGCACATGCTACATTTAGTAGAATGATGAACCGTATATTTTTGAAATATCAGTATTGTATAATTGTCTTCTTTGATGATATTTTGGTGTTTAGTCAAAATGAGAAAGAACATTATGAGCATTTGTCATTGGTTTTCTAGTTACTAAAAGATAATCAACTGTATGCAAACCCTGAAAAGAGTGAATTCTTTAAAACAGAAATTGAGTATTTAGGTCATATTGTATCATCTGATGGAATTAAAGTTGACCCTAAGAAAATAGATGCAATATTGAATTGGCCTGTACCTAAAAATATGCATAAGTTAGGCTCATTCCTTGGTCTTGCTAGTTTCTATAGGAAGTTTGTACGTAATTTTTCCTTACTTTCTTTACCATTAACCAAACTTTTGAAGAAAGGAATTGTTTATCATTGGTCTGAAAATCAACAGAAATCCTTTGACTTTTGAAATATGCCTTAACCCATGTCCCTGTCCTACAATTGCCTAATTTTAATAGGCTATTCTTTCTAGTAGTGACAGATGCTAGTGGATTAAGAATAGGAGCTGTACTTATGCAGGATAATCATCCTATAGCCTATTCTAGTTGTAAGCTGAAACCCTCTGAACTGAAATATTCCACATATGACAAAGAACTATTAGCTATTGTACAAGCATTAAGACAGTGGAAACACTACTTAATGGGTTCAAAATTTATGATTAAGACCGATCAACAAAGTATTAGACATTTACTTAGCCAACCCCAAATATCTGACCGACATATTAAATGGACATATTTTATTCAAAGTTTTCATCCTATCATTCAATATCAACCCGGAAAAAATAAAGTAGTGGCTGATGCATTAAGTAAAAGACCTGCCATTCATAATATTTCTATTATATCTTTTGATTCTTTCATTGCTATAAATGATACTTATCATAAGGATATTACTTTTCATGCTGATTGGAATAAATTAGTTCAAAATAACTTGATTCCTATTGATTCATTGTCATATAATGATGGATTTATGTTTTATGAAAAGAGATTGTGTGTTACAATTTCATTCAGATCTTTTGTTTTGAATGAGATTCATTGTCTCCCATATTAAGGTTATAGAGGTATCATATCTACTTTACGTACATTAACTGAAGATTTTTATTGGCCGCATATGGACACTGATGTATCCAACTTTGTTTCTGAATGTTTAATTTGTCAAAGAGTTAAGAGACATCATGGTAAACGGTATGGATTACTTATGCCTTTGTCTATTCCATCTAAACCTTGGAAAAAAATTTCTATGGATTTTATTACTGGTTTACCTAATACTAAATCTAACCATGATATGATTTGGACAGTAGTAGATAGATTTAGTAAACAAGCATATTTCATTCCATGTAAGAAAACTTCAACATCATCACAAGCAGCACAATTGTTTTTGAAAACTGTTTTCACTAACCATGGATTGCCAAAAGTTATTATTTCTGACCGTGATTCTAGATTTTGTAACAACTTTTGGATTACTCTGTTTGGTAACCTAGGCACAAAGATTGATTTCTCATCTGCATTTTATCATGATACTAATGGACAAATAGAAGCAACTAATAGCACTATTCTAGATCTTTTACGTGCATATACTATTTCTAAACCTCAGACATGAGACAGACATTATCATTTATTACAGTTTGCATATAATAATACACCACACACATCTACAAAGAAAGCACTATTTGAAGTGATTTATGGTTATAGATTATCTACACCTGTTGCGTCTTTGCCAAATAGAATTCAAAGTGCTGATGATATTGCTAGTATGCATAATACTATTTTTGATGAGGTTAAAGACATGATTGCCAAAGCCTAGCAATCATATACCAAACAAGCCAATAAGAAAAGACAAGCAATTAATTTCAAAATTGATGACTATGTTTGGTTGAGAATAGAAAAACGTAGGCTACAAAGTGTAGATAGACACCCAGTTGTGAAATTAGCCCCTAGATTCTATGGACAATTTAGGATCATTTATAAAATTAATGACAATGCATTCAAGTTAGAATTACCACCTCACTGGAAAATTCACAACACATTTCACATTAGTTTATTGTGACTTTTTAGAGGCCAATTACCTGTACACCCTGTTTATGAAAACCCACCTTTGTTAGAGGAAGAGACTGAAATACTTGAACCTGAAGCTATCATAGATACTGACTTTATGACCACTAGAACTGACCTAAGATATTCTAGATATCTAGTTAAATTTAAGAACCATCCTGTAGAGGAAGCACAATGGATGCACGCTAGAGACTTAAATGCTTTCCCCACTCTGTTAGCTCCACATTGAGCTAATAGCAATTGAGGTCAATTGCTATCCCACCCTAGGGGTATGATGCCAGGAGGCATATTTCACGGTGGATTCCGTGAGGTTTTACGGTGGATTCCGTAAACTTTGATGATCGGGGCTCATACACAAAGTAGATTCTTTGTGCGAGAAGTTGATGGGGATGCCTGTCCTTTTCGGGCGTTTCATTAATTTAGTGTGTATATGGATGATTCCATAGCGGGTGATTCCGAAAAATGCATATTGGATTAATAAACGTTTATGAGTTTAGAGTGCGCACTTGTAATAAATTAAGGTTAGGATTTATTTCTAACCAGTTGATTTATTTATGTAGCTGAAGACTGCTAGGTATTCACTTTTGTCAGTTTAATTGTATTATTTTACTAACGATTGTGAATGCTTTAGTTGATGTGTAGAGATAGCAGCAGTGGCGGAGGAAAGCATTGGAGGATAGCGAGTATTCGATTTATGGATTATATTTTGATGGGCGTATGCCTTAGGCATGGCGCCTATATTTTATCACGCTTATTTATTAAGGCGTGGGATATTTATTATTTTATATGCGCATGGGCGCACGATTATGTTATTTCTATTTGGACATTGTATTGGGCGTGCCAGACTCTTTGGGCACCGTTCATTAGCTTTATTCCTATTTTCTGTTAAAGCAAACTCAAAAGCTAAAAGCTTGCTATTTTATAATTTGGGCTATTATTTGAGCTTGAAGATAAATAATACATAAAATACATGCTTTGTGGAGTGCTCACACAAGGCATGGGGGGAGATTGCACCCAATTGGTCTCTTGCTCTTGTCGTTCATGCTTCTTACCTTGTAATTTGTGTAAAAAGTAGAGTTCTATTGTTATTGGGGACCTTCCGACATTCACTACGCGAGCGTACAGCATCCCATCTGCGCACCAGTGGTATCAGAGCGAAGCTGAGATCAAGAGCTTCTAATCGCTATTCATCTCGTGCGAAGAAGGAGCTCCTGGAACGATCGGGCTCTACGGTCAATCTCATCGGGAACGGTCGATACATGCAGATTTTTGGCGATCAAGAACCCCTGTTTCCATCATCGGATCGCGACGGACCGGTCTGCAGAGGCGGAGGACCACTCCTACATCTTGTTCATCAAGTCGTCAAGAACAGAGAGATAAGTCATAAACCCCATAACTCAATATCTTCAATCTTTAAAAACTAAAGCTTAAGAAGCTTAGCTTAAGCTTTAAGAAGCTAAAAGCTTCAATTCGTCAGCGCGAGGTATCTTAATACCTCCGATTTTTGCGCCGTTGGCTGAAAAACGGCCCCTCCCCAACGATTTTAGGTTTTGGTAGTAAGCTAAAGATTACTTACCAAAACAACAAGTTACCTAAGCTTCAGTCAATCAGGTCACACAACCAGATTCAGCAAGTCTATCAAGTTGAAGTCGTGCAAGTTCCATAAAGCAAGCAAGTTCTGCAAGTCAACAAACTCTGCAAGTCACATTAGTTTGGTACTCTGCAAGTCAGACAAGTCAACTAGAGTCAAAACTGACTTCTGTCCAAAACTCATAGAAGGATTGTTCCTGCGCAGAAACTCTGAACTGCAAAGTTGTTCATTGGAAGGTACTCTATCCATAAGCACGTTTGCTGAAGCATTTTCAGCATATGAAGAAGGATAAAACACAGATTTTCCAAAGATTGTGAAAGCCACACCCAAAACTACATAAGCCTTGTATTCCCGAACTTGAGCTACGCTCATCCCGCTAACTTGATTTTGAGTGAGAAAGGTCTTTTGAGTTTTGTAGGATGACGGAACCACATATGGATGATCTTATGGCTGAAGGCGACCTACCTGAACCTACGATGGAGCAAAAGCTGGACTTAATTATGATGCAATTGGTTGAAGAACGAAGGGCTAAGCAAGCATTGCAAGTTCAATTGGCAAATTTACAAAGATCGTCTACCGACAAAGAAGAACCTCAATCTGAAGATCTTATCCGACGTACGATCGATGCAACTCTCGAAGCTCAAACCATCTGCAAGGAATAAAAGATAAGTAAAAGAAGTTTCAAATTCCGTACTTTCAATGGCATACGAGAGGGAAAAACTGTTCTTGCATTCATTAGTCAGTTTGACGACTATTTCCATGAGGAAACCTATGCAGAAAAAGATAAAATCAAGTGTGTGACTAATCATTTAGTGGACATAGCATCTCTTTGGTGGACTGTAGTACGCAAGAGTATAGATTGTCCCGCTACCTGGGAGAATTTCAAGAAGAAGTTTATGCAGAATTTCCTTCCTCCACAATTTCATGAGAAAGCTATAAAGCAATGGGATCTTCTTCAGCAAACGGGATCGTGAGTCTATTCCTCAGTACACAGAGCGTTTTTGGAATGCACTACTCCAGTTATGCATGCTTGAAGACGTACCTGAAGCAACACACAAGCGCAAGTATATGTCTAGACTCCTTGTGCATTACTACGCTGAAGTTAACATGTTTAAACCTGCTACTCTTGAAGACGCCATTTCACTAGCTCACGACACTGAAGACAAGCTGCGAGATAGAGACAGATGTCCACAGCAATTCCAAGCCAATGGTAACTATGGATCTAAGCAATTCAATTCCAATTTTAGAAGATTTAATCAAGGTCGTTTCACTTCATCATCTTTCCATAAAAATTGGGCAAAACCACCTGCTTTACCATCCAATGTTAATCAAAACCCTAAGCCTATTCCACAACCAAATCCTAATGTTCCTAGACTTCCTGCCATTATAAACAATGTAACCAAAGCCAAGCCAATAGTATGTTATAAATGCCACCAGTCTGGACATCTAGCAGCAAATTGCCATTCGAAGAGGCTACCTGCCCATATCAACTACCTTGGAGCAATGGACGATGAAGAACATGAAGATATGCTTGATTTTACAGAAGATGAGGACGACACTACTACTCCTTCGGATACTTTACCAGGTATGCCAACTCCACATTCTTTATTGACTATGAAATGTTTGGTGCATGGAATGGAAAAGATTATTTTGCATGATGACGGTAGTACTCATGATTTTATTTCAGCAAAGTTAGTAAAGGAATTGAAGTTACAGACTGTACCTACGCATTATCACATCAAAGCAGCATTCTTAGGCACTAGGTATAATGGTATACAGGAAGTGCATGACTTAGAGATTCAAATTGGTCAATACACAGAAAGAAGAAATTTCCTAGTTGTTCCATTACAGTCGAGTGACATTATTTTAGGTATGCCTTGGCGTCACCAGCATAATCCAGATATAGATTATTCCACACATTCAATGAATATTAATTTTCAAGAAAAACCTATTACTTTGTATGGTATGCATGTATCTAATATTTTTCCACTACTTTCGCATACTCAAGCTAAACATGCATTACGTAAGAGTAGTAAATCCTATCTCATTTGGGTGAATGAATTGCAAACCAAAGAAAATCATATGCATCCTAGGCATAAAGAATTTCTTGCACATTTTAAGGATTGTTTTGCCGAAGACCTATCACCTAGTTTACCTCCTTTACGTTCAGAAGACCATAAAATAGATTTGATTCTCGGTACACAACCACCTTGCAAAGCATCATATAGGCATAACCAGATAGAGCAAAAAGAAATTCAAAGTCAAGTTGAGGAATTAATAAATAGAGGATTGATTAGACCTAGTAGTTCTCCATTCGATGCACCTGTTCTGTTAGTCAAGAAAAAGAATAATACCTATCGTATGTGCATTGACTATCGAGCTTTCAATAAGATCACTGTAAAGAATAGGTATCCCATTCCTAGAGTTGATGATCTTATGGACAAACTGCAAGGCTCTGCTATGTTTAGTAAAATAGACCTTAAGTCCGGTTATCATCAGGTGAGACTAGATAAGTCAGACATATTCAAGACTGCATTTAGGACATAGTTTGGTCATTATGAATTTTTAGTGATGTCATTCGGATTGACTAATGCACCTGCTACATTTAGTAGAATGATGAACCGTATATTTTTAAAATATCAGTATTGTGTAATTGTCTTCTTTGATGATATTTTGGTGTTTAGTCAAAATGAGAAATAACATTATGAGCATTTGTCATTGGTTTTCCAATTACTAAAGGATTATCAACTGTTTGCAAACCCTGAAAAGAGTGAATTCTTTAAAACAGAAATTGAGTATTTAGGTCATATTGTATCATCTGATGGAATTAAAGTTGACCCTAAGAAAATAGATGCAATATTGAATTGGCCTGTACCTAAAAATGTGCATGAGTTACGTTCATTCCTTGGTCTTGCTAGTTTCTATAGGAAGTTTGTACGTAATTTTTCCTTACTTGGTTTACCATTAACGAAACTTCTGAAGAAAGGAATTGTTTATCATTGGTCCGAAAATCAAGAGAAATCCTTTGACTTATTGAAATATACCTTAACCCATGCCCCTGTCCTACAGTTGCTTGATTTTAATAGGCCATTCTTTGTAGTAGTGACCGATGCTAGTGGATCAGGAATAGGAGTTGTACTTATGTAGGATAATCATCCTATAGCCTATTCTAGTTGTAAGCTGAAACCCTCTAAACTGAAATATTCCACATATGACAAAGAACTATTAGCTGTTGTACAAGCATTAAGATAGTGGAAACACTACTTAATGGGTTCAGAATTTATGATTAAGACCGATCAACAAAGTATTAGATATTAACTTGGCCAACCCCAAATATCTGACCGACATATCAAATGGGCATATTTTATTCAAAGTTTTCATCCTATCATTCAATATCAACCCGGTAAAGAAAATGTAGTGTCTGATGCATTAAGTAGAAGACATGCCATTTATAATATTTCTATTATATCTTTTGATTCTTTGATTGCTATGAAAGATACTTATCATCAGGATATTACTTTTCATGCTAATTGGAATAAATTAGTTCAAAGTAACTTGATTCCTATTGATTCATTGTCATATAATGATGGATTTATGTTTTATGAAAAGAGATTGTGTGTTACAATTCCATTCAAATATTTTGTTTTGAATGAGATTCATTGTCTCCCATATCAAGGTCATAGAGGTATCATATCTACTTTACGTACATTAACTAAAGATTTTTATTGGCCGCATATGGACACTGATGTATCCAACTTTGTTTCTGAATGTTTGATTTGTCAAAGAGTTAAGAGACATCATGGTAAATAGTATGGATTACTTATGCCTTTGTCTATTCCATCTAAACCTTGGAATTTTATTTTATGGATTTTATTACTGGTTTACCTAATACTAAATCTAACCATGATATGATTTGGAGAGTAGTAGATAGATTTAGTAAACAAGCATATTTCATTCCATATAAGAAAACTTCAACAGCATCACAAGCAACACAATTATTTTTGAAAACTGTTTTCACTAACCATGGATTGCCAAAAGTTATTATTTTTGACCGTGATTCTATATTTTGTAACAACTTTTGGATTACTCTGTTTACTAACCTAGACACAAAGATTGATTTCTCATCTGCATTTTATCCTTAAACTAATGGACAAACAGAAGCCACTAATAGCACTATTCTAGATCTTTTACATGCATATACTATTTCTAAACCTCAGACACTGGACATACATTTACATTTATTACAGTTTGCATATAATAACACACCATACACATCTACAAAGAAAGCACTGTTTGAAGTGATTTATGGTTATAGATTATCTACACATGTTGCATCTTTGTCAAATAGAATTCACAGTGCTGATGATATTGCTAGTATGCATAATACTATTTTTGATGAGGTTAAAGACATGATTGCCAAAGCCCAGCAATCGTATACCAAACAAGCCAATAAGAAAAGACAAGCAATGAATTTCAAAATTGATGACTATGTTTGGTTGAGAATAGAAAAACGTAGACTAGAAAGTGTAGATAGACATCCAGTTGTGAAATTAGCCCCTAGATTCTATGGACCATTTAGGATCATTCATAAAATTAATGACAATGCATTCAAGTTAGAATTACCACCTCACTGGAAAATTCACAACACATTTCACATTATTTTATTGCGACTTTTTAGAGGCCAATTACATGTACACCCTGTTTATGAAAACCCACCTTTGTTAGAGAAAGAGACTGAAATACTTGAACGTGAAGCTATCATAGATACTGACTTTATGACCACTAGAACTGGCCGAAGATATTCTAGATATCTAGTTAAATTGAAGAACCATCCTGTAGAGGAAGCACAATGGATGCACGCTAGAGACTTAAATGTTTTCCCCACTCTGTTAGCTCTACATTGAGCTAATAGCAATTGAGGTCAATTGCTATCCCACCCTGGGGGTATGATGCCAGGAGGCATATTTCACGGTGGATTCCGTGCCATGGTAGATTCCGTGAGGTTTTACGGTGGATTCCGTAAACTTTGATGACCGAGGCTCATACACAAAGTGGATTCTTTGTGCGAGAAGTTGATGGGGACGCCTGTCCTTTTTGGGCGTTTCATTAATTTAGTGTGTATATGGGTGATTCCATAGCGGGTGATTCCGAAAAATGCATATTAAATTAATAAACATTTATGAGTTTAGAGTGCGCACTTGTAATAAATTAAGGTTAGGATTTATTTCTAACCAGTTGATTTATTTATGTAGCTGAAGACTGCTAGGTATTCACTTTTGTCGGTTTAATTGTATTATTTTACTAACGATTGTGAATGCTTCAGTTAATGTGTAGAGATAGCAGCAGTGGTGGAGGAAAGCATTGGAGGATAGCGAGTATTCGATTTATGGATTATATTTTGATGGGCGCATGCCTTAGGCATTGCACCTATATTTTGGCACACTTATTTATTAAGGCGTCGGATATTTATTATTTTGTATGCGCATGGGCGCACGATTATGTTATTTCTATTTGGACATTGTATTGGGCGTGCCAGACTCTTTGGGCACCGTTCATTAGCTTTATTCCTATTTTGTGTTAAAGCAAACTCAAAAGCTAAAAGCTTGCTATTTTGTAATTTGGGCTATTATTTGAGATTGAAGATGAATAATACATAAAATACATGCTTTGTGGAATGCTCACACAAGGCATGGGGGGAGATTGCACCCAATTGGTCTCTTGCTCTTGTCGTTCATGCTTCTTACCTTGTAATTTGTGCAAAAAGTAGAGTTCTATTGTTCTTGGGGACCTTCCGGCATTCACTATGCGAGCGTACAATATCCGATCTGCGCACCAGTGGTATCAGAGCGAAGCTGAGATCAAGAGCTTCCAATTGCTACCCATCTCGTGCGAAGGTGGAGCTCCTGGAACAATCGGGCTCTACAGTCAATCTCATCGCGAACGGTCGATACAGGCAGATTTTTGGCAATCAAGAACCCCTGTTTCCATCATCGGATCGCGACGGACCGGTCTGCAGAGGCGGAGGACCACTCCTACATCTTATTCATCAAGTCGTCAAGAATAGAGAGATAAGTCATAAACCCCATAACTCAATATCTTCAAGCTTTAAACACTAAAGCTTAAGAAGCTTAGCTTAATCTTTAAGAAGCTAAAAGCTTCAATTCGTCAGTGCGAGATATCTTAATACCTCCGATTTTTGCGCCGTTGGCTGAAAAACGGCCCCCTCCCCCCACGATTTTACGTTTTGGTAGTAAGATAAGCTTACTTACCAAAACAACAAGTTACCTAAGCTTCAGTCAGTCAGGTCACACAATCAGATTCAGCAAGTCTATCAAGTTGAAGTAGTGCAAGTTCCATAAAGCAAGCAAGTTCTACAAGTCAACAAACTCTGCAAGTCACATTAGTTTGGTACTTTGCAAGTCAGACAAGTCAACTAGAGTCAAAACTGACTTCTGTCCAAAACTCATAGAATGGTTGTTCCTGCGTAGAAACTCTGAACTGCAAAGTTTTTCATTGGAAGGTACTCTACCCATACGTAGGTTTGCTGAAGCATTTTCAGCATAGGAAAAAGGATAAAACGCAGATTTTCCAAAGATTGTGAAAGCCACACCCAAAACTACATAAGCCTTGTATTCCCGAACTTGAGCTACGCTCATCCCGCTAACTTGATTTTGAGTGAGAAAGGTCTTTTGAGTTTTGTAGGATGACGGAACCACATATGGATGATGTTATGGCTGAAGGCGACCTACCTGAACCTACGATGGAGCAAAAGTTGTACTTAATTATGATGCAATTGGATGAAGAACGAAGGGCTAGGCAAGCATTGCAAGTTCAATTGGCAAATTTACAAAGATCGTCTACCGACAAAGAAGAACCTCAATTTGAAGATCTTATCCGACGTATCATCGACACAACTCTCGAAGCTCAAACCATCCGCAAGGAATCAAAGATAAGTAAAAGAAGTTTCAAATTCCGTATTTTCAATGGCATACGAGAGGGAAAAACTGGTCTTGGATTCATTAGTCAGTTTGACGACTATTTCCATGAGGAAACCTATGCAGAAAAAGATAAAATCAAGTGTGTGACTAATCATTTAGTGGACAGAGCATCTCTTTGGTGGACTATAGTACGCAAGAGTATAGATTGTCTCGCTACCTGGGAGAATTTCAAGAAGAAGTTTATGCAGAATTTCCTTCCTCCACAATTTCATGAGAAAGCTATAAAGCAATGGGATCTTCTTCAGCAACGCGATCGTGAGCCTATTCCTTAGTACACAGAGCATTTTTGGAATGCACTACTCTAGTTATGTATGCTTGAAGACGTACTTGAAGCAACACACAAGCGCAAGTATATGTCTGGACTCCTTGGGCATTACTATGTTGAAGTTAACATGTTTAAGCCTGCTACTCTTGAAGACGCCATTTCACTAGCTCATGACACTGAAGACAAGCTGCGAGGTAGAGATAGACGTCCACAGCAATTCCAAGCCAATGGTAACTATGGATCTAAGCAATTCAATTCCAATTTTAGAAGATTTAATCAAGGTCATTTCACTTCATCATCTTTCCGTAAAAATTGGGCAAAACCACGTGCTTTACCATCCAATGTCAATCAAAACCCTAAGCCTATTCCACAGCCAAATCCTAATGTCCCTAGACTTCCTGCCATTGCAAACAATGTAACCAAAGCCAAGCCAATAGTATGCTATAAATACCACCAGTTTGGACATCTAGCAGCAAATTGCCATTCGAAGAAGCCACCTGCCCATATCAACTACCTTGGAGCAATGGACGATGAAGAACATGAAGATATGCCTGATTTTACAGAAGATGAGGACGACACTACTACTCCTTCAGATACTTTACCAGGTATGCCAACTCCACATTCTTTTTTGACTATGAAATATTTGGTGCATGGAAAGGAAAAGATTATTCTGGGTGATGACGGTAGTACTCATGATTTTATTTCAACAAAGTTAGTAAAGGAATTCAAGTTACAGACTGTAGCTATGCATTATCGCATCAAAGCAGCATTCTTAGGCACTAGGTATAATGGTACACATGAAGTGCATGGCTTAGAGATTCAAATTGGTCAATACACAGAAAGAAGAAATTTCCTAGTTGTTCCATTACAGTCGAGTGACATTATTTTAGGTATGCCTTGGCGTCACCAGCATAACCCATATATAGATTATTCCACACATTCAATGAATATTAGCTTTCAAGGAAAACCTATTGCATTGTATGGTATGCATGCATCTAATATTTTTCCACTGCTTTCGCATACTCAAGCTAAACGTGCATTATGCAAGAGTAGTAAATCCTTTCTCATTTGGGTGAATGAACTGCAAGCCAAAGAAAATCATATGCATCCTAGGCATAAAGAATTTCTTGCACATTTTAAGGACTCTTTTGCTAAAGACCTACCACCTGGTTTACCTTCTTCACGTTCAGAAGACCATAAAATAGATTTGATTCTCGATACACAACCACCTTGCAAAGCACCATGTAGGCATAACCAGATAGAGCAAAAAGAAATTCAGAGTCAAGTTGAGGAATTACTAAATAGAGGATTGATTAGACCTAGTAGTTCTCCATTCGGTGCACCTGTTCTGTTAGTCAAGAAAAAGAATAATACCTATCGTATGTGCATTGACTATCGAGCTTTAAATAAGATCACTGTAAAGAATAGGTATCCCATTCCTAGAGTTGATGACCTTATGGACAAACTGCAAGGATTTGCTATATTTAGTAAAATAGACCTTAAGTCCGGTTATCATCAGGTGAGACTAGATAAGTCAGACATATTCAAGACTGCATTTAGGATAGAGTTTGGTCATTATGAATTTTTAGTGATGCCATTCGAATTGACTAATGCACCTGCTACATTTAGTAGAATGATGAACCATATATTTTTGAAATATCAGTATTGTGTAATTGTCTTCTTTGATGATATTTTGGTGTTTAGTCAAAATGAGAAAGAACATTATGAGCATTTGTCATTGGTTTTCCAGTTACTAAAGGATAATCAACTATTTGCAAACCATGAAAAGAGTGAATTTTTTAAAACAGAAATTGAGTATTTAGGTCATATTGTATTATCTGATGGAATTAAAGTTGACCCTAAGAAAATAGATGCAATACTGAATTAGCCTGTACCTAAAAATGTGCATGAGTTACGTTCATTCCTTGGTCTTGCTAGTTTCTATAGGAAGTTTGTACGTAATTTTTCCTTACTTGGTTTACCATTAACGAAACTTCTGAAGAAAGGAATTGTTTATCATTGGTCTGAAAATCAACAGAAATCCTTTGACTTATTGAAACATGCCTTAACTCATGCCCCTGTCCTACAGTTGCTTGATTTTAATAGGCCATTCTTTGTAGTAGTGACCGATGCTAGTGGATCAGGAATATGAGCTGTACTTATGCGGGATAATCATTCTATTAACCCCAATACGAAGAAAGCAAAAAGAAGTGGAAAAGACGTAGGGCAAAGGCGGAAAAATGGTAGCTCGACTGAAGAAAGAAAAGGAGAAAATGCCAAAAGCGCAAGGGCAACCTTAAAAGTCCAAGGCAAAGGCAAAAGGGGAAAGGCGCATTTTAAAATAAAAAGGCGGACCCTGAAATCTTGTAAAAGAGCGCCGGGCTCTCACCCGTGCAATTTATAAATGTAGACGGGCGGTGGAAAGGAAGCAAGGAAGATAGAAGGACAATGGGAAAAGGGCCTAGGCTACGGCCGGCCATGTAAAAAAGAGGAAAAGGGGATGACTGCCCAAAAGGGATTTAGGGTTTTGTATATAAAGTTGAAAAGTGAATGAGAAGCTCATTCTTGTGTGTGGCCAAAAGTAGCTCTCCTCTTCTTCTTCTTCTTCTTGTTCTTTCTTACTTGAGCTTGTGCTTGAGAGAGGGAGTGTGAGGGAGTGAGTGTATGAGGGTGAGGGACCGAGGAGGAGAAGCTCTCCATCTTCTCCTCTCTTCTCTTGTCTTTCTTGCGGACATGGAGCTTAGAGCGTGGAGCTTGAGAATGGATCTTGCTTGAAGCTTGCACTTGGATCGTGGAGCTACCAGAGTACGCGGGAGAGGAGGTAACTCGAACGGTACGGAGGTAAGCTCACTACACCCGTAGATATGGATGGCACATCGGTTATGTGAGAGGTAGCCATTAGTGCTCGGCTTGGAATGCTTGAAACAATAAGCGGTCCGAGGGTCTTGGCGGTTGAGTGAAAGCTCCCACATTTTGGTTCCGTTGCCGGGACCCACGGATTCAAGCCATGAGCGCTTACACGCTTCGAATCGAGCATTGGAGTAGGGTTTTCCCCAAACCGGTGCTTAAGCTAGATAGGTAGCAAGCGAGGAGGTTGAAGAGGGTATTCGATCTCCTTGGCAACTAGGTGTTTTGCTTTCTTGAGATTTATGATTGAGATGGAGTAGTGTAGGTATTTACTTTGTGTTTTGGATGCATTTAGGATAGGAAAAACCAAAGAAAAAAAAACAAACAGTAAGGTTTTTTGTTGCTGTATAACAGGTTAAAACAGGGAAACAGGGGACTAGATTCGAGTTCTGGGTGAGAGAGGGACATGGAACTAGCTGTGAGGCTCTGCAGTGCTGGGAAAGGACCTTAAGAGGCCTGGGAGGCCAGGATAGACCTCAATTCCTTGGTTTGCCTTGTGAGAGAGAGAGAGAGAGAGAGAGAGAGAGAGAGAGAGAACTTCTGGTTCATAGGACGAGGAAGCGCTACCCCGATCTCTAGGCGCCGGAGATTTGTGCTGCTCCAGGTGAGTCTAGTGTTTCCCAACAAGCGCTCTAATCAGATCTAGAAAGTCGGTGGTGATTGCGTGCAGCAGACAGTAAGGAGGGGTCAAACGCGCGGGAATCGCGCCCGCCGCCGACGCACTCGGACCAACTCGCAGTGGTCTGATTCCTAGAATCGGACCACCCGATTTCTGGAGTTGGACCGTCCGATTTTCAGAATCGGACCGTCCCGACTGAGAGTGAGTCGGACCAATCTGGTCCGATTCCCAGAATCAGATAGCCCGATCGGACGTGCCACGTGGCACTCAGACCACTCAGATTCAAAGCAACCTGTCCGACTCGGACACTCGGACCACTTGGACTCGGACCACTCGGACCAACCCGTCCGATTTTGAGAATTGGACGCTCGGACCAACTTGTTCGACTCAGACACTCGGACACTCGGACCAATCCACAATCGGACCTGCCAGAATCGGACCACCCTGTCCGATCCGATTCCCAGAATCGGACCACTTTAAAAACCGAACTGCTTTTTGATCCGACTCCTAGAATCAGACGTGACCAAAATCGGACCACTGGTCCGATCGGACCCACCCAAAATCGGACGTCCGATTCTGATAATCGGACTCCTGAAAATCGGACATCTGAGAATCGGACAAAAAACTGTCAAAATCAGACACGTATCTAGAACACAAATTTTGATACATCTAAACCCCGAGATTGACCCCTAAGGCTATGTAGAGCTGAAGGCACATCACAGATCCATAACCGGGCTAAAATTTAGAGCACGTATTTCAAAATTTGGCTGTAAACGGTCCTCCAAATTGCGTATGGCGGGGGACTGCCCCCCCGGACCCCCGCAGAGGGGGCTCTGCCCTCTCTGCCCCCTCTGCACCTCCCCCGAGTAGGTTGGAGAGAAAAGTGCTATCCTATTTCATGTTCCTTCAAAAAGTGCTAGCTGCAGGAAAGAAACCCTCCTAGGAAGACCCTTCAAAAGGGCGACCAAATGTGAGGCTGACTATGTAGCACAGAGGATACACCTGACACTACCGGGTGTGAGGATAGTCACCACCTTTAGCAAGGGTGACCTCATCGAACCTCAAGGGAAAGGCAAGGAAGGTGATGACATAATAGTCAAGCCTAGTAATAAGAGCAAGGAGTTGTTGAAAGAGTTGATACAAGCGCAGGTTGAATGGAGAGAACCAGCAGTGAGTGAGGTCAGGCCTGAAACAGGAAGGTCAAGAGACAATGCCAAGGACGGGCTTTGGACTTACAAATATCGTAGAAGACCCCAAAAGAAGCCAAAGCCTTATAGACGAAGGCATCGATGGAGAGTCAGCACAATGCCGCGATGGATATCCAAAGCGTTGCTACGTGCTCAAGGATACTACGCAGATAACCAATGGATTTGGGTACCGAGATCCCTTGCTAAACCGCCTCTATCAGCTGAAGGCCAGAGTGCCTCAAAAGCATGGCACAAGAGGAAATCTAAGAGAAACTCTAGGTCTCAAGGCAAGAAACCAGACATGATTGTTCGAAGGAAAGAGCCCCAGCCTAGCATGCTAAATAGATAGATGTTATACGTAGCCATTGAGCAGGCACAAAAATTGTTAGCGCCCAAGGAGCCTTTGATTCCCCAAGGGGAGAACAAGCATCATAGGCACAACATTGCTCAAGGCAAGGCTGATCGCTCAACAAAGAAAATGGCACAATCGTCTAGTAACCTCGAGCAAATCATTCAGCGAGTGCCAAATCCACCTAAGAATCCTAGATCTCCTACGTCCTCTTCTCCCAAACAGACACAGGAAGCACTACAGCAGTTGTCAAGGGCGACTGCTCAATTCCAATCTCTATCTCCATCTAAGCTTCCAACCGTCAAAGAGGTGGGACATGATGCCATCTGTAGCTCTTGACCCAAGGATATGCCTGAGCCACCTAATGCGACTAGATCAGCTCATGTGCGATCTACACAAATGAGTGCTCAAAGGGCAACAAAAAACACAACCACTTCCGTTCGCCCTAGGGACTTGACACCACAATCCACCAAAGGTAGCCAACCCACTAATCTAGCTGCTACTACTTCCAATTAGGGATCACAACCATCACAGCCCTTGGCTATGACTATGCCCCTTGCGGAATGTGTCCTTAGTAGTTTACTTGTGGAGGAGGTGTCGCAACCAAATCCCTCGACAGCTCCAGTACTTTCAAAGTGCCTAAAGCCAAGGACGGAGGATTTAAACGCAAGGGAGTTGGTTGAAAGGCTAGACTCTCCGAAAAGAGCGGCGGTTGTGCCCTCACAACCGGGCAAGGCTATCCAGCCAACCACGACCATGTCCCATGAGGACACATTAGAGAAGGGAAAAGTGGAGGCCCGACTAAGCACATCAACGGTCAATATATCCCAGGGTCTTGAGTCGTTGGGAGAGGCACCTTCATTGACCAAGAAAAAGAGGAGAAAGCAGAGAAAACAACAATAGCTGCAGGTGGTTGTGGACCCCAAGAACATTGAGACGAAGGGCGCTGGAGAGCTGATGAATAAAGTATCGAGTCCATCCACCAATGAACCCACTGATGCCTCTCCTAATAGCAGTGAAACCTCAGACACATCCGTGTGTTCTGAAAAACCAAAGCAACTGTTGCCATCAACAGTTGCTTGCAACACTCTATCCATTGACAATAGAACTCACATTGATCAATCAAGGGTGGATACAACGTCATCACAACAGGGTGACAAATCTACACCAGTCAGACCCGAGAAGAACCATGAAAAAATTGCAGCAAAACCTCAGGAGAAATGGGAGAACCCCAAGAGCATAAGAAATCCTAGTGTTGACCAGTCTTGCTCATCTAGGCCTGAGCCCTTAGCCATGCTAAAGCCTAAGGAAGCTCTTAGAACTTTGCATGAGATAGCAACCGAGCAAGCCCTCGTTGAACATAGAAGTGTCGTAGAATGCTTAACTGAGTTGGAGGCTAAGCTCAAAGTGGTCGCGCGTATCTATGTCCTTGCGGACGTGGGCACGATCCCCAAGGAGCAGCTTGGAGATTACTTGACCTTTCCTCTATCATGGGAAGAACAAGAACATCTTAACGGACACTACGACAAGCTCCTGCATGAACAGATGCGACTCATCCCTGACGAGGAGACTTACGAACTATGCTTAACCGTCACGTTTAATGAAGTGCTCTGCCGACCGAATCTCGTAGACATAGAGCTACTAAAGCGACTGTCAGCAGGCCAGAGTCAATTTGAGCAGCGTTGGTGCGAAAGCCGCATTGTAATGGCCAAACTAGGGGCTCAGATCATGACAGTCTCTGAGGAGCGATTGGCCAAATGGCGATACCAAAGGGACCCAACCTCTGTGGGACCAACTTCCCTTCGAGTACTCACTGACATTCGGGGTACAGACTTAGCTGGGACTAGGCTTCAGGGCCCTTTGATTGATAAGGTTCTCACTGAGGAGGAGTTACATATTGCCAGTAGACTCGGTCAAGGTTCCATGCTACTCGACGTGGCAAAATATCTATCAGTATTAAGTCAGCTGCCACGAATACTAGATGCGTGTGCCACGCTCCGGTACAACCCCGAGTTCTACACTTGGTTCTTATCCTCGTGAAGTGACATGGATTCATAGATATGTATATAAATAAACACTGATTTTTGTGTCACCATGTATAAACAATATCAACACACACAAGCAATGATAGTCAAGCGCAAGGAGAAGAGTCGGGTTTGATAGGCTAAGCTCCTTAGGTCCTCCTCTCATCACACTTTTAAAAGTCGTGTGACCAGCCTCACCTCCAAGTGAAGGGCATGCAACCCATATTGCCGCCATAGGAGGCCTTGACCAATAACTCTGATGGTGTAGACAGGGTGTAGTCTCTTTCTATACACCTTCTTCCCTTTTTGGTCTATCCTTCCGAGGATGTACCCTGTCCCACTCCACGATAACCAGTCCATGCGACTTAGCATAAACTAATATCCGCTAATGACAGGAGGAAACGCGAACATTAGCATGGGGACCATTTCTCTACAACAATCACCGCATGCCTCACCCCTCCTCTTCTTGTCATATGCGCTTCATAAACCACACTAAAATCCCTTCCATGCAAATAGTTGTACCCTGTATCAAGGTTTAACCCTTGAAGTGCGTCTTACAGGTTTCCTTTTGCGACGGAACGCATGGAGGATCATGGAGATCTAGCATGCAAAGACGCTCTGTGCACAAGGAGGGAGCATGTGGCACGCGCCCCTCCATTGGAGCGCTATGTGTCCACCATCAAAAGGTATACCAAGAAGCGAGGCCCTAAGCGCCACTGTCCAAGGCGAAGACCGAAAAATCCTGGAGTCAAGAAAGTCGAGACTCGAAACGCGCAACATGCGGAAGCACTAGTGGTATGAACTCCCAACTCCCGCCCGGGCCCCAGACGCTCAAAGGCAGAAAGGGCAGCTTAGGAAAGAGAAGAATTTAATGAAGTATTTAAAGACATCCTGGAGACGGTAGCAGGCCGAGATTACACCATTCATGTCTCGGCCGACATGTTCCCTGCTCACCCCTACGGGAGCCCCACACCAACAGAGCCCCAATCACCCGGCCACCCAGACTTGCCCCGCCTCGTACAAATCGAATAGCCCATAATGCATAAAAGGCTTATCAAATGACAACTGGCCAGGACTTTTTATTTTTAAATGGTTAAGTGTTCCCGACTTGTTAAGTGTTGACATGTTCCTGACTTGTATGAACTTATCATATCTGCGTTTAATATATGCTACGCCTTTAGCAAAAGAAAAAGCTAATTAAGCACAGGTGATAAATGTCTAGTCAACACCATAGAATTCAAATGAGTGATGTTTCCTTGCATTGCATTGGTTTATTATAGTTACGGCATACACAATGCATATGCTCTCATGAAGTGACAAGTGAATGCAGGATAATACAGGTCCTTGTGCAAAAATGTTCAATGCCCAATCACTGCAATAACCCACAACCCCACAACGAGCCGCAGCAAAGCCACGCTGCCGAAAGCATCCTTGCCAACCGCCCACATTGCATGGTCCACAAAACATTCCTGGGCCACACTGAGTCAAGCTCTATAGTTGGCTCATGGCAGTTGTTACCTCAATTGTACCCACCTTGCATGTGCCGCAAGGAGGGTTGCAATATCTTAAGTGTATCTCCCCCTTTCGCCAACTGCTTCTCTAACAGCGAGGCTAGGGCACCATCATCATTGTACTATTCATTTTCTGAGCCTTCGAAGCTTGACATTTTTCAACCCATTGAAAGGCTAATAGCCTCAACATATTGTAATGGTTATACTCAGGCAAAAAAAGAAAAGAAAAGAAAAGAAAAGAAAAGAAAAGAAAAGAAAAAAAGAAATGAATGGAAAAATAAGAAGCACACACGATCACATCACATCACCTAGGGGTCCTCAAATTAGGTACATCTGGTGATCTTGGTCGACCGGCTTTGTCCCTAGTCCCCTAGCCCCTTACAATCACCCACAATTGCTCAGGGCACATCAAGGGTAGGACATACCTGGGGAGCTTGTCTTGCCTAGGGTTAGACCTGTCACCCTGACCCACTTGCACAATTTTCTTTTGCACTCTGCCTTAGTACCATTGCAATCAGTGGTAATAAACACCGCACGATTGGCCATGAAAAGTACACCGTACTCATCAAGCAAGTTCAATAGTTTCCAGCTACTACTGAAAGTGCGGTGTCCTAGTATTCCATTATGCTACATCGTGCAGTCACAATGCAAAGAATGTCTCATCTGCCTTCACCCGTACTCCTTCTCCACATGGACAACTTTGCTTCATCCATGAATTGTTATGAGAAACTAGCCCACAGTCTTCTAACTATGTAATATCTAAGTATGCACGAGCACTCATATAATATTTGCACCGAAGTATATCCACAGTTTGGGTCCTCAAGTGCAGGACAATACTCTAGGCTTGCTTAGCGTTTGATCTGTCTCCCAAACTAATCAAAATATGTCTTGTGCACGATGAGAAGCCTAACACTACCCCTTAAGGAGAGATCACAGGTGAGGTTTTCCAATTGCAGGTATAAGGTGTTGTTTGCTCTTCATCAACACTCAACTTTGATACTTGTCCCTTATCATCCAACAAGCCCGCAAAGAATCGTCATGTGCAGAATCCCCAACAAACCAACACTTGTGCTGGCCATCAATGCAATCCCCAATACAGCATAGCCCTACCACCAACTCCAATAACCTTCCACCAGCCACCTTGGCCACCAACAGGCCCCCAGGATCTTCTGCCACACCACCACCAACACTCCTCCACGGAAACCACAGGCGTCCTTGTCACCCACGTCTTCGGTGCATGCTGCAGCCTGCTATCTATGACAGTGAGTGCCATGGGACTGGCACTTGTCTAGGAGGGGGGTAATGTTAACCCTTACACGAAGAAAGCAAAAAGAAGTGGAAAAGACGTAGGGCAAAGGGGGAAAAAAGGTAGCCCGATTGAAGAAAGAAAAGGAGAAAAGGCCAAAAGCGCAAGGGCAACCTTAAAAGTCCAAGGCAAAGGCAAAAGGGGAAATGTGCATTTTAAAATAAAAAGGCGCACCCTGAAATCTTGTAAAAGAGTGCTGGGCTCTCACCCGTGCAATTTGTAAATGTAGACGGGCGGTGGAAAGGAAGCTAGGAAGATAGAAGGACAATGTGGAAAAGAGCCTAAAAGGGAAAAAGGGGATGACCGCCCAAAAGGGATTTAGGGTTTTGTATATAAAGTTAAAAAGTGAATGAGAAGCTCATTCTTGTGTGTGGCCAAAAGTAGCTCTCCTCTTCTTCTTCTTCTTGTTCTTTCTTGCTTGAGCTTGTGCTTGAGAGAGGGAGTGTGAAAGTGTGAGGGAGTGAGTGTGTGAGGGTGAGGGACCGAGGAGGAGAAGCTCTCCATATTCTCCTCTCTTCTTCTCTTCTCCTCTCTTCTCTTGTCTTGCTCGCGGACATGGAGCTTGGAGCGTGGAGCTTGAGGATGGAGCTTGCTTGAAGCTTGCACTTGGATCGTGGAGCTACCAGAGTGCGCGGGAGAGGAGCTAACTCGAATGGCACGGAGGTAAGCTCACTACACCCGTAGATATGGATGGCGCGTCGGTTATGTGATAGGTAGCCATTAGTGCTCGGCTTGGAACGCTTGAAACAATGAAAATGTAGTGGTTGATGCATTAAGTAGAAGACCTGTCATTCATAATATTTCTATTATATCTTTTGATTCTTTGATTGCTATGAAAGATACTTATCATCAGGACATTACTTTTCATGCTGATTGGAATAAATTAGTTCAAAATAACTTGATTCCTATTGATTCATTGTCATATAATGATGGATTTATGTTTTATGAAAAGAGATTGTGTGTTACAATTCCATTCAGATCTTTTGTTTTGAATGAGATTCATTGTTCCCTATATCAAGGTCGTAGAGGTATCATATCTACTTTATGTACATTAACTGAAGATTTTTATTGGCCGCATATGGACACTGATGTATCCAACTTTGTTTCTGAATGTTTGATTTGTCAAAGAGTTAAGAGACATCATGGTAAACAGTATGGATTACTCATGCCTTTGTCTATTCCATCTAAACCTTGGGAAAAAATTTCTATGGATTTTATTACTGGTTTACCTAATACTAAATCTAACCAAGATACGATTTGGACAGTAGTAGATAGATTTAGTAAACAAGAATATTTCATTCCATGTAAGAAAACTTCAACAGCATCACAAGCAGCACAATTGTTTTTGAAAACCGTTTTCACTAACCATGGATTGCCAAAAGTTATTATTTCTAACCGTGATTCTAGATTTTGTAACAACTTTTGGATTACTCTATTTGCTAACCTAGGCACAAAGATTAATTTCTCATCTGCATTTTATCCTGAAACTAATGGACAAATAGAAGCTCCTAATAGCACTATTCTAGATCTTTTACGTGCATATACTATTTCTAAACCTCAGACATGGAACAGACATTTACATTTATTACAGTTTGCATATAATAACACACCACACACATCTACAAAGAAAGCACTGTTTGAAGTGATTTATGGTTATAGATTATCTACACTTGTTGCATCTTTGTCAAATAGAAATCAAAGTGCCATTAGGGCCAAAAACGCTTCAAAAATGGCACTTGTAAGAAAGTGATTAAGTTGCTAATTAGTTGAGGTTTAGGAAGAATAAAACCTCTAAATTTGGTTGTCGAGATGTGATTAATGAGAGAATATTTGGTTCATTGAAGAGGTCGGCCATTAATTGCCCTCATCTTTTAATCCAGGTTAGGGGTCACCTTTTCGGCCGTTTATTGTCTTGGAACTTGAGAGATTTTGTATTTTCGAGATTTTCGTACGAACTTCGCATTTGTTTTCTCCCGCGTTTTCTTTCTATACACTATTCTCTTTTACCATTCCTTTTGCTGCACTTGCTTTCTATCACTGTGAGATTCTTGCTCGGTTCATTTGCTAGAATGTCTAGCAATACTATTTCAAATAACACAGACGCAAGCACATGTAAATACAAGCTATCTATTCAGCTAGATCTGACTTACACATCTTGGAGAAGTATACATCATCGAGTATTGATAGATGAGATTGAAGCCAACAGGTTGCGAACACAATGAATGAAGCATATAGATTTGTGGGTGGATGGAAATATCTATCCCAGGGATCCTTCTACAGGTAAACCACCTCCTTTTTTGAATGTCCATGACTATATAAGATATGCTGGAGAAGGTTACAATGGAATACTTGGCTACTGTATGAGGTTATACTCTGCATCTTACACATATATAGCTCAAGTGCACGAAATGAAAAAAGCACTAGAAACTACACAAATAAAAAATTTAGAGTTGACAAGTCAGATTGATATTTTGAAAAATGTTAACAATTCATTGCAGAATAAGCTAATACGCTTGAGAGAAACTCCAGTAGGATTTAGAGAGAGGAAGAGACCATTAAAAAATATAACCAGCTTGTGTGAGAGAGCAAAGAAAAGGAGACTAAATCTTACAAAGAAATATGTCTCTAACATATTAGGCATAAATATCCGAGAGAATGAGGAAAGAATCAAACTTTTGAAGGAAACCATGAATAAGAAAGACATTTTGAGGATTCTTAAGTCACCAGAAAATGTGGATTTGAGAGGTCCAACTCTGAGAGAGTTAGTGAAGGATTTAAAAGGCACAGTGAAAGCAAATGAAATCGTAGAGACATGCGATACTGTGGGTATAAGTCGAAAAGGTTACCGTGCTATCTCTGGATTATGGTTTAAAAATCTTAAACGCAATAGGGTAACTATATTTGGATTGCTCCGAGCCCTTGCAGTTTCCACTGCAAGAATTTCCATGAATCGCAAGATTCCACATGTTTTTGGAGATTACTTTCACATCGAAAGGTCTATGTCCTATGAAAAACAAAAAAAACAGGCAATTTTTGATTACAATGAGTTTAACAATATATGGGTTGATCTAAAAAAGGTGCAAATTGCAATGGTTCACATGTATAAAATCACAGTAGAAGAAAGTTATGGTGTTCTAAAGTTTGCCTTGAAGTTGGATGAAGCACAGATTCAAAAGGGACAGAAGATGGAAAGAATTAGCATTTGCCTCATGAACATGGCATGGGACCATGGCAATGGCGAGGGCAAAGCTCCATTGCATAAGATCCAATCCGAGATGGAGATTTGGTGGATTGGTGCAGCCCAGGTACCAATTGAAAATCATCAAATGTTGAAATGGTTGTTCAACCATACAGGTATTCCAAATATCATTAAGTCTCAAAGTGAAGGCGAAATGTTGGTAGTTGATGGGGTTGGTAAATTTAATGTGGAATGGCATATGAGTGCTGATTTGAAAACTATCAAATGTATGCTTGGGATATCAGGTGAATGCGGCTTGGGAGTGTTGGAGAGAGCTATGTGAGATCACAACAAATGTTGCAAGCATGCCGAGGCTTGCGTTTCTTAGAATGGAGGTCTGGATACACCTTGATGTTTTTCTGAAACTCCTCAGGCAACATAAGACAACATATACATATGCGGAAGAGTTCAAAAGATCAATCACAAAGCTTGTTCAGGCGATAAAAGAGGCATGGGGAGAAAAAGATATCACTTTTTATCTGGTAAAGTAATAATTATTTAATATGGGCTTATTTTGATAGGTTTTTCAATTGGTATAAAATTTGTGTTACTTCGTATTGCAGTATATTCTTCATATTCATGGACCTTTCTTTGTGGAGGAGCATGGCCCCTTAGCAACTTATAGCAACCAAGGCATGGAAAAATCCCACTACCAAGCACGCACAAGTTATTTTCGAAGCACAAGGCATGGGGGAGGAGTTACAAAAAGCAATGCTTTGGAGGAGCTATTCAACTGGTTTTTTCGACGACAACTTCAAAGAATGGAAATAAAAGATGGCAATGACACATGAGCAATCGCACTTTTATATATAAGAAAGAATATATACAAAGCTAGTTTTCCAAAACTCTCACATTCTCTTCCTCCTCAGGAATCTTTCCTCTATAACGTAGAAATTTTTTTCTCTTGTAGCCAGCTATAGATTTTACATCAGTTCTGTCTGCAGCTAAGGCGTAGAATGAAAACGCCAAAAAGTATCCTTCTCTAGAAGCAGAGTAACCTGGACTGTAGCCAAAAATCCTAATTGGTGCAGTCTTTTCCAAAAACATTATTTTGTGGACATTATATTGTAATCCTGAGAAACCTAGAAGCCTTGTAAGAGCTTTAATACAAAGTATCGGCCATGCTGCGTCCTCTGAGAAACTACTATGAAGTACAAAAAAGGATTCAGGGTCAATCCTAGCCAAGTAGTGGCCGAGTGCAATGTCTTTGGTGGTGTTACTAGCAGCTCTCGATCCTTTGCCACGCCCCAAGAAGTTATCTATATCGGCAATCTCCAACTGCAAATAAAACCCATACTGAATGAGCATGAAATGTAAACCTACCAATGTGTAAAAGCAAATTAATGTGTAAAAGCAAATTCAAAATTATCTTAGCACTTGATTTTCATCGTACTCCAATTTAAACGGATTCCATAAATTAATTGATGATGCTGTCTCATTGGTGTTAGTCAATTCTTTAACATATTCAGACTCCTCTCTTCCAAAATTGGAAATGCCGAGCTCGCTTTGAATGCGATCGAAATCCTCATCAGTGATCCTCAACTCTTTCTCAGCTTCTTTGGCCTTTTCAAAACAAAGAGAGAATGCCTCACCAGCATCAATAAACTTATCATCTAGAGTTTCTTTATCAAGTTTCAGAATCTCTTCCTTTGATTCATTTTCTGTGTCAATAATCCCATTTGCAGCATCAGAAGCCTCTGCAATAATTGCAAGACAATAATCTTCCCTGAGATTAAAAAGTTTTTGAATATCTGATAGTAAAATGTACTCCTTGTCCTTGAAAGGTATACATGGCAGGGAAGGAACAATATGGTGAGAACTCTCATCAGGTTGAGGGTTTGTATCTCCTTAGCTCTCCTCGATGATAGTCTCAGCTTTGAAGTGAGCAACATCCAATTTCTTAGCAATGGAAGCCTCAAAATCTGTATCTACAACCTCCTCTGTTTCCCTTTCATCTGCTAGATTATCCAACATGCAAAAGCTGGCAGTCTTTGCTCCTTCCAACTGTTGCTCCTCAGCTTTCATAGGGTATTTGACAAGGCTGAAAATAATAAAAGCAGCAGATTTTCTCATCATCTTGCAGTTTTTGGAATGAGTGCAGCAAAATTTGTCTGTTGAATGAAACCTCTCCAGAGAGTGGGCCCTGCACTTTCTAGTAAATACTGCCTTTTCATTTCCTGTTGACCCAATGGGAACATGGACATATTCAATTGTGCCAACTTCAACAGAAGGACCTGCAAGAGTTTCAAACTCCAAAAAGTCCTCCATTATATATTTTTCACAAGATTTCAGAACTTTGTCAAGTTCCCAATCAGGATTAAAAATATTTTTCACAACTCCATAGAATGAGAGATCCATTCCATTCTGAAGCATAAAATCAAGTAGCCTCTCTGATGGAGTGATATCAATGAGCTCTGATACTCCTTGACCTCTCACTACTGACGTTCGCTTCCCTGGAGATATACTTGGCTTTCTCACACTGGTGGCAGAGGATGGAGAGAAAAAAGAATACACAGGCTGATCAGATGTTGATGCACTTGAGCCTTTTGAAAGCCTTCTTCTTTTACCAGTTCCTGAAGAAACCTTGGATTCTATGGGTTCAGACATGTTTCCAACTTCTGACGATATGGTGCGATAAGAGAGAAACGATTCAGACGGAAAGGCCCCCTCGCGCCATATCGGTGATCCCAGTAAAAAGCGCTATAGCCACAAAAAAGGTGGTCACACGATCTTGAGGAACGCTGAAAGAAGACTAGATCTAGAGAACCTCCAAAACGAAGCGAAGAGAGGAGAGTGAAGAAAACCAACAGTCGCTCTCGCGCCATATCAGCAATAGAAATAGAGGTCGAAAACCGAAAAAAGCCGTACAGATAAGAAACACACCCTTATGTAGGCGCGGATTATGCCACCTGGCAGTATCCGTTAGTCTCATACACGTGGCAGTAGCCCTTGGGCAACACGTGGCCGATAACCACGTGGCGAACAAGTGGACCGGTCATTACTTGACACATAGCATACGGACCATAAATGCAGATACGTGGCATAATCAGTATCGGACACGTGTCTGACACGTGTCATGATTTACCTGGGTATATAAGTGGTCATTTTTCCGACGTGTACACTTTTCATTTCTCGAGCTCTTCCCGCATTGCTTGCCGATACGGTGCGATACAAGTCCTTCTTTCGCTAGCAAAAAGAGGTGTGCCGATACGGAGCGAGGGCGTCCAAACAGTGTGCTCGTTTTCTCCGTATCGCGCCGTATCGGCATCTGATCTCCAATACGGAGCGAGGGCGTCCAAACGGTGTGCTCGTTTTCTCCGTATCGCGCCGTATCGACATCTGATCTCCAATATAGAGCGAGGGCGTCCAAACGGTGTGCTCGTTTCCTCCCTATCGCGCCGTATCGACATCTGATCTCCAATACGGAGCGAAGGCGCTGTTCCATTCTGCTCGTTTCCTCCCTATCGCGCCGTATCGGCATCTGATCTCCAATACGGAGCGAAGGCGCTGTTCCATTCTGCTCGTTTCCTCCCTATCGCGTCGTATCGGCATCTGATCTCCAATACGGAGCGAAGGCGCTGTTCCATTCTGCTCGCTTTGTTCATATCGCGCCGTATCGGAATTGCTCATTTCGTTTTTTTCCTCGCCAATTTGTCTTTCAGTTATTGTCCTTCTGGTTGTTATTTTTGCTTTTCTGGATGGCAAGGACAAAGCAAACTGCAAGAAGAGTGTATCTAGATGGGAAGGACAGTGGGGGTAGAAGAAAGTTAAAATTTGATGAATCTAAGGGGGTAGAAGAAGCTGGTCCATCACAAGCTCCAGAGCATTTTACAACAGAAATCCCCCCTACACCAGGTGTTGTCCTTACATCTTCTATAAATGTTTCTTCACCTGAAGTTGAGGAAGCAAAGGATGAGGCTTACCCTGTGAAAGATTCATTCCCTACAATGGTACCTGAGCCCACATCTGCTGAAGCCACTGAACACCCCAAGCCACAAAAGAGAAAGAGGAAGTCCAGGTTCTTGTATATGCAAAGATGTTTCAGTGAGATCAGGAAAGCTCAGAGAGCTACACAGCATGTCATTTCAAAAGTTGCTTTTATAAGGGTGGTTAAAGAGATCTCTGATAGATTGTCTCAAGTGGCAACTGTCTCTGGTCTAAATAAGAAGTGGCAACTCTCAGCCATTCTTGCCCTGCAAGAGGCCGTAGAAGATTTTGTTATTGATTTCATGAACGACGCTTACATTGCTGCCGCCCATGCTCATAGGATCACCCTTATGAATAAAGATTTCAGCATCATCAGCAGAGTGAGGTATAGGTTTGACAAAGTCCTGAGGCCCTTGCCTTCCAATGATCAAAAAGCCTTTGAAATCCTTAACGTTCCCCCAAAATTGTCCAGGAAAGAGAAAAAGCTAAATGTTGAGGATGTTAGTCACCTTTACCCTACAAGGGGTGCCACCCAGCAGGAGGCTTTCTTGAGTGAAGAAAATCAGGAGGTGTTTGAAACTGAAGACGATGTTTACAAGAGGAAAGCCGCATCACTTGCTCCCGTCAACAGCGAGAGGATGGGCAAAGTGTATGGGTAGATTCTTGTGAATGTTGCTGGGGAACCTGAGGAGGAATATCTTAGTATATCTCCCGAGGACAAGCCCATGTTGGAAAAAAGGGATCTCCAACTATCTGACTCCGTGGTATTTTGTTGCATAAGGTAAGGTTTTTTGTTGCATAAGTTAAGTCTTATAGGTTCAATTATATTTTGGATGAAATTGGTATTGAATAGCTTTTGCTATTATCTGCAGGGCATTGGTCTCCTCTCTCACTCTCGATATCCGAAGAACAATATACATTGTTGATCCACTTCTCTCTGTGGGACTTTTTGCAAAATCTGGTTCTAATATTTCACCATTTTTTCGTAGCTTCGATAGTGTGAGAAATTACCACATCTTTTTCCCTTATGTAGAAAGGTATTTTTCTTTTTCTGTAGAGGAAAATTTATGTTCATTTGCTTTCACCCTTCTACTCACCTCTTTTATGAATTTGCAGAGGGCATTGGAGTCTCATCTACATTAATTGTCTTTCAAGGGAAATTATCTTTATGAATTCTCTCAGCGGTGTTCACGGTCAAGCACGAATGTATGTTGGAAGAAAATTATTTACTTTGATTTCTTTTATAAATAATATTTTGAACTTACAAAGCTTCCTTTTGTAGTGCTGCTAGACTCGTTTCTACATTTTTGGATACAACATACGAGGATCTTGCTGATCCTCAAAGGCCGTATACTTTTCTTCTACAAGAAGTTCCATTGCAAAGCGATGCGCATTCTTGTGGATGGAGAGTTATCTCAAACATTTGTAGAACAGTGGATTCAAAGCTGTTACAAATAGAAGGAGTGAATGTAAGTTTATTTCATTTGATGTTTGTGTAACCCTTATCATGATGTCTTTTCACTAACTTATAATATTTATTCTTACAGTGTAGAGACTATCCTGAATCATATGTTTGGTGGATAAGGGAGAGATGCATCGAGCTGATTCTAGACAAAGCAATCACACCGTATGATCCTGACTCCCCTCTTCCTCCCAAAACTTCAATGGCCAAGGGCACAAGCAAGGGAAAGGTCAAGGGAAAGGGTAAGGACAATGGCAATGGTAAAGACAAGGGCAAGGGAAAAGGCAATGGGACCACTGCTGCAGAGTCTAAGAAAAAAGAATGCCAGTGCTCTCTCCTCTTAAATTTGATCCATCCCCTCTTAAGCCCCAAGAAAAGAGACTACCTATAAAGGTCAAAATTTTTCAACAATAAAAGAAAGGCCCTGTGAGAAAAAATATCTTTGAAGAAATCGATAAAGAATGAAAATAGCAAACATAAGCATACACGAGCCTTTTTATTTTGGCTTTGTACATTTTTATGCAATTTTTGTACCTCATTGTGTAATGAAAATTTTCACTTGTAAATCGAATGTAATGTACATTTTATACACGAGCCTTATTATTTTGGCTTTGTACATTTTTATGCAATTTTTGTACCTCATTGTGTAATGAAAATTTTCACTTATAAATTGGATGCAATGTACATTTTATTTATACACATTCGAAAGGCGACTTGCTTCACAATAGCTTATGAAGTTTCCATTAAAAAATATCTTAAGGACAGTCTATTAAGATAAATAATGAAAATTTTCACTTATAAATCGGATGCAATGTACATTTTATTTATACACATTCGAAAGGCGACTTGCTTCACGATAGCTTATGAAGTTCCCATTAAAGAATATCTTAAGGACAGTCTATTAAGATAAATTCCTGCCAAGTTTTCATTCTCAAGGCCCCAAACTCACAATTGTGGGAGACAAACAACTCGTACAAAAGAAAGAGCGCTTGGCTCTTTTACCAATTGTTACACCATTCACTTTGAACTTATATCTAGGAGATGTATTGTCTAGCAATTCCAAGGTATCCCTCACATCTTTCAGACTCCAATTGGAAGTAACATTCACCTTCTTTACTTCATGCGAAAAAACGTGCACCACAAGTTTATATGGTGTGTTATTTGTATCAGAATCCAAGGAAACCCAAATACCCAATCTTAGTTTGTATCGCCTGTAATCAAAGCCCAAAGCAAGATTTTGGCGAGGGATACTGTAAGCCAAAGCCAAGGATTGAGGGCATGCACTGCACCTCAAGATATCACCTTTGTGATCGCACTCTCTAGATTTCCAATGCATCCCTATAGTGTTGTCCAATTCCTCTTCCGAAAAGTTTCTACTTAACCAGGATACCTTCGTTCTTTGTAAATTTGCTGTTTTGAAGCAAGCCACGAAGATATGGAGGGGACCATGATAAACATATTCTTCTTGAGATCCTTCCAGCTGTCATGGACTTTTTAATATCCTGAGATATTTTGAATTTGAAACTTTGCACTGTTACCTTGTCAGGAATCTCCCAATTTAGAGATGAAAGACTTGGCAATGGCAAATCTTCGATATTCCCATACCTATCCGCTTTAGAGGGAACCACATACTGTGCATAATATATAAAAACCTTGCATTCACTATAAAAAGACACAGTTTGATTGGCATAAATAATGTCTGCCAATACCTTATGAATGGCATGGAAAGTCCCACTTAGGCTTTCCACAGGTTGCCATTCAATACTTGTTGACGGAAAGATATCTACAATGACGAACCGTTTGTTAGAACTTGCATAAATGGAAAATAATTATATACGTTATTCAACTTATAACTTACAATGTGTTTGTTGGGGAACACGTTCGTTTGGAGGCAAGTGCATATCCTTGGCCATGTAAACATGTTGCACCTTGACAAACCAACCTTCGGGCATAATTTTGAAGGCAATGATACGCCCCTTCCAGTGATGTTTTATATCTTCTCGTTTTCTTCTTTTCACCTTATGGGAGCCCTTGCAAGATGGCAGCATGGTAACCCAATCATTTACAGCAAAGGTTTTGGGCTCAAAATTTCCATCTACTCCTTGGCTATAGACTGTGCAAGAGTGTATTAAATGAGAAGGGCACCTGGAGGAAGCTATGAAAAGAATGAAAGCGCAGAGAAAGAAGCTCAAAGAGGGGTGAATGAACTAAAAAGTAGCGCCAAGAACCCAAATGAGTATGTATTGGGTGCCAAAAACAATATTGAAAGATCTCCCGACTTTCAAAAAACTCATTATTAATTTCATCACATCTCTGTCATGTATTTTGTCAAATTTGTAAGTAAATAACGTCTTTGGGACTCCAAAACATGTCAGACTTTAGGGGTTTTGGCTAAAAAAGAAGAGAGAATCACGAAAAGGACTCCACTATCTCTAAAAAAGAGGAGACAAAAATACCATATTCTTGCACACGTGGCGAACTCTCTTTGGCCCTTTTCTTAATCCCGTGATTAACAAAAGTGCATTTTTTGAAGCGTTTTTGGCCCTAATGCATAATACTATTTTTGATGAGGTTAAAGACATGATTGCCAAAGCCCAGCAATCATATACCAAACAAGCCAATAAGAAAAGACAAGCAATGAATTTCAAAATTGATGACTATGTTTGGTTGAGAATAGAAAAACGTAGACTACAAAGTGTAGATAGACATCAAGTTGTGAAATTAGCCCCTAGATTCTATGGACCATTTAGGATCATTCATAAAATTAATGACAATGCATTCAAGTTAGAATTACCACCTCACTGGAAAATTCACAACACATTTCACATTAGTTTATTGCGACTTTTTAGAGGCCAATTACCTGTATACCCTGTTTATGAAAACCCACCTTTGTTAGAGGAAGAGACTGAAATACTTGAACGTGAAGCTATCATAGATACTGACTTTATGACCACTAGAACTGGCCGAAGATATTCTAGATATCTAGTTAAATTTAAGAACCATCCTGTAGAGGAAGCACAATGGATGCATGCTAAAGACTTAAATGCTTTTCCCACTCTGTTAGCTCCATATTGAGCTAATAGCAATTGAGGTCAAATGCTATCCCACCCCGAGGGTATGATGCCAGGAGGCATATTTCAAGGTGGATTCCGTGCCACGGTAGATTCCGTGAGGTTTTACGGTGGATTCCGTAAACTTTGATGACCGAGGCTCATACACAAAGTGGATTCTTTATGCGAGAAGTTGATGGGGACGCCTGTCCTTTTTGGGCGTTTCATTAATTTAGTGTGTACATGGGTGATTCCATAGCGGGTAATTCCATAAAATGTATATTAAATTAATAAATGTTTATGAGTTTAGAGTGCGCACTCGTAATAAATTAAGTTTAGGATTTATTTCTAACCAGTTGATTAATTTATGTAGTTGAAGACTGTTAGGTATTCACTTTTTTTGGTTTAATTGTATTATTTTACTAACGATTGTGAATGCTTCAGTTGATGTGTAGAGATAGCAGTAGTGGTGGAGGAAAGCATTGGAGGATAGCGAGTATTTGATTTATGGATTATATTTTGATGGGCACATACCTTAGGCATGGCGCCTATATTTTGTCACGCTTATTTATTAAGGCGTCGGATATTTATTATTTTGTATGCGCATGGGCGCACGATTATGTTATTTCTATTTGGACATTGTATTGGGCGTGCCAGACTCTTTGGGCACCGTTCATTAGCTTTATTCCTATTTTGTGTTAAAGCAAACTCAAAAGCTAAAAGCTTGCTATTTTGTAATTTGGGCTATTATTTGAGCTTGAAGATGAATAATTCATAAAATACATGCTTTGTGGAGTGCTCACACATGGCATGGGAGGAGATTGCACCCAATTGGTCTCTTGCTCATGTCGTTCATGCTTCTTACCTTGTAATTTGTGCAAAAAGTAGAGTTCTATTGTTCTTGGGGACCTTCCGGCATTCACTACGCGAGCGTACAGCATCCGGTTTGCACACCAGTGGTATTAGAGCAAATCTGAGATCAAGAGCTTCCAATCGCTACCCATCTCGTGCGAAGACGGAGCTCCTGGAATGATCGGGCTCTACGGTCAATCTCGTCGCGAATGGTTGATACAGGCAGATTTCTGGCGATCAAGAACCCCTGAACAGAGAGATAAGTCATAAACCCCATAACTCAATATCTTCAAGCTTTAAAAACTAAAGCTTAAGAAGCTTAGCTTAAGCTTTAAGAAGCTAAAAGCTTCAATTCGTCATCGCGAGATATCTTAATACATCCAATTTTTGCACCGTTGGGCGAAAAACGACCCCCTCTACGATTTTACATTTTGGTAGTAAGCTAAAGCTTACTTACCAAAACAACAAGTTACCTAAGCTTCAGTCAGTCAGGTCACACAATCAGATTCAGCAAGTCTATCAAGTTGAAGTAGTGCAAGTTTCATAAAGCAAGAAAGTTCTGCAAGTCAACAAACTCTGCAAGTCACATTAGTTTGGTACTCTGCAAGTCAGACAAGTCAATTAGAAACAAAACTGACTTCTATCCAAAACTCATAGAATGGTTATTCCTGTGCAGAAACTCCGAACTGCAAAGTTGTTCATTGGAAGGTACTCTACCCATACGCAGGTTTGCTGAAGCCTTTTCAGCATACGAAGAAGGATAAAACACAGATTTTCCAAAGATTGTGAAAGCCACACCCAAAACTACATAAGCCTTGTATTCCCGAACTTGAGCTATGCTCATCCCGCTAACTTGATTTTGAGTGAGAAAGGTCTTTTGAGTTTTGTAGGATGACGGAACCACATATGGATGATCTTATGGCTGAAGGCGACCTACTGAATCTACGATGGAGCAAAAGCTAGACTTAATTATGATGCAATTGGATGAAGAATGAAGGGCTAGGCAAGCATTGCAAGTTCAATTGGCAAATTTACAAAGATCGTCTACCGACAAAGAAGAACCTCAATCTGAAGATCTTATCCGACGTACCATTGACGCAACTCTCGAAGCTCAAACCATCCGCAAGGAATCAAAGATAAGTAAAATAAGTTTTAAATTCCGTACTTTCAATGGCATACGAGAGGGAAAAACTGTTCTTGCATTCATTAGTCAGTTTGACGACTACTTCCATGAGGAAACCTATGCAAAAAAAGATAAAATCAAGTGTGTCACTAATCATTTAGTGGACAGAGCATCTCTTTGGTGGACTATACTATGCAAGAGTATAGATTGTCCCGCTACGTGGGAGAATTTCAAGAAGAAGTTTATGCAGAATTTCCTTCCTCCATAATTTCATGAGAAAGCTATAAAGCAATGGGATCTTCTTCAGCAACGGGATCGTGAGCCTATTCCTCAGTACATAGAGCGTTTTTGGAATACACTACTCCAGTTACGCATGCTTGAAGACGTACCTGAAGCGACATACAAGCGCAAGTATATGTCTGGACTCCTTGGGCATTACTACGTTGAAGTTAACATGTTCAAGCCTGCTACTCTTGAAGACGCCATTTCACTAGCTCACGACACTGAAGACAAGCTGCGAGGTAGAGATAGACGTCCACAGCAATTCCAAGCCAATGGTAACTATGAATCTAAGCAATTCAATTCCAATTTTAGAAGATTTAATCAAGGTCGTTTCACTTCATCATCTTTCCGTAAAAATTGGGCAAAACCACGTGCTTTACCATCCAATGTCAATCAAAACCCTAAGCCTATTCCACAGCCAAATCCTAATGTCCCTAGACTTCCTGCCATTGCAAACAATGTAACCAAAGCCAAGCCAATAGTATGCTATAAATGCCACCAGTCTGGACATCTAGCAGCAAATTGCCATTCGAAGAAGCCACCTGCCCATATCAACTACCTTGGAGCAATGGACGATGAAGAATATGAAGATATGCCTGATTTTACAGAAGATGAGGACGACACTACTACTCCTTCGGATACTTTACCAGGTATGCCAACTCCACATTCTTTATTGACTATGAAATGTTTGGTGCATGGAAAGGAAAAGATTATTTTGCATGATGACGGTAGTACTCATGATTTTATTTCAGCAAAGTTAGTAAAGGAATTGAAGTTACAGACTGTACCTACGCATTATCGCATCAAAGCAGCATTCTTAGGCACTAGGTATAATGGCACACAGGAAGTGCATGACTTAGAGATTCAAATTGGTCAATACATAGAAATAAGAAATTTCCTAGTTGTTCCATTACGATCGAGTGACATTATTTTAGGTATGCCTTGGCGTCACCAGCATAATCCAGATATAGATTATTCCACACATTCAATGAATATTAATTTTCAAGGAAAACCTATTACATTGTATGGTATGCATGCATCTAATGTTTTTCCACTGCTTTCGCATACTCAAGCTAAACGTGCATTACGTAAGATTAGTAAATCCTTTCTCATTTGGGTGAATGAACTGCAAGCCAAAGAAAATCATATGCATCCTAGGCATAAAGAATTTCTTGCACATTTTAAGGACTGTTTTGCTGAAGACCTACCACCTGATTTACCTTCTTCACGTTCAGAAGACCATAAAATAGATTTGATTCTCGATACACAACCACCTTGCAAAGCACCATGTAGGCATAACCAGACAGAGCAAAAAGAAATTTAGAGTCAAGTTGAGGAATTACTAAATAGAGGATTGATTAGACCTAGTAGTTCTCCATTCGGTGCACCTGTTCTGTTAGTCAAGAAAAAGAATAATACCTATCGTATGTGCATTGACTATCGAGCTTTAAATAAGATCACTGTAAAGAATAGGTATCCCATTCCTAGAGTTGATGACCTTATGGACAAACTGCAAGGCTCTGCTATATTTAGTAAAATAGACCTTAAGTCCGGTTATCATCAGGTGAGACTAGATAAGTCAGACATATTCAAGACTGCATTTAGGACACAGTTTGGTCATTACAAATTTTTAGTGATACCATTCGGATTGACTAATGCACCTGCTACATTTGGTAGAATGATGAACCATATATTTTTGAAATATCAATATTGTGTAATTGTCTTCTTTGATGATATTTTGGTGTTTAGTCAAAATGAGAAAGAACATTATGAGCATTTGTCATTGGTTTTCCAGTTACTAAAGGATAATCAACTGTTTGCAAACCATAAAAAGAGTGAATTCTTTAAAACAAAAATTGAGTATTTAGGTCATATTGTATCATCTGATGGAATTAAAGTTGATCCTAAGAAAATAGATGCAATGTTAAATTGGCCTGTACCTAAAAATGTGCATGAGTTACGTTCATTCCTTGGTCTTGCTAGTTTCTATAGGAAGTTTGTACGTAATTTTTCATTACTTGCTTTATCATTAACAAAATTTCTGAAGAAAGGAATTGTTTATCATTGGTCTGAAAATCAACATAAATCCTTTGACTTATTGAAACATGCCTTAACCCATGCCCCTGTCCTACAGTTGCCTGATTTTAATAGGCCATTCTTTGTAGTAGTGACCGATGCTAGTGGATCAGGAATAGGAGTTGTACTTATGCAGGATAATCATCCTATAGCCTATTCTAGTTGTAAGATGAAACCCTCTAAACTGAAATATTCCACAGATGACAAAGAACTATTAGCTGTTGTACAAGCATTAAGATATTGGAAACACTACTTAATGGGTTCAAAATTTATGATTAAGACCAATCAACAAAGTATTAGACATTTACTTAGCCAACCCCAAATATCTGACCGACATATCAAATGGGCATCTTTTATTCAAAGTTTTCATCCTATCATTCAATATCAACCCGATAAAGAAAATGTAGTGGTTGATGCATTAAGTAGAAGACCTGCCATTCATAATATTTCTATTATATCTTTTGATTCTTTGATTGCTATGAAAGATACTTATCATCAGGATATTACTTTTCATGCTGATTGGAATAAATTAGTTCAAAATAACTTGATTCCTATTGATTCATTGTCATATAATGATGGATTTATGTTTTATGAAAAGAGATTGTGTGTTACAATTCCATTCAGATCTTTTGTTTTGAATGAGATTCATTGTTCCCCATATCAAGGTCATAGAGATATCATATCTACTTTACGTACATTAACTAAAGATTTTTATTGGCTGCATATGGACACTGATGTATCCAACTTTGTTTCTGAATGTTTGATTTGTCAAAGAGTTAAGAGACATCATGGTAAACGGTATGGATTACTTATGCCTTTGTCTATTCCATCTAAACCTTGAAAAAAAATTTCTATGGATTTTATTACTGGTTTACCTAATACTAAATCTAACCATGATATGATTTGGACAGTAGTAGATGGATTTAGTAAACAAGCATATTTCATTCCATGTAAGAAAACTTCAACAGCATTACAAGCAGCACAATTGTTTTTGAAAACTGTTTTCACTAACCATGGATTACCAAAAGTTATTATTTCTGACCTGATTCTAGATTTTGTAACAACTTTTGGATTACTCTGTTTGGTAACCTAGGCACAAAGATTGATTTCTCATCTGCATTTTATCCTGATACTAATGGACAAATAGAAGCAACTAATAGCACTATTCTAGATCTTTTACGTGCATATACTATTTTTAAACCTTAGACATGGGACAGACATTATCATTTATTACAGTTTGCATATAATAACATACCACACACATCTACAAAGAAAGCACTATTTGAAGTGATTTATGGTTATAGATTATCTACACCTGTTGCGTCTTTGCCAAATAGAATTCAAAGTGCTGATGATATTGCTAGTATGCATAATACTATTTTTGATGAGGTTAAAGACATGATTGCCAAAGCCCAGCAATCATATACCAAACAAGGCAATAAAAAAAGACAAGCAATTAATTTCAAAATTGATGACTATGTTTGGTTGAGAATAGAAAAACGTAGACTAGAAAGTGTAGATAGACATCCAGTTGTGAAATTAGCCCCTAGATTCTATGGACCATTTAGGATCATTTATAAAATTAATGACAATGCATTCAAGTTAGAATTACCACCTCACTGGAAAATTCACAACACATTTCACATTAGTTTATTGTGACTTTTTAGAGGCCAATTACCTGTACATCCTGTTTATGAAAACCCACCTTTGTTAGAGGAAGAGACTGAAATACTTGAACCTGAAGCTATCATAGATACTGACTTTATGACCACTAGAACTGACCGAAGATATTCTAGATATCTAGTTAAATTTAAGAACCATCATGTAGAGGAAGCACAATGGATGCACGCTAGAGACTTAAATGCTTTCCCCACTCTGTTAGCTCCTTATTGAGCTAATAGCAATTGAGGTCAATTGCTATTCCACCCTGGGGGTATGATGCCAGGAGGCATATTTCACGGTGGATTCCGTGAGGTTTTACGGTGGATTCCGTAAACTTTGATGACTGGGGCTCATACACAAAGTGGATTCTTTGTGCGAGAAGTTGATGGGGATGCCTGTCCTTTTCGGGCGTTTCATTAATTTAGTGTGTACATGGGTGATTCCATAGCGGATGATTCCGCAAAATGCATATTAAATTAATAAACGTTTATGAGTTTAGAGTGCGCACTCGTAATAAATTAAGGTTAGAATTTATTTCTAACCAGTTGATTTATTTATGTAGCTGAAGACTGATAGGTATTCACTTTTGTCGGTTTAATTGTATTATTTTACTAACGATTGTGAATGTTTCAGTTGATGTGTAGAGATAGCAGCAGTGGCGGAGGATAGCATTGGAGGATAGCGAGTATTTGATTTATAAAAAATATTTTGATGGGTGCATACCTTAGACATGGCGTGTATATTTTGTCACGCTTATTCATTAAGGCGTCGGATATTTATTATTTTGTATGCGCATGGGCTATTATTTGAGTTTGAAGATGAATAATACATAAAATACATGCTTTGTGGAGTGCTCACACAAGGCATGGGGGGAGATTGCACCCAATTGGTCTCTTGCTCTTGTCGTTCATGCTTCTTACCTTGTAATTTGTGCAAAAAGTAGAGTTCTATTGTTCTTGGGGACCTTCCGGCATTCACTACGCGAGTGTACATCATCCGATCTGCGCACTACTAGTCTTGATCTACCATCATTGAATACATCATTGTATCAAGCCACAAGCAATCAAGAGAGAAGTTAATAATCTCCATAGCTACATCTTGAGTGAAATCCCAGTTATGTTTAAAGTTGGTATGTGCACTCCTTGAACTCATAATCCATGAGTGCCAACTCCACTATCCCTTTCCTTGACCATGAGTCTTTTGCACATGTACCTTGACCATACCTTTAATCAATGAGCTTGCTTTCACATACGCCTTGTTCTAGCTTCTTCATCCTTGATTGAGTTGAGTACTCTTCATAGTCCTTTGCTCCCATCTTGGAAAGTGTCCTTGTGAGAGGATCGACTTTCACAAACTTCTATATATATTCCGTGCGACACCGTTGCTATTAGCATCGCAAATTTACTATAGGCACTATATGCGTCACTTTTTGCGTCGCTTTTTGCAAAAAAATAGTGATGCATATAGCAATAGTTTTGTAGAGACACTGATATCAAATTGTTTAGTGATGATGCATTAAATTTTTTTAATGAACATTTGCGTTGCTTTGAGACCTCTATCTTGTACTGCTTCATCTAGTCTAGAGATTGATTGATCTTTTTTGCGCAAAACCTCGTCCAGGGAATCTTGAATTGCCATCTCATGTTCCTTTTGGTTTTGTTTCATTCTAACTTTTAGCTTTTTCCAAATTTTCACTGATCTATAATTGACAAATCTTATGGTTATTTGTTGATATTTCATTTCTACTTTATCTGCTTCTCTAGATAAAGATGATGAGCTAATCTCAATCTCTTCTCTTTGTTTCTTTTTTCTCTTTTTTGTCTCATCAACAAGGTTTGGGTTTTCTACTTTCTTCCTCTATCTCTTCTCCTTTTCTTTAGTGGTGCTATGTTCTCATGTCATCTCTTGTGGTGGTTGCCATTTCTACACTATAAACTTTGATGGCATAATATCATGTAAGAGCACATCCATATTGATTGTGATGACTCATCTCAGTGCACTAGCATATTTGATAATATTCTTATGTGTCTCTATGTGATTTACCTTTTGATTGGGATCTTTCATTTGAACTTTAATTACCTTGGTTAAGGACTCAGTTATACTACAACACGACTAGTCACAATTTGATAAAAATCAACACAATTTTTATAGAGAGGTGTAAGTAGAAAGACAAAAAGAGAAATTTGTATTATAGTTTGAAGGAAATAGAGGAGTTGTAAAAAACACAATCAGAAATTGCACTTTGATACACAGCTCGAAACTCTCGACCACCCCGAGTTGATTTCATGTACATAAAAGAATTGCCATCTCACTCTCAATCACACTTTCACTCACAATCTCAATTGCAATTGCAATTATATTCATAGTCTCAATTTTGAATTTTAAAATAAAAATATGATGAAGATAACTATTCATTCATTTTTTTTTCAAAAATGGCTTCATGCGTCAAGAATAGGGTTTTCCATCAGCCCAAGAAAAGCATGTGCCAAAATTGATGTGATCCTCCCAAATCATCACTTACATCATGTAACCTACAAAAAATGAAAATAAAACACAAAAAGCATGGTACATATTTTTAAAACTGTTGAAATTTTTTTATTTTTTATTTTCAAAAGCTGATATATCTAAAATGATGAAGAATTAGATGAAGCCTATAAAACAATAGAGTATTCTCCTCTATCTCATCTTCAAACTTTGTGAAAGGACTTTTGATCAAATTCTGCTCCCTTTGATCACAAATCGACTTCCAAACAAGTCTTACATCTAAAAGTTAGAAAATTTTTGACCAAAATATTACCATCACTAAAATTTGTTCAAAATACTTAAAGTGGCCTAAAAATCATTTATCTACACACATGTCCAAAAAAAGTTCAAAATGACTTTATTAAAGCATATCGCATTCTCGCCTTCTTTGAAAAACTATGTCCTTAGAGTTAGAAAGATGGATATTCTTGTTGTAAACTATTTGGATAAACCCATGTTACATCCTCTATAGGATATGTATCCCATTTCACCAACACATCCATAATATCTCTACCTCTAAGATGTCTGACTTTACGATCTAGTACTAATTTTTTTTCAACCTTCAATGTTCCTTCTTCTTGTACTCTAAACTTATATTGCAAAAGATTATCAAAGTTAGAAACATACTTTTTCAATAAACTCACATGAAAATACATAATTAACCTTGATATGAGATGAGTACAATTGGAGTTTATATAAAAGTTAATCATTCTTTAGAATTTGGAATGGGTCTACAAAACGTGGAGATAACCTTCTATCTTTCCCAAAAAACAAATTGGTTCGACGAGGTTCATAGCTCTTAAGAATACCATATCACCCTCACTAAACTCTAGTGATGTTTCTTCATTCTTTTTCATTCCTTATCCATTGTTTCAAGCATTTAAAAAAAAAATTCTACTCTATTTGAAGCATTACAAAAATGAATAGGAGTCACATAGTTATAACCGTACATTGCTTCAAACAGAGTCATCTTAATAAATGCATACTATGAAATGTTGCATGCAAATTAAATTATGGACAAATATTCAGTCCAATTGTTTTGTTTTTCATTTATATACATTCTAAACATGTCTTCTAAAATTGGGTTCAGTCTCTCTATCTTTCTATCAGTCTGCAGATGAAATATAATACTCATTCGTAATTCAATTTCAATGGCTTTAAATGTGGCTTTCCAAAAGTTAGATGTAAAATTTGAGTCTCTATTAGACACAATACTTTTGGGCATACTATGCAAATGAAAGATTTCTTTCACAAACAATTTAGATGCATTCAAAGTGGTGTTAGTCTTTTTCATGAGAAAGAAATGTGCTATTTTTGTGATTTTATCCACTTCCATAAAGATAGTGTCATACTCTCCCCTAATAATAGGCAACTTAACAATAAAATCTAGAGATATGGATTCTCACTTTTGGTCAAGTATATCCAATGGTTGCATTTTACCTTGCATATATTTCTATTCAATTTTTACTTGTTGGTACACTCTAAACATTCCTTCACATATATTTTAATGACCTTCTTCATTGGCAAAAAGAATGAGTTCTTGACTTTATTGTAAGTCTTTCAAAATCTACGATGAGCAGAGAAAGATAAATTATGGCATTCCTTAAGAGTTTTTTTTAAAATTTTGCAGTAGTTGTAATACACAAATGATTTAGATAATAAAGATTTCCCTTAAGTATATGAAACTTTCCATCATACATTTCTTCCAAGTTTTTATCTAAGAACAACAAAATTTTAGAATACATGGGATCATTTGGTACTTCAAGTCACACATCATCAATCAAGTTAATTCATATAATAAATAAGCTATTACACATGGGTCTATGACATAAAACAATAGCAACTTTTTTTTCTTTCTAGATATATGTTTAATATCAAAGTCATATTCACATAGCAAGTGCAATCATATCTTTTGTTGATTATTTAATAAATAGTGAATGAAAATATATTTCAGACTTTGATTAAAGGCGCATCATAAATTCTATTGTCCAAGTTGAAAAATTCATTTTGCTACATCCTCTCGCAATTGTAATTTGTATAGTGTCCAATTCTTATTTCATTTGGTACACAAAGTGCCTATCCCAATGAGGAGACATCAAGGCCATAAAGGGTTCAATCTCTCTCTTAGATAGTTTGAAACACAAGTTCTTCCACTTTCTCTATTGAAAAAGGTCTTCCTAAGTGATTTTTAGAGAGAATACACAAGTTCTACTAACATTCCAAAGGAATGAGATAGGTATTTAAGCTTGTCCATAAAACTTAAAAACTTTTTTTTTGTTGTGGACTATCTTCCAAAAAGTGAAACTTCCACCTTTCTAGGTTGTACATACATTTTAGTTTATTATTATTTGTGGACTATCTTCCAAAAAGTGAAACTTCCACCTTTCTAGGTTGTACATACATTTTAGTTTATTATTATTTGTGACCAAAAAGATCATTTACTGCAAGCTATATGGCACTTGCTAGAAAATTTTCCTCAAGCAACTAGAAATATATATGCAAAAGTCATCCATAAAAAAACTAAATGAACTTACCAACTAAAGGGGTAAATATATGATTCACCCATCTTTGTGTCACGGGGAGGACTAGAGAGAGAGAAGACTATATCAGAGAGAGGAATGTAGAAGAGAGATAAAGAGAGTGATGAGGAGAGATAAAAACTAGAAAAGGAGAGAGAAAGATAGGAAAAGAAGAGAAGCCATAGAAGCTGTGAACAAGGAGGTGAGGTAAGAGACAATAATGTATTAATGTTCCAAAGAGATGTGAAAAATTACATATCTCTCCCTTTTATACATATGTCAGTGTGACAAAATATTGTTATTATTTCTACACTAAACATCTCTTCTTTCTAGCTTCTTACAATCCATCCTATCCTAAAGGTTTTTACCCACAAAAACAAACTTACAAGAGTTGGAAGAAAGGATGAAACGGAGTAGTATTTTGTTGTCTTTTAGCTATACAAAGTAAGTAAATGAATGAAAGATTGAAGACATTTGGACTAAACTGAAGAGATAGAAGTAAGCTAGAGCTATATATATGATCATGAGTTCTTCAAAAGAGTGTAGAGCCTTTAAGTCTTCAAGAAATAGACTCAAAGGGAAGAAAAATAACTTGTTTTAAAAATAGACCCTATTGAACCAAATCTGCCATAACTTCTAGTAGAATATAGCACTTAAAGAGTACTATAGAGTACTGTCAGGACCTTGTTCATACCATGATTAGCTTTAGACTAAATATGCTTCAGCCCACCAATGTGTCCTGTAGGTAAGGAAACTCATCTAATATAGATTTAGGCTTGCAAGAAGCTTCTTCAAATGGTAAATCTCTCCATCTAATCAAATATTCAATGATAAAGCGAGAGCAAAAATTTTTCTCACGCTGACCTATGATAGACTTAGGGATATACTAAATAAGACTTTCTTCATCTATAGGAGGCATCTTATCAACTATATCCACAAAGCACCATAAAAAGGCTTGAGATGACTAACATGGAATACATTATGAATCTTAGCAAAAGAGGGTATCTCCAATCTATACACCAAGCTTGAGCTGACTAACATGGAATGCATTATGAATCTTAGCAAAAGAGGGTATCTCCAATCTATACACCAAGTCTCTAATGGGATTCAAGATCATGTAGGGTCCATAAAACATGTGAGCAAGCTTGTTATTGGATCCATCCTTCAAGGTAGAGTAACGAGACTTGGGCACTTTCAACAAAAGTAATTGTCCTTCTTGGTACTGCAAAGGTTGTCTCTTCTCATATGCATACATATTCATATGATCTTCCTAAGATTCAACTTACACTGCTAAAGAAGAGTATACATTCTTTCTAATTCTTCTTTCTCATGAGGATTTGATTTTCTCATTGAAAATGAATGTGGGTAAGGGGTATCATAGCATGAAAGGGTGAAAGTCCAATACTAGCATGAGCAGAGTTATAGCTGGCAAACTCAGCCAAGTGCAATAAAGAATCCCATGAATGTTGCACATCATAACAAAAATGATAAAGGTAATTCTCTAACCACTTTTTTACCCTTTCTGTCTATCCATGAATTTGTAGATGATAGGCTATAGAAGGAGCCAATTTAGTGCCCATAGATCTCAATTTTACCTAGCAAAAGTTACTCATGAACTTTGAATCTCTGTCATGAACAATCACCTACGATAATCCATGTAATCTAAAAATTTGCTCCATGAATTGACTAGCCACTTCTGAAGCAGTAAACCAGGTCTTGGTTGGAATGAAATGGGATGCCTTTGCTGAGTTTATCCACCACTAAATATATAGTATTCCATACCTTTTTGGTATAGGTAAACCAATAATGAAGTCCATGGTAATGTGTGTCCACTTGCCAGCAAGAATAGGTAGTGGCTATAACAAACCACCTTGCTTATAGTAGGTGATGTCCTTATTTTGTTTATAAGGCATATACTACATAGTAGATTCTTAACATCTTTTTGTACTCCTTTCCAATAAAAGCTTTTTCTAATCTTATCATAGGATTTAAAAACTCCAAGATGTCCAACTAAAGGAAAATAATGCAACTCCTCCATATTTTTTTGTGTAAAATAATAAGTAGAGAGAATAACAATCTTGCCATTTAACCAAATTAGACTATTTTAAAGGTGATAATGTGAGTTTTCCTCCATGAGACATTGCTGTAATTTTTGAAAAACATGGCTAAGCTTTCATCCAAAAGATAGACATCTTATAATTCTTCAATCTAATTGCTATGTAGCTCAGTCATAGCTGAAACTTTATATGCCCACATACCAGAAAGAGAATCATCCAGAACATTGTTTTTTCTCCTCGTATGAGTAATGTCAAAATCATAATTTTGCAAAGTAGCTACCCACATACACTACTTAGGAGTAAGATGGTATTAAGTGAGAAAATACTTTAAGACCCTATGATCACTTTGAACTCTAAATTGACTAACATACAAATAATGGTGTTGTTTCTTTATTGCATGTAAGATAGCCAACATCTCTTGGTCATAGACATTCATAGCCATTTTCTTATCTGTAAGCTTATGACTTTCAAAGGAAATCACTCTTTGCTCCTATAACAAAACAACCCCTATGCCTCGGCCACTGGCATCACACTGTATGGAAAAACATTTCAAGAAATTTGAGCATACTAGAATAGGAGCAGAAGTAAGGAGTTTCTTTAACTAATTAAAGATACTATCTACAAGTGCATCAAAAAAGAAAGCTTCCTTCTTCAACCTGTCAGTCAAAGGAGCTACAATAGCCACATAATGCTTAATGAATCGATGATAAAATGAAGATAGACCAAGAAACCCTCTAAGTGAAGTAGTTGTAGTAGGTGTTGGCCAATCTTTAACAGACTACACCTTCTTGGGATCAGCCTAGATACATTTTTCATTGATGATATGGCCTAAGTATTCCACCTCACTCTGCATGAAAGAGCATTTATTCTCATTAGCAAAGAGTCTTTGATGCCTTAATACATTAGAAATCTTTCTTATATGTATTAAATAGTCGTGAAGAGGTAGTTGGAGCATTAGTAACTCCAAATGGCATCACTAGAAAACATTATAGCCCTCGATTTGTGCTAAAGGCAATCTTGATTGCATCATCTGCTCGCATACGGATTTGATAATACCCTGACCTCAAGTCAATCTTTGTTAAGAATCTAGCCTCCTCAAGACCATCAAGTAAATTATCAATTCTAGGTATTGGATACCTATTCTTCATAGTGATCTTGTTTAGATCCCTGTAGTCAATACACATTTTGAACGATTCATCTTTTTTCTTCACTAACAAGATTGGAGATGCATAAGGTGAAGAACTAGGTTTAGTGAATCCCATTTCAAGAAGCTCCTTAATTTTCTTGGCTACTTCTTCACATTCACACTTTGACAATCTGTAGGGTGTCTTATTAATTATCTTTGAGTTGAGCTCCAAATCAATAGAGTGATCTATTGCTCTCTTTGTTAAAATATTGAGAATGCATGTTATGGACGATCACTGATGAGCAAATAGACAATCATAATGAGGCAAAAGCATTGACAAAGAAGAACAACTAATGTTATCCAAGCATAATGCAAGTACAACTGATTGATAATGATTGATTGAATGAGTGTGGGGATGAGTGCCTTTTATAGGCTTACAATAGGTGGTATTGGTAGGTGGAGATAGGTGGAAAGGGACCATGGTATTCAACAATCGTGGTTTTAATAAACCGTGGATACATGACCTAGTCTAAGGCTTTATTAGCAGTTTGTTTCTTTGCCTTGTTTGTCCCATACAAAGAGGCTATGGTGGATGTGATTGCACATTTCTCAACACCCCTCCTCAATCACAACCGTAAAAGACATTGAGTATACAGAGGCTGTCGTGAGTAGAACCTTGCTAATTGTAGACATGGAAGAGACAAAAACAACCATACAAAGCTAGAGGCTCTTACAAGGCCTCACTAAGTGTGTAGAGCTGTAGTGTGCAGAGGCTATATGAGGAGTTTGGGAGCTTATGGTGGGAACATAAGGCAAGTCCACATGTTGAACTTTAAAACAATCTATCATTAGAAAATGAGCTACAAAAGAGGGACTGGTGAGTCTTATCCTTTTGATATTGGATTTCTAATTCTCCTTCTTCTTCAATGTTGTCTTCATGTTCTTTGACTGTAGCAAGATATGCTCTTTGAGACTTTTTCTTAGCATAGCAGAATTTCTCAATATGCCCAGGTTTCTTACAAAAGTCACAGACTACGCTCTTCTTCCCTTTCACATAGAGGAGTTGTTGGTCTCCTCTTGGGATGCTTGTTTCTCCTTTTTTCTTGACCTTCTTTTACTCTTCCAAAAGAGAGGCTTTGATGTCCACAAGCTTCAGATTTGGCATGTTGATTAATGTGGTGGACACATTATCAAATTTAGGTGGAAGACTTTTGAGAAGCACTCCAATGCAAATTTCTTCATCCATCTTCAAGTTGATTCCTGCAAGTTGTGTCAACAAGCTTTCCATATAATTCAAATGAGTTGCAAGTGAGGTATTACTTTGCATGTCGAGCCTAAAAAATTCAATTAGTAAACCGTATTTTGAGGATTTGGAATGAGCCCCAAATAAAGTTTCTAATCGATCCCATGCCATGTAAGAGGTTTCACAATTATCAACATGATGAATGTAGCTGTCATCAAGTTCGAGCTTGATAATAGCTTGAGCCTTATCATCATTTTTATCCCATACAACTGAAAGTGCAGCTTCCCTTGGTTTCTTCTCTTAACCACGTGTGATTGACCACAATCCTTTCTTCATTAGGATCAATTTGATCCTAGTTTACCATGTATGGAATCCAACGCCATTGAATCGGGATGTTGGTAAATCCTTGCCCATTTTGAGATTTGCAAGATCAGCAACAAATTAGCTCCAAACAATTCCACTTTCAGTTGAGCACAAGTGCTAAGAATCACTAGGTGATTAGTATTAAGAGATACTAGGCAATTTAGTGACTATGATGCCCTTGAAGTTGAAATCTTCAAGATCTGATGCAAGTTCGAGTCTTCCCCTCCTTGATTTGATGCTGGAGTTGCAAAAAAAAAAAGTGTTGATTAGAGGCAAAGCTGGTTCTGTTAACTGACATTAGTGCTAAAAGCACTAGATGAGTGTCAATGGACACTGTTTCTTGAAATGCTTGAGAATCTTGTTAAGATCTTCTTTCCTTGTTGGTAAATAGCTTGAATGCTTGCTGAAGATTGAGTGCTGGAGCAGATTAGAGAGTCGGTGACTTGATTTGAGCCACAGGAGTGAGAGAAGGAAGTAAAACAAGATCTTGAAGCTTGATAGCTATGGAGTTTGCATTAGGGTTTGAGGGGGCAGCCTGGTTTTTCGCCTCCTTTGAGCTGAATACTTGATCATTTCCAAAACTTTTTTGATAGAAATGAAGCTTAGGAAGTAGACTATCAAAGCCGTATGATACTTGTCAGCATCGCGACATGTACATGCAAGATTCAACGTACGAATAGCAGAAGGCGCAATTTGGATAGCGTGCTGTTGCAGACGCAATACTGGAGCAGAGAGACAGCAATGTTGGGCTTTGAAGTGATAGGGAGGAGCTCCTAGAGCAAAGGAAAAGCTCTTTAGAAGAAATTACGAGCTAAAATGGTCCGGTTTGAGAGATTCAAGTCCTCCATTCAAGATGGGTAGCTATGGAGGTAGGTGAGAGATTCATGGAAAAGTGAAGGGATCTAGAAATTCAAATTGGAATGACTCAATTTCTGGGCTGATAACTCCTCGACTTAAAACCCGCTCTGATACCATGTTAAAATACTGAGAATGCATGCTACGGAGGACCATTAATGAGCAAATAGACAATCATAATGAGGCAAAAGCATTGACAAAGAAGAACAACTAATATTATCCAAGCATAATGCAAGTACAATTGATTGATAATGATTGATTGAATGAGTGTGGGGATGAGTGCCTTTTATAGGATTACAATAGGTGGTATTGCTAGGTGGAGATAGGTGGAAAGGGACCATGGTATTCAACAAGCGTGGTTTTAATAAACCGTTGCATACATGACCTAGTCTAAGGCTTTATTTGCAGTTTGTTTCTTTGCCTTGTTTGTCCCATACAAAGAGGCTATGGTGGATGTGATTGCACATTTCTCAACACTCTTAGGAGGCAATGAAGTAGGTACTTCAAACAAGTTCCTATACTCCTCAAGAAGAGCTTTCAAAGCTGGATGATCTAATGAATTTTTGGATTAATATTCAATCTCTTTGTTCATGTGCAAAACAAAAATCTATGAGCGCCTCTTGTACTCCTTGAGTTGTTGAATAGTGATAAGCTGAAACCATCAAAGATAAACTGCAACAATGAGACATCCATGGTAATTTTTCCCAATGTCATCAGCCAATTACACACAAGTACAATAACTATGGGTCCCATTTTTCCAAAGTAATCAGGTGGTCTACTTTTGCTTCATAATTTTCAGCCAGTTGTAAAGAAACCTGTGGACATATTTGAGTGTTTATTTATTCTTCACTATTGGCTAATTGAACTCTTATAGCCTGCTTCACACAGGAAATAACAATGACTAAGGTAATACACCATTCTAAGGGTAAATATAGTGTCAAAGCCAATGGATAACACCTGGCATAGCCCGATGGATGGCTAGCACAACCATGACTCAAACCCTTGAATGATCCATGAAGTCAAAATGCCTTATCCAAAACTGACATACCTAATGTAAAAGATTATGCCTTACCCACAACCTTTTCTTTTCATGAATAAATGCTTCTATATTTTCAGATACAAAAGACTATTGTAAAACTGCATAATGTTGAGAAAGAGTAAAAAAATTCATAAACCACTTTATGAGGTAAATTTGCATTTCCTGCTTTGTGAGAAAAAACTGTAGAAAGTTGAACCCAACCCTCATCATGCTCATAAACATCCCTCGGCTGCTGTTGCCCTCTTTTCACAGGAAGCTTTGAGATCTTTCTTTGCCTTCTCTTCACCATGACCACATCACCTATGACCTGATGTGAATCAGAGATGAAGAAAACGATGGAGTATGCTCGCATGAATTCACAGGAAGACGTTGTTGTATGGGCGTAGGCGTCAGCACTCGAGCCTTCTTTGCCATACTTTGACCTTTTTTCTCTGGCCTTACTTGAAAATGAGTTAAAATCCTTGAAAAGAGAGATAAGATAACATACTGAGAACTAGTTGTACTCGTAGTGAGTTTGACATATGAATCTTGGCCCTTCAAATACACTTCATGCAACTGGAATTTTGTAGCTTCATACAGTTTAAGTACCAAAGGAACTAGAGTTATATTCAGTTGATCTTCTAGACCATCACACCCAAATCCAAGGTTAAAAAGTAAAAGTCTTTTCAATGCATAATCTCCCATAACCATGATACCACTGTGGCAAGGCATAATATCATGAGAACTAGATATGAAAATAGAGTCTCCATAAGGCAAATTGCAATGACCAACTTTTAATGTCATATAGTGCCACCACTTCATGAAGTTGCTTTGTATTTCGATCATCACAAAAAACAAGTCCAAAATACCTTGCACCTCATGAAGCACTATGGAAAATTGCATATTGTCTTTAGGAACTCCATAAGTAATGTATAAGATAACATCATCTCCCAATATATGATAAGAAAATAATGGTTCTTTTTTGTAAAGAATCAAACTAAGAAACCCTAAAAATAATCATTAGATTCAAAGAATCAAAAATTGCTTTATGGGGTAAAATCCTATTACTTGCTCCATAAGGTACTATTGCTGGAACTTGAATCAAATTCATTGCAACTGTGGATATACTGTGATCTTCACAGGATGATTCATCATAACTGGTTGCACTAATCTTCTTAATCTAAACCCATTCACCATCGGCTTAATTACTTCACCTTGCAAAGTAGCCAACACAAAAATTCCTTGTCCAACATCCTTTATGACTTCATAAGGTTTAGTGTACGTTGTGTTGCACGTAGTGGAAGGTACGTTGTGTTGCACGTAGTGGAATTCGTCATGCTGAAAGACGACAGTTGATGGCCCATAGCCAATGTAGCATTCCCAACTTCTTGCAACACGAGGCTCAATCGTTCTCCCTGCAGCTTTCCCTTAGTGCCTTGTGTAAAGCTGATTCGCCCTATCCAACTACTTCTCTTGATAGAAGGCTCGAAGCCCCCATCGGTGGCATGCTTGTGGAGGACGTTTCCCTTATTGCACAAACTGGCGCTAGGCATTGTGATGCTACCAATCCTTGAGGCTTGCCCACCCCTCCATTATCTCTCTACAAACTCCTCTGACTCAAGACTCGAGGTCAGGAAGAAGGCAGGGAAGGATCGATGAAGGTGTTAGAGGTGTTGGACTGACGTGTGCACGTTGAAGGGGGACGTGAGGGTAGATGGAAGGATTGCGACGATTTCAGTGTACGCAAAAGCAGCGGCATGATCGAAGGTGGAGGGAGTCACGGTGGTGAAGGTGTTAGAGGTGGGAATACTATGGCAGCTCTAACGTTGAGTCCCATGGTATTTCCTCTGCACCATATCCTAATTTGTGTCATTGGCTTGAGATGCAGATATACCTTTTTCGGAGGCATGGCCAGTAGGTACTCTTTTTTTGCAGCAACCATCTTCTTCTCCATCTTCTCATTGATAAAACACTATTCTTCTTAATTTTACCAAACCCATCTTTCCTTCATGAGCGTACAGCCAAGCAATAAAGCTTTCCATGGCCCAAAATATGGCTGCAAATCCTTCTCTTACAAGCTCCATGGCCACCTCCATTCCCGGTGAGTGCACCAAATGAAGAGCACCCTGCCATGGCACCATGAGAACCACGAACCGGCCAAGAGAGGCTGCAAATACATTTGCTGGCCATGAAAACCTGCAAGGAAACTCTCCTTCTCACCAAGAATCCATATCCTCAAGACACACAAGAAATTAGGAAATTCTTCCATCCTCACCCTCTTCCTCTTCCTCACTCTCCATTAGATTTGGCAAAGGAGCAGAAGAGAGAAAAGAAAGAACAAGAAAGATGAGAGTTGTGCCAAAATGAGAGAGAGAGAAATGAACTGTGACAAGAGAAGATAAAGGAAGAGCGAGGGTGTAACCACCTCAACCTCACACCTCCCCAAATCCCACGGATGCAACCACCACCTTTTCCTTTCTTGAATTATAAAATTCAAATTTGCATACATTGGCTAAGGTCTAAGGACCTTTCAATTTTTAGCATGAGATAAAAGGGTTTGACATTTCCTTTTCCTAGCAATATTTTAAGATGTGAGCTTAAGGACCCACATTGTTACATTGCTTCATAAATGATTTTTGACAAAAATTACATTTGCAATGGATCATTTTACAAAAGATTTTTCCATGACAAGCACATTTTGGTGCCTTTATTTGCACATATTTGTCGGTCATCATTCCTCCCACGCTTAAGTGTGAAGCGTCCCCGTGAACAAACTTGAAAAAAACCCATGATCAGCTCTTGGAAAAATCTTCATCTTCATCTTCGGTCGTCAAGCTTCATTTCTTTTCTTCAATCTTCTTTGAATTGTCATTGGATAGGGAAAAAAAACACACAATAGAAAAACGTAACTAGGACGTTGAGCCTAGGTCATGAGCATACCACATAAAATCATACATCACACAAAAGATAGGGCTTTTCATACAATTTGCACACAAAAACAAATTCACACTTAGCATGAATTGAAAAACAACCAAACATGAAGCACAATAATAGGAACTCGAAAAGATATGAATATGAAGCATGCCCTTACAAAGGATATGGCAATAGTTTTCTCCCACCCAATAGTATTGAAGAGGAAGGAGAGGTAAGTTTCATTGAAAATAAACTAAAAATTAGGAAATAAATATCTTGTGTGATGAAGATGAGCATTGAAATTCTTGATTGAAAAGAAAGAGCACAAGGAAGAGGAAAACCAAGCATTAAAACAAGGCATTATAGAGGAAATGGTTTATTTAGATTAAATAGTGTTATATTAATGTTCATTTCTGAATTAAACCTTTGAGGATAAGGCAAGAATATGAGGCTGATAATGACATTTCATGGAAGATAAGGAGACATAGGTCACCCGAACAGAGTGCCGCGTGAAGGAGAAAACATGAGGATCTAGAGAGAAGAAGGAGATGAGGTATCTTGCACTGTGTGGAAGGTATGTCGTGTTGCACATAGTGGAATTCGTCATCCTGCAAGACAACAGTTGATGGCCCACAGCCAATGTAGCATTCCCAAATTCTTGCAACACGAGGCTCAATCGTCCTCCGCGCCGCTTGCCCTTAGTGCCTTGTGTAAATCTGATTCACCCTATCCAACTGCTTCTCTTGAACAGAAGGCTCGAAGCCCCCATCGGTGGCCTGCTTGTGGAGGACGTTTCCCTTATTGCACAAACTGGCGCTGGGCACTATGATGCTACCAATCCTTGAGGCTTGCCCACCCCTCCATTATCTCTCTACAAACTCCTTTGACTCAAGACTCGAGGTCAGGGAGAAGGCAGGGAAGGATCGATGAAGGTGTTAGAGGTGTCGGACTGACATGTGCATGCTGAAGGGGGATGTGAGGGCAGATGGGAGGACTGCGATGATTTTAGGGTACGCAGAAGCAGCGGCAGGATCGAAGGTGGAGGGAGCCATGGTGGTGAAGGAAGAGAAGGTGTTAGAGGTGGGAATACTATGGCAGCTCTAATGTTGAGTCCCATGGTATTTCCTCTGCACCATATCCTAATTTGTGTCATTGGCTTGAGATGCAGATATGCATTTTTCGGAGGCATGGCTAGTAGGTACTCTTTTTTTGCAGCAACCATCTTCTTGTCCATCTTCTCATTGATAAAACACTCTTCTTCTTAATTTTACCAAACCCATCTTTCCTTCATTAGCGTACAACCAAGCAATAAGGCTTTCCATGGCCCAAAATATGGCTGCAAATCCTTCTCTTACAAGCTCCATGGCCACCTCCATTCCCGGTGAGTGCACCAAATGAAGAGCACCCTGCCATGGCACCATGAGAACCACGAACCGGCCAAGAGAGGCTGCAAATACATTTGCTGGCCATGAAAACCTGCAAGAAAACTCTCCTTCTCACCAAGAATCCATATCCTCAAGACACACAATAAATTAGGAAATTCTTCCATCCTCACCCTCTTCCTCTTTCTCACTCTCCATTAGATTTGGCAAAGGAGCAGAAGAGAGAAAAGCAAGAACAAGAAAGATGAGAGTTGTGCCAAAATGAGAGGGAGAGAAATGAACTATGACAAGAGAAGATAAAGGAAGAGAGAGAGTGTAACCACCTCAACCTCCCTGCGCATGGTAAAGAAAAGATTATTTTGCATGATGATGGTAGCACACATGATTTTATTTCTGCAAAGTTAGTGAAAGAATTGAATTTACAAACTGTTTCTACACATTATCACATTAAAGTAGCATTCCTAGACACAAGATATAATGGAACACAAGAAATGCATAACTTAGAAATTACAATTGGTGAATACACTGAATGAAAGAATTTTCTAGTTGTACCTTTGCAATCTAGTGACATTATCCTAGGTATGCCTTGGCATCATTAATATAATCCTGACATAGATTATTCCACTCATTCAATTAAAATTTATTTTCAAGGAAAACAAATTACATTGCATGGTATGCACACCTCTAATAATTTTCCACTGCTTATTCATACCCAAGCTAAATGTGCATTACGTAAAAGTAGAAAATCTTATTTAATTTGGGTGAATGAACTTCAAGCTAAAGAAAAACATATGCATCCTAGGCATAAACAATTTCTTGCTCAATTTAAAGATTATTTTCCTGATGATTTACCACCTGGATTACCACCTTTACGTTCTGAAGATCACAAAATAGATTTAATTACTGGTACACAACCACCATGTAAAGCACCATATAGACATAACCAAATTGAACAAAAAGAAATTCAAAATCAAATAGAGGAATTGCTAAACAGAGGATTAATTAGACCTAGTAGTTCTCATTTGGTGCACCTGTATTATTAGTAGAGAAGAAGAAGAATACTTATCGCATGTGCATTGATTATCATGCCCTAAATAAAATTACAGTTAAGAATAGATATCCAATTCCTAGGGTAGATGATCTTATGGATAAACTACAAGGTTCTGCCATATTTAGTAAGATAGATCTTAAATCTGGTTATCATCAAGTAAGATTGGATAAATCTGATATATTCAAAACTGCATTTAGAACACAATTTGGACATTATGAATTTTTAGTGATGCCTTTTGGATTAACTAATGCACCTGCTACATTTAGTCGAATGATGAATCACATATTTTTGAAATATCAGCATTGTGTTATAGTATTCGTTGATGATACATTGGTATTCAGTAAAAATGAGAATGAGCATTATGAACATCTGTCTTTAGTTTTCAAGTTGTTAAAAGATAATCAATTGTATGGATTCATGTTTTATGAAAAGAGATTATGTGTTACAGTTCCATTTAGATCTTTTGTTTTGCATGAGATTCATTGTCCTCCATATCAAGGTCATAGAGGTATTATATCTACTTTGCGTACATTGACTGAAGATTTTTATTGGCCACATATGGACACTGATGTATAGAGCGATCTCCATAAGGCAAATTGCAATGACCAACTTTTAATGTCATATAGTGCCACCACTTCATGAAGTTGCTTTGTACTTCTATCATCACAAAAAACAAGTCCAAAATACACTGCACCTCATGAAGCACTATGGAAATCTGCATATTGTCTTTAGGAACTCCATAAGTAATGTATAAGATAACATCATCTCCCAATATATGACAAGAAAATAATGGTTCTTTGTGTAAAGAATCAAACCAGGAAACCCTAAAAATAATCATCAGATTCACAGAATCAAAAACTGCTTTATGGGGTAAAATCCCATTACTTGCTCCATAAGGTACTATTGTTGGAACTTGAATCAAATTCACTGTAACTGTGGATATACTATGATCTTGATGGGATAATTCATCATAACTAGTTGCACTAATCTTCTTAATCTAAACCCATTCACCACCGGCTTAATTACTTCACCTTGTAAAGTAGCCAACACAAAAATTCCTTGTCCAACATCCTTTACAACTTCATAAGGTCTAGTGTACCTTAACTTGAGTTTCCTCGGATGCTTTCCAAGCCATGAATTATACACCATAACCAGATCTCCTACTTTAATTATCTTCTTTTAATGTGCCTATTAATCTATGCATGTCTTCTTGAATGAACCACTCCATGAATGTAATGCGCCATGATCCGATCTTTCTCCACCTCTAAAGAGGGCTTCTTTTGATCTTTAACAGTTTCCAAACCAATGTCTTGACTTCCCTCACAGGTACCACTACTTTCCACAACCAAATTACTATCTTCCTGTAGGAAATTACTATTCTGCTCCATGAAGTCAATGTTTTGCTTCATAAAGCAGTAGTTTTGCTTCACAAAATTACTCTACTCTGCTGCATGGAGTAACTATGTTGTTCTAGAGCTACAACCACTTCTTATGGTAATATTGTTGGAAATAGCTTATACTGAGACAAAATCTTTTAAATATCCACTTAAAAAATAGGTACAACTATAGGATTAGCTTCTAGAAAAAGCTCCTCCTCATCATCTCCAATCTCAGGTGGAACATTAATTGTTTGAGCAACTAACGGAACGTACTTGGGCTTCAAAACCACTTGATTAAATGTAGACAGCTTGACTTCTTTACTTCCATGAGGAATAATTGTTGTATCTGAACCCCAATCGTGCTTCAACTTAGCAAGTCTAAACCGAGGTCTTCCCAATAGCATAGTATAGGAATCTCCTAAACCTTTCATACAGAGAACAATAAAACTAACCTTGAACTTCAGCCCGAGCTACTCAAATAAGTTGATTCTTTAATATTCCCAATGGTTGTAATCTTCTTTGATCTGCCATTTTAACTTGAAATGGTGCTGCCACAAGCCCTTGCAATTGATATGCCAAATACATCTCTTCAAGTAAAATTTTAACTCTTGAACCTCCATCCAGAAGAACATCATTAAATTTGCTACCCAAGTAGTCAAATTGAATAGTCAGAACTTTGTAATCTACCACCTCCATTTGTGTGGAAATCACTGCTTGACATTCTGAGATCTGTTCCGTGTCCATAGCATAATGTTTCAACACTTTATCATGATTTGACTTAATCTTAGTTAGAAGCTTTTCCTTGAATCTTGGAATTAAATCAAGGATTTTCTCCAAAGTTAGCTGCAATGAGGACTTAGTTAGCGTAGCAAACAACTCATGAGAACCATGCAATGCCTCATATGAATCCAAACTCTGAGGCTGCATACTGGACTCCATTCTTGTCATGAACATATCTTGCTGATTTTCCTCATGAAGCAATTGACTCTCTTGAACTTCATGAGGCAATTCTGCAGCTTTAAATTGTTTGAAGTGCTTCTTATGTAACTTCAAAACTTCTTTGAAGACTACTTCCCTAGCCATTTCCTGATCTTTCTAAAAAATCCTTTACTGAGCTTTTGCCCTGGTAATGGCCAAAACTGTTGTCTCATCTGGACAATCTTCCACAACTATGGAATTTGAGCAATCACAGCCCACCTCTAGATCTAAACCAGGCTTAATGGCATTTAAAACACCCTTACCTAGCACTTCTTTCTGTAAAGCTTTGTGAACTTGCTGGTTCAGCTGATGGCTTACTGCTTGGCTCTCCATGACTTCTGCAGGTAACTCAACAAAGACTACTGATGCCTGAGGCACTATAGCCATGACTTGCATAAAATTGATTCCAACTATTGGTTAATCCTGTGAATCCTTCTGTGGCTCATCATAACCAACTTAAACAATGTCCCCTTGCATTCTAGCCAGAATGAAAGTGTCGGACATTGTTGACAGGTAATGAACCATAGTTCTATAATAAAACCATTTCAATGAAATATGCCAAGGCTGAGAACTCATCATATACAATGACATCCATAGCATATCATAGAGAATGAAGATATAGAGCCATAACAAAATAAGTAGATTACTGCTCCAACTGCAAAGAATAATTGCATTCACTTGAAAAGATATTAATGATGCTCTAGCATTTTCATCATAATAAATGTAGATCAATGTACCACCCAATTTGGATCTTAAATAAGACATTGCATCATGTGGTTGGAACCAGTAATCATCATGTGGTTGTCGTATTTGCTGTTTTGAGGTTGTTGTATCACTTCTAACTACATTTCAACTAGTTGCTAAGGTGAGCATGTAAGGTTCACATGTCATGGCATCATGTTGTGTAGTTAGTCACTTATGTATAGGTTTCGTGTGTGAAATATTGATCATACTCAAGGTTATAATCATGATTCTTTATAAAGTGTAATATTCAGAGTAAGGATATAATGGAAGACTTCACTCTACAAGAGAGGAAAACAATATATTAAAGGTTATGGGAGGATATAATGTCACCTTGTTAGGATGGTTGCTTATTCAACATATCTACTCTACTACAAAAGGACACATACATACAATATGGGTTAAAGAGCTTGTAATTAAAGTTATATATGCAAGAAGCAAAACTAACCAAAATTTAGTGACAACTTTATACAACTGACGCATCATTTGTCACTACTTGGAGCTATAACACAAATCCATTGATGTTTGATATGTATAGATCGTATTCGAGTTAGAACGTTTGGTAACATACTCATTTTGAATTGTTGGCCTTCGAAAAACCATCACACAATGCATCCCTTGGTGTCACTAGATGAGCTCGCCATTTTGATTGCAGACCTTCCACATATAACTATCTCTACATGCATTTAAAATAGATGAGAATGCTGCTTCAATTCTTTTTATTTGAGTGTGATCTGATGTGTGTAACTGTCAAATGTAGAGAAAGAATCCTCTAATTCATGAACATTCAAAATAGCTAGTCAAAAACCCTATTCAAGTGGAACGAAATAGGCACATGCAGAGCAGTCTTGACATGCTTCTTCTGCATGAAATGGAAGTGATGCAGACGTCTGACTTCGTCGCTCAACAATACTTCCTTGTCGGTCGTACACATGCAGAGCAGTCTTGACATGCTTCTTCTGCATCAAATGGAAGTGATGCAGACGTCCGACTTCGTTGCTCAGCAAAACTTCCTTGTCGGTCGTACAGATGAAAGGAACTTTCAATCGATCCCCATATAGGAAAAAAAGAGAATTCTCCATGGAATACCCTAGTTGAAAATACATATAAGTGGGGAAAGTAAAAACTAGGGAAAATGGGACATTTCCTAGTGAGAATAAGTAGGGAATCACATAAGACCTTTTCTATGTAGGAAATATTTCCTACATAGGAAATTTCTACATAGGAAATTCCTATGTAGGAAATATTTCCTACATAGGAAATTTCTACATAGGAAATTCCTATGTAGGAAATATTTCATACATAGAAAAATACAGAATTTTCTATGTAGGAAATAATTCCTATATAAGAAATATTCCATATATAGGAAAAAAATTCTAGATGTGATTCCTTACGTACTCTCACTAGGAAATCTCTCATTTTTCCCATTTTTTACATTCCCTACTTATATGTACTTTCAACTAGGGAATTCCGTGAGAATTCTCTTTTTTCCTTATCACTTTATCTACTTTGCCCTTACTCTTAGACATGCTAATATCAAACAAGAAATTACACAATAAATTTTTAACTAGAAAATTATATAGAGAATGTTATCATTTCTAAGTAAGGATCAATAACATACATCTAATGATCAAAATAGATTAAACAAATTAAGACATCAACATCTACTTCTAGCAACCTAAAGAAAAATGAAAATACTTTTAAAGGAGCATAGAACTAAAAACTAATTAAGCAACATGTGTGTCTTAATTGTTTTATCCCTTAAATCTCCAATATGTTGCAAAGTAATAAATGTTTGAGTAATCCATCAAATCTCCAATATGTTGAAAAGCAATAAATTCTTAACTCAAAGTAGAAGTTATGCTAAAACTTCCACATCATCTAGACTAAGCACATTGCTATTTTTATTTAATACAACTTTGCCATTTCCTAGTAGCCAATAAACAATCTCCTTAATCATATCATCACTTGTTGGCTTCTTTGTATCCTTAATCAAGACTCGAAAGCTAGCTTCAATCTTTTTGAGATTCATGTATCTACTCTTTAAAGAAAAGTATATATCATGAATTGTAGGCACACCAAGATACTTCAAAAGTATGGTTTCCATGTTCTCTTTTGTCATATTAACCTGCATTGAATAACAAAAAGAGAATAAGTAACTTATTATACTATGTATAGATAATTAAATGACACAAATTATAAAATGAAAAGCCATAAATTTAACTACATGACTATTATATATATATATAAACTATAAAGCTACCCTTTAAGCATCATTTGAAATGTTAATCTCAAAGCTACAAATTGAACTACATGACTACAATTATATATGTCTAGTTAAAATATAAATTAACAATAAAGTTACCCTTTGAGTATCATTTGAAATGTTAATCTCAATGCCTTGGTTTGGGAGATCTTTAAATTCCTAATTCAAATAAAATAAAAAGATTAGATTATGCTTTTCATGTATGACATAAACAAAAATATAAACATTTACATCTAGTACCTTTGATTCTTTTTCGTTGATACTGGTACCTCGTTTCATGCTCCTTTGTTGCAAAAGATCCTTCATCTTCCCACTTGGCTAGTCAACACGTAAAATAAATAGTTATGTAATAAATCATATCTTTAGTTATTCACTAAACTATGACGCTATTGTTCTCTCACAAACATATATCAAATACATTCCTCTTTCTTTGACTTTTTTGAGATGTTTCATTAATGTCATCATCTGGATTAGCCTACATTCAAAACTAAACTTAGTAATCACATTAAAAACATTTATATAGAAAAAAAAGTTACATATCTTATCATTGCTTGAACTATGGACACTTTGTTCTAGAGTTTCTTGACGTTTAGTTGAGTACATTATTTTGTCTAAACCATGTGACAATAACTTTGAAAAGCTGGCATAATTTTCCATATCAAGTGTCTCATCTTCATTTTCAACATCCTACATTTTAAGCATGTAAAGGATAAGATACTGTTAAGAACATGAATCATATGGTTAATCTTAAATTTAATATAAAGCAAAGAACCTCATCGGATGTATAACATTGAAATTCTTCAAAGCTCTTTTCTTCCTCCACGAACATATTCATCTATGGGAAATGAAAGTTAATGTATAAGTATCTATATAAGAGACATTCTCAAAGAAAGTTATTAGATATGAGCTTAAAAGCATTACCTGCAATGATAAATATGTTTGCTTGTATTGTTGTCCTTCAAAGGAGCTACTTTCTTCAAGAGGCTACATCAACAAAATAAGATCATGTGTATACATCAAATGTCTCCAAAATATATGGAATCAAGTACAAAAATGATAAACATATAAGATTATAAGATACCTTTTTCAAACCTTGTTCAGTCGCAATATCATCCATGCTAGGAATATATACATCAAGTTGATTAGAATCAATAGTAGCAACATATGGTTCACTCTACCATCAATAGACACCCCTAAATGAGTATGGGAGAAAAAGAGCCAATTCTACACTTATGATATCAAACTTATAAATCATATAATCTTACCATTGATGATGTTATGTCATTTGATACATTTTGAAGCTTATCTATATCATCCACTCCAAGAGATGTGGATAATTCTCTCTATATGTCATAAGATTAATAGTTCAATAACTAAGAATCTACACCTCAAATATCAGGAAAGCCAATTAAAAAAAGCAACAATCAACTTACCTTCTTTAAAAAATATTTTTTCTTCAAATACTTTCTTTCATCTTGCTTTGTACCCTTCCACCAGTCATATATGTCATTCTCTCTCCATATGTACTCACATCTAGTAAACTTCAATGGTAAAATCTCATGGTGATTCTCTGATATAATTTTCATGATATACTTTTTATCCGCATTTTTATAACGTAGATCATCTGGGTTTAAGGATTCAAACCACCTACGTACTCGATGATAATTTTCGAGCATGATAGTGTGTTGACTTTTAAAGTATTCAGCCAAGAGCTTTTTTCCATAAAGTCTACCCTCTTCTCTAAATTTCAACATGGGTGGCCGATAGATATCATCATATGATGGTATGCGTATCACTCCTATTGATACTCAAGTGATCAAATATCATTAGTTAGTATAACCATTTCAAAAAATGACTCATTATCAACATAAGAAAGCTAGTAATACCTGATTCTTGGCTTGAAGAAGTGTTAAGGCAAGCAATCTCAATGTCTTCCTTTCTTACATTGTCTCTTGTGTCATCTTTAGTAACTTGTTTACCTATATATACATAGAGTTAACCAAAGCTCACGATAATACAAGGTTATGAAAATGTTCAATAACACAAAAGAAAGTAATTAAATATTTTGTATCAATTTGGGTCACCAAATTTGTACGAGTTTTTGATCCTTAAAGTTGGTACCTGCATCTTGACTTGAAGAAACATTATCGCAAGTAACCTCCTGATCTCCCTTTCTCACATTACCTCTTTTATCTATGTTTATATATATACACACAATTACTCAAAGTTTAAAGATATGAATAACTATGAACATTTTAAATTAGGCAAAGAGACTAATTAAAGCTAGTTAATCTCAAAATGAATCACCTAATAAAGCAAGATGTAATATATGTACAAATTTTAATTTTTAAAGTTTAGTAGAAATAAAGACATATACCTGTATCGTGATTTGAAGAGACATTAGGGCCAATGACCTCGTTAGCTTTCATTGTTCCATTATCTCTTGTACCATCATTTGTGTTTTTGTTACCTTTATGTACACATAATAAACCAAAGTTTAGAAACATAAGACATTTATGTTTTTTAAATAGAAGTACTATATCAAACTAAATCACTTAATTCCTTAGCACTTGGATTAGAACACATAAAATAGTAATAAAATTAGGTATAAATTTAGTTATTAGAGTTAGTTACCTTTCACTTCTTCCACAACTGAATCCACAAGCCCAAGTAGTTTGGGATCCTCACTCATCATTTTTTTCAAAAGAGCCATCATCTCTAGATTAGAAGTCGACATGGCAAACCTACGTAGGCATGGTAACAATAAGAAAGTATTTGCAATGCATGTTTGAAAATGTATATTACATTAAGCAATACAAAACAAAAAACTTCAATAAACATACCGTCATAATGTTTGAAAATGTAAATTACATTAAGCAATACAAAACAAAAGACTTCAATAAACATACCATCATAACATTGTTGCCTCATGCTCATGCAAACGCCACATGGTAGGTACAATCTTTCTTTTGTTGTCAATTGCAATTGCTTTTGTTTTGAGTACTTGCCATTGCTTTTTCGTGGATACACATAGCCACCAATCCTTCCAATCTTGATCCTCTACTCTCACTTTCCAAATATTTTCTTGCAAGTGTACATTAGTTAGCCATCCTACTTTTACTTGCTTCATTTCATAGCGTACTGCTCTTATAACTGCACATTTGAGGTCATTTGGCTCACATAAAGCATCTAGATGAGACTTCATATAGACAACATCATTTTCCTCTAGCCAAGGAGGAATGCAACCGATGCAACCTATCTTAATCAAACATGACCTTGGTGGAATTTTCATCAAAGTTCCAATCCCTTTGATGGAAAAATTTTCATGCTCAACAATTTGTGTGACTGGATAATTGAAGTCTACTTCAAATCCATCAACAAATAGACTTTCCAATTCATCTATCAATGGCTGCATGAATATGTGAAAGAGTTTACTAGAGCTTCCAATAACTTTTTTGCAACTGAATGGAATAAATAAAACCGGTATAACTCCAATAAGGGAGCTCTTTCCAACATTGAGAATTTTGATTTCAACAACTCCACAATTCTTCTGGGTTGTCTTTGAGGCTTGGAATCCATCCCAATGTAATAACAAGCCGAAATTGCGTGGATCACCCTATTTATGACAAAACACACCACATTTTAGTAACCTATATCAAATTTCATTTATATTAATTAAAAAGATGAGCATGATAATAAAGTGTACCTTACAAATCCTTTTGTACCCATGTATGTGAGTTTGACATGATTTGCAGATAAACTTTTAGGCACTCTCAATATCATCCCATGAATGATCAAGCAATGGTGACCTTTGGGCAGAAGGCCAAGCTGTATAGACTTGTTTGCAATGCATGTTATTACATATCAATGGAAGCTCAAAGTATGATTCAGGTTTCCAAAAATCATTTACACTTTTGCATTTTGTACCATCCCAAAACTCATTTATTGTAGAATCACAAAGTGTATTCTCCTATATTAACCATTTGTTTTTATTTCTTCACATTTTCAACAATTCATGGCATAGAGTTCTACTTCTAGTTAGTAGACGCAATTGTTCTCTAATGGAGACATAGTCAAAAGAGAGCATATCTTTTCTCGGTAGAGAACACTTGGAACACTTTTCACAACATTGTGAACAATCACGCTTTAACTTCTTCCTTCCTCCTTTTCTGGTGTTACACAAGCATTCAATTGTGTCTCTAATGTAGTTATCCTCCTTGCTTGGCTGATAAAGCAATGGTGCATGAATAGAGCTCTCACTTCCTTGGCATACCCTGTAACGTTGGGAGTTAACCATACTTAGCCATGTGAACATGATACCAAGTTTCTCCCAACAAGTAGGAATATTTATACCATTCAAGTCTCCATCCCATGTGTTAGGCATTTGCACTAGTAGTTTGGCCAGGCTTGGCATATATATATTGTCCATATGTGCTTGGGGGGGATCAGAACTGATCATATCACCAAAAAGAATTTTAAGCATTTTATCTTGAAACTCAATTGAAGCTTGATGCTCATCCCAAAGTGCTTGCAATTGAATTATTCTTTGAATGATTTTGTCAAATAAAGATGGTTCAATGCAAAAATGGGCATCAATATTGCAAATCCAACAAAATTAATCGAGTTTATTAAAAAGGGTTGCAATATTAAGGAGCTACAATGAACAATAAATAAAGGATTTAAATTTAATAAAATGCATCAAGGTAGACTGTAAGAATTATATTAAATAATCTATATTTTCCAAGGAAAATTTCTCATATTGTGTAACTTTTCACTAAGTAATAGGGTTAAAGCTACATGGCTTATATGTTGTGCACTATTTAAACATATGTTACAAATATATAAACTCATAAACATGACGACCTACAACTTATAGAAAATATATGATTTTCAAATCTATGTAGGCTTGTTATAAGTTATACATCTATAAAGTATCTTTAATCACATCCTTATAATTCCTTATGTAGGGATTTTCAAAGGAATGTGTGGAATGCTCTATACTCCCTATTATAAGATGTAGGGAACGTAGGGACTTTCAAAGGAATGTAGGGAATGCTCTATATTCCCTATTATAAGATGTAGGGAATGCAATTTCCTAGTTATAGATGGGGAATACGTACTTGTCTACATAGGAGATATTGGAGAATTTCCTATATTTCAACAAATTGCCTATGTGGGGAACTATTGAAAGTTCCTTGTGTTCTGGGACTTTGCAGTTTTTTTCCCGCGTGCAATGGCAAGGACGTACGCTTTCTGCTGTCCAAAATCATCAAGAAGCTGTAGCCAACCTAATGCCCATATTCTGTGACGACAATGTGCCGGGGCGGCATGATCATTTGTGATGTAACATAATAGTGTATACGGACCAATAGACGTACATGTAGTTTCAATTGGAGGTTGTTTTTGCAATACATTGCTCCAACCACACCTCCGTTCGTTCCACCATCTCTTTGAATAAAGTGCTCAAATGTTTCATATCAACGTCTTGTTTCTTAGTGTCCTTGACTGTGTTTACATTCCTAGTAGTAGAAGCATGAGCTCACAGGGACAAAAGAGATGTGGCACACCCACCCGCCACAAGGTGTCTTGCCTATTTGGAAAAATGCATTAAATATTTAGGGTTTTAGAGATCCAACTACAACAAGAAATGGTCTCTAACATGCCTATGTGTGTTAGCATTGCGTTAATCATGCACACATTCAATCTATATGCATGCAAGCTAGCATAAGTTTAAGTCCTCTGTCCTTCTCGAAGAGACCTTTTGAAAGCATTGAGTAGGTAGGATTCTTGCTTCTTGGATTTTACATTTTTTGTATCTTACTCATGTCGACTCAATTCACTCTTGTTAGGTAATCCAATGTTAAAGCTCTTCATTTCTTGCTAAAGTTGATCCTTGCTTATTCTTGGTTCTTAGTTCAATTCTTCAATTTCTTTAGCTACCTCTATGGGTAGATTCTTCACTTCTCCCTAATGTTATTCTTTGTTTTAGTAGGCTTTGAATAGGTACTTTATTAAGTGTCATTTTTGGGTATCACTAGTTAAGTGATAGCTTTTCCCCCAAGTTAGCGTTGATCATATACTTCGAGGGTCTTGCATCTTAAGAGATCTAAAATATATTTTGGCAATATTAAGATTTGATTTGAACACCACTCTTGCCTTGATATCCTCTCCAAGGCTACTTTGATCAACCCTATTCATAGGTACTTTGATTGCATCAAGCACTCCTTACTATGGATGACAACCCCTAAAAACATTTGAACTTGAAGGAATTTTATGATTTTATGTATAGATGCTTACTTATCAACATTTTTGCAATCATTTTGAGTGCAAGAATTACCTTGTTGGTAGTTGGGATGCAAAGGAGAGGGATATGAATGCAAAGAAACACTTATTTGACGTTAATGGAATGACTCCTCAATGACATTGTAACAACGATACTAACGAAATTAGATCACCAGAGAAATATATTCAAAATATGAAATAGCAATATAATTAGTCATAAATAGATTATATATTGATGTATATATATGAGACACACCCAAAGAGAGAGAGAGAGAGAGAGAGAGAGAGAGAGAGAGAGAGAGAGAGAGAGAGAGAGAGAGTGTGTGTGTGTGTGTGTGTGTGTGTGTGTCACGGGCCCACGAGGAGGAGGCCGGTAGACCTCTCCCTGTCACTCTCCATCTAATGAAGACTCCGGAACATCCATCGGTAGAAGCTCCTTTGGGGTGGCCGGTGGAAGGGAAGACTCTGAATCAGAAGAAGAATCTCCATCAAGAGGCTCTAGCTCCAAAGGAGCTATATTGGGAGCCCAACTGTCCCCTGGAATTCAAGAAGGGGGTGCTCCTCACCCCCATCCCCCATCTGTGGTGCACATCTCGGCTCGTGTAGACATCCAGCTTGACGGGATCAAACAGGCGATAACCTTGAGACTGGGAGCTGTAGCCAACAAAAACCTGTCATTGGGAAGTCGTCTCACGTTGCATCTTCGAGATGTGCACATAGGTGTCATACCCAAAGATCTTGAAATAAGAGACATCAGGCGTAGTCCCAAAGTAAGCCTCATAAGGTGTCATCCTGTCAACGACCAAAGTGGGAGATTGATTGAGGATGTGAACTGCGGTAGCCACTGCCTCGTCCCACAAAAACTGAGGTGTCTATCGATGCTCCATCATGGTGCCTGCCATCTTGATCATAGTTTGTTTCTTCTGCTCCAAAATGCCATTCTCTTGAGGAGTGTTGGTGTTAGCAAACTCTTGGTGAATGCCCCTATCTGCACAAAAATGAGCAACCTCATTAACCATAAATTCACAGCCCTTGTTTGAACAAAAGGTCTTCAATTGCCGGCTAGATCGATTCTCGTCAAAGAAAAGCCAATCCTTGAAGTGGGAGAAAGCCTCCGACTTCAACGTCAAAAAATAGGCCCAATTCATCTTGTTGTAGTCATCTACGATCAACATAAAGTACAAGTTCCCCTTCAGGGACTTATCCTCATCGGGCCACAAAGATTCGTAGAAACAAGCTTCATAGGTGATGAAGATCACCTCGAAGCTTTGTTGGGAATTGCATCCTGATGCAATTTCCCAAGAATGCAGGAGACACATGGCTGATGGCTCACCACTATGTTCTCTTGATGCTCTCTTGATATCCCTTCCACAATGCTTATGCAATATCAACTTGCATAAAGCATAACAATGTGAAGTAGACCAATAATTGTTCATGAATCTTCGTGAAGAGAAGAATAAGTGCTAATATTCAGCCCACTTTCTTCCTATAAAGAAGCCAAGAAGGCTTCTTGGCACATCCTGCTTCAAGCTTCAAGAGCATGGATGAGTCCATTGTGTGAAGATTAATCAATAGAGCAAGTAGATGAATTTCAGTCCTTCAATTTACAAGATTGGAAGATGAACAACAGTCCCTATTTAGTTATTAAAAGACTCAAGAGAGTGGATTTAATGTCTCCCTTGATATGGGAGATCCAACTTAGCATTCACAGGTCAGGCCTAGTCCTCCTTCAAGACTCATAAATCGAGCTCTCCTTTGCATGGGTAACTATAACGTGTCTGCCTGTAATCTTCAGGACACGTCTTAGTAGTCCATCAGAAAGGATGTCTAGAAAGCTTTGCCCGGCACTCACATGGAATGTCACAGGGTTTGCGATCTAGGACTTTTTGCGTCTGCCACATAGTGGAAGTATTCTGGCCGTTCCCACTTAGGACCGACCTGAATCAGGGTTTTTCCCTAATGGCCATTTCCTAAACGGCAACTAGTGTTGAACCCCAAGCGAACTACTTTACGCAGAAATGCCAAGGTCGAAGCGGATTCATGCTTCACTTGGTTCAAGGAGAATGGGAAATGAGAGGGATGCAAGGCTCGACCTCTCTGCCATAAGGCATAGTCCCATTCCATTCCCCTAAAATAGCGTAAACCGAGATTATTATAACTTAGATTCTAGGTCAGCGCCCTTGCTGTTCATGTCCTTTGTATGATCTTCTTGCTGTCCATCATGATTGAGAAAAGTTCTCGGCCAACCGGGACCACCCATCCATAGGACAGACCCATGGCCGCCACATCCACCACACTTTCCTTAGGTTGTTCTAGTTATCTAATTACCTACCACATTTAGTTGGACATGCATAAAACAACTTCCTTAATTAGTCTATTAGGCACTAGTTCCTTCACGTGATCATAGCACTTGACATAGAAAAGCAATATCAAATAAGTTCATTTTCAACAGCTTATCATATTTATCTTTGGAATACATTTATAACATCCAACCCGTAGGCTTATCTATAATCCGCCCGAAGGCTATCCAGCAACCCACAGGGATTACTAATCCAAGATTTCGCCTGTAGACTAGTATGCGGGCCTCGAGATCCAATCCCGAGTCACATTGGCCCCTTGTGCAGGGCCCGGAAGGCGAGGGATTTTCGGCCAGAGCCCCCTCTGGCACCCAAGCGTCCTCCTACTCCAAGTAGCGGTCAACAGAGAGACCTCTCGTGATCATAATTAGATATAACAATCCGTTTCTGATTGCATTAGGCCGACATAGTCGGTCCTAGGGTTCCAAGTTCAAACCAAGTTTCATCTTTTTAGCGAGAGATCCTTATGGTAAAAACCCTAGATCATTTCTCGCAAGTATGTCCTACTATCCCTAATGTAGGGATGTCTTTAGGGTATAGGAGTTTCAGCTTTGGCAATAAGAGCGACTAGGTCACGTCCTCAATGTGTTAAATCCTAGTTTAGCTCTTTGGGATATGTTGCATTGAATTAACCCTTTCTAAACGATTCCTTCGCGGTTTTTAGGTGTTTAGGTTTAAACCAATTTAACTTGTCTATTCTTGAAGATAATTATGCTACCATTTCCATAACCACATGATTCATTGCCTCTGTATAGATTGATTTACAAACCCTAACTTTTCAGGTTAAGATTAAAGCATAGGTTAAGTTATAGCATAATTCCAATTGATCCTCCTATAACATGCAAACAAGATTCATGCTACTAAGCTTTAGGATTTTATGTTTATACATGCATCCTTTTTCTACTTTCATTTCTGAATGAATTAGTCGTATGCTGAACTTACGCAACCTTTCGTTGATTTAAGTTTTTAGGCCACTTGCCTAGAGTTAAATCTTCTTCATGAGCCCTAGCAATTTCCTACGGTTGCTAGCAACTTTCTTTAAAAATCTTTTTAAAGAAAATATGTTCAATAATGCGATACGCGGTTTATTCCTTCCATGCTTAATCGAAGTATACTATCATAATTCTGTTTTGTAAAGATGGGCATTAATTAATCTAATTTCATTACTTTGCAATGCATAAAAACCACTAACTAGAAATGCATAGAAATCTTATGCTCACTTTATTTTGTTCGTTTTATTGAAAAATACTAATGACTGAATCCCTCAATTGTGAGCTATTAGCCAAAGTATTTTCAATCGAAAAAACGTGCATCCTCATTCCTCAAATGATCCATACATAATTGAAATATTACGCTGTTAATAAAATTTAGGAAGAAGAACCTGGACTTGTGGTGAAATGTCCACATGGATGTTAGGAGACGATCCTCCTGCGGTTGCACCTTGTGCTTTCTTAGGAGCCATCGCAAATGTGGCCTTTTCGTCTTGGATGCAGATTTATGATCTTGGCCGATCTTCTTGGAACGTGAAACTCCCTTTGTGATTGATTGCACCATCTTTTAGAGTCGGCTTTAGAAGGCTTTATAGGTTTCCTCCTTAAATTTGGCTAATGGGAACTTGTGGGGAACCTAAGGGGGAAAAGGGTGTTTGTGAAGGCCAATAGAAAGGGGGTTCTAAGGGACCGCGAGGTTAAGATGAACCTTTGAGGGACTTGCAATATAAAAGGGGGCTTAAAGGACCCTAAAGCATTTTGTGGGGGGGAGAAAACCCACGGGGAGGGTTTTAAATCCCGGGGAGGGGGGGGGTTTTAAAATGCTCTTGGTGGAAATAAAAGGGGGAAAAAGGTGTAAGAATCGCCTGTGAGGGGATTAAATCCCGGGGAGTGGAAAAGAGGTTATAAAAACTTTCGAGAGTAAGGCTTAATAAAGCCACGGGAAGGGGGGCTTAGCTCCTCCCCTTAGAAGCCTCCAAGAAGCTTCTTGGAAGCTTCTGTGGTTCACAGAAACCACGTGGAAGGAAGGGAGGGACTTAATGGCGGCGTGTTGGTGGCATCAGCGCTGTCCTGCTCGGCAGCAGATGGCGAACTTCAGCGGCTTCTTCCCTCCATCTCAGCGATCTTGCTCCTTCTCAACTCCCCTCCGACTGGCAACTTCCCCTCCTATCTCACAGCTTCCCTTCTCCATTACGACACCATTAGGCAATGTGACGGCTTCCTCCTTAAACTCTCCTCCAACATGCTTTTATAGCTGAGGGGAGGGGATCCTCCGTCCCCCACGCGGCTCCATGCATGGGGTTCACCCCCCTCTGGCATCCAGCAAGGATGCTCAGTCATCCTTGCTATATCCCTCTCCTCCAGCACGATTGTTGGCTGCGGGGGAGAGAGATAATTAAAGAAAAATTTTCCATTATTCCTAAAATTTATCCTTTTGGCCTCCTAAGAGGAGGTTCCCATGTAACTAAATGGGTTTTTTTCTTTTAACTTGTTTATGCAAGTGGAGATCAAGCTACGTTGTGGATAATTTGAAAATCGCACCGTCAGTGTATTTTTTATGCTGGAATTCCCTTGCATGACTATCACGCGGGTTAGAAATATTATCAACGGAAATTATGGTCACTCTCCTTTAAATACACAGTTTTGCCCTATTTATTCATCCAAGAGTGGCCTTCCATTTTCGTCAAAGCACAGGAGTAGCACTTACATGTCAAGTAGAGTTTGCTGTAGTTATCTATGGTTGCATGGCTTGAACTGCCTCTTTATGTGGTAGCTTTGGACACCTCTTCCCCTTCTCCTTTCACGATGCCTGCTCAGCCTGCAAAATGCGGCAAAATTCACGTTGCCCTTCTTGTCTTCTTCCTTCATTTTGCATGCTTCATTAGTTTCATAAGTAAGACATAAGTCATATACTATGTCCTATGTTCACAAACGTGATTTTTCTTTCTAATGACCTTGTGAGTCATGTTTTTAGAGTAACTTCTTCATTGACATATGAAGTCAGGGCCTCCTCCAACCCATATGATTGTTCATGAACATACATACCATGTCATATGTAGCATGACTTACCAAACTTGTAGCAACTTCATTATTGCATTTTAAGGCAGAGTGCGCCCATCTTTGTTTCACCATGCCATATGTTGGTGGACTTAGGCTTAATGTTTTATTGCACTAGGTAAGTCTCTTGTAGATTGTCTAGATTACAAGTGACTAAGTAATATATGTATATGTTTAAAGTTTTATGTTTTAGACCATGGGCAAAGAATCTCATGACAACGACATGTCAAAAAGTACCCATTTTGGCCAATCAATCACCTCAACTAGGAAAAAATTCATATAGAAATACAATGTTTATGGTCCATCACCTTTGCTCCATATAGAGTGATAGATCAACTGATACATGATAAGATTCTAATTATTGCAATTTATTTGAGTATGATACTAACTATTGAGTGGTTAGGAAAGAGCCAAAACACAACCATGAACCACCTCAATTGCACATCATCATCTTGATTGGGGTAAAAAGTGATAAAAAATGTTGAAGATCAACAAAGTTTGCAAGTTGCATGTAGTAGACCTCTTCCCTATATACCATGACTATTGCATAGGCTAAGAGATTGTAGGAGATTGGATTTTGGAGACACAAGAGCACCATGACTATGGTAGGAGTCACCATGATCACAACTGGGAGAATATAGGAGAAGGATTCAAGCAAATTGGGAAATCACAAACACTTTGTTGACACACAAGTCATTCACATAACATCTTTTCTATACTATACATTTTTACTAAGAAACTTGAATTGAGAGAGAAGAATTGTTTAACTTGGTTGATGCTTGTTTAAAATCCATTGCATGTGATTAAGGTTGATTACATGTGCATCTTGGTTGTTTTTGAACCACCATACATGCATTAAACATACATTTGCTTGTTTTTCACATCATCTTGATCACAACATTCTACATCTTAAAATCAACAACCACATCAATACTGGAAAATGACTATAAAAAAGGAATCACATTGACAAGTTGTATGTTATCTATAAATTAATGCATGTTATGATTTTTTTATTGGATTTGAGATTGCTCAATCTTTCTTGCTCGATTGATAATTTGATTCTTAAACAATCTAAACCTCGATAGCAAGCTTTTAGATCTATCCATGGACCACACACATTGATTTTGCAACCAAATCATCACCTCAATTACATCATAGGGTAGACATCACTTGGTTGACTCTTAGGAATAGTTGAATGCCTTGATTTGATCCATGGGGACTTGTCCAATATAGCCAAGTCATTTTATAACCAAGATACACTCTAGACATCCCACTTCAAATGAAAACAAGCGGCAAACTCTAACCACTAAAAACTTAACTTTACAATTACTCTGATTTGGTATGGAATCATCTAGATTTGTTGACATATCAGTACCTAAAAATAGCTTCTATGCTGATTTTAAAGAACTTGGAGTTTGATTGCTAGATCGAGAAACTCACTAACAAGAAGAGAACCCATTCGATAATTCTAATTTACTAAATTTCACAAGACAATTTAGGAACCACTTAATGAAGTTTCCTCTAGTATCTTACATGACCATCTGAATTCAAAGCCATCTAATCTTAGATACCTTACACTACTCCTAGTATTGTCTCAGATTTTCAAATCCTATAGATGCTCCTTATCTTAGGTATAGAAGATAATTTCCTGATCACATTGAGTGATTCCATAACTCTTTGAACTTGTGAGACTTGCCATGGACCAATTGTGTGAGACACTGTCAAAGAGTTTACTGTCCATGATAAAAATCATGGGATTCTTATAAACACAGAAGAGTTTCACTGGAAGATTGTATGATATATTTGCATACGAAATTCAGGCATTATTATCCAATATCTACCCTAGTTATACAAGTTCTTTTGTATTTAGCATATAATTTGCAAATATACCATGTACATTTATGAAAAATAAGACTATGGAAACTTAAAACTTGGTCATCTGGAAGTAATTGACAGTCTATTGGATAAATCACATTAATTCAGGTACAAAAATATGGACAAAACCCAAAAATGTTGCCAAAAAACTGTCAAAAGTCCACTAGGTCCACACGGGACCAAAAGTAACTGACTAAGGTGACCAGCAGGTGACCTAGATTGGTCAAAAAGTGACTAGGGTTGGAGCAAAGAGTAGCCCACGTTTTTCGGCGCAAAATGTGGGTTGCTCTGCTTGAGGGAAACTGGGAGAAAGCTGGAGCTAAGATGCATGGAATGGAGCATGCAAACTGAAGATTAACAGGCCAACAACTGAAGATGATAACTTGGTGAGAGCTCCACTTCTCTGCCTCTTTGGTCTGATGAAAATGCATGCTGAAACAGTCTATAAAAGAGGGTAAATTTGAGAGAAGAGGAGTCAGCCTGCTCTTATGCACGACTTCTCTCATCTTCTCTACCTTATTCTTGGTCCAATGAAGCTCGACTTGTGCCCGACTTGTGCCCAAGTACTTGAGTGACTTTGGGGCAAGCAAAGGGTGAGGATATTGAAGACTTATGGACTGTTATGGGCTGGAATAACCAGTCATAAACAGGGCAGCCCACTATTTTGATCTATTTTTATGAGCAAACATGGATTTTTTATGGTTGAAATAGAGGAAAATAACCTCCTTTCTTCAAGACATTGTTCATAGATGATCAAAAGTGCTTCTTCTTGAGTTTATGCCCTCATTTTGAATTTGTTTATGGGCTGGAATTTTCTGTTTTAAAATAGGGCTGAAGCTAAAATTATTATTTTTCAATCCATTTCATGCATCTTTGGCCCAAATCTTGGATGTATTTGATTCTAGCATCAATATACTTGTCCCAAAGGATTGAAATCCATCTTTGTACATGTAATAAATGCCATTAGAGCTTGCTTTTGATATTCATAAATGAATTGGAAATCTAAAAATATCCTTTATGAAATGATGAATGTATCCTGAAGCATTTGATGTATTCAAGTTAGTCTTAATCCTCCTGTTCATGTATGCTAAATACAAAGTGAAAAGGCTTGAATTCCCCTTCCGTACCTAAATTATTTCTAAACCCCGAATCTTATTAAAACCCAATCCATTTTTCCTTTCTGAATCTTGAATCCTAAACTCTTCTTCTGCACTAAAAGCCCCGGAGGTAGACCTTCAACTCTTAATGCGACGACAGTGGTGAACCCGACGTGAAGGTTCGCTGCAAAAGAAGAAGACCAATGGGAGAATCATCAAGCTCGGGAGGAGATGCTTTGCAACAGTTGGTTTGTCTAATACAAGAGAGCCAACAACAACAGCTGCAATTTCAGCAGCAGTTGCAATTGCAACAACAACGGAGACAAGAAGAAGAACGGATTGATGCTGCTGCCATTAAGGCCTTAGAAGCAGTTGGGCATGAGCTCAAGCAATTTAATGGGAAAAATGTATCCTCTTTTATCCGTCTCTACATTGACAAGATGGTCTTCTTTGGAGTTCCTCAACATGCCTGGAGCCGTTACTTTGCCCGCCTGGCTGTGCATGGCCTCCAGGACCGAATTCATGGTCTTTTCCAAAAAGATGCTGGATGGACTGTGTTCAAAAAGGCTATTCGAGAAGAATTTTTCCTTGAAGATTCTGGCCTTATGACAAAGAAAATCTTCACTGAATGGGTCGAGAGGCCCAATAAGGGTCTAACTGCTCTACTGCACTTCATTAAGAGTTTGAAAGCAAATTTGCCCAACTAGATCCTGATGACCAACAAGGTATGGAAAGTCAAAAGATTGAGTTATTTTTAAAAGCTACAGATTCTTCTCTTCAGGAAAAATTGACTGACCGACTTGAAGACCCTAACTCTGAGTCGGGATTAAAGACTGCTTGGAGTGATGTCACTAAAGCAGTTAATATGATTGCTCGAAGAGAGCGATTGCGCCTAAGATGGGGATCAACCCCTGTAACAACTGATTCTATGAAGGAGCCTGTTTCAACTTCTCGACCTCCTGTCTCTTTGGCCGATCAACCAATAAATTATGCTGTTCCTTCACCAAAGAAGGATGTCATGGATAAGTTAAGTATGTACATTGGATATGTATGACATAATTCAAGAATTTGCAGATTATGAAGTCTTTGGACAGCCAAACAAGGATGAGGCAAGAGTAGAAACAAAATATAAAACAGTTGATAAGAAGGTCAAACCGGTAGCTACTCCTCTACCACCTGAAAGTGAAGGATTGGCAGAAAGGGTATCCAAACAACCAAGCCTTCGTGATCCTAAAGATATTGGCCATCAATTTACAGCAGAAAGTCTACAAAAGTTGAAAATTGGTGAAGACTCTTTCCTCTTTCCGGCTGAAAAACAAATTTTCATGCAGATGTTAAAGAACCATGGTAAAGCCTTTTCATTTCAGCCACATGAAATTGGCTGTGTAAATCCAAGCATTGTGGCTCCAATGGTAATCTTTACGGTCCCATATGTGCCTTGGAATCTTAAACCAATTCCGGTTCCAAGGGCTCATTTGCCTAAGTTATTGGAACTTTTAAATGAAAAGATAAAAATGCAAAGATTGGAGCCATCTTTAGCTCCATATTCCAACCGATGGTTTACCGTATCTAAGAAGAATGGATCTTTACGATTCATTCAAGATTTGCAACCCGTTAATAAAGTCACTATAAGAAATGTTGGATCAGGACCAATTGTGGATGAGTTTGCTGAAGCTTTTGGAGGAATCTATTCCATGGGAGACTTATATTCAGGCTACGACCAATTTCAGCTTGCTTTGGAAAGCCGTGACATTACTACAATGAAGACGCCTCTTGGCCTAGTCCGCATGTGTACTCTACCTTAAGGGGCTACGAATTCAGTAGCTCACATGATGAATGCCATGCATAAAGTATTGAGGGATTATATTCCTCAATTGACTCTTCCTTTCCTTGATGATGTTCCAATCAAAGGATGTGAAGTTTATGAGAAAAATGAAGAACTCAATGAACTTGGATGTCGAAAGTTTGTTTTTGATCATATTAATGATTGTGCTCAAATCCTGTCTAAATTAAAAGAAGTCCATCTTACTCTTTCAGGAGCTAAATCTATTTTTGGAGTTGAAGAAGTTCTTGTGGTCAGTTATATGTATGGTCCATATGGCCGAAAGCCTTCTCCATCTAAAATAAATGCAATCAGCAAGATGCAAGAAGAATGTACAAATGTTTCAGAAGTGAGAAGATTTCTTGGTGCATGTGTCTTCTACCTTATTTGGATACCACATTTTGCTCATGTTGCTGAAAGTCTTTATCAGCTTCTAAGAAAGGGCCAAAGATTTCTATGGACAAAGGAACACACTCAGGCTATTCGAAAACTCAAGAAAATGCTGACCTCATCTCCCACTTTAAACAGGGCTAACTACTCTAATGGGCAGCCCATTTTTCTCACAGTGGACACAAGTCCTATTGGAATAGGATGGGTAGTTGGTCAAGACGACCTTGAAGGCAACATATATGTGATCCGCTTTGGAGCAAAGGTTCTTAATGAACGACAAAGAAGGTATGCTCAAATTAAAAGAGAGCTTTGGGGAGTAGTAACTGCATTAAAATGTGACAGTGAGTACTTCATGGGCGCACATGTTATAGTTGAGACAGATTGCCTACCACTCTTGGGCATGATAGCCAATTGTTCCACTCCTGACATAGCCATGCTAAGATGGATAGCCTATATTAAATCCTTAAATCCTGATTTGAAACATATTGCAGGTAAATATAATCCAGTTGCTGACATGCTTTCACGTGCCAGATATATGGATGAAGAAAAAATGATGGATGAAGAAGAATCAGAGTTTATAAATGAAGCTGTTAATGCATGTACAACAAAAAGTACAGCAATAACAATAGATTCAACTGATAATACAACTTTTATATCAGCCAGGATGGATGAATTAATTGAAGAAGGACAACGGATAGCTAGTAAACAGTATATTCCATGTTTTGTTATGGTTTGTTCACACTTTAAAGAAGAATATTATGCAGATGATTGGCTAAAAATTGGCCAATTTTTGAGCACTATGACAAAGAAGGAAGAATGGACACATGAAGAGTTCAAGAGAATTAAGAGAAAAGCCTATGGTTTTTTTCTTAAAGATGGCTACCTTTGGAGGCATGCAAAGAAGAAAGGAAGAGCACCTGTTCGTGTCTTAGGTGACAAAAAGACACAAAGACATGTCATGCAAGAATTCCATGAAAGCCTATTGGCTGGTCATAGAGGCATATAGGGTACTTTTGCCAAAATAAAAGAAAAATTTTGATGGCAAAACATGTATAAAGACATTGAGCATTTTGTTGAGTCTTGTCATGCTTGTCAAATGTATTCCATGGTAAAACATAGAGATGGGCTTCAGCCTACCTATCCTTTGTCTATTCACTATAGATGGGTTATTGATTCAGTAACCATGCCTACAGGATTTTGGAACATGAGATATCTAGTACTTGCTAGAGAAGATCTCACAAATCAAGTGGAAGGAAAGGCCTTGACAACAAAGTCCACTCATGCTGTTTGTAGATTTTTACTTGAAGAAGTATTTTGCAGATATGGATGTGTTGCTAAAGTAACTGCTGATAGAGGAGAATTGGATGCCGATGAAGCTCGCCATTTCTTTGCTCAATTGGGGATTAAGCTATCTCTTACTTCAGCCTACAACCCTGAAGGCAATGGTAAGAGTGAGAGAGGTCATCAACCAATTCTTAAAGCTTTAGCAAAATCATGCAAAGGAAAGTTGAGGGAATGGCCTAAAATTCTACCATTCGCATTATGGGCTGATAGAACAACCCATAGTGTAGTAATAGGATATATGCCAGCTGAACTCATGTATGGACAGCCACCTATTATGCCTATTGAGGAATCCATTGTCACATGGAGTATCTTGCCTTGGGATGAAGGCATGAACAGGGAAGAATTGCTATTTTTACGCATAAGGCAACTTGAAAGAAGGCCAGAAGATGTCAAAATAGCCATTGAAAGGCTAAAAACAGCAAGATTAAAGAATAAGAAGAGGTTTGATAAGCACCATCGACTCCGTCTACAAGCTATTCAAGAGAATGATTGGGTTCTTGTTTATGATAGCAGCCTGGATAATCAATATAGTGCTCATAGGAAGTTAGCCAAGCGATGGTTTGGACCATATGTTGTAAAAGTAGTACATAATAATGCTACTTACTCTTTGGCTAAAATGGATGGGACCATGATAAAGACTCCAATAGCTGGGAAACGAATCAAACTCTTCAAACGAGGAGAATCTTCAACTTATGATCTTGATGACCTTGATACAAGTCCTTTACTTGAAGATATATGGGAAGACAAAGACTTAGGGAATGAAGATGAAGAAGAAGACCCTCCTTGACCTGTAATCTTATGAAATGGCACATACCGGAGGATGTGCAAGTTAGGAGGGGGTGAATGTCAAAGAGTTTGCTGTCCATGATAAAAATCATGGGATTCTTATAAACACAGAAGAGTTTCACTAGAAGATTGTATGAGATATTTGCATACAAAATTCAGGCATTATTATCCAATATCTACCCTAGTTATACAAGTTCTTTTGTATTTAGCATATAATTTACAAATATACCATGTACATTTATGAAAAATAAGACTATGGAAACTTAAAACTTGGTCATCTAGAAGTAATTGACACTCTGCTGGATAAATCACATTAATTCAGGTACAAAAATATGGACAAAACCCAAAAATGTTGCCAAAAAACTGTCAAAAGTCCACTAGGTTCACACGGGACCAAAAGTAACTGACTAAGGTGACTAGCAGGTGACCTAGGCTGGTCAAAAAGTGACCAGGGTTGGAGCAGAGAGCATCCTGCGTTTTTCGGCGCAAAATGCAGGCTGCTCTGCCTGAGGGAAACTGGGAGAAAGCTAGAGCTAAGATGCATGGAATGGAGCATGCAAACTGAAGATTAATAGGCCAACAACTGAAGATGATAACTTGGTGAGAGCTCCACTTCTCTGCCTCGTTGGTTTGACAAAAATGCATGCTGAAACTGTCTATAAAAGAGGGGAAATTTGAGAGAAGAGGAGTCAGCCTGCTCTTATGCACGACTTCTCTCATCTTCTCTACCTTATTCTTGGTCCAATGAAGCCGGACTTGTGCCCAAGTACTTGAGTGACTTTGGGGCAAACAAAGGGTGAGGATATTGAAGACTTATGGATTGTTATGGGCTGGAATAACCAGTCATAAACAGGGCAGCCCACTATTTTGATCTATTTTTATGAGCAAACATGGATTTTTTATGGTTGAAATAGAGGAAAATAACCTCTTTTCTTCAGGACATTGTTCATAGATGATTAAAAGTGATTCTTCTTGAGTTTATGCCCTCATTTTGAATTTGTTTATGGGCTGGAATTTTCTGTTTTAAAACAGGGCTGAAGCTAAAATTATTCTTTTTCAATCCATTTCATGCATCTTTGGCCCAAATCTTGGATGTATTTGATTCTAGCATCAATATACTTGTCCCAAAGGATTGAAATCCATCTTTGTACATGTAATAAATCCCATTAGAGCTTGCTTTTGATATTCATAAATGAATTGGAAATCTGAAAATATCCTTTATGAAATGATGAATGTATCTTGAAGCATTTGATGTATTCAAGTTAGTCTTAATCCTCCTGTTCATGTATGCTAAATACAAAGTGAAAAGGCTTGAATTCCCTTTCCGTACCTAAATCATTTCTAAACCCCGAATCTTATTAAAACCCAATCCATTTTTCCTTTCTGAATCTTGAATCCTAAACTCTTCTTCTGCACTAAAAGCCCTGGTGCTAGACCTTCAACTCTTAACGCGACAACAACGCTCTCTAAAATTCGCATCAAACATTTGATCCATGAGCTATTTAAACTCGTACAGGTTTAGATTGTAGCTAGTATGGGATTAAAACACCATTTATAAATTCATAGCTATCTACAAAAGGCAACACCATATTGATTGGTTTTCACAACCATGTTGATTTGATAGATCCATCTTTGTAGAATTATCTCTAATATTCACATAGAGAGTCTAAATTTGATATAGTCTACACTATTTTTCACAAGTATGCAACTCATTTATGTCTATGTGTACCCTAACCCATGATTATGAGTTTTGTGAATGTCCATGAGCATGGTCTCAATTGGCCACAAGAGGTTGTAATCCATGCATTAATTCTAGTTGTCCACAAACTTATGCTTCAAGGAGCCCCTTCATCAGCATGTAACCCACCTACAGACTCCTTTCAACCTTTGACAAAGACTGTCATACCATCGACAAGAAAGGAACTAGACAAAAACCTAGAAGGGGATGTTGAGGGGGGACAAGATGGTGAAAGAAGAAAGAAGCACACAAAGGTACTAAGGGACAAAGGGGAATTATAGCCATGAAGATCCCACTTCAATTCAAAGTTTCTAGATTGATAAGAGACTTAGCTTCACATCCTTAACCCTAAACTCACACACATCATGTCAAATTTTGTGATAAGGCCCATTCACATACATATAATCCTATATCTCGCACATCTCCACCCATTAGGTATCATTGCACACACATAGGCATCCCCTCTTTGGCATGAGTATCCCCTTAGATGATCCTCCCAAAGTTTGGATAACCGACACAACACAACACTCACCATACCCACATAGGGTAGCTCATGTAGAATAGGGTTTCCTTTTTAGGCACCCAAAATACACATAATTGAGAAGTGCACAATATATTCTAGGCATCTCACTTTTGTCACACTAAACACACATGCACTCACCAAACCAAACTTTAGGCCACATTGATGACAATGTGGGCCCACATTATCTTGTCAACTAACCCTAAATAAGTTTTATACAAACATGCACTCACCAAACTAACCCTAGGCCCACATTGTCACCGTAGTCAACTAACCAAACCCTAGGTCCACTCTTCCTTAGGATATTTCCATTAGCACTTAGACTAGGACTGCACCTTTCCTAGGTCCACACACATATACCCCATAGTCTTAGGTTAGGTTGCATACACCTACACCTTACCTTTAGGTGCATATCTCATCCCACTTGTGGACACCTTATTTGCACCTCTTAGGAACCCCATTTGTAGGCCCATATGAACACACATTATTTCTAGGGTTGTTTCATATCATTCTCATAGACTGAGTGTCTTGTGCAATGGTATGGAAGTGCACTTCATTAGGCATTCAAATTTTAGAGCATTCACATCTCACCTTAGGTAAGGGTTAGTTAACATCTTAGGTATTCTTAGGTCACTCATACTTCACACACTAGAGTTTCTTACATCACATGTAGGGTAGGTTAGGAGCACTAACCATAGCCACAATGACACCATAGGTCCCATAATGATTCAAACACCAAGGCATAGCCCTTAGTTGCACTATTAGTTTCACTCCCTAACACATCCTCTTATGTTCCAAAACTCACCCATTTTCTTAGACATGCTTAGATACACCTACAATAAGTTGAATTTAGGTGCAATTTGCTTAGAATAGTGAATAGCAATTTTCCAAATCGTAGCAGCTCACTTGGTTTCACATTGACCCAACATGATCGTAGGACTAATTGCTTAGGGCTTGCCAACGAGAAGTAGAGTGCCATAAGAGCTTAGGAAAAAATACATCTAAGCTCGCAAGGTCGATCAAAACTCTAGGAGTCCATAAACCATTAGGTACAAGAGCTCAAGAGAATTGACTGAGAACTTAAACCTAGCAAAGAAATGACAAGGAAAAATGCACTTATTGCAAGATCAAAAGGGAGTATTCAAATAAAGAAGGACTTGAGAGATAAATTTGAGAGACATAAACTTTGGAAATGGTAAAAACTTGATAGACCAAGGAAAGAAGCATTGAAAATCCCTAGAGCTTCAAGAAAACAAGCATACACACAAGACCATACATCAAAGCTCATCTAGAGTGGAACTTTCTTCAAGGGTGAAAACAAGGAACACCTAGGACATAATTTGAAAATGAGCTTGCAAGAAGAGTTGAAGAGCTCCATATGACTAGTTAAAGTGAAATATTCTATTGATGCACTTGTATAGCTGAATAGAATCCAAGATCTAAAGTCCTAAACTCTTGCGAGTCAAAGAGAATTTGACTAGCTCTCACCCAACACACTAGTAGCCACAAAATCAAGGTATCCAATCATCTAAATCTATGCTTAGAGGTTTGAGCCTCATCGTGAAACCTACAAATAGACCTCTGTTATGCAAAAACACACACACAAATTACTCAAGTTACAACCACACAATCAAGAAATAAGATTAGATGGCTCCTCTTTCTGACTCATGCACCACGAATCCATAGTTATAGCAGAAGTATGAGAGAGAAGAGAGGTTGGGGACAAAGATAGTTTGAAAAAGAAGGAAGAGGGAAGTTAAAGAGGCACCACAAGCAGCCATGCTCCAACCTCCTTGACCACCTTTTCTTGAAACTCCCTTCATACCCCTTTGTATGTTTATTAAATTGAAATATATTTTGACCATGCAAAAAGTGAATGTAGGAAAGCCGTTTCTGTTGTGTATATTTTAAGCTAATATTCATAAGGTTTAAAAAATGCAAGACTGCATATGTAATGGCCTTTATAGTTCCAAGCCAAGTATTTACAATGCACAAACAAATATGACAACAAGGTAAAACAAATACCCATTAGCATAGACATCGTGCATAAGATCATTTATTTGTGGATGAAAGAATCACAATCTTTGAGAGGGACGGAATGGTGGGATGCAAGGTAGAAGCTATAGAGTCCAAGAGGGTTGAGAGAGAGAATTATAGAAGAGAGTTATGTGGATAGAAAATGAATAATTCCCTTATTCTTTGTTGTTTACACTTATATTGGTTCTACAATATGTACATATACAAGGGGTGCTTGCTGGACTATTGGCCATTGGTCTCTACCCCAAAAACGTCCCACTTAAATGCCAATGTGCCTTTATGGGAGTATAAGAATAAAATGAAGATACTATCACCTATCAATAGTTTGTAGTATGCAAAGTGCTTAGAAAGTAAACTCTTCATGAGAAGATTTGTAGGGTTATCATTCATATGGATCTTGACAAGCTCAATGCACTTATTCTCAAGTACTTCCTTAATGAAGTGATACTTCACCTCCATATCCTTTGTGTTTGTATGAAAGACAGGGTTCTATCTCGGCTGAATAGCACTTTGGCTCTCACAATGTAATGTAGGCACCTCTCTTGCAATGCCAAAGTCTCCCACTAGACAAGCAAGCCATATAGCTTTCTTTTAGGGCTTAGTGGTTATAACATTCTCTACTTCAATGGTAGACAAAGAAGTTACAGTTGAGAGACCCAAGATATTGCACCACCAAGTGAAGACAAAATATATAGTATATGTTGGGGGCAAACATGCATGTGTCTAGTCTCATGTGTATTAGTTACAGTGACAATACTCACATACCTGCACACCTGTACACTGTAGGTGGGCGAGTGCCCATTATTGTTACTTCATTTTTTATTCTTTCAGTGATATTTCTTAGGTGGAAAATCTAGTGAATGATGCCAAGGATACATGTGGGATCCCCAAAACCAATGCAAACAAGCAATAATAAAATTGGAGAAAATGAAACAAAAAAAGACTAAACCTTATAGATGAAGATATGGATGTGAAGGGAGTGAGCTTGGAGTGGAAGCCCATGAGTGAATGCAAGAGCTATGGTGGAAGGAGCAAGAGAGCAAGAGTAAGAGAGACAAGATGTGGGAACTCCAATAGTCACAATGTGTCATCAGCCTTTTCTTATTTAAATGTCATTGAAAGAATAAATAATAAAGTGATAGTGATGGGTGCTCGCCACTTGCTATGTATAGGTGTGTGGATACTATTAGTGTAACTAATACATGGGCAGCTAGGTACATGTGCCTTATCCCCAACAACCTCCCAGTTAAAGGTGAATGTGCCCCTGGTGAGAAGAGAAGGAGAAAAAAGTGACAAAGTAGAAATGTACATAAAGTACAATAGGATGAGGAAAGACGTCATCTCATCCACTGCCCATCGACTTCCTAAGAAAGGAAAAATGCTCTACTGAGAGACTTTTGGTGATCAAATATGTAATATTTTGGTCAGTTGCGATATTGACAAGCTCAATGGACTTGTCCTCAACAATCTCCTGGATAAAGTGGTAACGCACCTCATCGTGCTTTGTCTTTGCATGGAATACCGGATTCTTAGCTTATTGAATAGCGCTTATAGAATCCAAATGTAGTGTAGGGAACACATCAACAATACCAAGGTTTGCTACCAGACAACCTCCATGTAAGCCTCAATAGCTACAATATACTGGACCTCAGTAGTAGTAAAGAGGACCGTGCATTTTTGCACCCTAGATATTCAAGAAACATCACCTCTAGCAAAGGTGAAGACATATCTAGAGGTAGAATTCCTACTATCTACATGTCTTGAATAGTTTGCTATATCGCACAACTTCGATATCTTGGCAACCATAACATATGCACATATCTATTATGCCCTTTAAGTACCTCATGATACCCTTCATGACATCCCAATGCTGTCTGCTAGCAGGTGTAGCCATATAGTGAGCCACAAATCCCAGTACAAATGTGATGTCATGATGAGTGTCTATCAAGGCATACATCATCATGCATAAGTGATCTTGGTCATCTCGGCCTTTTGCTCATCAGATTATGAAAAATCAGTCTAAATAACCTTCACATGAGAGGGTAGAGGACAACTAATAGGCTTACCATCCTACATATAAAATCACTCAAGGAATTTCTGAATATACTCCTTGATAGATAAAGGAGCCCCTTAGAGTGATTGCATGTGATGCACATCCCAAGAATATGCAAGGCCAACCATTTATGGTAAATATGGAGAGTTGTATTCTATGCATAGAATAAAGTTTCTTTGAACAATATGAGCAAAGTCAACACGTGACCTCTCTTGTGTTGTCTGGCACCAAGTCAATATTTTTGAATATAAGAGCTGTGACAATTAGTAGCATTGAGTCGAATGATGAAACTCTCATGTCGGCTACATATCTTTAGATTTTGCCTCATTGCCACACCTAGTCATTGTTGATAGCCAATGATCTCGTTGATGAGGGATACAATTATAACACCCTACTATAGTGTTATTGGAAGAACCTAGGGCAATCCACATTGTCGCCTACCACTGAACAGCTTAAACCCTATGGAGGAAGACCATACACCTTGTTGGGTCGACATAAGCTCGTACTCACATTTCAGACACAAACCATTCCACTCCTCTTCCATGTTTTTCCCAATACTGAGGGAGTATGTATTGAGATTCTCTTGGGATGCACCTTCAAGTATCTCACCAATTGTCACATCAACTATGTTGACAAACGCATTCACCTTTAGTTGACTGATACCCATGTGATCAATACGTTTGTCTCCCAAGGTAGATAGCCTAAATTCAATTTGGATAATTACCATCTTTCACCTAGCCAACCCACCAAGTCCACAATCTTGCTGACCCTACTTCTAGATGATTATACAAGGAAGAAAACGCAGCACCACAACATAGTGGCAGTGGCAACCAAACAAATTCTCACATGGTTGTCAAACACTCAAGCACCCTATGTTGTAGCTCCACTACCACCATTGTTAGTCTGACACAACCTGCGCCTTACACAGTGCTGGGTTTCTAAGAAGCTCCTAGAAGTTCAAGGATATTATTAGGGATTCTACAAGATGTGGTTACCCAAATTGCTTAAACCTAGAGCTCATGCATCCATCACCTCTCCTGATCCTTCCTTTAGAGGGCTTCACTTCCACCTCAACCCTATCTCTAAACCATTTTGAAATTTGGAACCTCCTTCTCCACCACCTTTCCAGAAACCCTAGACTCCACCATCGCCCAAATCGACAAAATCGATTTCCAAAAAAATCCTCAAATAGGATTCATTCACGTCAAAGGAGGATATTTTGATGGGAAATCCCCTTTCAGTCCCATACAGAATCAACCCATATTGGCCCCTTCCTCCAACCCACATCCCTAAAAGCCAATAATGCCAGTCCATATACTAAATGGCCGAGGACTTATCAATCCATACCCAAAAGCCTCTCCTCAAGTGGTTCATACTCTTGGACACCACTTTTGGTACCTTTTCCAAAATCTTTGCCATGATGAACTTAGGCATAGATGACACTCACGTGCTCTCCTTAGCATCCTAGTGGTCTCGTATATGGGAAGAGCATGAACATCTCTTTTGCAAAAGCATTACCATCCTAGAGAAATTAGCATAAGAGAATCCCCATGACCAATAAATAAAATGTTGACTACTTCCAACCTATAGGAAAAACACACTTCTTACATACTGAAGTGTTATTTGCAAGCCACAATAGTTATGTAGCTCTTTAAGTCACTTCCTGAACAAATGGTTTACTATTTTCCATGAAGTGGCCATGCTTGGTAGTAAAGTGGTTACAACTATAGAACAGCAAAAGATTGTTAACTTTCTAAAGCATGATCCCACTTATTGAAAACCCATGTCTCTTCATGCCATCTTCAAAGCTCATACCTTGACAAAACCTAAAGAATTGCTTCATCACCCCCTCATCGCGATAAATTGTTGATATGATGTCTCTCCCAAGTTGGGATACATATTCTTGGTACTGCAAAGGTTGTCTCTTCTCATATGCATACATATTCATATGATCTTCCTAAGATTCAACTTACACTGCTAAAGAAGAGTATACATTCTTTCTAATTCTTCTTTCTCATGAGGATTTGATTTTCTCATTGAAAATGAATGTGGGTAAGGGGTATCATAGCATGAAAGGGTGAAAGTCCCATACTAGCATGAGCAGAGTTATAGCTAGCAAACTCAGCCAAGTGCAATAAAGAATCCCATGAATGTTGCACATCATAACAAAAATGATGAAGGTAATTCTCTAACCACTTTTTTACCCTTTATGTCTATCCATGAATTTGTAGATGATAGGCTATAGAAGGAGCCAATTTAGTGCCCATGGATCTCAATTTTACCTACCAAAAGTTACTCATGAACTTTGAATCTCTATCATGAACAATCACCTACGATAATCCATGCAATCTAAAAATTTTCTCCATGAATTGACTAGCCACTTCTGAAGCAGTAAACCAGGTCTTGGTTGGAATGAAATGGGATGCCTTTGCTGAGTTTATCCACCACTAAATTTATAGTATTCCATACCTTTTTGGTATAGGTAAACCAATAATGAAGTCCATGGTAATGTGTGTCCACTTGCCGGCAAGAATAGGTAGTGGCTATAACAAACCACCTTGCTTATAGTAGGTGATGTCCTTATTTTGTTTATAAGGCATATACTACATAATAGATTCTTAACATCTTTTTGTACTCCTTTCCAATAAAAGCTTTTTCTAATATTATCATAGGATTTAAAAACTCCAAGATGTCCAGCTAAAGGAAAATAATGCAACTCCTCCATATTTTTTTGTGTAAAATAATAAGTAGAGAGAATAACAATCTTGCCATTTAACCGAATTAGACTATTTTTAAGGTGATAATGTGAGTTTTCCTCCATGAGACCTTGCTGTAATTTTTGAAAAACATGGCTGAGCTTTCATCCAAAAGATAGACATCTTATAATTCTTCAATCTAATCGCTATGTAGCTCAGTCATAGCTGAAACTTTATATGCCCACATACAAGAAAGAGAATCATCCACAACATTGTTTTTTCTCCTCGTATGAGTAATGTCAAAATCATAATTTTGCAAAGTAGCTACCCACATACACTACTTAGGAGTAAGATGGTATTAAGTGAGAAAATACTTTAAGACCCTATGATCACTTTGAACTCTAAATTGACTGACATACAAATAATGGTGTTGTTTCTTTATCGCATGTAAGATAGCGAGCATCTCTTGGTCATAGACATTCATAGCCATTTTCTTATATGTAAGCTTATGACTTTCAAAGGAAATCACTCTTTCCTCCTGTAACAAAACAACCCCTATGCCTCGGCCACTGGCATCACACTGTATGGAAAAACATTTCAAAAAATTTGAGCATACTAGAATAGGAGCAGAAGTAAGGAGTTTCTTTAACTAATTGAAGATACTATGTACAAGTGCATCAAAAAAGAAAGCTTCCTTCTTCAACCTGTCAGTCAAAGGAGCTTCAATAGCCACATAATGCTTAATGAATCGATGATAAAATGAAGATAGACCAAGAAACCCTCTAAGTGAAGTAGTTGTAGTAGGTGTTGGCCAATCTTTAACAGACTACACCTTCTTGGGATCAGCCTAGATACCTTTTTCATTGATGATATGGCCTAAGTATTCCACCTCACTCTGCATGAAAGAGCATTTATTCTCATTAGCAAAGAGTCTTTGATGCCTCAATACATTAGAAATATTTCTTATATGTATTAAATAGTCGTGAAGAGGTAGTTGGAGCATTAGTAACTCCAAATGGCATCACTAGAAAACATTATAGCCCTCGATTTGTGCTAAAGGCAATCTTGATTGCATCATCTGCTCGCATACGGATTTGATAATACCCTGACCTCAAGTCAATCTTTGTTAAGAATCTAGCCTCCTCAAGCTCATCAAGTAAATTATCAATTCTAGGTATTGGATACCTGTTCTTCATAGTGATCTTGTTTAGATCCCTGTAGTCAATACATATTTTGAACGATTCATCTTTTTTCTTCACTAACAAGATTGGAGATGCATAAGGTGAAGAACTAGGTTTAGTGAATCCCATTTCAAGAAGCTCCTTAATTTTCTTGGCTACTTCTTCATGTTCACACTTTGACAATCTGTAGGGTCTCTTATTAATTAGCTTTGAGTTGAGCTCCAAATCAATAGAGTGATCTATTGCTCTCTTTGTTAAAATATTGAGAATGCATGCTATGGAGGATCACTGATGAGCAAATAGACAATCATAATGAGGCAAAAGCATTGACAAGGAAGAACAACTAATGTTATCCAAGCATAATGCAAGTACAACTGATTGATAATGATTGATTGAATGAGTGTGGGGATGAGTGCCTTTTATAGGCTTACAATAGGTGGTATTGGTAGGTGGAGATAGGTGGAAAGGGACCATGGTATTCAACAACCGTGGTTTTAATAAACCGTGCATACATGACCTAGTCTAAGGCTTTATTTGCAGTTTGTTTCTTTGCCTTGTTTGTCCCATACAAAGAGGCTATGGTGGATGTGATTTCACATTTCTCAACACCCCTCCTCAATCACAACCGTAAAAGACATTGAGTATACAGAGGCTGTCGTGAGTAGAACCTTGCTAACTGTAGACATGGAAGAGACAAAAACAACCATACAAAGCTAGAGGCTGTTACAAGGCCTCACTAAGTGTGTAGAGCTGTAGTGTGCAGAGGCTATATGAGGAGTTTGGGAGCTTATGGTGGGAACATAAGGCAAGTCCACATGTTGAACTTTAAAACAGTCTATCATTAGAAAATGAGCTACAAAAGAGGGACTGGTGAGTCTTATCCTTTTGATATTGGATTTCTAATTCTCCTTCTTCTTCAATGTTGTCTTCATCTTCTTTGACTGTAGCAAGATATGCTCTTTGTGACTTTTTCTTAGCATAGCAGAATTTCTCAATATGCCCAGGTTTCTTACAAAAGTCATAGACTACGCTCTTCTTCCCTTTCACATAGAGGAGTTGTTGGTCTCCTCTTGGGATGCTTATTTCTCCTTTTTTCTTGACCTTCTTTTCCTCTTCCAAAAGAGAGGCTTTGATGTCCACAAGCTTCAGATTTGGCATGTTGATTAATGTGGTAGACATTATCAAATTTAGGTGGAAAACTTTTGAGAAGCAGTCCAATGCAAATGTCTTCATCCATCTTCAAGTTGATTCCTGCAAGTTGTGTCAACAAGCTTTCCATATAATTCAAATGAGTTGCAAGTGAGGTATTACTTTGCATGTCGAGCCTAAAAAAATTCAATTAGTAAACCGTATTTTGAGGATTTGGAATGAGCCCCAAATAAAGTTTCTAATCGATCCCATGTCATGTAAGAGGTTTCACAATCATCAACATGATGAATGTAGCTGTCATCAAGTTCGAGCTTGATAATAGCTTGAGCCTTATCATCATTTTTATCCCATACAACTGAAAGTGCAGCTTCCCTTGGTTTCTTCTCTTGACCACTTGTGATTGACCACAAGCCTTTCTTCATTAGGATCAATTTGATCCTAGTTTGCCATGTATGGAATCCAACGCCATTGAATCGGGATGTTGGTGAATGCTTGCCCATTTTGAGATTTGCAAGATCGGCAACAAATTAGCTCCAAACAGTTCCAGTTTCAGTTGAGCACAAATGTTAAGAATCACTAGGTGATTAGTATTAAGAGATACTAGGCAATTTAGTGACTATGATGCCCTTGAAGTTGAAATCTTCAAGATCTGATGCAAGTTTGAGTCTTCCCCTCCTTGATTTGATGCTGGAGTTACAAAAAAAAAAAAGTGTTGATTAGAGGCAAAGCTGATTCTGTTAACTGACATTAGTGCTAAAAGCACTAGATGAGTGTCAATGGACACTGTTTCTTGAAATGCTTGAGAATCTTGTTAAGATCTTCTTTCCTTGTTGGTAAATAGCTTGAATGCTTGCTGAAGATTGAGTGTTGGAGCAGATTAGAGAGTCGGTGACTTGATTTGAGCCACAGGAGTGAGAGAAGAAAGTAAAACAAGATCTTGAAGCTTGATAGCTATGGAGTTTGCATTAGGGTTTGAGGGGGCAGCCTAGTTTTTCACCTCCTTTGAGCTGAATACTTGATCATTTCCAAAACTTTTTTGATAGAAATGAAGCTTAGGAAGTAGACTATCAAAGCCGTATGATACTTGTCAGCATCGCGACGTGTACATGCAAGATTCAACGTACGAATAGCAGAAGGCGCAATTTGGATAGCGTGCTGTTGCAGACGCAATACTGGAGCAGAGAGACAGCAATGTTGGGCTTTGAAGTGATAGGGAGGAGCTCCTAGAGAAAAGGAAAAGCTCTTTAGAAGAAATTACGAGCTAAAATGGTCTGGTTTGAGAGATTCAAGTCCTCCATTCAAGATGGGTAGCTATGGAGGTAGGTGAGAGATTCATGGAAAAGTGAAGGGATCTAGAAATTCAAATTGGAATGACTCAATTTGTGGGCTGATAACTCCTCGACTTAAAACCCGCTCTGATACCATGTTAAAATACTGAGAATGCATGCTACGGAGGTCCATTAATGAGAAAATAGACAATCATAATGAGGCAAAAGCATTGACAAAGAAGAACAACTAATATTATCCAAGCATAATGCAAGTACAATTGATTGATAATGATTGATTAAATGAGTGTGGGGATGAGTGCCTTTTATAGGATTACAATAGGTGGTATTGCTAGGTGGAGATAGGTGGAAAGGGACCATGGTATTCAACAAGCGTGGTTTTAATAAACCGTTGCATACATGACCTAGTCTAAGGCTTTATTTGCAGTTTGTTTCTTTGCCTTGTTTGTCCCATACAAAGAGGCTATGGTGGATGTGATTGCACATTTCTCAACACTCTTAGGAGGCAATGAAGTAGGTACTTCAAACAAGTTCCTATACTCCTCAAGAAGAGCTTTCAAAGCTGGATGATCTAATGAATTTTTGGATTAATATTCAATCTCTTTGTTCATGTGCAAAACAAAAATCTATGAGCGCCTCTTGTACTCCTTGAGTTGTTGAATAGTGATAAGCTGAAACCATCAAAGATAAACTACAACAATGAGACATCCATGGTAATTTTTCCCAATGTCATCAGCCAATTACACACAAGTACAATAACTATGGGTCCCATTTTTCCAAAGTAATCAGGTGGTCTACTTTTGCTTCATAATTTTCAGCCAGTTGTAAAGAAACCTGTGGACATATTTGAGTGTTTATTTATTCTTCACTATTGGCTAATTGAACTCTTATAGCCTGCTTCACACAGGAAATAACAATGACTAAGGTAATACACCATTCTAAGGGTAAATATAGTGTCAAATCCAATGGATAACACCTGGCATAGCCCGATGGATGGCTAGCACAACCATGACTCAAACCCTTGAATGATCCATGAAGTCAAAATGCCTTATCCAAAACTGACATACCTAATGTAAAAGATTATGCCTTACCCACAACCTTTTCTTTTCATGAATAAATGCTTCTATATTTTCAGATACAAAAGACTATTGTAAAACTGCATAATGTTGAGAAAGAGTAAAAAAATTCATAAACCACTTTATGAGGTAAATTTGCATTTCCTGCTTTGTGAGAAAAAACTGTAGAAAGTTGAACCCAGCCCTCATCATGCTCATAAACAGCCCTCGGCTGCTGTCGCCCTCTTTTCAAAGGAAGCTTTGAGATCTTTCTTTGCCTTCTCTTCACCATGGCCACATCACCTATGACCTGATGTGAATCAGAGATGAAGAAAACGATGGAGTATGCTCGCATGAATTCACAGGAAGGCGTTGTTGTATGGGCGTAGGCGTCAGCACTCGAGCCTTCTTTGCCATACTTTGCCCTTTTTTCTCTGGCCTTACTTGAAAATGAGTTAAACTCCTTGAAAAGAGAGATAAGATAACATATTGAGAACTAGTTGTACTCATAGTGAGTTTGACATATGAATCTTGGCCCTTCAAATACACCTCATGCAACTGGAATTTTGTAGCTTCATACTGTTTAAGTACCAAAGGAACTGGAGTTAAATTCAGTTGATCTTATAGACCATCACACCCAAATCCAAGGTTAAAAAGTAAAAGTCTTTTCAATGCATAATCTCCCATAACCATGATACCACTGTGGCAAGGCATAATATCATGAGAACTAGATATGAAAATAGAGTCTCCATAAGGCAAATTGCAATGACCAACTTTTAATGTCATATAGTGCCACCACTTCATGAAGCTGCTTTGTATTTCTATCATCACCAAAAACAAGTCCAAAATACCTTGCACCTCATGAAGCACTATGGAAAATTGCATATTGTCTTTAGGAACTCCATAAGTAATGTATAAGATAACATCATCTCCCAATATATGATAATAAAATAATGGTTCTTTTTTGTAAAGAATCAAACTAAGAAACCCTAAAAATAATCATTAGATTCAAAGAATCAAAAACTGCTTTATGGGGTAAAATCCTATTACTTGCTCCATAAGGTACTATTGTTGGAACTTGAATCAAATTCATTGCAACTGTGGATATACTGTGATCTTCACAGGATGATTCATCATAACTGGTTGCACTAATCTTCTTAATCTAAACCCATTCACCATCGGCTTAATTACTTCACCTTGCAAAGTAGCCAACACAAAAATTCCTTGTCCAACATCCTTTATGACTTCATAAGGTTTAGTGTACGTCATGTTGCACGTAGTGGAAGGTACATCGTGTTGCATGTAGTGGAATTCCTCATGCTGAAAGACGACAGTTGATGGCCCATAGCCAATGTAGCATTCCCAACTTCTTGCAACACGAGGCTCAATCGTCCTCCCTGCACCTTGCCCTTAGTGACTTGTGTAAAGCTGATTCGCCCTATCCAACTGCTTCTCTTGACAAAAGGCTTGAAGCCCCCATCAGTGGCCTGCTTGTGGAGGACGTTTCCCTTATTGCACAAACTGGCGCTGGGCATTGTGATGCTACCAATCCTTGAGGCTTTCCCACCCCTCCATTATCTCTCTACAAACTCCTCTGACTCAAGACTTGAGGTCAGGAAGAAGGCAGGGAAGGATCGATGAAGGTGTTAGAGGTGTTGGACTGACGTGTGCATGCTGAAGAGGGACGTGAGGGTAGATGGGAGGACTGCGACGATTTCAGTGTACGCAAAAGCAGCGGCATGATCGAAGGTGGAGGGAGTCACGGTGGTGAAGGAAGTGAAGGTGTTAGAGGTGGGAATACTATGGCAGCTCTAACGTTGAGTCCCATGGTATTTTCTCTGTACCATATCCTAATTTGTGTCATCGGCTTGAGATGTAGACATACCTTTTTTGGAGGCATGGCCAACAGGTACTCTTTTTTTGCAGCAACCATCTTCTTCTCCATCTTCTCATTGATAAAACACTCTTCTTCTTAATTTTACCAAACCCATCTTTCCTTCATGAGCGTACAGCCAAGCAATAAAGCTTTCCACGGCCCAAAATATGGCTACAAATCCTTCTCTTACAAGCTCCATGGCCACCTCCATTCCCGGCTAGTGCACCAAATGAAGAGTACCCTGCCACGGCACCATGAGAACCACGAACCGGTCAAGAGAGGCTACAAATACATTTGCTAGCCATGAAAACCTGCAAGAAAACTCTCCTTCTCACCAAGAATCCATATCCTCAAGACACACAAGAGGAAGGCACACAAGAAATTAGGAAATTCTTCCATCCTCACCCTCTTCCTCTTCCTCACTGTCCATTAGATTTGGCAAAGGAGCACAAGAGAGAAAAGAAAGAACAAGAAAGATGAGAGTTGTGCCAAAATGAGAGAGAAAGAAATGAACCGTGACAAGAGAAGATAAAGGAAAAGAGAGGGTGTAACCACCTCAACCTCCCACCTCCCCAAATCCCACGGATGCAACCACCTCCTTTTCCTTTCTTGAATTATAAAATTCAAATTTGCATACATTGGCTAAGGTCTAAGGACCTTTCAATTTTTAGCATGAGACAAAAGGGTTTGACCTTTCCTTTTCCTAGCAATATTTTAAGATGTGAGCTTAAGGACCCACATTGTTACATTGCTTCATAAATGATTTTTGACAAAAATTACATTTGCAATGGATCATTTTACAAAAGATGTTTCCATGACAAGCACATTTTGGTGCCTTTATTTGCACATATTTGTCAGTCATCATTCCTCCCATGCTTAAGTGTGAAGCGTCCCGACGAACAAACTTGAAGAAAAACCACGATCAGCTCTTGGAAAAATCTTTATCTTCATCTTCGGTCGTCAAGCTTCATGTCTTTTCTTCAATCTTCTTTGAATTGTCATTGGATAGGGAAAAAAAACACACAATAGAAAAACGTAACTAGGACGTTGAGCCTAGGTCATGAGCATACCATATAAAATCATACATCACACAAAAGATAGGGCTTTTCATACAATTTGCACACAAAAACAACTTCACACTTAGCATGAATTGAAAAACAACCAAACATGAAGCACAATAATAGGAACTCGAAAAGATATGAATATGAAGCATGCCCTTACAAAGGATATGGCAATAGTTTTCTCCCACCCAATAGTATTGAAGAGGAAGGAGAGGTAAGTTTCATTGAAAATAAACTAAAAATTAGGAAATAAATCTCTTGTGTGATGAAGATGAGCATTGAAATTCTTGATTGAAAAGAAAGAGCATAAGGGAGAGGAAAACCAAGCATTAAAACAAGGCATTATAGAGGAAATGGTTTATTTAGATTAAATAGTGTTATATTAATGTTCATTTCTGAATTAAACCTTTGAGGATAAGGCAAGAATATGAGGCTGATAATGACGTTTCATGGAAGATAAGGAGACAAAGGTCACCCCAAAAGAGTGCCGTGTGAAGGAGAAAACATGAGGATTTAGAGAGAAGAAGGAGATGAGGTATCCTGCACTGTGTGGAAGGTATGTCGTGTTGCACATAGTGGAATTCATCATGCTGCAAGACGACAGTTGATGGCCCACAGCCAATGTAGCATTCCCAACTTCTTGCAACACGAGGCTCAATCGTCCTTCGTGCCGCTTGCCCTTAGTGCCTTGTGTAAATCTGATTCACCCTATCCAACTGCTTCTCTTGAACAGAAGGCTCGAAGCCCCCATCGGTGGTCTGCTTGTGGAGGACGTTTCCCTTATTGCACAAACTGGCGCTGGGCACTGTGATGCTACCAATCCTTGAGGCTTGCCCACCCCTCCATTATCTCTCTACAAACTCCTCTGACTCGAGACTCAAGGTCAGGGAGAAGGCAGGGAAGGATCGATGAAGGTGTTAGAGGTGTCGGACTAACATGTGCATGCTGAAGGGGGATGTGAGGGAAAATGGGAGGACTGCGATGATTTCAGTGTACGCAGAAGCAACAGCAGGATCGAAGGTGGAGGGAGCCACAATGGTGAAGGAAGAGAAGGTCTTAGAGGTGGGAATACTATGGCAGCTCTAATGTTGAGTCCCATGGTATTTCCTCTGCACCATATCCTAATTTGTGTCATCGGCTTGAGATGCAAATATGCCTTTTTCGGAGGCATGGCCAGTAGGTACTCTTTTTTTGCAGCAACCATCTTCTTCTCCATCTTCTCATTGATAAAACACTCTTCTTCTTAATTTTACCAAACCCATCTTTCCTTCATGAGCGTATAGCCAAGCAATAAAGCTTTCCATGGCCCAAAATATGGCTGCAAATCCTTCTCTTACAAGCTCCATGGCCACCTCCATTCCCGGCCAGTGCTTCAAATGAAGAGCACCCTGCCACGGCACCATGAGAACCACGAACCGGCCAAGAGAGGCTGCAAATACATTTGCTGGCCATGAAAACATGCAAGAAAACTCTCCTTCTCACCAAGAATCCATATCCTCAAGACATACAAGAGGAAAGCACACAAGAAATTAGGAAATTATTCCATCCTCACCCTCTTCCTCTTCCTCACTCTCCATTAGATTTGGCAAAGGAGCACAAGAGAGAAAAGCAAGAATAAGAAAGATGAGAGTTGTGCCAAAATGAGAGAGAGAGAAATGAACTGTGACAAGAGAAGATAAAGGAAGAGAGAGGGTGTAACCACCTCAACCTCCCTGCGCATGGTAAAGAAAAGATTATTTTGCATGATGATGGTAGCACACATGATTTTATTTCTGCAAAGTTAGTGAAAGAATTGAATTTACAAACTGTTTCTACACATTATCGCATTAAAGCAGCATTCCTAGGCACAAGATATAATGGAACACAAGAAGTGTATAACTTAGAAATTAAAATTGGTGAATACACTGAACGAAAGAATTTTCTAGTTGTATCTTTGCAATCTAGTGACATTATCCTAGGTATGCCTTGGCGTCATTAGTATAATCCTGACATAGATTATTCCACTCATTCAATTAAAATTTATTTTCAAGGAAAACAAATTACATTGGATGGTATGCACGCCTCTAATAATTTTCCACTGCTTATTCATACCCAAGCTAAACGTGCATTACGTAAAAGTAGCAAATCTTATTTAATTTGGGTGAATGAACTTTAAGCTAAAGAAAAACATATGCATCCTAGGCATAAACAATTTCTTGCTCAATTTAAAGATTATTTTGCTGATGATTTACCACGTGGACTACCACCTTTACGTCCTGAAGATCACAAAATAGATTTAATTACTGGTACACAACCACCATGTAAAGCACTATATAGACATAACCAAATTGAACAAAAAGAAATTCAAAATCAAATAGAAGAATTGCTAAACAGAGGATTAATTAGACCTAGTAGTTCTCCATTTGGCACACCTGTATTATTAGTAGAGAAGAAGAATAATACTTATCGCATGTGCATTGATTATCATGCCCTAAATAAAATTACAGTTAAGAATAGATATCCAATTCCTAGGGTAGATGATCTTATGGATAAACTATAAGGTTCTGCCATATTTAGTAAGATAGATCTTAAATCTGGTTATCATCAAGTAAGATTGGATAAATCTGATATATTCAAAACTGGATTTAGAACACAATTTGGACATTATGAATTTTTAGTGATGCCTTTTGGATTAACTAATGCACCTGCTACATTTAGTCGAATGATGAATCACATATTTTTGAAATATCAGCATTGTGTTATAGTATTCGTTGATGATACATTGGAATTCAGTAAAAATGAGATTGAGCATTATGAACATCTGTCTTTAGTTTTTAAGTTGTTAAAAGATAATCAATTGTATGGATTCATGTTTTATGAAAAGAGATTATGTGTTACAGTTCCATTTAGATCTTTTGTTTTGCATGAGATTCATTGTCCTCCATATCAAGGTCATAGAGGTATTATATCTACTTTGCGTACATTGATTGAAGATTTTTATTGGCCACATATGGACACTGATGTATAGAGTCTCCATAAGGCAAATTGCAATGACCAACTTTTAATGTCATATAGTGCCACCACTTCATGAAGTTGCTTTGTACTTCTATCATCACCAAAAACAAGTCCAAAATACACTGCACCTCATGAAGCACTATGAAAATCTGCATATTGTCTTTAGGAACTCCATAAGTAATGTATAAGATAACATCATCTCCCAATATATGACAAGAAAATAATGGTTCTTTGTGTAAAGAATCAAACCAAGAAACCCTAAAAATAATCATTAGATTCACAGAATCAAAAACTGCTTTATGGGGTAAAATCCCATTACTTGCTCCATAAGGTACTATTGTTGGAACTTGAATCAAATTCACTGTAACTGTGGATATACTATGAACTTGATGGGATGATTCATCATAACTGGTTGCACTAATCTTCTTAATCTAAACCCATTCACCACCGGCTTAATTACTTCACCTTGTAAAGTAGCCAACACAAAAATTCATTGTCCAACATCCTTTACAACTTCATAAGGTCTAGTGTACCTTAACTTGAGTTTCCCCAGATGCTTTCCAAGCCGTGAATTATATACCATAACCAGATCTCCTACTTTAATTATCTTCTTTTAATGCGCCTATTAATCCATGCATGTCTTCTTGAATGAACCACTCCATGAATGTAATGCGCCATGATCCGATCTTTCTCCACCTCTAAAGAGGGCTTCTTTTGATCTTTAATAGTTTCCAAACCAATGTCTTGACTTCCCTCACAGGTACCACTACTTTCCACAACCAAATTACTATCTTGCTGTAGGAAATTACTATTCTGCTCCATGAAGTCAATGTTTTGCTTCATAAAGCAGTAGTTTTGCTTCACAGAATTACTCTGCTCTGCTGCATGGAGTAACTATGTTGTTCTAGAGGTACAACCACTTCTTATGGTAATATTGTTGGAAATAGCTTATACTGAGACAAAATCTTTTAAATATCCACTTAAAAAATAGGTACACCTGTAGGATTAGCATCTAGAAAAAGCTCCTCCTCATCATCTCCAATCTCAGGTGGAACATTAATTGTTTGAGCAACTAACGGAACGTACTTGGGCTTCAAAACCACTTGATTAAATGTAGACAGCTTGACTTCTTTACTTCCATGAGGAATAATTGTTGTATTTGAACCCCAATCGTGCTTCAACTTAGCAAGTCTAAACCGAGGTCTTCCCAATAGCATAGTATAGGAATCTCCTAAACCTTTCATACAGAGAACAAGAAAACTAACCTTGAACTTCAGCCCGAGCTACTCAAATAAGTTGATTCTTTAATATTCCCAATGGTTGTAATCTTCTTTGATCTGCCATTTTAACTTGAAATGGTGCTGCCACAAGCCCTTGCAATTGATATGCCAAATACATCTCTTCAAGTAAAATTTTAACTCCTGAACCTCCATCCAGAAGAGCATCATTAAATTTGCTACCCAAGTAGTCAAATTGAATAGTCAGAACTTTGTAATCTACCACCTCCATTTGTGTGGAAATCACTGCTTGACATTTTGAGATCAATTCCGTGTCCATAGCATAATGTTTCAACACTTTATCGTGATTTGACTTAATCTTAGTTAGAAGCTTTTCCTTGAATCTTGGAATTAAATCAAGGATTTTCTCCAAAGTTAGCTGCAATGAGGACTTAGTTAGTGTAGTAAACAACTCATGAGAACCATGCAATGCCTCATATGAATCCAAACTCTGAGGCTGCATACTGGACTCCATTCTTGTCATGAACATATCTTGCTGATTTTCCTCATGAAGCGATTGACTCTCTTGAACTTCATGAGGCAATTCTGCAGCTTTAAATTGTTTGAAGTGCTTCTTATGTAACTTCAAAACTTCTTTGAAGACTACTTCCCTAGCCATTTCCTGATCTTTCTAAAAAATCCTTTACTGAGCTTTTGACCTGGTAATGGCCAAAACTGTTGTCTCATCTGGACAATCTTCCACAACTATGGAATTTGAGCAATCACAGCCCACCTCTAGATCTAAACCAGGCTTAATGGCATTTAAAACACCCTTACCTAGCACTTCTTTCTGTAAAGCTTTGTGAACTTGCTGGTTCAGCTGATGGCTTACTGCTTGGCTCTCCATGACTTTTGCAGGTAACTCAACAAAGACTACTGATGCCTGAGGCACTACAGCCATGACTTGCATAAAATTGATTCCAACTATTGGTTGAACTTGTGAATCCTTCTGTGGCTCATCATAACCAACTTAAAGAATGTCCCCTTGCATTCTAGCCAGAATGAATGTGTCGGAAATTGTTGACAGGTAATGAACCATAGTTCTATAATAAAACCATTTCAATGAAATATGCCAAGGCTAAGAACTCATCATATACAATGACATCCATAGTATATCATAGAGAATGAAGATATAGAGCCATAACAAAATAAGTAGATTACTGCTCCAACTGCAAAGAATAATTGCATTCACTTGAAAAGATATTAATGATGCTCTAGCATTTTCATCATAATAAATGTAGATCAATGTACCACCCAATTTGGATCTTAAATAAGACATTGCATCATGTGGTTGGAACCAGTAATCATCATGTGGTTGTCGTATTTGCTGTTTTTGAGGTTGTTGTATCACTTCTAACTACATTTCAACTAGTTGCTAAGGTGAGCATGTAAGCTTCACATGTCATGGCATCATGTTGTGTAGTCAGTCCCGTATGTATAGGTTTCGTGTGTGAAATATTGATCATACTCAAGGTTATAATCATGATTCTTTATAAAGTGTAATATTTAGAGTAAGGATATAATGGAAGACTTCACTCTACAAGAGAGGAAAACAATATATTAAAGGTTATGGGAGGATATAATGTCACCTTGTTAGGATGGTTGCTTATTCAACATATCTACTCTACTACAAAAGGACACATACATACAATATGGGTTAAAGAGCTTGTAATTAAAGTTATGTATGCAAGAAGCAAAACAAACCAAAATTTAGTGACAACTTTATACAACTGACGCATCATTTGTCACTACTTGGAGCTATAACACAAATCCATTGATGTTTGATATGTATAGATCGTATTCGAGTTAGATCGTTCGGCAACATACTCATTTTGAATTGTTGGCCTTCGAAAAACCATCACACAATGCATCCCTTGGTGTCACTAGATGAGCTCGTCATTTTGATTGCAGACCTTCCACATATAACTATCTCTACATGCATTTAAAATAGATGAGAATGCTGCTTCAATTCTTTTTATTTGAGTGTGATCTGATGTGTGTAACTGTCAAATGTAGAGAAAGAATCCTCTAATTCATGAACATTCAAAATAGCTAGTCAAAAACCCTATTCAAGTGGAACGAAATAGGCACATGCAGAGCAGTCTTGACATGCTTCTTCTGCATGAAATGGAAGTGATGCAGACGTCTGACTTCGTCGCTCAACAATACTTCCTTGTCGGTCGTACACATGCAGAGCAGTCTTGACATGCTTCTTCTGCATCAAATGGAAGTGATGCAGACGTCCGACTTCGTTGCTCAGCAAAACTTCCTTGTCGGTCGTACAGATGAAATACTTTGTATTTATGGATTTCGAGTTCGTTATCAAGCTTGAAGTACGGTTGCGCGAGGTAGCTGCAATAATTCATTATCACTAATCAGTTCTTGTTTCATTGATGCTCCGTTATACTATTCCGCTTGCTACTCCGATTCAATCTTCAGTTTGCATGGCCGCCAGCAGAGGCGATAACGACAGTAATATGGCCGAGCATAATGAGGCGCAGCAGCTCCTTCTTCATCACCTTCCCGGACCAGCGATGCTGAGTGTTGCGGAGAGTCTACTGTGCGCGCTAGGTCCAACATTGATCTGAGCAGATACATCAGCTAGTCGACGAGCACGAGAGACAAACAGCTTATCAAAGTATTATGCGTGGACGTTGTAGATGCACTGTGGCGATCAAGATCTAGTACAGATGTTGGAGCAGATAGTACAAGGCAACACACTGACAGCGATATGCAGTTGATGATGAGCGCGAGATGCGACGACCGAGTGGAAGCAGCCTCCGGTACTGAAAGTACGCAGGAAGAAGACAAGCTGAGTCTTAAGAAGGCGAGAACTAGAGGCGTACATCCGCGTAATGACCCCATGGGATTGGTGGCCGAGGTGGCCTTCACTACAATCCACGTGCATTGTGGCAAGACACAAGACACGACATCTCCCATCAGTCAACTTCGACAAGGAACTTTCAATCGATCCCCATATAGGAAGAAAAGAGAATTCTCCATGGAATTCCCTAGTTGAAAATACGTATAAGTGGGGAAAGTAAAAACTAGGGAAAATGGAACATTTCCTAGTGAGAATAAGTAGGGAATCACATAAGACTTTTTCTATGTAGGAAATATTTCATACATAGGAAAACACAAAATTTTCTATGTAGGAAATAATTCCTATATAAGAAATATTCCATATATAGGAAATTTTTTTTAGATGTGATTCCCTAGGTACTCTCACTACGAAATCTCTCATTTTTCTCATTTTTTACATTCCCTACTTATATGTACTTTTAACTAGGGAATTCCGTGGAAATTCTCTTTTTTCCTTATCACTTTATCTACTTTGCCCTTACTCTTAGACATGCTAATATCAAACAAGAAATTACACAATAAATTTTTAACTAAAAAATTATATAGAGAATGTTATCATTTCTAAGTAAGGATCAATAACATACATCTAATGATCAAAATAGATTAAACAAATTAAGACATCAACATCTACTTCTAGCAACCTAAAGAAAATGAAAATACTTTTAAAGGAGCATAGAACTAAAAACTAATTAAGCAACATGTGTGTCTTGATTGTTTTATCGCTTAAATCTCCAATATGTTGCAAAGTAATAAATGTTTGAGTAATCCATCAAATCTCCAATATGTTGAAAATCAATCAATTCTTAACTCAAAGTAGAAGTTATGCTAAAACTTCCACATCATCTAGACTAAGCACATTGCTATTTTTATTTAATACAACTTTGCCATCTCCTAGTAGCCAATAAACAATCTCCTTAATCATATCATCACTTGTTGGCTTCTTTGTATCCTTAATCAAGACTCGAAAGCTAGCTTCAATCTTTTTGAGATTCATGTATGCACTCTTTAAAGAAAAGTACATATCATGAATTGTAGGCACACCAAGATACTTCAAAAGTATGGTTTCCATGTTCTCTTTTTGTCATATTAACCTGTATTGAATAACAAAAAGAGAATAAGTAACTTATTATACTATGTATAGATAATTAAATGACACAAATTATAATATGAAAAGCCATAAGTTTAACTACATGACTATTATATATATATATATATATATATAAACTATAAAGCTACCCTTTAAGCATCATTTGAAATGTTAATCTCAAAGCTACAAATTGAACTACATGACTACAATTATATATATCTAATTAAAATATAAATTAACAATAAAGTTACCCTTTGAGTATCATTTAAAATGTTAATCTTAATGCCTTGGTTTGGGAGATCTTTAAATTCCTAATTCAAATAAAATAAAAAGATTAGATTATGCTTTTCATGTATGACATAAACAAAAATATAAACATTTACATCTAGCACATTTGGTTCTTTTTCGTTGATACTGGTACCTCGTTTCATGCTCCTTTGTTGCAAAAGATCCTTCATCTTCTCACTTGGCTAGTCAACACGTAAAATAAATAGTTATGTAATAAATCATATCTTTAGTTATTCACTAAACCATGACGCTATTGTTCTCTCACAAACATATATCAAATACCTTCCTCTTTCTTTGACTTTTTCGAGATGTTTAATTAATGTCATCATCTGGATTAGCCTACATTCAAAACTACAATTAGTAATCACATTAAAAACATTTATATAGAAAAAAAAGTTACATACCTTATCATTGCTTGAACTATGGATACTTTGTTCCAGAGTTTCTTGACGTTTAGTTGAGTACATTATTTTGTCTAAACCATGTGACAATAACTTTGAAAAGCTGGCACAATTTTCCATATCAAGTGTCTCATCTTCATTTTCAACATCCTACATTTTAAGCATGTAAAGGATAAGATATTGTTAAGAACATGAATCATATGGTTAATCTTAAATTTAATATAAAGCAAAGAACCTCATCGGATGTATAACATTGAAATTCTTCAAAGCTCTTTTCTTCCTCCACGAACATATTCATCTATGGGAAATGAAAGTTAATGTATAAGTATCTATATAAGAGACATTCTCAAAGAAAGTTATTAGATATGAGCTTCAAAGCATTACCTTCAATGATAAATATGTTTGCTTGTATTGTTGTCCTTCAAAGGAGCTACTTTCTTCAACAGGCTACATCAACAAAATAAGATCATGTGTATACATCAAATGTCTCCAAAATATATGGAATCAAGTACAAAAATGATAAACATATAAGATTATAAGATACATTTTTCAAACCTTGTTCAGTCGCAATATCATCCATGCTAGGAATGTATACATAAAGTTAATTAGAATCAATAGTAGCAACATATGGTTCACTCTGCCATCAATAGACACCCCTCAATGAGTATGGGAGAAAAAGAGCCAATCCTACACTTATGATATCAAACTTATAAATCATATCATCTTACCATTGATGATGTTATGTCATTTGATACATTTTGAAGCTTATCTATATCATCCACTCCAAGAGATGTGAATAATTCTCTCTATATGTCATAAGATTAATAGTTCAATAACTAAGAATCTACACCTCAAATATCAGGAAAGCCAATTAAAAAAAGCAACAATCAACTTACCTTCTTTAAAAAATCTTTTTTCTTCAAATACTTTCTTTCATCTTGCTTTGTACCCTTCCACCAGTCATATATGTCATTCTCTCTTCATATGTACTCACATCTAGTAAACTTCAATGGTAAAATCTCATGGTGATTCTCTGATATAATTTTCATGATATACTTTTTATCCACATTTTTATAACGTAGATCATCTGGGTTTAAGGATTCAAACCACCTACGTACTCGATGATAATTTTCGAGCATGACAGTGTGTTGACTTTTAAAGTATTCAGCTAAGAGCTTTTTTCCATAAAGTCTACCCTCTTCTCTAAATTTCAACATGGATGGCCGATAGATATTATCATATGATGGTATGCGTATCACTCCTATTGATACTCAAGTGATCAAATATCATTAGTTAGTATAACCATTTCAAAAAATGACTCATTATCAACATAAGAAAGCTGGTAATACCTGATTCTTGGCTTGAAGAAGTGTTAAGGCAAGCAATCTCAATGCCTTCCTTTCTTACATTGTCTCTTGTGTCATCTTTAGTAACTTGTTTACCTATATATACATAGAGTTAACCAAAGCTCACAATAATACAAGGTTATGAAAATGTTCAATAACACAAAAGAAAGTAATTAAATATTTTGTATCAATTTGGGTCACCAAATTTGTACAAGTTTTTGATCCTTAAAGTTGGTACTTGCATCTTGACTTGAAGAAACATTATCGCAAGTAACCTCCTGATCTCCCTTTCTTACATTACCTCTTTTATCTATGTTTATATATATACACACAATTACTGAAAGTTTAAAGATATGAATAACTATGAACATTTTAAATTAGGCAAAGAGACTAATTAAAGCTAGTTAATCTCAAAATGAATCACCTAATAAAGCAAGATGTAATATATGTACAAATTTTAATTTTCAAAGTTTAGTAGAAATAAAAACATATACCTGTATCGTGATTTGAAGAGACATTAGGGCCAATGACCTCGTTAGCTTTCATTGTTCCATTATCTCTTGTACCATCATTTGTGTTTTTGTTACCTTTATGTACACATAATAAACCAAAGTTTAGAAACATAAGAGACTTATGTTTTTTAAATAGAAGTACTATATCAAACTAAATCACTTAATTCCTTAGCACTTGGATTAGAACACATAAAATAGTAATAAAATTAGGTATAAATTTAGTTATTAGAGTTAGTTACCTTTCACTTCTTCCACAACTGAATCCACAAGCCCAAGTAGTTTGGGATCCTCACTCATCATTTTTTTCAAAAGAGCCATCATCTCTAGATTAGAAGTCGACATGGCAAACCTACATAGGCATGGTAACAATAAGAAAGTATTTGCAATGCATGTTTGAAAATGTATATTACATTAAGCAATACAAAACAAAAGACTTCAATAAACATACCGTCATAATGTTTGAAAATGTAAATTACATTAAGCAATACAAAACAAAAGACTTCAATAAACATACCGTCATAACATTGTTGCCTCATGCTCATGCAAACGTCACATGGTAGGTACAATCTTTCTTTTGTTGTCAATTGCAATTGCTTTTGTTTTGAGTACTTGCCATTGCTTTTTCGTGGATACACATAGCCACCAATCCTTCTAATCTGGATCCTCTACTCTCACTTTCCAAATATTTTATTGCAAGTGTACATTAGTTAGCCATCCCACTTTTACTTGCTTCATTTCATAGCGTATTGCTCTTATAACCGCACATTTGAGGTCATTTGGCTCACATAAAGCATCTAGATGAGACTTCATATAGACAACATCATTTTCCTCTAGCCAAGGAGGAATGCAACTGATGCAACCTATCTTAATCAAACGAATAGACTTTCTAATTCATCTATCAATGGCTGCATGAATATGTGAAAGAGTTTACTAGAGCTTCCAATAACTTTTTTGCAACTAAATGGAATAAATAAAACCGGTATAACTCCAATAAGGGAGCTCTTTCCAACATTGAGAATTTAGATTTCAACAACTCCACAATTCTTTTGGGTTGTCTTTGAGGCTTGGAATCCATCCCAATGTTCTAACAAGCCGAAATTGCGTGGATCACCCTATTTATCACAAAACACACCACATTTTAGTAACCTATATCAAATTTCATTTATATTAATTAAAAAGTTGAGCATGATAATAAAGTGTACCTTACAAATCCTTTTGTACCCATGTTTGTGAGTTTGACATGATTTGCAGATAAACTTTTAGGCACTCTCAATATCATCCCATGAATGATCAAGCAATGGTGACCTTTGGGCAGAAGGCCAAGCTGTATAGACTTGTTTGTAATGCATGTTATTGTTGAGAGAGAGAGAGAGTACGAGAGAGATACACAAGACATGCTCCCAAAGAATGATTCATATTGATGTAGAGTTAGTATATATAGGTGAGACCCAAGTCAAGTGAGAGATGATATATATAGTTGTAACATCCCCACTCAAACAAAGGTCTCTGGCTGCGAGTGAAAAAACCCTTGGGGAGAACAAGGAAAAAACCTGAGCCCCTACACATACCTATGATACAAAAATGATTTACTATAAAGTTTTCTTAAATACAATGATACATGCCTCAATCAGTGAGACAAGAACTTGGAGCAATACCAAGTTCATGTCTTAATGAGCTAAAGCGAGCTTCACTAAGAGCTTTTGTGAAGATGTCTGCAACCATTTGATCACTGGGACAATGCTCCACCATAATGGAACCTTTCTTGACTTCATGTCGAACATAATGATAATGAATAGCAATATGCATTGATTTACTATGTTGTATATAGTCTTTGGTAAGACTAATAGCACTTTGGTTATCGCATCGAAGAGGTGTACTAGATGATGAAGGATGTCCCAAATCTGCAAGTAGTTGTCGAAGCCATACTAGCTCGCGAGCTGCTAATGATGCAGCAACATATTCGGCTTCAGTTGTAGAAACCGCAACACATCGTTGTTTCTTGCTGGACCAAGAAACCAAACATCCATTTACAAAGAAACAATTCCCACTTGTAGATCGCATGGATAAGTGTGAACTTGCCCAATCAGCGTCTGTATATCCAATAAGGTCAAGAGAAGTTGAAGAAGATAAAGAAGAATCCTCTCGACGACGATAAATAAGACCAAATTCCTTAGTACCCTTGAGGTACTTAAGAATACGTTTTGCAGCACTCCAATGAATAGTGGAAGGGGAAGAAAGATACTGTCCCAAAAAGTTAGCTGCAAATAAAATATCTGGTCTTGTGTTTAAACCAATAAATTGAAGACAACCAACAAGATTAGCAAAAGGTTGATGAATGGCTGATTCTTCATTGCGTGTTGTAGATGTACCCTTGGTAGAGCTTGAAAGAATGGGAGTGTTAGCAGAGTGCGCATTTGTCAACCCAAACTTCTTAACAATATCATTAATAAACTTTGTCTGGCGAAGAAGAAGAATTCCTTGTTGTCGGTGTCGTTGAACTTGAATACCCAAACAAGAATGTATCTCACCAAGATCCACCATTTCAAATGCAGTCGATAAAAGCTTCTTCATAGCATCCAAGAAAACAATATTATTTGACACAAGAATAGTATCATCAACATATAGAGCAAGAATAATAAAATATTTGTCCTCCCTTTTGATGTAAAGATTTGGATCAGCAAAACATGCAACAAAACCTTTAGATGTGAGGAATTGATCAATCTTAATATACCAAGCACGAGAGGCTTGCTTCAATCCATATAATGCACGATGAAGCTGACATACAAGATGCTCCTTTCCTGCAATCATAAAACCTTCAGGTTGCTCCATATAGATTTCTTCTTCAAGATCTCCATTGAGAAAAGCCGTTTTAACATCCATTTGGTGAATTTCTAGATTAAATAGTGTTGCAAAAGCCAAAATCATACGAACAGTTGTGGAGCGCACAACGGGAGAAAATGTTTCTTGATAATCTACTCCTGCAATCTGTGAGTAACCTTTTGCAACAAGTCGTGCTTTGAACTTATCAAACGAGCCATCAGCTTTGGTCTTGGTTTTATAAACCCATTTACATTTGATAGGAACACGATTTGGGGGGAGTTCAGTAAGAATCCATGTACCTTTGGAGATTAAAGAATCGTACTCAGCTTGCATAGCTTCTTGCCATTGATCCCTTTGAGACGAATTGATAGCTTCCATATACGATATTGGATCCTCTTGGACAGACATAGCATCATCAAAGACATCATATTCAATAGAATAGAATCCATGCTCTATCTCAATAGGAAGATCAACATAGATCTCCAAATTTTCATCAATCTTCTTTGGAGGTGAAGGAGGTTTATGATAATCAGAATTAGTAGAATCACAAAGCAAGTAAGGAAATGCACTAAGCAAAGATTGTGTATCATCTGAAACATCTGACGACCATGTGCCACCCATAGTCTTCTCATCAAATATAGCATCACGACTAATGATAACCTTTTGAGAAGAAGGATCATAAAATTTGTAACCTTTGGAATGATCTGAATAACCAAGAAAAATAACCTTCAAACCTGGAGGATCCAACTTATGTCGAGTGTCCTTGGGCACATGAATATAAGCAATGCAGCCAAATGTGCGAAAGTGAGAGACTGAAGGTGTCTTCCCTGTCCAAATTGTTATAGGAATTTTACCAGCAGGTGCAGTAGTTGGAAGATGATTTTGAATAAAAACAACTGTTAGAAGTGCTTCAGTCCAAAACTTTCGAGACAAACCAGAGTGTATAAGCATGCAACGTATAGCATTAAGAATCGTGCGATTTTTGCGCTCAGCAACACCGTTTTGCTGAGGAGAATAAGGAACTGTAAACTCATGATGAATACCTTGATCCTTACAGAAGTCATCAAATAGATTGGTACATATTCACCGCCGTTGTCACTACGAAGCGTCTTTATAGAGAATCCAGTTTGAAGCTCCACACTTATCTTGTATTGTTTAAATATAGATAAAGCCTTAGACTTATGTCGAAGAAGATAGACATGTGTGTACCGTGAGAAATCATCAATGAAAGTTATAAAATATCGATATTGAGACTTTGAGGCAGGAAAAGGACCGCAAATATCGGTATGAACCAAATCCAAGAGAGCACAGGAATGTGATGAAGTAGAAGTGTGGAAAGGCGAACGATGGTGTTTTCCAAGTGCACAGTACTCACATATTCCCATACGTGGATGAGATTTAAGATCCATACCTTGCACAAGACCATGACGATGAAGATCAAGAATTTTGGCAAAATCGTTGATGCCATAATTTGCAATCTGCATCTCCAGGGGCAGTAACAACATTTGCAACTGTATCATTCAATGATAGCTCAAATAGATTACCATGTCGAGGAGCCACTGCTATAGTATGCCCGTCTTTCTCTATACGACATTGATTATGATCAAAGCCAACAAACAAACCAAGATCAACTAGACGAGCAACAGAAAGAAGATTTCTTTGCAAATCTGGAACATGAAGAACTCCTCTTAATATTCTAGTGGATGAAACAGTCCCTAGATATAAATCACCCACTCCTTTGACTTGACAAGTCGTATCATCCGCAAGGTAAACAAACTTCTTGACAGGAAGAGAATGATAATTGTGAAGCCACTGCGATTGGTATGTCATGTTTCCAGTGGCACCTGAATCAACGATGAATAAAGAACCATCATGAACATGAAGTACCTTTTCTGGAGAGATATCATAATGGACGAAATTGAGCTCCTGATGAGTATGATCATCATCAGTTGTAGTTTGTTGAACAATATAAGCTCGAGAACGTTCTTCATCATATCTGCGTTTATAACAACGACGAGATGGATGATCTGTATGTGCACAATAATCACAAGGAGGAAAACTTTTGGACGAGCGAGGTTGCTTTGTAGTAACTCCATGCTCCTCATCATATTGACATGCCCAGCAATCAGAAGCCACATGACATTTCTTATCACAATAAGAACAATGTTTGTTAGGATAAGCAAGACGAGAAAATTTACTACCTGGATTAGGGCGTCCACCCTGCTGAAAACGTGAAGCAGGACGCTTGCGAGCAACAAAAGCAGCATCAAAATCCCTTTGTTCCCGAGTGACCAAAACAACATCAGATTTTTCCAAATGATGCTCATGTCGTTGAGAATATTCAATAAGAGATATACATGCTTTGTCAAAGTGGATATCATCCTTGTTAGACAAAATAGTGATGATATTGTCATATAAAGGATCTTTAATGGTATGAAGAAGTTGAGTAACAATCTGATTTTTAGCAACAGGAGCGCCAGCAGCACCAAGCTGATTGATAATGTCTTTAAAAGCCTCAATATGAGAGTGCATAGAGGTACCAACCTTATATTGAAGATTCTTCAAACAAGTTTGGAGATATAAAATTTCGGTGACCGATTTCTTCTCAAACGTTGAGATAAGATACTCCCAAATAGCATGAGAGGTTTCCAAATGAAAGACATCCAACATAAGTGAGTTAGGAAGTGCAGACAATATATAACGACGAGTCGCTTTGTCACGACGAATCCAATCAGTATGATCAATTTTCCATTGTTCAAATAATGGACCATCAGTAATCACAGAATTGTTATTCATCACATCAATAGGTTGAACTGGGCAAGACAGGTCGCCCAAAACAATATCAAATAATTCGTCACCTTCAAGAATTAGCATCATCTTTGCTTTCCACCCAGGAAAGCCTTGTCCTTGGAAGAAGGGAACCGAACGTTGGCCAGACGGATATCCGTTAACAATTACGCAATTGGCCATGCCTGTATGTCGAGAGAAAACAAATAAGATGAGATCGCAGAATCTGCAAACCATGATCAAGATGAGCGTAGTTGAGACGCATGACAGTCAGTCAAAATAGGGATATGCACGTAAGAACGACGAAAAGTATTGAGTGACTAAAAAGAAAGCCCGAAATAGAGAGGCGTAATGTGCAAGACGAGATGACGCATATAAGAAAAGTGCTATTTCGGTCGAGCAAAGAACGTGAACGATAATAAAACATCGCTAAAAATAGCAAGATGTTTGCTTGTCGTAATCAACATCATTAATGAAGACGAGCGATTAATAAACTGTAATTGGGGATTAACAAACTGTAATTAGAAATACAGTTTTAAATAAAGAATCGCAGATTTGAGCAGAATTGCTGTCTTGAATCCTGAACTGTCATAACTTTTGATCCAGAACTCCGATTGACAAGCGGTTTTGACAAGCGGTTTTTAAAGACAAAATTAACTAATAATTCTAATTTGAACAAGTTCATGTATCAAATCATCACTTGTGCAAAGAATTCAATCAAGTATAAACAATGAAACAACTTATCTTCCTTGTTGTTGCTACGCATCCATAGCTTTGATACCATGTTGAGAGAGAGAGAGAGTACGAGAGAGATACACAAGACATGCTCCCAAAGAATGATTCATATTGATGTAGAGTTAGTATATATAGGTGAGACCCAAGTCAAGTGAGAGATGATATATATAGTTGTAACAGTTATTACATATCAATGGAAGCTCAAAGTATGATTCAGGACTCCAAAAATCATTTACACTTTTGCATTTTGTACTATCCCAAAACTCATTTATTGTAGAATCACAAAGTGTATTCTCCTGTATTAACCATTTGTTTTTATTTCTCCACATTTCCAACAATTCATGGCATAGAGTTCTACTTCTAGTTAGTAGACGCAATTGTTCTCTAATGGAGACATAGTCAAAAGAGAGCATATCTTTTCTCGGTAGAGAACACTTGGAACACTTTTCACAACATTGTGAAAAATCACGCTTTAACTTCTTCCTTCCTCCTTTTCTGGTGTTACACAAGCATTCAATTGTGTCTCTAATGTAGTTATCCTCCTTGCTTGGCTGATAAAGCAATGGTGCATGAATAGAGCTCTCACTTCCTTGGCATACCCTATAACGTTGGGAGTTAACCATACCTAGCCGTGTGAACATGATACCAAGTTTCTCCCAACAAGTAGGAATATTTATACCATTCAAGTCTCCATCCCATGTGTTAGGCATTTGCACTAGTAGTTTGGCCAAGCTTGGCATATATATATTGTCCATATGTACTTGGGGGGGATTAGAACTGACCATATCACCAAAAAGAATTTTAAGCATTTTATCTTGAAACTCAATTGAAGCTTGATGCTCATCCCAAAGTGCTTGCAATTGAATTATTATTTGAACGATTTTGTCAAATAAAGATGGTTCAACATCATCTATCTCGAACGCTTCATGTTGTGGTTCCACCTCATTATCCTCCCTTTCGTCTAAATTGTCAATCTCATCTGATGGGTCATTATGGACCTCATCTCCCATGTCATTATGCTCTAGTAGAATGTCATCTTGTGGTAGTCCTTGAGAGTCACGTAAACCAAGATTAGTAGCAAGACTCTTAAATCTTTCCTCAATTTTCATGTGTCTTGCATATGTTGAGTGAGGAACCATACGCCCACCTCCACAATATGTTCTGCATGTACACCACAAACGCCTGCGTCTAGGAAAAGAGTGAGATGATGGTTGATCCATAGGAGGGTTATCTTCACTCATAGGAACATCATTGTTAGTAGAATTTTGACCTTCTTGATGAGCCAGAACTGATGAATGTATTATCCCATTCATATCCTTGAAACTGTGTGCATAGTAAGTTTGTCTAGTAACATTCTGATAACCAAGGGTTGAATGCCTACACTTATAATTGCACTGACATCTCCTTAAATTATTCATTATGGCTTCTTGAAACATAGACATAAATAAAAAATAATCAATATATATATTAAAGTTACATATCAAAGGTTATATATCAAATGGGAAAAAAAAAGCATTACTCAAATGGAGGTAGACTTTTATCTATGGTGGAAATAAATTATATTCAAGAACCATAAGCATAGTCAAGGAGATTTAATTAGAAAGCTACAAAGAGTAGAAAGTGTATGAACTTAAAGCCTTGTGGAAATACACTTTAGGTAACAATCACACTCCCTTATAGAATACCTTTGTATCAAAATCTTCCAAAGATGCATAAGACTTAGTTTACGAAACCCTACTTGGAAAGGAAGATCGGGCCAGGCTGGGCCAAAAAGACCCATCACATCACTTATTATTTCCCTAGTATGATTAAACATCTCCTCGAACAAGTGATACTTGGAGCTTACTATAATAAACTTATGCTCGAGAAAACCTAGCATAAAAAGCAAACAAGAGATAACAAAACCCAGCTTGGATAGGAAGATCGTGCCCCTAGGGCTAATAAGGCCCATCACAACAGTTATCATTTCCCAAGCATGGTTGGACATCTCCTCAAAACAAGCAAAGGAGAGATTACAAAACCGTGCTAGGATAGGAAGGTTGTGTCCCTAGGGCTATAAATAAGGCCCATCACAGCAGTTATCCTTTCCCAAGCATGGTATACATGTAGTATACGTCATGGTATACATGTAGTATACCAGAAAGACTAGTGGACACAATAGGCATAAACATTCTTAGTAAAAAGGCTTGTTGTCCACATTGTTACAACAATGAATAGCCTATCAAAACTAACCCAAACAGCTCAAAACACCTCAAGAAGCACTTCAATACATTCTCCAAACATTCAAGCAACAATACATGAGTACCAATAGCAGCATAAATGAGCTCCAAACACTAACTTGAACTTGTATACAATAGATTTTTTGTGTATAATAACAACGATAGAGGTTAGGGAGCTCCAAACACCAATGTCAGGTAGAAAGCTAAAGTGTTTATCAAGTACTGGAGTGGAGCAAGGAATGATTTGATGGTTGTTGTAGATTAGGGATATAGACTTGAAAATAGGCATAGTTCATGCTAATTGGGTTGATGTGTTATTGCTCTTGCTGGATTAATTGAGCCTCAAGCAAGGATCAATGAGGCCCTTGGAACCCTTGGAACAAGCATTAACAAGTGGGATTGTGCTAGAAGAAGGAAATGGTCAATGCATACCTTATTAAGAAGAATCAATGGTTGTTATGAAACCTTAAGTTGAAGCTTTGAATCAAGTTAAAACAAATGAAGATGAAGCTCCTTAAATGCCCACTTTGATACCAACTAAAAGGTGAGTGGAAGGTGGAAGTGCGAGCCAAAGTAAGAAGAAATACAAGTGTGTAAGAACTCCAACGGTCACAAATGACTTGCCTTTCCTTATTCAATTCATGTATATATAGATACATATGCCCAAATGTATGTGTATATATGTATGTATGTGTATATTTTATAAGTTTATATCCATACTCATTTCCTTTATTTCCTATCTCCTCTCTTTCATAGTTTTCTCTCTTTTTTGCATCGGTTTTTTCGCTTTGCCCCCCCCTCTCTCTCTCTCTCCATTTTCTCTTACTTATATACTTACATGTGTATGAACATGTATGCATATGTGCAGACATGAGTGTATGTGTTTGCACACGTGTACATGCATGTATGTGTATAATATTTTTGTGTGTTTTTATAATATATATACAATTATGAGTAGTTTTAGAATATACACACATTACATGCACATGTTCAACCATTAAAATATAATCTCATGTCATATATTCTATTAGAAAAAAAATTCATCTCTTCAGGAGAGAGAGAGAGAGAGAGAGAGAGAGAGGTAAAACTTTTCAAAAACTCACATTTTCCATTTTCATTATTATATCACCTTGGAAAAAAATCCTCTTTGTTTCTTGAATACTAAACCCCTCCTCTTTCTGCCACACGTTAGAGGATTTTCTCCTTGGTTCGTTTTCAAAGTTTAAACATGTGTTTCCTAGCTAGGCAGCCTAGACCATATACAAATTAGTAGAAACGTTTTTCCATTAACACTAATTTGGTTTTATTTGTTGTCAAAAGAGCATGATTAGGGCATCAAGTTTAAAGTCAATGGTGTTCCTAGATCCACATTTAATAGTGTGTTTGACTGTAAGTTAAATGAGTTGATAAATGCATCTGTAGATGCACTCTAACAAACAAAATTTCAACAAAAGCTCATCTCATATAGTAGTATATGAAAACATTATGGTTTGAACAAAAAATAAAAATAAAAAAATTGAACAACAAAATAACAACCCTCCATGCAACACATTTAATCTAAGTGGAAATCTTGAAGAGCTCTTCATCTTAAATAAGTAAAAAGGTAGCTTTAAATTTTGTATGTTAGTCTCACCTCTCTTCAACTTAAGGGTGGATGTTGGATGGCAACATCGCCCGGAAGAACATCGATGGTAAGCTTGGTGCAGTCACCTGGAACTCCGGAAATGAACCAGTGCTGACCAGCTGTACTCCGTAGGGGCAACACGGTGTCACCCGGCGCGCCTGGACTTGTGCTTGAACGACGTACTCACGCCGCCTTTTGCGTCACAGGACGCGTACGTATTCCGCTGCGCGCATTGCGTAGCTCCACTACTTGAAGGCTGCATAGACGAGAGCAATATTACATCCCAAACGCAAGCAACAGAATAGTAGATATTCCGGTAGCATTTTAATTAGTTCATTGCGGTACTCGTAATACAGAAAAATTAGAGGGCGCATGGCAGAGCACTCGAATTAGGGGCCGCTCTGGAGCATGGAGACGGTGGAGTAGCTAGAGACCTGAAATGCCTGCACGAGAATGGAGGAGCCAAAGAGAATGCCAGGGAGGGAGCTGGTGCCAGGGTTAGTAGAATTGAAGGAAGTCAGGGCATGGGCGGATTGAGAGGCTCTGTTCCAAGGTTTCCTCCTCTAGACGAATGGCATCGATCCGTTGGCGGGAATTAATCAGAGGTTAGGTAGGGAATTAATTAGAGGGTAGGTAACAATAGTGGAACATTAGCTTATGAAAGACTAGCAACCCAAATGCCAAGGACCCCCCTTAACTTCATTTATCTAAAGGCAAGATTGTACTTTAAATAGCTTAGATTGAATCTTGTGCATTTATAGGTATTCATGGTCCAAATGTGGATTTCAATCCATGATACACACATAAAAGTGATTGCATTGATCTTTAATGGGGTTCATCTAAACATGAAGGCTCACTTTGTTTGTTGTGGTTGATATAGGTGGACTTGGTAACAATGTTGGAGAAGGCTATTAACTATGTCAAATTTTTACAACTTCAAGTCAAGGTGAGTGGTAAAGCCAACGTGTGTTACCCATGTTTGATGAAAAAGAGATACAAAGTTAGAATAATGTCTAAATTTAGTGACTTGAATTTTTATCGGTGTTGTCAGGTGCTTGCAATTGACGAGTATTGGCCCACTCCACTTAACAAGTTCCCAGCCTAATGGAGACAAGGAGGAGGCCAATCAGACCAACTAAACAAAGACCAGTGCCATATTAGATATATTCTAAATAGTTCATGGGGAAGTGAATCCAAAATGGATACCCATGACAACTCGATCTAACATGATCTCCCAAAAAAAATAAAACTAACACATTGGTATAACTATTATTGCATTCACAAGTGATTATGAAAGAGTCGTATATAATTATGAATGGTTCACAGTTTTGTGTTTGCATTGTAGAAGGAAAAACTAATTGTTCACAACACATGTCTTCTTCTAGAAATAGTTTAGTGTCAAACCATGATAGCAAACATCATAATACAACGAACAAATATGCACACTTCTTAAAGTTTCTAAGGCAAGAACAAAGCATGCACCTTCATGGTTTTGGAGCTAGCATTGATTATGTGACTAGAGTCGAGGTCTAGAAGAGGGCAAATTGTAGGAGCTTAAGGGGGCACTAGTATGGTGTTCAATCCCATTGTTAGGACGACATACATGCAATGTCTTGAGACAAATAGAAAACATTAGTACAAGAAAAGAGTGGTAAATTTAAAACTATGTAAAGAAGAGGCATGGTTTTGGGATTCCTTTTCAAAATCAATGCAAGCACGATACGTATGTATGACAATCATGCATGTAGATTTACTTTTCAAAATGTTTGCATACCACAATTTCTTGATGACTAAAAAACATTAATTTATAAAAAACGTGATAGCTATAAGGATGCCAAAATTACAAATTCATGAACAAGAGGCATGCTTTCACGATTGGTTGTCAAAATCAATGCAAGAATGAGACATCATGTATGAGAAGCAAGCGTATAGATTTAATCTTAAAAATGTTTGCATGCTAAAATATAGTAGATACATAAGAGGAATAATTTTATCATAGTGACACAATCTCACAGTAGTGCACATGTATTTAAGAAGATTTGGCATTGCACCACAAACTGTATATACAAGTGCTCGGAAGCATCAAAACCTTTTGCACTAAAAAATGCACTATGAGGCAAAACTATCATCATTCTACTACATGTCTCTCTAAATAGGCACATTGATCCTTCTTTGCTCCAAAAGCTTGAAGCAACTCAACCCTTTTCAATGCAGCGTGATGAATGAAAACATGTGACATGGGGTCCAAGCTTAGAAACATTTAAGGACACATAGTACACATGCTTACATGGAATGGAAACTTGATACTTTTATTTTATTTGGAAGCCATTGGTAGATTGGCTAGTACTTCGATGCTCTTAGGAATTGTATTCTTCAATGAATAATAATAGAGCCTCATGGCAATTCTAGCATAACTAAATACAACAAAACCATTAATACTCTTTAAGGATGAAATTCAATGTTTCCTTTGGTTCTAATCCACAACATCCAACACATTTTACTAACCTAAATGCTAAATGATGTAGTTTCATTTGAGAATAAAACCCCCAATGCATGTAGTGTGATATGAACATAATGTGGTTGGATGCATCTACATCATCAATACTTTCTCATTTCTCATCCTCTTGCTTGATGATTTGCTTCCATTGTTTGTTCTTGTTCTCTCCTGCTTGATTGTCTTTCTTAAACATCAGAATCTCTATAGACTTACATGTCCTCAATGTGCAAATGTGTCCGACACTAGCATGTGCCATCACTTTCCATTACACACCTTGCAGTCTTTTCACTCTCACATGGTATACACCTTTCAAGCACGTCACATGATATTGGAAGATACTTTCAAAAACACATCACGGAAGGTTGTTATACATTACAAGATTGGTATGCATACACACACAAACACACACACACACACACACACACAAGGCATTTCATTGCAATACTGTAAAAGACAATCTAATAGTAACTAAAAAGGTTGCGTTTTTTGGTATTTTTCCACTTTTACTTCATTTTTCCTAGGTTTATTTGGGAATATGTGTTGTGCAGATATAATACAACAAAATCTTTGCTTATGTATGTTAAATCAAACCACCTAGTACATTATTCCATTATAGCCCCATATATATATATATATATATATATATATATATATATAGAGAGAGAGAGAGAGAGAGAGCCCAAAGTTGTTACCCTTAAGACTTCATTTTTCCGAGGTTTATTTGGGAATATGTGTTGTACAAATATATAATACAACAAAATCTTTGTTCGTGTATGTTAAGTCAAACCACCTAGGACATTATTCCATTATAGCCCCATATATGTGTGTGTGTGTGTGTGTGTGTGTGTGTGTGTGTGTGTGTGTGTGTGTGTGTGTGTGTGTGTGTGTGTATATACATACATACATAGAGAGAGAGAGAGAGCATGCACAAATCTGTTACCCTTAGAAGTTAATGTTAATGCTATAAATACAACTATAATATATTTAAATTCTCATGATTAATTTTAGTTTACCAAGCCTTTCTTGTATACCCATCATAGCTACCCATGTGGTCTAGGAATGGGGCCTGAATGAAAGTTAAACATAGAAATAAAATAAATAAAATACTAAATATTAGTAAAGTAAAAATAAGATTGATCTAGTCACCTTAGTCGAGTATGTGGGCTAGGTGTGGGGCCAGCAAGTTTGGCTAGGTGTTGTATACCCAAAGCTAGAAATTTTAGTGTTGTATAAGTTGCAGCAAAGGCATATTCACTTTCTACAAAAGCCTTTCCTTTCTCTTTTCAATTGGAGCCGCCTCAAATTGCAATTGAAATATATGTTCCTTGTCGTTTTCATTTTTCTTATCGTCATCACCACCGTGATAGTCATCATCACCTTTGTCCTTACCTTCTCGAAACCATCATTATCAACTTGAATTGAGAAATATAGAATTGTGATAAACATCATCTTTATCTTATCCTCATTGTACGTTTAATTTCCTATTACATAAAAATAGGGCAGCTACAACAATGACTGCAGTTTATGGAGCAGCCTTGGAAAACTCCACCATGCTACAACCCTTCATGAGCGTAGTCGATCTCCTCTACCACCATTACGCTACTCAGTAACACATACCACTCCATCCAAATCTGTAGACCCCTCTATAACCACTCCTCTCTCGATAACATTTGGCTCATCTTTTATTATTGCGATTAGTCTAGCAGCCTGACTTGCTCAGGTCACAGTAGCAGACTGATATCTATTCATGGTGTCATCCTTCTTTGTGGACATTGTAATTAGAAATGCTACTTGGTATTATATGTAAACTTAGCTTTTTAGCAACATAGCCGAGTTTAAAGAAGCAAAGATAAAGCTACAAGAGTGGCAATGAGTTTGAAGGAAACTATCATTATTTGGAGGAGGAGTTGCCTTGTATTCATGGAAGAGTGGACCACTTAGAGAGCATCCAAATTTGAAATGCAAGAACAGGCACGTGAGAGACCAGAGAAGACAACCCTTGAGACTCAAGCCTAGAAGAGAGAATCAACTTCAAGCCTTAACACCTATAGTCCATAACATTTATTTTGAGGGCATGTTAGACCATTAATCTTTTACTACAAGAGTCAAATCATTTTTATATTTTATCATAAAAATGTTAAAATATGTGTTCTTCTATCATACATAAGATTGGAATGATTTTCATGTACTTATTGTAATAAGGGTGATATTGAAGCTCTATAATGCCTATGATGGTTCATCTTGCCTTCTTTGGAAACTTATTGAAGTGGAAACATTTACATTACTCCATACGATGACAAAGTACATGTGAGAGTTTTGTTTTGTTGTGATGGAATATGGTGCACCTTTTTTTCAAATTATAAAGGTCAATGCTAAGGTATGAAGAAAATTTGGTGCCTTTAAAACTTCATGTGGAACAATCTTTTGATCATAAAATTAATAGTCCTTTCCTTGAGATGCATACAATGCTCTATACCTCATGTGGCAAATGTGATATATATCATGTGGTGATGTCTAGCTACTAGTTGGCTTAGTGAGTTGTTGCCATGTCCAAAATTTCTTTTGGTTCAACTCTTAAAAAAGAGAAAGATTAGTATCTTGAATTAAGAGAGTGATGACTCTTTACTTGAGGGATTGATTGCATGAAGAATATTGTGAGAATCAAGAACAACCTACTAGTTCTAGGTGTTTTGACTTGAGAATGTTCTTACATGCTTACAAAACCTAAGAAAAGGAAGATATCATCTAGAGTTTGAGTTGAGTCTAATAACATTAGATTCGGTGATAGAAGGATCCTCATTGGATAGAAAGATTTAAGACTACTTCTTGGAGGAGAGTTCAATTATCTATGTTGGTGGCTTAGGGTTGTAGCACTTGTCAGATATCCTCACAACTTGAAAAGGGATTTTGAGGGAGGTGAGATGTCTGTAAGAGTACTCCACCATTGGGGAAAGGGAAATTAAGGCATAGGAAAGTTGCTTCTTTGTAGTTTGATATGAAGATTGTTTCCCCTTGAGCATGTAGTTGATGTTGCTAGTTTTATCACGTAAGTCTATCAACCCCCAAGTTGATGTTGAGTGTAAATATGGTGAGTGCATGAGAGAGCCGCTATAGGTCAAGCAACACTCGAGTTTTTAGCATAGTTGCAAATCTGTTGGGTAAGTTGCATGTTTCTCCCAAGGAGATTTCCTAAAAATTCATGAAAAAACTACTCATTTTCAAAAATTGGGTTCAATGTTAATATGTGCTTTTTAAAAAAAATCCCAAATCTAGTAGTTTTTAAATTATACTTCTTTAGTGATAAATATTGTTAGTAAATTGGATATTTTTAAGTAGTTTATATTCACACTAGTACATGGTTGACTATCAAGAGTTTTATCCATCACAAAACTATGCATTTTGTTTATCCTCACCTTAGTTTTAAACAAACTTTGATCTTAAAGCTGTCAACTATTTTGACCCCTTAAATAACTCTTTAGATATCCAATGGAGTTTCTACACTTGATATTTGGGATAATATCAATAATATTCTAGGATGTACATATTGATATATTAATACTTAGTAGTATTGCCTAATGAAAACAAGTATTGTATACTAAGTTTTGTACATCTCAATGAGATACTGACTTTAAGATGCCATATGTGAAGTGAATGTAGTAAATTTTCAATAAGATATTAACTTACACTTATGAAAGTAAGTGCTACGTAAGAATTTACCACATACTCTTTGCATGAGAACTTGATTCTAGACCATCAACACATTTATTTGATTTCATAAATAGGAATACCTCATACTGGAGGACCCTCTAAATGGAAGTTATGTGGAATAATTGTCAAATGATTTAAGAAGCTTTTGGGCACAAGATCCAAACTTGGTCTAGTTTATCAAATCATATTCACAAGATGAAACTTGCTCTACTTTTTCAAATCTCAATGCAAAAGTGGGCATCAATATTGCAAATCCAACAAAATTAATCGAGTTTATTAAAAAGGGTTGCAATATTAAGGAGCTACAATGAACAATAAATAAAGGATTTAAATTTAATAAAATGCATCAAGGTAGACTGTAAGAATTGTATTAAATAATCTATATTTTCCAAGGAAAATTTCTCATACTATGTAACTTTTCACTAAGTAATAGGGTTAAAGCTACATGGCTTATATGTTGTGCACTATTTAAACATATGTTACAAATATATAAACTCATAAACATGACGACCTACAACTTATAGAAAATATATGATTTTCAAATCTATGTAGGCTTGTTATAAGTTATACATCTATAAAGTACCTTTAATCACATCCTTATAATTCCTTATGTAGGGATTTTCAAAGGAATGTGGGGAATGCTCTATATTCCCTATTATAAGATGTAGGGAATGTAGGGACTTTCAAAGGAATGTAAGGAATGCTCTATATTCCCTATTATAAGATGTAGGGAATGCAATTTCCTAGTTATAGATGGGGAATACATACTTGTCTACATAGGAAATATTGGAGAATTTCCTATATTTCACCAAATTGCCTATGTGGGGAACGATTGAAAGTTCATTGTGTTCCGAGACTTCGCCAGTTTTTTTCCCGCGTGCAATGGCAAGGACGTATGCTTTCTGCTGCCCAAAATCATCAAGAAGCTGTAGCCAACCTAATGCCCATATTCTGTGACGATGATGTGCCGGGGCGGCATGATCATTTGTGATGTAACATAACAGTGTATACGGACCAATAGACGTACATGTAGTTTCAATTGGAGGTTGTTTTTGCAATACATTGCTCCAACCACACCTCCCTTCTTTCCACCATCTCTTTGAATAAAGTGCTCAAATGTTTCATATCAACGTCTTGTTTCTTAGTGTCCTTGACTGTGTTTACATTCCTAGTAGTAGAAGCATGAGCTCATAGGGAAAAAAGAGATGTGGCACACCCACCCGCCACAAGGTGTCTTGCCTATTTGGAAAAATGCATTGAATATTTAGGGTTTTAGAGATCTAACTACAACAAGAAATGGTCTCTAACATGCCTATGTGTGTTAGCATTGCGTTAATCATGCACACATTCAATCTATATGCATGCAAGCTAGCATAAGTTTAAGTCCTCTGTCCTTTTCAAAGAGACCTCTTGAAAGCATTGAGTAGGTAGGATTCTTGCTTCTTGGATTTTACATTTTTTGTCTCTTACTCATGTCGACTCAATTCACTCTTGTTAGGTAATCCAATGTTAAAGCTCTTCATTGCTTGCTAAAGTTGATCCTTGCTTATTCTTGGTTCTTAGTTCAATTCTTCAATTTCTTTAGCTACCTCTATGGGTAGATTCTTCACTTATCCCTAATGTTATTCTTTGTTTTAGTAGGCTTTGAATAGGTACTTTATTAAGTGTCATTTTTGGGTATCACTAGTTAAGTGATAGTTTTTCCCCCAAGTTAGCGTTGATCATATACTTCGAGGGTCTTGCATCTTAAGAGATCTAAAATATATTTTGGCAATATTAAGATTTGATTTGAACACCACTCTTGCCTTGATATCCTCTCCAAGGCTACTTTGATCAACCCTATTCATAGGTAGTTTGATTGCATCAAGCACTCCTTACTATGGATGACAACCCCTAAAAACATTTGAACTTGAAGGAATTTTATGATTTTATGTATAGATGCTTACTTATCAACATTTCTGCAATCATTTTGAGTGCAAGAATTACCTTGTTGGTAGTTGGGATGCAAAGGAGAGGGATGTGAATGCAAAGAAACACTTATTTGATGTTAATGGAATGACTCCTCAATGACATTGTAACAACGATACTAACGAAATTAGATCACCAGAGAAATATATTCAAAATATGAAATAGCAATATAATTAGTCATAAATAGATTATATATTGATGTATATATATGAGACACACACAAAAAGAGAGAGAGAGAGAGAGTGTGTGTGTGTGTGTCATGGGCCCACGAGGAGGAGGCCGGCAGACCTCTCCCTGTCACTCTCCATCTAATGAAGAATTTGGAACATCCATCGGTAGAAGCTCCTCTGGGGTGGCCGGTGGAAGGGAAGACTCTGAATCAGAAGAAGAATCTCCATCAAGAGGCTCTAGCTCCAAAGGAGCTATATCGGGAGCCCAACTCTCCCCTGGAATTCAAGAAGGGGGTGCTCCTCACCCCCATCTGTGGTGGTCGAAAATTCCACGAATCGCACATCTTGGCTCGTGTAGACATCCAACTTGACGGGATCAAACATACGATAACCTTGAGACTGGGAGCTGTAGCCAACAAAAACCTGTCGTCGGGAAGTCGTCTCACACTGCATCTTCGAGATGTGCACATAAGTGTCACACCCAAAGATCCTGAAATAAGAGACATCAGGCGTAGTCCCAAAGTAAGCCTCATAAGGTGTCATCCTGTCAACGACCAAAGTGGGAGATCGATTGAGGATGTGAACTGCGGTAGCTACTGCCTCGTCGCACAAAAACTGAGGTGTCTATCGATGCTCCATCATGGTGCCTGCCGTCTTGATCATAGTTCATTTCTTCCGCTCCAAAATGTCATTCTCTTGAGGAGTGTTGGTGTTAGCAAACTCTTGGTGAATGCCCCTATCTGCACAAAAACAAGCAACCTCATTAACCATAAATTCACAGCCCTTGTTTGAAAACAAGGTCTTCAATTGCCAGCTAGATCGATTCTCGTCAAAGAAAAGCCAATCCTTGAAGTGGGAGAAAGTCTCCGACTTCAACGTCAAAAAAAAGGCCCAAGTCATCTTGTTGTAGTCATCTATGATCAACATGAAGTACAAGTTTCCCTTCAGGGACTTATCCTCATCGGGCCACAAAGATTCGTAGAAACAAGCTTCATAGGTGATGAAGATCACCTCGAAGCTTTGTTGGGAATTGCATCCTGATGCAATTTCCCACGAATGCAGGAGACACATGACTGATGGCTCACCACTATGTTCTCTTGATGCTCTCTTGATATCCCTTCCACAATGCTTATGCAATATCAACTTGCATAAAGCATAACAATGTGAAGTAGACCAATAATTGTTCATGAACCTTTGTGAAGAGAAGAATAAGTGCTAATATTCAGCCCACTTTCTTCCTATAAAGAAGCCAAGAAGGCTTCTTGGCACATCCCGCTTCAAGTTTCAAGAGCATGGATGAGTCCGTTGTGTGAAGATTAATCAATAGAGCAAGTAGATGAATTTCAGTCCTTCAATTTACAAGATTGGAAGATGAACAACAGTCCCTATTTAGTTATTAAAAGACTCAAGAGAGTGGATTTAATGTCTCCCTTGATATGGGAGATCCAACTCAGCATTCACAGGTCAGGCCTAGTCCTCCTTCAAGACTCATAAATCGAGCTCTCCTTTGTATGGGTAACTATAACGTGTCCACCTGTAATCTTCAGGACACGTCTTAGCAGTCCATCGGAAAGGATGTCTAGAAAGCTTCGCCCGGCACTCACATGGAATGTCACGGGGTTTGCGATCTAGGACTTTCCGCGTCTGCCACGTAGCGGAAGTATTCTGGCCGTTCCCACTTAGAACCGACCTGAATCAGGGTTTTTCCCTAATGGTCTTTTCCTAAACGGCAACTAGTGTTGAACCCCAAGCGAACTACTTTATGCAGAAACGCCAAGGTCGAAGCAGATTCATGCTGCACTTGGTTCAAGGAGAATGGGAAATGAGAGGGATGCAAGGCTCGACCTCTCTGCCATAAGGCATAGTCCCATTCCGTTCCCCTAAAATAGCATAAACCGGGATTATTATAACTTAGATTCTAGGTCAGTGCCCTTGCTGTCCATGTCCTTTGTATGATCTTTTTGCTGTCCATCATGATTGAGAAAAGTTCTCGGCCAACCGGGACCACCCATCCGTAGGACAGACCCATGGCCGCCACATCCACCACACTTTCCTTAGGTTGTTCTAGTTATCTAATTACCTACCACATTTAGTTGGACATGCATAAAATAGCTTCCTTAATTAGTCTATTAGGCAGTAGTTCCTTCACGTGATCATAGCACTTGACATAGAAAAGCAATATCAAACAAGTTCATTTTCAACAGCTTATCATATTTATCTTTGGAATACATTTATAACATCCAACCCGTAGGCTTATCCATAATCCGCCCGAAGGCTATCCAGCAATCCACAGGGATTACTAATCCAAGATTTCACCCGTAGACTAGTATGCGGGCCTCAAGATCCAATCTCGAGTCATGTTGGCCCCTTTTGCAGGGCCCGGAAGGTGAAGGATTTTCGGCCAGAGCCCCCTCTGGCACCCAAGCGTCCTCCTACTCCAAGTAGCGCTCAACGGAGAGACCTCTCGCGAGGGGTTCGGTCCACCTTCCCGGCGCGGCTAACAACCCCCTTGCTTAGGGTCAGGCAGGCAATCGAGGGTAACTGAAGCTTCCTCTCCCTTCAGGCCTTCAACCTGAAGCATTAGATATATTTTTATCCTTTAATTCTTTGAGCAAACAAAGCAAAACAGTGCTCTTAAAATTGTTACAAGCACAATCATTTCCATTGGTCGTTATTTTTGGCCAACTACTAAGGAGTGAATCCTTCTTTCCGAATGCATCCAGCACTCGATCTGGGATCGATTGCGACTTGGCAAGATCCCCAAGTGTTTATTTGTTAACCCTATATCCTGGGTTAGGGCTGTACCCTATTAACCTGACTTAATCAATACCTTAAGTTCAAATAGCAGTACATATGTTATTCCAATTTACTGATTGGTCTTTTGCTTCCAAGCAAATATCTAATCCCCGTATCTTGGTCACTTTACCCAAGAAAGGTACTATATTAGGACGATTATTCATCTTCTTGCAAGATAAATTGCATAAGAATCTGCCAATCTCATTCCGAGAAATTGGCCATTCCCTTGTGATCAAATCACAAGATCATGCGAATCTGCAACTTGTTGCACAAGTGTCGCATCAAATCTATGGGACTATTTACCCATCGAGTGGAGTTTTATAATCATGAAATCATAATTAGATATAACAATCCGTTTCTGATTGCATTAGGCCGACATAGTCGGTCCTAGGGTTCCAAGTTCAAACCAAGTTTCATCTTTTTAGCGGGAGATCCTTAGGGTAAAAACCCTAGATCATTTCTCGCAAGTATGTCCTACTATCCCTACATTCTGTGAATGTGGGCAATTCTTTAGGGTATAGGAGTTTCAGCTTTGGCAATAAGAGCGACTAGGTCACGTCCTCAATGTGTTAAATCCTAGTTTAGCTCTTTGGGATATGTTGCATTGAATTAACCCTTTCTAAACGATTCCTTCGCGGTTTTTAGGTGTTTAGGTTTAAACCAATTTAACTTGTCTATTCTTGAAGATAATTACGCTACCATTTCCATAACCACATGATTCATTGCCTACGTATACATTGATTTACAAACCCTAACTTTTTGGGTTAAGATTAAAGCATAGGTTAAGTTATAATTCTGTTTTGTAAAGATGGGCATTAATTAATCTACTTTGCAATGCATAAAAACCACTTACTAGAAATGCATAGAAATCTTATGCTCACTTTATTTTGTTCGTTTTATTGAAAAATACTAATGATCGAATCCCTCAATTGTGAGCTATTAGCCAAAGTATTTTCAATCGAAAAAACATGCATCCTCATTCCTCAAATGATCCATACATAATTGAAATATTATGTTGTTAATCAAATTTAGGAAGAAGAACCTGGACTTGTGGTGAAATGTCCACATGGATGTTAGGAGACGATCCTCCTGCGGTTGCACCTTGTGCTTTCTTAGGAGCCATCGCAAATGCGGCCTTTTCGTCTTGGATGCAGATTTATGATCTTGGCCGATCTTCTTGGAACGTGAAACTCCCTTTGTGATCGATTGCACTGTCTTTCAGAGTTGGCTTTAGAAGGCTTTATAGGTTTCCTCCTTAAATTTCGCTAATGGGAACTTGTGGGGAACCTAAGGAGGAAAAGGGTGTTTGTGAAGGCCAATAGAAAGGGGGTTCTAAGGGACCCCGAGGTTAAGATGAACCTTTGAGGGACTTGCAATATAAAAGGGGGCTTAAAGGACCCTAAAGCATTTTGTGGGGGGGGGGGGGGGGAAACCCACGGGGAGGGTTTTAAATCCCGGGGAGGGGGGGTTTTAAAATGCTCTTGGTGGAAATAAAAGGGGGGAAAAGGTGTAAGAATCGCTTGTGAGGGGATTAAATCCCGGGGAGTGGAAAAGAGGTTATAAAAACTTTCGAGAGTAAGGATTAATAAAGCCACGGGAAGGGGGGCTTAGCTCCTCCCCTTAGAAGCCTCCAAGAAGCTTCTTGGAAGCTCTTGTGGTTCACAAAAACCACGTGGAGGGAAGGGAGCGACTTAATGGCGGCGTGTTGGTGGCATCAGCAGTGTCCTGCTTAGCAGCAGATGGCAAACTTCAGCGGCTTCTTCCCTCCATCTCAGTGATCTTGCTCCTTCTCAACTCCCCTCCGACTGGCGACTTCCCCTCCTATCTCATAGCTTCCCTTCTCCACTACGGCACCATCAGGCAGTGTGATGGCTTCCTCCTTAAACTCTCCTCCCACATGCTTTTATAGCTGAGGGGAGGGGATCCTCCCTCCCCCACGTGGCTCAATGCATGGGGTTCACCCCCCTCTGGCATCCAGCAAGGATGCTCAGTCATCCTTGCTATATCCCTCTCCTCCAGCATGACTGTTGACTGCGGGGGAGAGGGATAATTAAAGAAAATTTTTCCATTATTCCTAAAATTTATCATTTTGGCCTCCTAAGAGGAGGTTCCCATGTAACTAAATGGGTTTTTTTCTTTTAACTCGTTTATGCAAGTGGAGATCAAGCTACGTTGTGGATAATTTGAAAATCGCACCGTCAGTGTATTTTTTATGCTGGAATTCCCTTGCATGACTATTACGCAGGTTAGAACTATTATCAACGGAAACTACGGTCACTCTCCTTTAAATACACAGTTTTGCCCTGTTTATTCATCCAAGAGTGGCCTTCCATTTTCATCAAAGCACAGGAGTACCACTTACATGTCAAGTAGAGTTTGCTGCACTTATCTATGGTTGCATGGCTTGAACTGCCTCTTTATGTGGTAGCTTTGGACACCTCTTCCCCTTCTCATTTCACGATGCCTGCTCAACCCGCAAAATGCGGGGAAATTCACGTTGCCCTTCTTGTCTTCTTCCTTGTTCATTTTGCATGCTTCATTAGTTTCATAAGTAAGACATAAGTCATATACTATGTCCTATGTTCACAAACGTGATTTTTCTTTCTGATGACCTTGTGAGTCATGTTTTTAGAGTAACTTCTTCATTGACATATGAAGTCAGGGCCTCCTCCAACCCATATGATTGTTCATGAACATACATACCATGTCATATGTAGCATGACTTACCAAACTTGTAGCAACTTCATTATTGCATTTTAAGGCAGAGTGCGCCCATCTTCGTTTCACCATGCCATATGTTGGTGGACTTAGGCTTAATGTTTTATTGCACTAGGTAAGTCTCTTGTAGTTTGTCTAGATTACAAGTGACTAAGTAATATATGTACATGTTTAAAGTTTTATGTTTTAGACCATGGACAAAGAATCTCATGAAAGCGACATGTCAAAAAGTACCCATTTTGGCCAATCAATCACCTCAACTAGGAAAAAATTCATATAGAAATACAATGTTTATGGTCCATCACCTTTGCTCCATATAGAGTGATAGATCAAGTGATACATGATAAGATTCTAATTATTGCAATTTAATTTGAGTATGATACTAACTATTGAGTGGTTAGGAAAGAGCCAAAACACAACCATGAACCACCTCAATTGCACATCATCATCTTGATTGGGGTAAAAAGTGATAAAAAATGTTGAAGATCAACAAAGTTTGCAAGTTGCATGTAGTAGACCTCTTCCCTATATACCATGACTATTGCATAGGCTAAGAGATTGTAGGAGATTGGATTTTGGAGACACAAGAGCACCATGACTATGGTAGGAGTCACCATGATCACAACTGGGAGAATATAGGAGAAGGATTCAAGCAAATTGGGAAATCACAAACACTTTGTCGACAAACAAGTCATTCACATAACATCTTTTCTATACTATACATTTTTACTAAGAAACTTGAATTGAGAGAGAAGAATTGTTTAAATTGGTTGATGCTTGTTTAAAATCCATTGCACGTGATTAAGGTTGATTACATGTGCATCTTGGTTGTTTTTGAACCACCATACATGCATTAAACATACCTTTGCTTGTTTTTCACATCATCTTGATCACAACATTCTACATCTTAAAATCAACAACCACATCAATACTGGAAAACGACTATAAAAAAGGAATCACATTGACAAGTTGTATGTTATCTATAAATTAATGCATGTTGTGATTTTTTTATTGGATTTGAGATTGCTCAATCTTGCTTGCTCGATTGATAATTTGATTCTTAAACAATCTAAACCTTGATAGCAAGCTTTTAGATCTATCCATGGAGCACACACATTGATTTTGCAACCAAATCATCACCTCAATTACATCATAGGGTAGACATCACTTGGTTGACTCTTAGGAATAGTTGAATGCCTTGATTCGATCCATGGGGACTTGTCCAATATAGCCAAGTCATTTTATAACCAAGATACACTCTAGACATCCCACTTCAAATGAAAACAAGCGGCAAACTCTAAACACTAAAAACTTAACTTTACAATAACCCTGATTTGGTATGGAATCATCTAGATTTGTTGACATATCACCTCTAGTACCTAAAAATAGCTTCTATGCTGATTTTAAAGAACTTGGAGTTTGATTGCTAGATCGAGAAACTCACTAACAAGAAGAGAACCCATTCGATAATGCTAATTTACTAAATTTCACAAGACAATTTAGGAACCACTTAATGAAGTTTCCTCTAGATTCTTACATGACCATCTGAATTCAAAGCCATCTAATCTTAGATACCTTACACTACTCCTAGTATTGTCTCAGATATTCAAATCCTATAGATGCTCCTTATCTTAGGTATAGAAGATAATTTCCTGATCGCATTGAGTGATTCCATAACTCTTTGGACTTGTGAGACTTGCCATGGACCTATTGTGTGAGACACTGTCAAAGAGTTTACTGTCCATGATAAAAATCATGGGATTCTTATAAACACAGAAGAGTTTCACTAGAAGATTGTATGATATATTTGCATACAAAATTCAGGCATTATTATCCAATATCTACCTAGTTATACAAGTTCTTTTGTATTTAGCATATAATTTGCAAATATACCATGTACATTTATGAAAAATAAGACTATGGGAACTTAAAACTTGGTCACCTGGAAGTAATTGACAGTCTACTGGATAAATCACATTAATTCAGGTACAAAAATATGGACAAAACCCAAAAATGTTGCCAAAAAACTGTCAAAAGTCCATTAGGTCCACGCGGGACCAAAAGTAATTGACTAAGGTGACTAGCAGGTGACCTAGGCTGGTCAAAAAGTGACCAGGGTTGGAGTAGAGAGCAGCCCGTGTTTTTCGGCGCAAAATGCAAGCTGCTCTGCTTGAGGAAAACTGGGAGAAAGCTAGAGCTAAGATGCATGGAATGGAGCATGCAAACTGAAGATTAACAGGCCAACAATTGAAGATGATAACTTGGTGAGAGATCCACTTCTCTACCTCTTTGGTTTGACTAAAATGCATGCTGAAACTGTCTATAAAAGAGGGGAAATTTGAGAGAAGAGGAGTCAGCCTGCTCTTATGCATGACTTCTCTCAGCTTCTCTACCTTATTCTTGGTCCAATGAAGCCCGACTTGTGCCCAAGTACTTGAGTGACTTTGGGGTAAGCAAAGGGTGAGGATATTGAAGACTTATGGACTGTTATGGGCTGGAATAACCTGTCATAAACAGGGCAGCCCACTATTTTGATTTATTTTTATGAGCAAACATGGATTTTTTATGGTTGAAATAGAGGAAAATAACCTCTTTTCTTCAGGACATTGTTCATAGATGATCAAAAGTGCTTCTTCTTGAGTTTATGCCCTCATTTTGAATTTGTTTATGGGCTGGAATTTTCTGTTTTAAAATAGGGCTGAAGCTAAAATGATTCTTTTTCAATCCATTTCATGCATCTTTGGCCCAAATCTTGGATGTATTTGATTCTAGCATCAATATACTTGTCCCAAAGGATTGAAATCCATCTTTGTACATGAAATAAATGCCATTAGAGCTTGCTTTTGATATTCATAAATGAATTGGAAATCTGAAAATATCCTTTATGAAATGATGAATGTATCCTGAAGCATTTGATGTATTCAAGTTAGTCTTAATCCTCCTGTTCATGTATACTAAATACAAAGTGAAAAGGCTTGAATTCCCCTTCCGTACCTAAATCATTTCTAAACCCTGAATCTTATTAAAACCCAATCCATTTTTCCTTTCTGAATCTTGAATCCTAAACTCTTCTTCTGCACTAAAAGCCCCGGAGGTAGACCTTCAACTCTTAACGCAAGGACAGTGCTGAACCCGACGTGAAGGTCCGCTGCAGAAGAGGAAGACCAATGGGAGAATCATCAAGCTCGGGAGGAGATGCTTTGCAACAGTTGGTTCATCTAATGCAAGAGAGCCAACAACAACAGCTATAATTTCAGCAGCAGTTGCAATTGCAACAACAACGAAGACAAGAAGAAGAATGGATTGATGTTGTTGCCATTAAGGCCTTAGAAGCAGTTGGGCATGAGCTCAAGCAATTTAATGGGAAAAATGTGTCCTCTTTTATCCGTCTCTACATTGACAAGATGGTCTTCTTTGGAGTTACTCAACATGCCTGGAGCCTTTACTTTGCCCGCCTGGCTGTGCATGGCCTCCAGGACCGAATTCATGGTCTTTCCCAAAAAGATGCTGGATGGACTGTGTTCAAAAAGGCTCTTTGAGAAGAATTTTTCCTTGAAGATTCTGGCCTTATGACAAAGAAAATCTTCACGAATGGGTCAAGAGGCCCAATACGGGTCTAACTGTTACTGCTCTTCATCGAGAGTTTCAAAGCAAATTTGCCCAACTAGATCCTGATGACCAACAAGGTATGGAAAGTCAAAAGATTGAGTTATTTTTAAAAGCTGCAGATTCTTCTCTTCAAGAGAAATTGACTGACCGACTTGAAGACCCTGACTCTGAGTCGGGAGTAAAGACTGCTTGGAGTGATGTCACTGAAGCAGTTAATATGATTGCTCGAAGAGAGCGATTGCGCCTAAAATGGGGATCAACCCCTGTAACAACTGATTCTATGAAGGAGCCTGTTGTAGCTTCTCGACCTCCTGTCTCTTTGGCCGATCGACCAAGAAATTATGATGTTCCTTCACCAAAGAAGAATGTCATGGATGAGTTAATTAAAAGCATGCGGGATCTCCATCTTAATTTAACAGAAATTAATTCTAAAGTAGAAAGGCTTGATGTTAAAGTAGAAGAAAGGGGTAGGTCAACCGCCCAAAGACCTGCACGAGAAGGCTTTAATAGACGCTGCATTTGGTATGATAACCTTCAGCATGACAAGAGGGAGTGCAGAGCATTCCGTGAAGCGGAAGCACAAAAATTAGTCTTTTGGAAGGATGGCAAAATTCATGCAATCGAAACCGGGCTTCCTCTTGAGCCAAACTTTGGTAACGGCGGCATGAAGAAAAGATTGGAGGATTTGGCAACAAGAACAACCTATGCAGCTGTTGATGCTGCAACTTATGGGTTGCAAATTAAGCCAACTAATGAAATTGTTAAAGCATGTAAAACTAATGTAAAATCTAAAGTGTGGACGCAGGCCTTGGAACGCATGGAGCAAGGCAAGGCAACTAAGGATGATTTAACCACTGCCAGCCAATGTATTCGAGGAAGAACCAGATGGTCCGAGCTAATGGATTCATTTTCAGCTTTTGCCCGGCTAGCTGAAATTAATAATCAAGAAGCCATGATAGAAGAAAAGAGAAGAAGATGTTGCCAATCCTTCTTCTTCAGGACCGACTAAACGCATAACAAGAAGCAAACCAGACCAACAGAAGGCTGCTGAAAATCTGCCACCACCAGAATTTGACATGGGAGATGCCCCTCAAGCAAAGAAGACAGAAGGAAAAAGAAAAAGCAAACATCCCAGTTACAAGTTGCAGTCGGACATAGAGACCGCAACGGATCTTAAACGGATCCTAGAAGAAAGAAATCTTGGTAGTAGAATTGAATTTACATTAGGTGAAATTCTCGGCATTGCAAAACGAGGATTTCATGATGTAATAATTGATGTAATTAAACAAAAAAGACAATATGTTGGTGAGGAAACTAAAGAATCTGTACATGCTTTTTTGCAAGTACTTTATGTGTATTTGCAGGATGAAGAAAAGCTAAAAACTCAAGGGATTCGATTGGAGGCAATCAAAGAATTGATTGCAGCCATAGAAGCCAAAGAAGAAGAAATTTATGAAGCTGAAGCTGAAGAAGCCATAATGGTGGAAACTTCTCAATCTAAAGTGCAGCCCATGCAAAAGAAAGAGACTTTTCTTCACAATATGCAGGAAGAAAGTGAAACTCACTTTATTCCAAGTAGTCACTATTCCCGTACCCATTGGGCAAGGGCGACTACTGAAACTGTTGTTAAAATTGGTGAGAAAGAAACTCCATGCATTGCCCTTATAGACCATGGTTTAGAAATTAATGTTATGTCAAGAAGTCTCTATGAGAATGGTGGATGGCCCATTGACGTGGACCCAGGGTGGCACATGAAGGAAGCCAATAACTCTTCTGGCGATCTTTATGCAGCATGTCCTTCTATACAAGTTGCTATTGGTAATGTAAAAGATGAATTTCATTTCTTTATTCAAGATTCTTGCAGTTATCCAATCATTCTTGGAAAACCATTTATTTTCGAGTCTCGTTTAGAGACAAAGGCTCTTGATGATGGTTCATCATACGCCTGGATAAGAAGCAAGGATAATGATAAGGCTGTTCAATTCCTAACTGTCTGTGTTAATCACCATCGGAATAGGGATCGATTGAGAGATCATCCCCTTCCTCCTAATGCCCCAGAATTTAAGGGTTTTCAGGTAGCGCTGCTATAAGTGGAGGCTATGGCAGTGCATCATGTCATAAAAAATTGCCTCCACATATGAAGGAGGCAAGGTCTAAAGCTGATTTGCAGGTTTTTTCAGCCAATGGAGTGGGCTGTTATAAACAATTTTCAGCCATAAACAGGGCTGAAAGAAAGTATTTGAGTCATACAGAGCAAGAACTGAAGCAAATTGATGTCTTACCTAAAGATGAAGAAATTTCAGGTCTATTTTATGGGTTGAATTATAATGATACAATGGCTGAAATTTATACAGCCGTTCATGCAGAAAATCAAGCTGAAAATCAGTCCATACAGGTATGTACATTGGATATGTATGATATAATTCAAGAATTTGCAGATTATGAAGTCTTTGGACAGCCAAACAAGGATGAGGCAAGAGTAGAAACAAAATATAAAACAGTTGATAAGAAGGTCAAACCGGTAGCTACTCCTCTACCACCTGAAAGCAAAGGATTGGCAGAAAGGGTATCCAAACAACTAAGCCTTCGTGATCCTAAAGATATTGGCCATCAATTTACAGCAGAAAGTCTACAAAAGCTGAAAATTGGTGAAGACTCTTTCCTCTTGCCGGCTGAAAAATAAATTTTCATACAGATGTTAAAGAACCATGGTAAAGCCTTTTCATTTCAGCCACATGAAATTGGTTGTGTAAATCCAAGCATTGTGGCTCCAATGATAATCTTTACGGTCCCACATGTGCCTTGGAATCTTAAACCAATTCCGGTTCCAAGGGCTCATTTGCCTAAGTTATTGGAACTTTTAAATGAAAAGATAAAAATGCGAAGATTGGAGCCATCTTCAGCTCCATATTCAAACCGATGGTTTACCATACCTAAGAAGAATGGATCTTTACGATTCATTCAAGATTTGCAACCCGTTAATAAAGTCACTATAAGAAATGTTGGATCAGGACTAATTGTGGATGAGTTTGCTGAAGCTTTTGCAGGAATCTATTCCATGGGAGACTTATATTCAGGCTATGACCAATTTCAGCTTGCTTTGGAAAACCGTGGCATTACTACAATGAAGACGCCTCTTGGCCTAGTCCGCATGTGTACTCTACCTCAAGGGGCTACGAATTCAGTAGCTCACATGATGAATGCCATGCATAAAGTATTGAGGGATTATATTCCTCAATTGACTCTTCCTTTCCTTGATGATGTTCCAATCAAAGGATGTGAAGTTTATGAGAAAAATGAAGAACTCAATGAACTTGGATGTCGAAAGTTTGTTTTTGATCATATTAATGATTGTGCTCAAATCCTGTCTAAATTAGAAGAAGTCCATCTTACTCTTTCAAGAGCTAAATCTGTTTTTGGAGTTGAAAAAGTTCTTGTGGTCGGTTATATGTATGGTCCGTATGGCCGAAAGCCTTCTCCATCTAAAATAAATGCAATCAGCAAGATGCAAGAAGAATGTGCAAATGTTTCAGAAGTGAGAAGATCTCTTGGTGCATGTGTCTTCTACCTTATTTGGATACCACATTTTGCTCATGTTGCTGAAAGTCTTTATCAGCTTCTAAGAAAGGGCCAAAGATTTCTATGGACAAAAGAACACACTCAGGCTATTTGAAAACTCAAGAAAATGCTGACCTCAGCTCCCACTTTAAACATGGCTAACTACTCTAATGGGCAGCCCATTTTTCTCACAGCGGACACAAGTCCTATTGGAATAGGATGGGTAGTTGGTCAAGACGACCCTGAAGGCAAGAGATATGTGATCCGCTTTGGAGAAAAGGTTCTTAATGAACGACAAAGAAGGTATGCTCAAATTAAAAGAGAGCTTTAAGGAATAGTAACTGCATTAAAATGTGACAGTGAGTACTTCATGGGCGCACATGTTATAGTTGAGACAGATTGCCTATCACTCTTGGGCATGATAGCCAATTGTTCCACTCCTGACATAGCCATGCTAAGATGGATAGCCTATATTAAATCCTTAAATACTGATTTGAAACATATTGCAGGTAAAGATAATCCAGTTGTTGATATGCTTTCACGTGCCAGATATATGGATGAAGAAAAAATGATGGATGAAGAAGAATTAGAGTTAATAAATGAAGCTGTTAATGCAGGTACAACAAAAAGTACAGCAAGAACAATAGGTTCAGTTGATAATATAACTTTTATATCAGCTAGGATGGATGAATTAACTGAAGAAGGACAACGGATAGCTAGTAAACAGCATATTCCATGTTTTGTTATTGTTTGTTCACACTTTAAAGAAGAATATTATGCAGATGATTGGCTAAAAATTGGCCAATTTTTGAGCACTATGACAAAGAAGGAAGAATGGACTCATGAAGAGTTCAAGAGAATTAAGAGAAAAGCCTGTGGTTTTTTTCTTAAAGATGGCTACCTTTGGAGGCATGCAAAGAAGAAAGGAAGAGCGCATGTTCGTGTCTTAGGTGACAAAAAGACACAAAGACAGGTCATGCAAGAATTCCATGAAAGCCTATTGGCTGGTCATAGAGGCATATGGGGTACTTTTGCCAAAATAAAAGAAAAATTTTGGTGGCAAAACATGTATAAAGACATTGAGCATTTTGTTGAGTCTTGTCATGCTTGTCAAATGTATTCCATGGTAAAACATAGAGATGGGCTTCAGCCTACCTATCCTTTGTCTATTCACTATAGATGGGTTATTGATTTAGTAACCATGCCTACAGGATTTTGGAACATGAGATATCTAGTACTTGCTAGAGAAGATCTCACAAATCAAGTGGAAGGAAAGGCCTTGACAACAAAGTCCACTCATGCTGTTTGTAGATTTTTACTTGAAGAAGTATTTTGCAGATATGGATGTGTTGCTAAAGTAACTACTGATAGAGGAGAATTGGATGCCGATGAAGCTCGCCATTTCTTTGCTCAATTGGGGATTAAGCTATCTCTTACTTCAGCCTACAACTCTGAAGGCAATGGTAAGAGTGAGAGAGGTCATCAACCAATTCTTAAAGCTTTAGCAAAATCATGCAAAGGAAAGTTGAGGGAATGGCCTAAAATGCTACCATTCGCATTATGGGCTGATAGAACAACCCATAGTGCAGTATAGGATATATGCCAGCTGAACTCATGTATGGATAGCCACCTATTATGCCTATTGAGGAATCCATTGTCACATGGAGTATCTTGCCTTGGGATGAAGGCATGAACACAGAAGAATTGCTATTTTTACGCATAAGGAAACTTGAAAGAAGGCCAGAAGATGTCAAAATAGCCATTGAAAGGCTAAAAATAGCAAGATTAAAGAATAAGAAGAGGTTTGATAAGCATCATCGACTCTGTCCAAGAGCTATTCAAGAGAATGACTGGGTTCTTGTTTATGATAGCAGCCTGGATAATCAATATAGTGCTCATAGGAAGTTAGCCAAGCGATGGTTTGGACCATATGTTGTAAAAGTAGTACATAATAATGCTACTTACTCTTTGGCTGAAATGGATGGGACCATGATAAAGACTCCAATAGCTGGGAAACAAATCAAACTCTTCAAACGAAGAGAATCTTCAACTTATGATCTTGATGACCTTGATACAAGCCCTTTACTTGAAGATATGCAGGAAGACGAAGACTTAAAGAATGAAGATGAAGAAGAAGACCCTACTTGACCTGTAATCTTATGAAATGGCACATGCCGAAGGATGTGCAGGTTAGGAGGGGGTGAATGTCAAAGAGTTTACTGTCCATAATAAAAATCATGGGATTCTTATAAACACAGAAGAGTTTCACTAGAAGATTGTATGAGATATTTGCATACAAAATTCAGGCATTATTATCCAATATCTACCCTAGTTATATAAGTTCTTTTGTATTTAGCATATAATTTGCAAATATACCATGTACATTTATGAAAAATAAGACTATGGAAACTTAAAACTTGGTCATCTGGAAGTAATTGACAGTCTGCTAGATAAATCACATTAATTCAGGTACAAAAATATGGACAAAACCCAAAAATGTTGCCAAAAAACTGTCAAAAGTCCACTAGGTCCACACGGGACCAAAAGTAATTGACTAAGGTGACTGGCAGGTGAGCCAAAAAGTGACCAGGGTTGGAGCAGAGAGTAGCCCGTGTTTTTCAGCTCAAAATGCAAGCTGCTCTGCCTGAGGGAAACTGGGAGAAAGCTGGAGCTGAGATGCATGGAATGGAGCATGCAAACTGAAGATTAACAGGCCAACAATTAAAGATGATAACTTGGTGAGAGCTCCACTTCTCTACCTCTTTGGTCTGAAGAAAATGCATGTTGAAATTTTCTATAAAAGAGGGGAAATTTGAGAGAAGAGGAGTCAACCTGCTCTCATGCATGACTTCTCTCATCTTCTCTACCTTATTCTTGGTCCAATGAAGCTCGACTTGTACCCAAGTACTTGAGTGACTTTGGGGCAAGCAAAGGGTGAGGATATTGAAGACTTATGGACTGTTATGGGCTGGAATAACCTGTCATAAATAGGGCAGCCCACTATTTTGATCTATTTTTATGAGCAAACATGGGTTTTTTATCTTTGAAATAGAGGAAAATAACCTCTTTTCTTCAGGACATTGTTCATAGATGATCAAAAGTGCTTCTTCTTGAGTTTATGCCCTCATTTTGAATTTGTTTATGGGCTGGAATTTTCTGTTTTAAAACAGGGCTGAAGCTAAAATTATTCTTTTTCAATCCATTTCATGCATCTTTGGCCCAAATCTTGGATGTATTTGATTCTAGCATCAATATACTTGTCCCAAAGGATTGAAATCCATCTTTGTACATGTAATAAATGCCATTAGAGCTTGCTTTTGATATTCATAAATGAATTGGAAATCTGAAAATATCCTTCATGAAATGATAAATGTATCCTGAAGCATTTGATGTATTCAAGTTAGTCTTAATCCTCCTGTTCATGTATGCTAAATACAAAGTGAAAAGGCTTGAATTCCCCTTCCGTACCTAAATCATTTCTAAACCCCAAATCTTATTAAAACCCAATCCATTTTTCCTTTCTGAATCTTGAATCCTAAACTCTTCTTCTGCACTAAAAGCCCCGGTGGTAGACTTTCAAGTCTTAACGCGACGACAACGCTCTCTAAAATTCGCATGAAACATTTGATCCATGAGCTATTTAAACTTGTACAGGTTTAGATTGTAGCTAGTATGGGCTTCAAATACCATTTATAAATTCATAGCTATCTACAAAAGGCAACACCATATTGATTGGTTTTCACAACCATGTTGATTTGATAGACCCATCTTTGTAGAATTATCTCTAATATTCACAGAGAGAGTCTAAATTTGATATAGTCTACACTATTGTTCACAAGTATGCAACTCATTTATGTCTATGTGTACCCTAACCCATGATTATGAGTTTTGTGAATGTCCATGAGCATGGTCTCAATTGGCCACAAGAGGCTGTAATCCATGCATTGATTCTAGTTGTCCACAAACCTATGCTTCAAGGAGCCCCTTCAGTAGCATGTAACCCACCTACAGACTCCTTTCAACCTTTGACAAAGACTGTCATACCATCGACAAGAAAGGAACTAGACAAAAACCTAGAAGGGGACGTTGAGGGGGGACAAGATGGTGAAAGAAGAAAGAAGCACACAAAGGTACTAAGGGACAAAGGGGAATTATAGCCGTGAAGATCCCACTTCAATTCAAAATTTCTAGATTGATAAGAGACTTAGCTTCACATCCTTAACCCTAAACTCACACACATCATGTCAAATTTTGTGATAAGGCCCATTCACATACATATAATCCTATATCTCGCACATCTCCACCCATTAGGTATCATTGCACACACATAGGCATCCCCTCTTTGGCATGAGTATCCCCTTAGATGATCCTCCCAAAGTTTGGATAACTGACACAACACAACACTCACCATACCCACATAGGGTAGCTCATGTAGAATAGGGTTTCCTTTTTAGGCACCCAAAATACATATAATTGAGAAGTGCACAATATATTCTAGGCATCTCACTTTTGTCACATTAAACACACATGCACTCACCAAACCAAACTTTAGGCCACATTGATGACAATGTGGACCCACATTATCTTGTCAACTAACCCTAAATAAGTTTTATACACACATGCACTCACCAAACTAACCCTAGGCCCACATTGTCACCGTAGTCAACTAACCAAACCCTAGGTCCACTCTTCCTTAGGATATTTCCATTAGCACTTAGGCTAGGACTGCACCTTTCCTAGGTCCACACACATATACCCCATAGTCTTAGGTTAGGTTGCATACACCTACACCTTACCTTTAGGTGCATATCTCATCCCACTTGTGGACACCTTATTTGCACCTCTTAGGAACCCCATTTGTAGGCCCATATGAACACACATTATTTCTAGGGTTGTTTCATATCATTCTCATAGATTTAGTGTCTTGTGCAATGGTATGGAAGTGCACTTCATTAGGCATTCAAATTTTAGAGCATTCACATCTCACCTTAGGTAAGGGTTAGTTAACATCTTAGGTATTCTTAGGTCACTCATACTTCACACACTAGAGTTTCTTACATCACATGTAGGGTAGGTTAGGAGCACTAACCATAGCCACAATGACACCATAGGTCCCATAATGATTCAAACACCAAGGCATAGCCCTTAGTTGCACTATTAGTTTCGCTCCCTAACACATCCTCCTATGTTCCAAAACTCACCCATTTTCTTAGACATGCTTAGATACACCTACAATAAGTTGAATTCAGGTGCAATTTGCTTAGAATAGTGAATAGCAATTTTCCAAATCGTCTATCAACAAGCAGCTCACTTGGTTTCACATTGACCCAACATGATCGTAGAACTAATTGCTTAGGGCTTGCCAACGAGAAGTAGAGTGCCACAAGAGCTTAGGAACAAATACATCTAAGCTTGCAAGGTCGATCAAAACTCTAGGAGTCCATAAACCATTAGGTACAAGAGCTCAAGAGAATTGACTGAGAACTTAAACCTAGCAAAGAAATGACAAGGAAAAATGTGCTTACTGCAAGATCAAAAGGGAGTATTCAAATAAAGAAGGACTTGAGAGATAAATTTGAGAGACATAAACTTTGGAAATGGTAAAAACTTGATAGACCAAGGAAAGAAGCATTGAAAATCCCTAGAGCTTCAAGAAAACAAGCATACACACAAGACCATACATCAAAGCTCATGTAGAGTGGAACTTTCTTCAAGGGTGAAAACAAGGAACACCTAGGACATAATTTGAAAATGAGCTTGCAAGAAGAGTTGAAGAGCTCCATATGACTAGTTAAAGTGAAATATTCTATTGATGCACTTGTATAGTTGAATAGACTCCAAGATCTAAAGTCCTAAACTCTTGCAAGTCAAAGAGAATTTGACTAGCTCTCACCCAACACACTAGTAGCCACAAAATCAAGGTATCCAATCATCTAAATCTATGCTTAGAGGTTTGAGCCTCACTGTGAAACCTACAAATAGACCTCTCTTATGCAAAAAAACACACACAAATTACTCAAGTTACATCCACACAATCAAGAAATAAGATTAGATGGCTCCTCTTTCTGACTCATGCACCATGAATCCATAGTTATAGCAGAAGTATGAGAGAGAAGAGAGGTTGGGGACAAAGATAGTTTGAAAAAGAAGGAAGAGGGAAGTTAAAGAGGCACCACAAGCAGCCATGCTCCAACCTCCTTGACCACCTTTTCTTGAAACTCCCTTCATACCCCTTTGTATGTTTATTAAATTGAAATATATTTTGACCATGCAAAAAGTGAATGTAGGAAAGCCGTTTGTGTTGTGTATATTTTAAGCTAATATTCCTAAGGTTTAAAAAATGCAAGATTGCATATGTAATGGCCTTTATAGTTCCAAGCCAAGTATTTACAATGCACAAACAAATATGACAACAAGGTAAAACAAATACCCATTAGCATTGACATCGTGCATAAGATCATTTATTTGTGGATGAAAGAATCACAATCTTTGAGAGGGACGGAATGGTGGGATGCAACGTAGAAGCTATAGAGTCCAAAAGGGTTGAGAGAGAGAATTATAGAAGAGAGTTATGTGGATAGAAAATGAATAATTCCCTTATTTTTTGTTGTTTACACTTATATTGGTTCTACAATATGTACATATACAAGGGGTGCTTGCTTGACTATTGGCCATTGGTCTCTACCCCAAAAACGTCCCACTTAAATGCCAATGTGCCTTTATGGGAGTATAAGAATAAAGTGAAGATACTATCACCTATCAATAGTTTGTAGTGTGCAAAGTGCTTAGAAAGTAAACTCTTCATGAGAAGATTTGTAGGGTTATCATTCATATGGATCTTGACAAGCAAAATGCACTTATTCTCAAGTACTTCCTTAATGAAGTGATACTTCACCTCCATATCCTTTGTGTTTGTATGAAAGACAGGGTTCTATCTCGGCTGAATAGCACTTTGGCTCTCACAATGTAATGTAGGCACCTCTCTTGCAATGCCAAAGTCTCCCACCAGACAAGCAAGCCATATAGCTTTCTTCTAGGGCTTAGTGGTTATAACATTCTCTACTTCAATGGTAGACAAAGAAGTTACAATTGAGAGACCCAAGAGATTGCACCACCAAGTGAAGAAAAAATATATAGTATATGTTGGGGGCAAACATGCATGTGCCTAGTCGCATGTGTATTAGTTACAGTGACAATACTCACATACCTGCACACCTGTACACTGTAGGTGGGCGAGTGCCCATTATTGTTACTTCATTTTTTATTCTTTCAGTGATATTTCTTAGGTGGAAAATCTAGTGAATGATGCAAAGGATACATGCGGGATCCCCAAAATCAATGCAACCAAGCAATAATAAACTTGGAGAAAATGAAACAAAAAAAGACTTAACCTTATAGATGAAGATATGGATGTGAAGGGAGTAAGCTTGGAGTGGAAGCCCATGAGTGAATGCAAGAGCTATGGTGGAAGGAGCAAGAGAGCAAGAGTAAGAGAGACAAGATGTGGGAACTCCAATAGTCACAATGTGTCATCAGTCTCCTCTTATTTAAATGTCATTGAAAGAATAAATAATAAAGTGATAGTGATGGTGCTCGCCACTTGCTATGTATAGGTCTCTGGATACTATTAGTGTAACTAATACATGGGCGGCTAGGTACATACGCCTTTAACCCCAACAACCTCCCAGTTAACGGTGAATGTGCCCCTGGTGAGAAGAGAAGGAGAAAAAAGTGACAAAGTAGAAATGTACATAAAGTACAATAGGATGAGGAAAGACGTCATCTCATCCATTGCCCATCGACTTCCTAAGAAAGGAAAAATGCTCTACTGAGAGACTTTTGGTGATCAAATATGTAATATTTTGGTCAGTTGCGATATTGACAAGCTCAATGGACTTGTCCTCAACAATCTCTTGGATAAAGTGGTAAAGCACCTCATCGTGCTTTGTCTTTGCATGGAAGACCGGATTCTTAGCTTATTGAATAGCGCTTATAGAATCCAAATGTAGTGTAGGGAACACATCAGCAATTCCAAGGTTTGCTACCAGACAACCTCCATGTAAGCCTCAATAGCTACAATATACTGGACCTCAGCAGTAGTAAAGAGAACCGTGCATTTTTGCACCCTAGATATTCAAGAAACATCACCTCTAGCAAAGGTGAAGACATATCTAGAGGTAGAATTCCTACTATCTACATGTCTTGAATAGTTTGCTATATCGCACAACACCGATATCTTGGCAACCATAACATATGCACATATCTATTATGCCCTTTAAGTACCTCATGATACCCTTCATGACATCCCAATGCTGTCTGCTAGCAGGTGTAGCCATATAGTGAGCCACAACTCCGAGTACAAATGTGATGTCATGATGAGTGGCTATCAAGGCATACATCATCATGCATAAGTGATCTTGGCCATCTCTGCCTTCTGCTCATCAGATTATGAAAAATTAGTCTAAATAACCTTCACATGAGATGGTAGAGGACAACTAATAGGCTTACCATCCTAGATATAAAATCACTCAAGGAATTTCTGAATATACTCCTTCTTGATAGATAAAGGAGCCCCTTAGAGTGATTGTATGTGATGCACATCCCAAGAATATGCAAGGCCAACCATTTATGGTAAATATGGAGAGTTGTATTCTATGCATAGAATAAAGTTTCTATGAACAATATGAGCAAAGTCAACACGTGACCTCTCCTATGTTGTTTGGCACCAAGTCAATATTTTTGAATATAAGAGCTGTGACAATTAGTAGCATTGAGTCGAATGATGAAACTCTCATGTCGGCTACATATATTTAGATTTTGCCTCATTGCCACACCTAGTCATTGTTGATAGCCAATGATCTCGTTGATGAGGGATACAATTATAACACCCTACTATAGTGTTATTGGAAGAACCTAGGGCAATCCACATTGTCGCCTACCAATGAACGCCTTAAACCCTATGGAGGAAGACAATACACCTTGTTGGGTTGACATAAGCTCGTACTCACATTTCAGACACAAACCATTCCACTCCTCTTCCATGTTTTTCCCAATACTGAGGGAGTATGTATTGAGATTCTCTTGGGATGCACCTTCAAGTATCTCACCAATTGTCACATCAACTATGTTGACAAACGCATTCACCTTTAGTTGACTGATACCCATGTGATCAATACGTTTGTCTCCCAAGGTAGATAGCCTAAATTCAATTTGGATAATTACCATCTTTCACCTAGCCAACCCACCAAGTCCACAATCTTGCTGACCCTACTTCTAGATGATTATACAAGGAAGAAAACGCAGCACCACAACATAGTGGCAGTGGCAACCAAACAAATTCTCACATGGTTGTCAAACACTCAAGCACCCTATGTTGTAGCTCCACTACCACCATTGTTAGTCTGACACAACCTGTGCCTTACACAGTGCTGGGTTTCTAAGAAGCTCCTAGAAGTTCAAGGATATTATTAGGGATTCTACAAGATGTGGTTACCCAAATTGCTTAAACCTAGAGCTCATGCATCCATCACCTCTCCTGATCCTTCCTTTAGAGGGCTTCACTTCCACCTCAACCCTATCTCTAAACCATTTTGAAATTTGGAACCTCCTTCTCCACCACCTTTCCAGAAACCCTAGACTCCACCATCGCCCAAATCGACAAAATCGATTCCCAAAAAAATCCTCAAATAGGATTCATTCACGTCAAAGGAGGATATTTTGATGGAAAGTCCCCTTTCAGTCCCATACAGAATCAACCCATATTGGCCCCTTCCTCCAACCCACATCCCTAAAACCCAATAATCCCAGTCCATATACTAAATGGCCGAGGACTTATCAATCCATATCTAGAAGCCTCTCCTCGAGTGGTTCGTACTCTTGGACACCACTTTTGGTACCTTTTCCAAACTCTTTGCCATGATGAACTTAGGCATAGATGACACTCCCGTGCTCTCCTTAGCATCCTAGTGGTCTTGTATATGGGAAGAGCATGAACATCTCTTTTGCAAAAGCATTACCATCCTAGAGAAATTAGCATAAGAGAATCCCCATGACCAATAAATAAAATGTTGACTACTTCCAACCTATAGGAAAAACACACTTCTTACATACTGAAGTGTTATTTGCAAGCCACAACAGTTATGTAGCTCTTTAAGTCACTTCCTGAACAAATGGTTTACTATTTGCCATGAAGTGGCCATGCTTGGTAGTAAAGTGGTTACAACTATAGAACATCAGAAGATTGCTAACTTTCTAAAGCATGATCCCACTTATTGCAAACCCATGTCTCTTCATGCCATCTTCAAAGCTCATACCTTGACACAACCTAAAGAATTGCTTCATCACCCCCTCATCGCGATAAATTGTCGATGTGATGTCTCTCCCAAGTTGGAATGATTGCCTCATTTTGTAGGATGGAGGGAGAGAAATAACCAAGATGCAAACAAACCCAACCAACCAATATTCAGACCCATGAATAGACCAATGATTGTGGCTAATGATCAAGCAAAAAATCATTGACACACAACCAACACTGTTGGGCCTAAAAATAAAAACAAGAAGATACAACAAGATAACAAAATTAGTGATGATATCGTAGAGTTAGAAGGACCTAGATGTGGTGACATCAAAGGGAGTGCTCTTGACAAAGCTAGGAGATGAAGAATTGATGGACACTACATAAGTTTATCACCACCTCTTCACTTAGAATAAGCCTATCTCTAGCCTACTCAGAGTCCTAAAATGGTTCATGGAGGATATAATGACATCAAATATAGTGAACTAGGATTTGAATGCACTATAGTTGGAGTGTATCTCTAAATACTTTGTATGATATGATGAGGTTTTTGAAAAAGATACACCCTCCAAGTTGAGTTAGATAGAGGCAATGAATATGATCATCAACTATGGATATGTGTTGACTCACTTGCTAGCTATCCACATTGGAGTACCTCATTAGTGTTGCTTGACTCTCTAGGAATGAAAAAGAGAAATGAAGAAAGAGGCACAAAGGAGACACCTAGCCTTCCAGAATGAAATGCACCCATAGAGTCCACGAAATGTACCCATAGCCTTCCAAAACGACATGGAAGAGGAGGGGGAATAGAGACCCTAGAGAGGATGTGTGAGGACCTCAAGAGGGAAAGTATTGATGAGCTTAAAGAAAAACAAGATTTGTAGGAAAGGTTGGATGACTTGTAGGAGAACTATAGGATCTTCATTATAGAAAAAGAGAAATAGGAAATAGAACTACAAGAACAGCTTGAGGAGAAGGAAGCACAACTCGAAGAAAAAAGAGAGGAACTCAACATGGTCGAGGAGGCCGCATGGGGCAAAGACATCTAAAGGGCATTACAAGAGAAGGAGTCCCTACAAGAGGAATTCCAAAAAGTCTGGATGGAAATAGAGAACCTCCTAACATAACAATTATTGATGGAAATGGAGGAGAGGGAGAGTATCTTGAAGGGAGAGTACCTTGAGGGAGAACAAAAAGAAGCTTATGAAGCCATGATTGAGGAATTGCAAGTATACTCGTAGAAGGTTGTTGATTGCCCCGTTCCCTCACAAATTCTAGTTGATGTAGAGTATGTAAATCCTAAAGGAGTACAAAAATACCAAACACACGAAGAATAAAATAATACATTGATTTTCAACTTTAAGGTGGATGAGGAAAATAAGTTTAAGGAACGAGTATCCCCACATATAGTTTGAGTGCTCATTAGGGCAGCTAAGAGCATAGTAGAAAAGTGGATAGGGCAACTTTATATAGAGGATTTCAAGGAATCTTGCTAGGTCATGGGACGCAAAAGCATGTATCTCACCATTATGCCACGGGAAGCATGGCTAGGGCAACCAAAGTAGAGATACTCCATCCTAGAAAATGATAAAATAGCTTGGAAAACCTTCGTCTACTTAAGCTGTGTTACAAAGCTAAACCTACTTCATTGGCCCTACCCTTCTCTTGGCATGGTAAGGGATATATAGAAGGAGAACATGGTAGGTATAACTTTCTCAAAATTGCCAATATATGAGTGAATGACAAGAAGAGCTACATGTTCTAGTCAGTTGACCTCATCCCATTGTTTACCATCTTTGTGAGAAGAGCTACATGTTCCAAAGAGATGTGAAACATTACATGTCTCTCCCTTTTATACATATGTCAGTGCGACAAAATATTGTTATTATTTCTACACTAAACATCTCTTCTTTCTAGCTTCTTACAATCCATCCTGTCCTTAAGGTTTTTACCCACAAAAACAAACTTACAAGAGTTGGAAGAAAGGATGAAACAGAGTAGTATTTTGTTGTCTTTTAGCTATACAAAGTAAGTAAATGAATGAAAGATTGAAGACATTTGGACTAAACTGAAGAGATAGAAGTAAGCTAGAGCTATATATATGATCATGAGTTCTTCAAAAGAGTGTAGAGCCTTTAAGTCTTCAAGAAATAGACTCAAAGGGAAGAAAAATAACTTGTTTTAAAAATAGACCCTGTTGAACCAAATCTGCCATAACTTCTAGTGGAATGTAGCACTTGAAGAGTACTATAGAGTACTGTCATGACCTTGTTCATACCATGATTAGCTTTAGACTAAATATGCTTCAGCCCACCAATGTGTCCTGTAGGTAAGAAAACTCATCTAATATAGATTTAGGCTTGCAAGAAGCTTCTTCAAATGGTAAATCTCTCCATCTAATCAAATATTCAATGATAAAGCGAGAGCAAAACTTTTTCTCGCGCTGACCTATGATAGACTTAGGGATATACTAAATAAGACTTTCTTCATCTATAGGAGGCATCTTATCAACTATATCCACAAAGCACCATAAAAAGTCTTGAGTTGACTAACATGGAATACATTATGAATCTTAGCAAAAGAGGGTATCTCTAATCTATACACCAAGATTGAGCTGACTAACATGGAATACATTATGAATCTTAGCAAAAGAGGGTATCTCCAATCTATACACCAAGTCTCTAATGGGCTTCAAGATCATGTAGGGTCCATAAAACATGTGAGCAAGCTTGTTATTGGATCCATCCTTCAAGGTAGAGTAACGAGACTTGGGCACTTTCAACAAAAGTAATTGTCCTTCTTGGTACTGCAAAGGTTGTCTCTTCTCATATGCATACATATTCATATGATCTTCCTAAGATTCAGCTTACACTGCTAAAGAAGAGTATACATTCTTTCTAATTCTTCTTTCTCATGAGGATTTGATTTTCTCATTGAAAATGAATGTGGGTAAGGGGTATCATAGCATGAAAGGGTGAAAGTCCAATACTAGCATGAGCAGAGTTATAGCTGGCAAACTTAGCCAAGTGCAATAAAGAATCCCATGAATGTTGCACATCATTAAAAAATGACGAAGGTAATTCTCTAACCACTTTTTTACCCTTTCTATCTATCCATGAATTTGTAGATGATAGGCTATAGAAGGAGCCAATTTAGTGCCCATGGATCTCAATTTTACCTACCAAAAGTTACTCATGAACTTTGAATCTCTGTCATGAACAATCACCTACGATAATCCATGTAATCTAAAAATTTGCTCCATGAATTGACTAGCCACTTCTGAAGCAGTAAACCAGGTCTTGGTTGGAATGAAATGGGATGCCTTTGCTGAGTTTATCCACCACTAAATATATACTATTCCATACCTTTTTGGTATAGGTAAACCAATAATGAAGTCCATGGTAATATGTGTCCACTTGCCGGCAAGAATAGGTAGTGGCTATAACAAACCACCTTGCTTATAGGTGATGTCCTTATTTTGTTTATAAGGCATATGCTACATAATAGATTCTTAACATCTTTTTGTACTCCTTTCCAATAAAAGCTTTTTCTAATCTTATCATAGGATTTAAAAACTCCAAGATGTCCAACTAAAGGAAAATAATGCAACTCCTCCATATTTTTTTGTGTAAAATAATAAGTAGAGAGAATAACAATCTTGCCATTTAACCGAATTAGACTATTTTTAAGGTGATAATGTGAGTTTTCCTCCATGAGACCTTGCTGTAATTTTTGAAAAACATGGTTGAGCTTTCATCCAAAAGATAGACATCTTATAATTCTTCAATCTAATCGCTATGTAGCTCAGTCATAGCTGAAACTTTATATGCCCACATACCAGAAAGAGAATCATCCACAACATTGTTTTTTCTCCTCGTATGAGTAATGTCAAAATCATAATTTTGCAAAGTAGCTACCCACATACACTACTTAGGAGTAAGATGGTATTAAGTGAGAAAATACTTTAAGACCCTATGATCACTTTGAACTCTAAATTGACTGACATACAAATAATGGTGTTGTTTCTTTATTGCATGTAAGATAGCCAGCATCTCTTGGTCATAGACATTCATAGCCATTTTCTGATCTGTAAGCTTATGACTTTCAAAGGAAATCACTCTTTGCTCTTGTAACAAAACAACCCCTATGCCTCAGCCACTGGCATCACACTGTATGGAAAAACATTTCAAAAAATTTGAGCATACTAGAATAGGAGCAGAAGTAAGGAGTTACTTTAACTAATTGAAGATACTATCTACAAGTGCATCAAAAAAGAAAGCTTCCTTCTTCAACCAGTCAGTCAAAGGAGCTACAATAGCCACAATATGCTTAATGAATCGATGATAAAATGAAGATAGACCAATAAACCCTCTAAGTGAAGTAGTTGTAGTAGGTGTTGGCCAATCTTTAACAAACTACACCTTCTTGGGATCAGCCTAGATACCTTTTTCATTGATGATATGGCCTAAGTATTCCACCTCACTCTGCATGAAAGAGCATTTATTCTCATTAGCAAAGAGTCTTTGATGCCTCAATACATTAGAAATATTTCTTATATGTATTAAATAGTCGTGAAGAGGTAGTTGGAGCATTAGTAACTCCAAATGGCATCACTAGAAAACATTATAGCCCTCGATTTGTGCTAAAGGCAATCTTGATTGCATCATCTGCTCGCATACGGATTTGATAATACCATGACCTCAAGTCAATCTTTGTTAAGAATCTAGCCTCCTTAAGCTCATCAAGTAAATTATCAATTCTAGGTATTGGATACCTATTCTTCATAGTGATCTTATTTAGATCCCTGTAGTCAATACACATTTTGAATGATTCATCTTTTTTCTTCACTAACAAGATTGGAGATGCATAAGGTGAAGAACTAGGTTTAGTGAATCTCATTTCAAGAAGCTCCTTAATTTTCTTGGCTACTTCTTCACGTTCACACTTTGACAATCTGTAGGGTGTCTTATTAATTAGCTTTGAGTTGAGCTCCAAATCAATAGAGTGATCTATTGCTATCTTTGTTAAAATATTGAGAATGCATACTATGGAGGATCACTGATGAGCAAATAGACAATCATAATGAGGCAAAAGCATTGACAAGGAAGAACAACTAATGTTATCCAAGCATAATGCAAGTACAACTGATTGATAATGATTGATTAAATGAGTGTGGGGATGAGTGCCTTTTATAGGCTTACAATAGGTGGTATTGGTAGGTGGAGATAGGTGGAAAGGGACCATGGTATTCAACAACCGTGGTTTTAATAAACCGTGCATACATGACCTTGTCTAAGGCTTTATTTGCAGTTTCTTTCTTTGCCTTGTTTGTCCCATACAAAGAGGCTATGGTGGATGTGATTGCACATTTCTCAACACCCCTCCTCAATCACAACCGTAAAAGACATTGAGTATACAGAGGCTGTTGTGAGTAGAACCTTGCTAGCTGTAGACATGGAAGAGACAAAAATAACCATACAAAGCTAGAGGCTGTTACAAGGCCTCACTAAGTGTGTAGAGGCTGTAGTGTGCAAAGGTTACTTGAGGAGTTTGGGAGCTTATGGTGGGAACATAAGGCAAGTCCACATGTTGAACTTTAAAACAGTCTATCATTAGAAAATGAGCTACAAAAGAGGGACTGGTGAGTCTTATCCTTTTGATGTTGGATTTCTAATTCTCCTTCTTCTTCAATGTTGTCTTCATCTTCTTTGACTGTAGCAAGATGTGCTCTTTGAAACTTTTTCTTAGCATAGCAGAATTTCTCAATATGCCCACGTTTCTTACAAAAGTCACAGACTACGCTCTTCTTCCCTTTCACATAGAGGAGCTGTTGGTCTCCTCTTGGGATGCTTGTTTCTCCTTTTTCCTTGACTTCTTTTCCTCTTCCAAAAGAGAGGCTTTGATGTCCACAAGCTTCAGATTTGGCATGTTGATTAATGTGGTAGACACATTATCAAATTTAGGCGGAAGACTTTTGAGAAGTACTCCAATGCAAATGTCTTCATCCATCTTCAAGTTGATTCCTGCAAGTTGTGTCAACAAGCTTTCCATATAATTCAAATGAGTTGCAAGTGAGGTATTACTTTGCATGTCGAGCCTAAAAAATTCCATTAGTAAACCGTATTTTGAGGATTTGGAATGAGCCCCAAATAAAGTTTCTAATCGATCCCATGTCATGTAAGAGGTTTCGCAATCATCAACATGATGAATGTAGCTGTCATCAAGTTCGAGCTTGATAATAGCTTGAGCCTTATCATCATTTTTATCCCATACAACTGAAAGTGCAGCTTCCCTTGGTTTCTTCTCTTGACCACTTGTGATTGACCACAAGCCTTTCTTCATTAGGATCAATTTGATCCTAGTTTGCCATGTATGGAATCCAGCGCCATTGAATCAGGATGTTGGTGAATCCTTGCCCATTTTGAGATTTGCAAGATCAGCAACAAATTAGCTCCAAAAAATTCCAGTTTCAGTTGAGCACAAGTGTTAAGAATCATTAGGTGATTAGTATCAAGAGATACTAGGCAATTTAGTGACTATGATGCCCTTGAAGTTGAAATCTTCAAGATCTGATGCAAGTTCGAGTCTTTCCCTCCTTGATTTGATGCTGGAGTTGCAAAAAAAAAGTTTTGATTAGAGGCAAAGCTGATTCTGTTAACTGACATTAGTGCTAAGAGCACTAGATGAGTGTCAATGGACACTGTTTCTTGAAATGCTTGAGCATCTTGTTAAGATCTTCTTTCCTTGCTTGTTGACTGTTGAAATGACTTGTTTTTTGGCTGATTTTTGTTGTTTTTGAGAGCTGAATGGTTGATTTTATGAGATGATTAATTGATTTAGAAGTGGTTTGAGAGTGTTTTGGATGGTAATGATTGTGTTTTGGAAGATCATGATGTTTGTTGGTGGTTCTGTGATGTTCTGATAGATTCTGATTGGTTCTGTATACCTTCTGTTTTGCTCTGTTTTGGTCTGATTGTCTTCTGTAAGGAGGGAAGGAGTATTGATTGATGAAGAATGAGATATTGTGAAAGCTTATTGAATGGTTTGTGAGAGTTTGGAATGGTTTGAGAATGAGTTATGTAGTTTTGATGACCTTCTGTAACCTTCTGTAGGTCTTCTGTAGAGCTTCTGCTTCTGTTCTGCTTCTGTTCTATTCTGTACTGTAGCTGTTCTGGTACTGTTCTGTAGACTGTTCTGTATGCTTCTGTAAGTGTTCTGTGGAATGTATGTGTGACTTTTGGAAAGTTTTCTAGCCTTGGAAAGAGGTGAATACAAGTGCAAAAGAGCTGAAAGAAGTGGAAGAAGTAGCTGTTGAAGACTCAAGTGAAGACTAGAGTGAAGTGACAGTAGAGAGCTATGAAAGGACACTGTAGTGGCTCTGATGACTCTTCATATCAGACATACCTCTTGGGAGGGGTATCCACGACCTAAGAGTGATTATTGAGAGTGATTTTGAGAGATTGTAGTAAGGATATGATGTATTATTGATGGAGAGAGAGAGAAAGAGTCAGAGATAGCCAATTCTACTCAAACAGAGTGATTGTATATGAGAGATTGAGAGAGAAGACTATGAAGATATTGAAGATGAATACTATGTGATGTATTTCCATTCAAAGATGGTGTACTTATTTGCTTTCTTTGTCCTATTGATGGATTTTGTGAAGATATTGAAGAATATGGTTGATTCTATTAAATCCGTGGGAGATCTACATGATGTTGCATGAAGATTTGTTGTGCCTGGCGTTCTTTTCTTCATTCTGATAATATGAAACATGATAAACAAGCTTGTTGATGTTACAAGATAGATTTTCTTGCAAGAGAATTCCCTTTTCCTTGGTGTTCCTCTCGAGGCTCCATGTTTTTGGTGCGCAGCCGGGGAATCTTGCCAACAACAAGCACCGGAAGAGGCTGAAAATGAAGGAAATGGCATTGCCAAGAAGAGAAGAATTCAATGGATGTTTGTAAAGTTCCTTCTTCCACTGAAGAGTTCAAATTTCTCATAATCAAAGCCACTTTCCACAAAAACTTCATCCCACAATGGCGGAAACACATCACCATCATGATGCATGCTCTATGTGGTGGACAGTTTCCTCTCCCTGTTGAAGCAGCAGAAACTTGCATCTTAGTAGCAAACTGTTTGGGAACAAACTAAAGAGCAGAAACCGAGAGAATGACCATCCATGGAAGATTTGGCATTCATTGAAAAGTTTCCAGACAACATCAAGTGGGAGATTGTGAAGAGGCTTCAGGAGTCTTGGTCTGTAGAGGTTCACAGGGACAAGAAGGAAAAGAGTTGGAATTTGTTCGTGGACGCTCAACAACAAGATACATGGGATGCTTGGTGTACTGATAATCTTCTGTTTGTTCAATTAGCAACTCATTGGAAGTTGGTAGACAGAGTGTTTTTCACAACATACACTGTTGAAACCATCAGAAGCTGGCATTACTATGATGATGGCACCACCACAATGCTCAGATGTATGCATTTTGACACCTTCAGAACGGAATACCTTCCTTTGTGCAGTGGCATGAAAGCAAAATTCAGGGATGTTGAAAAGAAAGAAGTAGAAGAAATGTTGGCAAGAGAGTCCTCCAGAGACTGAAGTCTTCTGTTAACCCTCTGTGGAGCACTAACAACATAGTGGAGCCAACCCCCTGATGAATGACGCAATAAAGAGGCAAGCATTAGAACGAGTCCAGAGGTACGTGAGAAGAGAGAAAGCAAGAATCAGAGCCGAGAGCGAGCTCACAGCAGAAGCCGCCTTTAACGCCCTTGCGGAACTCTTTACAGAAGTCCCAATGGCACATCAAGCCCTTCCTCCTCCTGCTGGAGGTCCACTTCCAAGCCAGATCCGTCCTGGAAATATTGATGACAAGCCAACGAATGTAGTTCCATTGCCAGTTTTTAAGGGAGAGTACAATGAAGACCTCGATCTTCATGTAGCAAAGTTTATGGTAGCATGTGTGGCTAACAATGCTAGAACCCCTAAGCATTGGTTAGCAATATTCCCCGCCACTTTTAAGGGTGCGGCGTTTCAGTGGTATGAGAGACAAGCAGCAGGAACTTTTGGCACATGGGACGACCTGAAGTTGGCCATCCTCACTAAATTCAGGCGTGAAGGTTTTGAAGAGCGGATGAGAGAGGAATTTATGAACCTAAGTCAGTCTTCTGGAGAAAGAGTGGAAGCTTATGTCTCACGAATGGAATCCATCCTGAAGAGATGGACTAACCATAATCTAGATGATGGCATTCAGAAGGGAGTGTTTCTCAGAGGATTACAACCAGAAGTCCGTAAGTTTGTGGAGCTGCAAAGACCAGCCACACTGCAAGCTGCAACAGAAGGAGCAAGACTGTACGATGAAGTGGAAGCTAGATTGGCGATGAATACAGGAAGAGGAGTCCTACCTCCTCTGATGCCAGGAATGATGTATCCACCAAATGTAGTTCCAGGGACTGTCCCCTACCCTTACCAAATGTAGTTCCAGGGACCAAATCCACAGTGGCCACAATCCATGCCTCAAATGGTGGTTCAACCACAACAACAATGGTCCCAACCAATTTCCTCAATGCCAAATCAGCAGCAACAGTGGAATCCTACCAACTGGAGCCAACAGCCAACAGTTCAAACAGGAGCTCTGAATCAGAACCAGAACAGAGACCCCTCTGTACCAGCCCAACCCGTTTATGCAGTGATTACATAGACTCCTCAAAACCCTCCTGCCAGTACGTCGGGAGGAGAAAGCTTGAAGGATTATTTATCCAACTCAGTTGCAAACATCAAAAAGGAGTTGATGGATGTGATTACAGAACAACTACAGACGTTGAAAGTGAATACCGCTAGCATATCCAACGTTGCAAGAGCAGGAAGAGATGTGATGCGGTCAAATACTTGGTGTGGTAAGTATCATCAAGCAGGCCATTTAGCCACTGAATGTACACGAAAACCAACCATTCTTGGAGCCTTCTGTTCCTACTATTTGCGGAAGAACCATACAGAGGACATTTGCTCTCTGAAGGAGATGCATGATAGGAGAAGAAAGGAAGAAGATGCAAGATTTAACTTGCTGGAATCCAAAATGACAACACAGGATATTGGACCCAAGCCTAGAGAGTTTGGTCCTAATTTCGGACCCAGAAGATTTCCTTTCCAAAGTTACAGAGGAAGACAGTCTGGCGGTGGTCAGAGATCAGAAGTGGAATGTTACAGATGCGGAGAAAAGGGACACATTTCACCAAATTGTCCAAATCCCAGAAGGTCAGTGGATTACAAGCCCTTATGCAGTCGATGCAAAGGAGAAGGCCACACTGCAAAAGACTGTCCAAGCCCAGCCCCAGTGAAAAACAGTGCTACTGATAGTCTGGCCAAGGCCTAAGAGCCTACCTCCAATTTAGTGGAATTGGAAGTTACTGCCATCACGCGTGCAAAGCAGAAGGAACCACCTATCCAGAAAGAAAATAACCCCCCTGCCAGAATAGTGAAGTTCAATCTTCCACCAGAAGAACAGAACAGAACAGAGCCTAACAGTGCCGTACAGAGCACTACAGCGCCATAGAGAGTTACAGAGACAGTTACAGAGGCAGGACCAGAGGTCCAGGAGACAGAAGAGGAGGAAGTGCCACAATTGGCAGAAGAAGCTCCTGTAATTCCTCTGTTGGAAGAAAGAGGAAAAATGAAAATGGTTGTTGCCCCATTTCCTAATCAGTTAGAGAAGCTAGTGGATCCTATTAAGGAATACGATCTGGTCAGAGATCTAGATACCTTTAAACCAAACCTCACATTCCGACAATTATTGATGTTGTCTCCCAGTTGCCGGAAAAGGTTCAAAAGTATATTGACAAAAAGACGTGGTTTAAGGATTGCTCCCTCAACAGCAACAAAGTCCAACAAGGCTCCAGAGCCTGTAAAAGAAGTGGATGTAGCTAACACCTTCCTAGATCCAGGTACTCCAGAGACTGGTGTATGGATAGAAGGTTGCTTCATTTCAAACGCACTGATTGATGGTGGTTCATCAGTAAACATTATGACGGATGTGACAATGAAGGATCTAGGCTTACAAGGTGTGCAACCCACTCAATGGCTCATCAGACTGGCGGATCAAAGTAGAATCAAGCCTTTGGGCATTCTTCCATATGTGAAGACTACAGTGGCTGGAAAAGATTATTGGCTAACCTATTTGGTGGTGAAGCCAAACTCTTAAGGTACATCCTATCCTCTGTTACTGGGCAGACCATGGCTTTTTAAAGCCCGAGCAAGGATGGATTGGTTCAAAGGAACCTTGACCTTGGGTAGAGGACCCAACAAAGTGGTGCTGAAACTGTATGGTTCTCAAAAAGGACATGGATCCATCTCCTTGGAATTATCTTCTGACTCCCCTAAAGAGGCTACAGATGGAACATCAGCAGACGAAGATGCTGTCAAACAGATCCTTCCCAAGAAAACAGTGGCACATTCCTTAACAGTGGATACTGTAAGCCGACTTCCAAAAGATGCCAAGCCATTATCAATGGGTGAATACTTCCTGCCTGAACCGGGCATGACTTCTGAAATCACTTCTGACAGTGAGATAGAAGCATGGATGTATTGCTCTCCCTATTACATGGCCATAGTAGAAACAGAGACACAGACAGGAGAGGAAACAGAGAATCTATTCTTCTGTTACAGAGCTCCTACAGAGACAGAAGCAGAAGCAGACGCAGAGACAGAGACAGAGACAGAAGAGGATGGATATGATATGGACGAAGAAGATTATGAAAGTGAAATGGAAGGGTCTATCCCACTTGAAGAGGATACATTTGAAGAAGAAGTTCCAGAAGCATCAGAAGTAGACGAGCTCATGCTATGGGACAGAATGGTGATGATACCATTTGGTCTGGTAAATGGATCTTCTCATATGCAAAACCTTTATAAGAAATGGATTAAGAAGAACAATTCGTCTTTCAACAGTGGCTCATGCCGTCCTAACCCATCTTTGCCAAAAAAAGATGATGATGATGCACCGTGCCAATAGGCATCAGTCCCACAAACCCAACAGGCTTTAGAGGGTCCCTGTTATGTGACATTCTTTGATGTGTCATCTTCAGAAGAGGAGTCTTCAAGTCAAGAGGTAATTAGTTTTGAAGCCAAACCCGAAACAGCTCTAATCCCATTTCAACATCTCAAGGAGCAACCTAAGTCTCCACCAAAAGAAGAAGTTGGTTCTAATGGGACATCAGAAGAGGATACCACTCCCTTGAAGGAGTCAGATCTGTATCCAGAAGCGGTCCGCGGGACCTTCATCCGTGAAGTAGAAGGTGAAAGGCAGTTAACCTTTGTGGATGCAGAAGGCATTGAACGCCACTTGAAGGTAGGTAGAAGTCTCCCAGAAGAGGAGTTGTCAACCTTGTACAACTTGTTGAAAGAGAATTTGGACGTGTTTGCGTGGTCCTACAAAGACCTAAAGGGGATTGATCCCACAATATGTCAACATCATATTGACTTGGAGCCTGATGCCAAGCCAGTACGGCAACGACAGAGGCGAATGAACCCGAATTATTCCACATTGGTGAAAGCGGAGCTGCTGAAGCTTCTGGAAGCCGAGTTCATCTATCCAGTGGCAAATAGTGAATGGGTTTCACCCATCGTGGTTGTACCCAAGAAGAATGGCAAATTGCGAATATGTGTGGATTTCCGAAAGCTTAATTCCAAGACGAAGAAGGATCACTTTCCTATCCCTTTCACAGACCAACTGTTGGACACAGTGGTAGGACATGAACTTTATTCTCTTCTGGATGGATTCAGTGGATACAATCAAGTGCAGATTGCGGAAGAAGACCAATCCAAGACAACCTTCATCACAGAATGGGGGACCTACGCTTACCGAGTGATGCCATTTGGGCTCTGCAATGCCCCTGCTACTTTCCAATGAGTCATGATGGCCGCATTTCAAAATCATCTACACGACTTTATTGAGGTATATCTAGATGACTTCTGTGTCTATAGTTCGATCCGTGAACACTGGGAGCACCTGGAACAATGCTTTGACCGATGCCGGGAGTATGGGATTTTCCTCAACCCTGACAAATGCATCTTTGGGGTCTCTTCTGGAGTTCTGTTGAGCCACATTGTCTCTGCACAAGGGATATCAACAGACCGTGCAAAGATTGAAAAGATCGCAGCTCTCACAGCACCTACCAACCTCAAACAGTTGAGGGGATTCTTAGGTCATGTGGGTTACTACAGAAGGTTTATAGCCCATTTTGCGACAAAGGCAACCTCCTTGCACAAGCTTCTGAGGAAAGATGCAGAGTTTACTTGGACAGAAGAATGTGACAAAGCCTTTCACACTCTGAAGCAGTGTTTGATAGAAGCACCCATTTTGCAACCTCCTGATTGGACGAAAGAGTTCCATGTACACACGGATGCATCTATTGAAGGGTTAGGCGCAGTCCTCTGCCAAAAGGGCTCCTCGAAGTTGGATCAACTGATCTATTATGCAAGCCGAAAAGTCACTGATAGGGAACCGAACTATACAGTGACAGAGTTGGAGTGCTTGGCAATGGTGTTTGCCTTAGAGAAGTTTCGCCATTACCTCCTATCTACCCACTTTAAATTTTATGTGGATCATGAGGCCCTGTCCTTCTTGATGAACAAAGCAGAGGTGAAAGGACGAATGATGAGATGGCTCCTTCTATTCCAGGAGTTCGACTTTAAGGTGATTACTAAGCCTGGTCGTTCCCATGTTCTGGCTGATCATCTATCGTGTATCCCACAAACTGCAGACGAGGAGCAAGATGATCCAGACCTCCCTGATGCTTCCCTATTCTTGGTAGAAATTGTAACTCCCTGGTATGCAGACATTGCCAATCTGCTAGCAACCCAATAGTATCCTCCTGGCATTTCTAGTCAGGAAAGGAAGAAGCTCATGCTGGAATCAGCCCCCTACACCCTGCTAGGCGATGCACTGTACAAGAAAGGCAAAGATGAAGTGCTCAGAAGATGTGTTGCAAGAGAAGAGATTGGGATTGTTCTGAAGGCTTGCCATGACGAGCCATGCGGAGGTCACTTTGCAGGAGCAGCTACAGCCAGGAAGGCTCTGCTAGCAGGATATTGGTGGCCTACCATTCACAAGGATGCCTATGATTACTGTAAAAGATGTGATGCTTGTCAAAGAATGGGGAAACCCACGAAGACAAGTGCCATGCCACTGCAACCTATCCTTCCTTTGAAGCCGTTTGAGAAGTGGGGCATTGACTTCGTAGGTCCAATCGATCCTCCTACCAGAAGGAAACAGAACCGATACATCCTTGTATGTACAGATTATGTCACAAAGTGGTGTGAAGCTAAACCCCTCAAGCGGGACGATGGTAACAGCGTGGCCCTGTTCATGTACGAGAATATCATCACCCGTTTTGGTAGTCCCTTAGAGCTGGTAAGTGACAGAGGCACTCATTTCCTCAACAAAGTCACGGAAGAGTTGACAGAGTTGTATAAGATCCGCCATCGCAAGTCCACTCCTTATTACCCCAGAGCCAACGGCCAAGTCGAAGTCACGAATCGCATCCTCTGCTCGATTCTGACAAGAACGATTGCCGCACATCGTCGTGATTGGGACGATCGACTTACAGAGGCCCTCTGGGCATACAGAACCTCCCATAAAGCAGCAACGGGATAGACACCTTTCCAGCTGGTGTATGGAACAGAAGCCGTTTTTCCGGTGGAATTGGAATTACCCTCTTTGCGAGTGGCTATCAAAGAGCATTTGGGGGACGATGATTCACTACAACGCCGTCTTCTGCACTTGGAATGTGTGGATGAAATTCGCAGGATGGCTCTACAGTGCATGGAAGCCATGCAAGCTCGACGTAAGGCTTACCATGACAGTTTCATCAAGCACAAGGAGTTCAAAGAAGGTGATTTGGTCATAGCCTATGATTCACGCTTTGGCAAGTTTCCTGGCAAGCTTCAACAGTGGTGGATGGGCCCCTATAAGGTACTTGCCATCAACCCTAATGGTTCTGTCCAAGTACAGACCGTTGATGCCTCTGATGATCCCTTTCTGATCAATGGATATCGCCTAAAGAAGTACTTCCCTCCTTGGGGATCTTGACAATTACGGACACTTGATCCTTTCCCTCGTTGGCGCGGCACTGTACTTCTTATGATGCTACTTCTGATAGCCGTTCTTCAGTCACTCCTGATGAAGTGGACGCAACCACCTGTCCCCTTAAACCCCCCTTCCAGCCTTGATCTCTTATCCTCTATTTTCCACCAGCGACAGTGGCGAGGTTGGTCTTGACACATGGTTTTTCTACCATTCCCTTGCTCAATTTGCAGAAAAAAAAAACGAAAAAAAAAACAAAACATATCGGTCATGGGAGAAAAGGACTTAGGTCCCTGTCATGCCGACTTATTCTTCGAGAAAAGGTGGAAACACCCTCGGGAATAGGGGAAAATAAGAAAAAGAAAAAAAAAACAAAGAAGAAAAAAAAAAACAAGAAAAACAAATCTGTTATGAGAGAAAAGGAAGCAATTCCCTGTCATAGCAGGCCTCGTTCCAAGAAAAGGTGGTAACCACCCTTGGGCGAGAAGCTGGCTGTGGAAAAGGTGGTAACACCCAGCAGTCCAGAAAGGAATTCATTAATTGTTATTCCCTGGATCCAATTTCGAAGCTGCCTCCCTTGGTACGCTGTGTCCTGGGACTCTCTGCAAAGTGACTACCTGTCCTCCAACAGACGACATGTTCCTGTCGAATACAATATTCGATGTGATGGCTACCTCCCTGGGTACGCCTCTTTAACAATTGATGACGCGATCTTCATCGACAACCAATCGAGTGATGTGAGCTTTCATCCTAACCGGATGGGGAAGTGAGTATGGGTTGCCCTCTGTAACTATCAACAGAGCGTGAGACAGAGGGTGGGGCGAGAGACCAGTCTTTTCCCTTCAAATCCAATGCGAGGTGAGAAGTGTGAATGAAGTGTTGCACGCACGGGATGGGCCTCTCAATGCACAAAGCACAATTTGTTTCTGTGCACTGCACCATAAGGCTCCCTTGCCTTCCTTCTTGCACCGTATGCCGGCACAGGGCGGGATGCACAGTTGCACCATCAAATGCGCACAAGGCATACAACCTTTGCACAAGTGACTGTGAGGATTATATCAATGGATTTCAGGAAAAGGCTGCCCTCCTGTATCTGTCAACAGAGAGTGAGACAGAGGGTGGGTTGAGTGTGACTGGAGTTTCTTCAAATCACTTACCGAGAGGTGCGTTTGAGGGACGTTACGACACTTGGAGTTAGGTATGTTCCACTTTCCCTGTGCACCCACGGGATGGGTCTTTCCCGTCATCACAAGTCATGCCACCCTGTTCTGTACACTACACTGTAAGGCTCCCTTGCCTTCCTTCTTGCACCTATGCCAGACAGGTTGGACGCACTACTGCACCATCAACTGTGCACCCTGGCATACTCCTTCTGCACCATTTCCCCCTTGTTGATTCCTCAACCGGGTATGCGATATGGGTTTCAATCCTTATTCCTCGAGTGATATTAGTCATGGGGCGAGTGACTGTTCTTTCATTCCAATTGAGTGACTATGAGTTGAGTGTAGTATCCCTCATCATCGACGAATTTCCTGTGATTCCTTCCATCAGCTACCTCCCTGGGTGCTGTCGCGTGGTCCCTGCCATGACGGACGTGTGCCAAGAAGATGCCTTGGTCCCTCCAGCGCCAACAACCACACTAGACGTGCCATCGACACTCAACCTTGATTCTTGACGAAACGGGCCAAGTTTTTCTAACCCTCCCACTTTGGTTTCTTCGTGACGGTCATGTTTTAAGTGTGGGGACGTTAGTGGATGGTCTATGGCGTGGTCCTAGGTCCCTGTTGCTCGGTTAACCCTATCCGTTAAGGTCTTAAGTGTGGGGACGCGTCCCGGTTATGTTCCACCCACCCTTGGGGCTGTTTCCTTGCAATTTTCCTTCATTCCCTGATTTTGAGGTCCTTCCATGTGACTGCACCCTACGTTCACCAAAGTCCCAATCCAACCTTATAGCCCTGTTCCCCCCATTGAACTGATCGTTTTTCCTTTTTACCTACCTTTGTTCCGGTGCACGGTTTTCAAGTTATTACTTTTTGAAGCATTTTGCGCAATTTAGCCGGTTTTCCATGTGAACGCACTTTTCTTGCTTCGGAACCATGCTCTAACGTCATAACCCTGACCACCACTTTCCCCTTGACATTTTTCCTTTTTATTCTGCATCATTTTGCTACATGGTTTGTCCAATATTCATTTTTCGGTTTTTTACACATTTTTCATGCGTATTTTTGACATTTTTCCATGTGAACCTGCCCTATTTGCATCGGAATTCCAATTTGATTTGACAGCCGTGTCCCCTGTGCCTCCCCCTACCTTTTTCCTTTTTTCTCCACCCTTTTTTGACTTCCGGATTTTTATTTATTAATTTTTCAATGCGTTTTCGGGTGTATTTTTGGAGTTTTTCGCATATGAACCCCTCCTATTTCCACCGAAACTGCGTTTTAATGTGATAACCCTGTGCCACTCCTTCCTGCGGACATTTTCCTTTCTTACTGCATGTCATTCCGGTGAATGGTTTGTCCGATATTAATTTCTGATTCCATTTTCGGGTTTTTTTTTGGGTTTTTCCCATGTGAACGCGTCTTCTCTCTGTCGGAATCCTGTTTTGATGTGATAGGATTGTCGCGCACATCTTTCTGCATAGTTTTTCTTTTTTCTGCACCTCATTCCGATGCATGGATTTTTCGATATTAATTTTTAATTGCGTTTTGTGGTCCGTTTTTTCTGTTTTTTGCACGTGACCGCCCTTTTTCCCTCCCGGAATCTCCGTTATATATTTTTATTGTTTTCTCCTTGTCGTCCTGCCCACTTTTTGTTTTTACACTATTTCGTTTTGATGTCCGGATTGGGAGTTATTAATTTTTCTTTATTTTTACGTGTATTCGCGCGCCCGTTTTGCGCGTGAACGCGCCCTTTTTCAATTTTCCGAGTCTCCACGCGCCCCGGTCGTGTCCGCATAACCCGTACCGTCATCCCAGCGTCCTTTCAATCCCGTCACGGCAAATTTTTTTTACCCCGCCCCGTGCACGTGCGCGGGACGGGGGTACGCGCCCTTGTCCCTTACCCCCCTATTTCCCTTGTCCCTACCCACCCCTTACCCTCTTGACCCCTACCCAACCCATGGCCCCCCCATGTGCCCCCTCCCCTATTACCCCCATCTCCCCACCCCTTCCCTCCAACCGCCCGACCCCTTCCCTCCAACCCCCTCCCTCTCCCTCTTCTTCCTCTGTACTCCTCCCTCTCCCTCCTCCTCCATCTCCCTCCTCCATTCCCTCCCTCCCTTTCTTCCTCCTTTCCTCCTCCTCCCTCTCCACCCGCTTCTCCATCTTCCCCCCTCCTCCTTTTCTTCTCCTTCCTCCCCTCTCCTTCCCCTCCTTCCTCTCCCTCCAGTGCAGGTCGCCGCCGTCAGACGCCGTCAGGCGCCGTCTCCATGCCCAGGCGCCGTCAGACGCCGCCGGACCGCCTCCAGCCCTCCTCGCCGCCGCCTCTGGTTGTCGGTTGCTGCCCTCCTGCCCCGTCGCTGCCGCCTGGACCGCCTGAGACGCGCCTGCCCGTTCGGCCGTGCCCCCCCGTTCGACTGCCCCCCGGACCGCCGCCTGTCGCCGCGTCGCCGCCGTCGCACCCCAGCCAGTCGCCGTCGTGCTCCGGACCGCCGCAACACCTGCAGACCTCCTCGCGCTGCCGCCTGCGGACTCCCTCCCTGCCGACCTCCTCAGGCCACCGCCTGCGGCCTCCCTCCCCGCCGCCGCCAGTCGTGCCACAGTCGGGTCGCCGCCGAAACCGTCGTCCGCTGCCACCACCACCTCCTCTCACCACCACCACCTTCTCTAACCACCTCCTCCCCTAACCATACTAAGGTTAGTCACTAACCTTGGTTAGTTAATCACTAACCTAACTAGGACTAACTAGTTTAACCTAAACCTAACTAGGATTAACTAGGACCCCACTAACCCTAGTTACTAACCCTAACCCTAGTTACTAACCCTAACCTAGTTGACTAACCTAGCTGACTAACCTAACCTGACTTGATTTAGTTAGACTAACATGACTTCCCAGACTAACCAGACTTACCAGACTTATTTCTACCTGACTTATTTGATTAACATGATTTATGAGATTTAATTAATTTCTCACTTAATTTTTCCATTTAAATAAATCAAAAAATTTCTAAAAATTCATTTTGTTTTTTTGCCAAATTTTGGAAATTTGTCCGCTGGAAATTACTTACCCTAAAATTTCTGAAAATTCAATATTTTCTCATTTAACCCCCCAATTGCCAATAAATGTCAAAAATTCATTTAAAAATAGTACAAAATTATAAAAAAATTCTAAACAATTCTCGCAAATTTCCCTCACCTCCCTTGCTCATTTTCCATTTATTCAACCATAAATAATCACAACTTAATACCAACAAAAACAAAAAAGATAAAAAGAATACAATTAAAAAAAAACAAATAAAAAATAAACATAAACAACCAACACAAACCAAATCCACACATCCGCTAAGGTGTTGTGTTTCTTGTTTCATCAGTGATCTTTACTTTTCCTTTACTGGATTCACTTCTTTTGGGAGACTCTCCTGTGCGCATTCTTGCATTACATACACACCCCTTCCAGGTATTTATTTTTATGTGCTTTATTTATTTTCATTTTCTCCTTAATCACAAATTAATTGTTAAAATGAACCCTTTAATTCACCCACAGTTTCCACGTGCATTCGCGCTATACACATATTTTTTTAATTAAAATAAACCAGCCGTTCACTTAGCACGCGCTACGTGCGCTAAAGAGGCACTTTAATTTTTTAATTAAAAAGAACCAGCCGTCACATGAGCACGCGCTGGCAAAAAAGCGCTCCACATCATCTTAATTTGTAATCAATGAATTGCATTTAGAGACCCAGTCGGGAATTGCAGTCCGGGACTCGAATAACTGCACCGCTTCACCTAATAATTGGTAATTTCATTTATAATAAGGAACTACCGTTTTCTTGCTAAGGTTTATCACCTAATAAAAATTCACCCATTTTTAATAATTTATTAAAATCAACCCTTCATTAAATTAATTCCCCCCTCACTGCACTTACTTCCTTTTTTTTAATGAGCCGTTTCGAGGGATGGGTATGCGCAGTCATTAGAGTTGTTTTCCATGGTCTAGTCTTGGTTTATCACAGATATAGTTTTGATATGTGTCGGATGTGGTCTTATTTTGGTTTACTGTCTTAGTTACGGTTACGGGTACGGTATGCAGTTTTTTTTCTTTTGTTGCCTGATACGGGGTTCTAGGTGTTTGTCTGATGCATCGCATGAAGCTTTTGGTCGCATTTGTCTCAAGGTCATGTCGAATTTTTTCTAGGATGTGGTTTACTTGGGGTTAGTTGGTCGAGTCACGTTTTATTGTTTGGTTATTCTCTTATCCTTGGTTTTTGTCTGTTGCTTTGTAGGCATTCTCCTTGATTGTCTGTGTTTGTGGTGTGTGTGTAACCATCTGAATGGCGCCTTCTCATGCTCCTCCCCCTATCCAGTACGTCCCACTAGTTAGTAGGGATTACTCTTCCCTACTTACTTTTGAGCCTCTCACGAAGGCGGGACTTGCTACTTTTGTGGCCACTCCTTTTCCATTGCTTCCAGAGGATCCGTCGTTATTTGATGAGTTCCTGGCCTCTTACAGCAAGAAGACAGGAGTAGTCCAGGGCATGTCTATGACTTTGACATCTCGAGGCTTAGGGAAGGCTCTGTCTTTACCCTTCAAAGGAGAACCTTTTGTGACCACTCGTCAGCTCTTCTCTAATGAAGAGATTCTAAAGCTGTTGTAGAAGCAGACAAGGGAAATCCTCGATGTTAAGAAGGTGATCAACTCTTCAGGAGTTTCCTTTTCTATGATCACTGATTCCGTATGGAAGACGATGTGTCAGTTCCTTCAGGACAGATTTATGCCTGCCAAAACGCTATCCCACTATTTGTCCAAAGAGCTTTTCACAGCTTCCAGGATGGTGCTGAAAGGAGTTGCTATTGATTGGAGCACTTACCTCCTCACCAAAATGGATCAGCATTTTGTTAAAGTCACCAGGGGTAATGTTACCAATGTTACATACGGATCATATTTGTCTGCCTTCTTGACCTATTCAGGTTTACAGAAGACTGTGCCTCCACCTTCTCCATCAGATCCAGTACCTCCTCCTCCACCTTCAGAAGAGTCAGAACCCATTGACATAGAGGATGATGATTCTCCGCCTCCCCTGGTCATACAGTGCAAACGCTTGAAGAGGGTAGCGGATAAAGCCCCTTCTGTACTTCCCTCAGTGCCTATCCCTGCTACCTGTGGCAGTGAACTCCCTGGGTATCTCACTTGTAATAACCTGTTCAGAGCACATCGAGAAGGATCCTTGGAAATCTCAGTTCCTTCCCTGCACAGTCTCGTCTCAGGAGATGCCATTTCTTTCCTCTGCAAGGATATTCAAAGCTCCATTGAGTTGTCAGTGACAGCCTGTGTTCAACAGCTGTACGCATCTTTCTATGAAGAGCTCATGCAGTCTAAGGACCAGTTGCATAAGGCAACATCTGAGTTAGCTTCTGCTAAGGATACCCTAGCAGATTTATTTAAGCAAATGGAACAACAAACCCAACTGGTTGCCACCCAAAGCGATGAGATTTCTTCATTGAAGACCCAGTTATTCGAGGCTCAGTCACAAGTTACTAGCCTTTCAGAAGAGAAGGAGAGGATGTCCAGAGAAGCACAGGAGTTCCACGCTATCTTAGATGACAAACTTTCAGCTTTACAGATTGCTAATGACACAGTGGCATCCCAAGCCTCCCAAATCAAGCAATTGCAAGATCAACTTGCACAGTCCCGCTCTGTTCCTCCAAGCCCTCATGTTCCATTAATTCCTTCTCTTTCACAGCAGGACTTGGCTGCTCTTCAGAGACAGGCTACTTTGTGCCCTCTATTCCAAGATAAAGTGGAAAGATTGCAGTCCAGAATGGACTTGTTATGGTCTACCTTTGAACAGTTCCAAGAATATGTCTTACCAGACCATTCTTTCTTTGTCCACTACCACTTACAGAAGTTGGTCTTCTACATGAAGCTTTCCACGATGGATTTACCTTTTCCAGAGGATGGCTGGAGTGGGGCTTGGTCTGCTGAGTTGTTGACAGAGGTAGTCAGAATGGTCTTTGAAGATTCTATCACACCAGATACCATGTTGATGTCGTACATGTATCTCCGAGGAGATTTGTTAATTCCAGATGAGGTAGATATGGCATGGTATGTGGGGGATGTGGTCTTACAGGCTGTTTTGTATGTCAATCATTTGGAGTTGCGCATAGCTGACATGTTCCAAAGTTATTCCTCCAAAGTGGCTGATTGTCATGATAATTCGTGGCATCCCATGATTGATTCGGTGGTCTTAAATCAAAGACAAAACACACCTCCTACCTTTGCCTAGAGTACTAACCAACTGAGGATGGATCTCTTAACCTATCTTTCCACACATAATCCGTTTGATGCTACCTTCTTTGATGCCTATCATAGATGATCTCTCTTAGGACTTTCTGTTCCTACCCTCCTCTATTACCAACAAATGGCTCACCGCTATGCTATATATATTTTCCTTTGTCAATCTAATTCCACAATAATTTTACCACTTCTTTTCCAACCTTCATCTTTTCCTCAAATTCCCATTTTCACTTATTGTTCCTTTATTGAGGATAGGGTATTTTCCCCTTCTCCACCTTGTCCTTCTCCCTCCATTAATGTACCCTCCACATTTCCTATTTATCAGTTAACACCGTTCCTTAGTGATTCCTTACAAATTTCTGCCACTCCTTCTTTAACCTTTTCTTCCTTTTATGATTTTTCCTATTCTTCCCTTCATCCACTTTCCCTTATTCCACTACCCTCTCCTAACACTTCCATATCTCAACCACCTCAGTTGGTTAGTGACTGTGAAGGGTTTGATAATCAGATTTCCAGAAGAAGGGGATGGAGTACAGATGATTGCCTTACAGGACCACAGATTAATTGGCCAATAATTCCAGGAGAATGGACAGCTTCCAGTCAAGCTTATCAGAATTATGTTCATTTTGCTCAGCAATATTCACAGTCTGCAGATTCCTCACTGAGATTAACTGCTCATTTTGCTTGGTACCTGGCGTATATGCGTAGGCACTCTCATAATGATTCAAAGCCTATTCTAAAGTTGTGCATGAATGTCAATGTTAGCATTGATTCCCAACAGCTGGAGATACTGTATTTTCATGCCCTCTGTTTGCCTAGCAGATACTTGGTCCTGTTGGAAAGGATGTGTTGTCTCCAATTTTTTCAAAATCCTCCTAAAAACTTTGTAGATGAATCCTTATCTATGGATCGATTCCAACAACATCAATCTTTTAAGAGGGATCATCTTCATTGATACCTTTCCAATGTATGGTGGAAGCTTTTAATGAAAAACTCTCTTTTTGAAGGAGTCATTCAGATGGTTTTGTTGTGTCTTAGTGTTTGTGTTGTGAGTTTATTTATGTCAAACAAACGTGGTGGTTTCCTATGGAATTTCGTGTACGAGCTACATTTTGGAGACTTGTGGTGTTGGGGTCGTGGTTGGAGAGTTGAAACTGATGCTGATGAAGCAGAAGCTAACTCTTATATCCTTTACAAATTTGTTGTGATTTTTAGTTTGATAAGAAGTGTTACTGTAAAACGGGTTTTCCTTTCTTTGTATTTTTCTATCCGAAACAGGTTATAAGTTGGGGTCGTGGTGGATGGATTCTTTTTTAGAAGATATGGAAGATCAAAGTTGAGCTTTTCCCTGAACTTGTATTCCCTTTTTCCTAGGTCGCGAGGACGCTTCCTTATTAAGTGTGGGGATATGTTGAGTGTTGAAATGACTTGTTTTTTGGCTGATTTTTGTTGTTTTTGAGAGCTGAATGGTTGATTTTATGAGATGATTAATTGATTTAGAAGTGGTTTGAGAGTGTTTTGGATGGTAATGATTGTGTTTTGGAAGATCATGATGTTTGTTGGTGGTTCTGTGATGTTCTGATAGATTCTGATTGGTTCTGTATACCTTCTGTTTTGCTCTGTTTTGTTCTGATTGTCTTCTGTAAGGAGGGAAGGAGTATTGATTGATGAAGAATGAGATATTGTGAAAGCTTATTGAATGGTTTGTGAGAGTTTGGAATGGTTTGAGAATGAGTTATGTAGTTTTGATGACCTTCTGTAACCTTCTGTAGGTCTTCTGTAGAGCTTCTGCTTCTGTTCTGCTTCTGTTCTATTCTGTACTGTAGCTGTTCTGGTACTGTTCTGTAGACTGTTCTGTATGCTTCTGTAAGTGTTCTGTGGAATGTATGTGTGACTTTGGGAAAGTTTTCTAGCCTTGGAAAGAGGTGAATACAAGTGCAAAAGAGTTGAAAGAAGTGGAAGAAGTAGCTGCTGAAGACTCAAGTGAAGACTAGAGTGAAGTGACAGTAGAGAGCTATGAAAGGACACTGTAGTGGCTTTGGTGACTCTTCATATCAGACATACCTCTTGGGAGGGGTATCCACGACCTAAGAGTGATTATTGAGAGTGATTTTGAGAGATTGTAGTAAGGATATGATGTATTATTGATGGAGAGAGAGAGAGAGAGTCAGAGATAGCCAATTCTACTCAAACAGAGTGATTGTATATGAGAGATTGAGAGAGAAGACTATGAAGATATTGAAGATGAATACTATGTGATGTATTTCCATTCAAAGATGGTGTACTTCTTTGCTTTCTTTGTTCTATTGATGGATTTTGTGAAGATATTGAAGAATATGGTTGATTCTATTAAATCCGTGGGAGATCCATGAAGATTTGTTGTGCCTGGTGTTCTTTTCTTCATTGTGATAATATGAAACATGATAAACAAGCTTGTTGATGTTACAAGATAGATTTTCTTGCAAGAGAATTCCCTTTTCCTTGGTGTTCCTCTCGGGGCTCCATTGTTGGTAAATAGCTTGAATGCTTGCTGAAGATTGAGTGCTGGAGCAGATTAGAGAGTCAATGACTTGATTTGAGCCACAGGAGTGAGAGAAGGAAGTAAAACAAGATCTTGAAGCTTGATAGCTATGGAGTTTGCATTAGGGTTTGAGGGGGCACCCTGGTTTTTCACCTCCTGTGAGCTGAATACTTGATCATTTTCAAAACTTTCTTGATAGAAATGAAGCTTAGGAAGTAGGCTATCAAAGCCGTATGATGCTTGTCAGCATCCCGATGTGTACAGGCAAGATTCAACGTACGAATAGCAGAAGGCGCAATTTGGATAGCGCGCTGTTGCAGACGCAATACTGGAGCAGAGAGACAGCAATGTTGGGCTTTAAAGTGATAGGGAGGAGCTCCCAAAGCAAAGGAAGAGTTCTCCAGAAGAAAGTATGAGCTAAAATGGTCCGGTTTGAGAGATTCAAGCCCTCCATTGAAGATGGGTAGCTATGGAGGTAGGTGAGAGATTCATGGAAAAGTGAAGGGAGCTAGAGATTCAAATTGGAATGACTCAATTTGTGGGCTGATAACTCCTCGACTTAAAACCCGCTTTGATACCATGTTAAAATACTGAGAATGCATGCTATGGAGGATCATTAATGAGCAAATAGACAATCATAATGAGGCAAAAGCATTGACAAAGAAGAACAACTAATATTATCCAAGCATAATGCAAGTACAATTGATTGATAATGATTGATTGAATGAGTGTGGGGATGAGTGTCTTTTATAGGATTACAATAGGTGGTATTGCTAGGTGGAGATAGGTGGAAAGGGACCATGGTATTCAACAACCGTGGTTTTAATAAACCGTTGCATACATGACCTAGTCTAAGGCTTTATTTGTAGTTTGTTTCTTTGCCTTGTTTGTCCCATACAAAGAGGCTATGGTGGATGTGATTGCACATTTCTCAACACTCTTAGGAGGCAATGAAGTAGGTACTTCAAACAAGTTCCTATACTCCTCAAGAAGAGCTTTCAAAGCTGGATGATCTAATGAATTTTTGGATTAATATTCAATCTCTTTGTTCATGTGCAAAACAAAAATCTATGAGTGCCTCTTGTACTCCTTGAGTTGTTGAATAGTGATAAGCTGAAAATCTGATTTATTAGAGATTCCCTGTAAATGGATGAGTTGTCCATCAAAGATAAACTACAGCAATGAGACATCCATGGTAATTTTTCCCGATGTCATCAGCCAATTACACACAAGTACAATAACTATGGGTCCCATTTTTCCAAAGTAATCAGGTGTTCTACTTTTGCTTCATAATTTTCAGCCAATTGTAAAGAAACCTGTGGACATATTTGAGTGTTTATTTCTTCTTCACTATTGGCTAATTGAACTCTTATGGGTTGTTGTAAATTAGTGGAAAGACAATTCAATTTATCAACAATAGACTTATTAACAAAACTGTGTGTATTGCCACTATCTATAAGGATAAACACATCCTTTCCATGAATATTACCCTTCATAAGAAGTGTATTGGGGCTCTTGGAACCTATCCAAGCATCCATGGAAATGGAGCAATTAGTGGTAGCAAGCGGCTCATCATGAATTCCTCCCGAATCAATCAAAAGGAAAAGTGTCCACTAGATTATAAAAGTTTTCTTGCCCAACTTTCTCCTCAAAATCCTTATTTTCAATGGTAGTTACAAATGCATTGACATTATCAGTGTTATCCTATGAAACTTCAAAGACTAACATACTATGGATCTTGGCTTTTATATTTTTGTATACACACTTTGTTGCACAATCAACTGTATACATTTCTCCACATTTAAAAAAAATACTTTTTCTTTCTTTTTTTGTAGAGGTCCAAAGGAATAGACTTTGGATTCACATTAGCTGAACTAGATCTAAATTTTTTGTCCCCTTGTTTAAGATCCACTCTTGGATTGATTACTATCCTAAAATTATCTTCAGGTCTTGACACTACAAGATATAGACCTTATAGCGACCTTTAAAGCGACGAAAATACAAACAGCAAAATTTGCCCCCGTCGTTGCAAAAAGCGTCGTTATTGACGACGCCATAGAATCATCGCTATATGCGTCGCAAATGCGATGCATATAGCGACGGTTGCAGACAATTTGCGACGTTCATAGCGACGCCAATAGCGACGCGTGCAGTAAATTTGCGACGCAAATAGCGACAATAACAGAGATTTTTTTTTTGGTGGCAGGGCAGCAAGCTGCCCTACCACATATAGCACTGTGTGCTGTATGAGAGCCGTATAAAATAGTTTCTGTACTACTGCATACAAAGCGTTTGCAAACAAAAAGAATGTATACTGAAATCATAAAACTAATACATGAAATAAATACATGATCGCATAAAATGCGACTGGTACAATCATGAAACGATATCACTAATACATAGAAAATGCCTACATAGATCGGGCGACTAAAAACTAAAGGTGTGTGAGCTCTAAGGATCCAAGGGCGAGCTACAAATCCTCGTTCCCCGAAAGCTCATCCCGCTGCAAAGGAGCATCAAACGGATTCTGCAGAAAAAGAAACAATATATCAATCCACCATACAATAATGCATTCAAATATCTCATGGTAACTATGGACAAGAAAGATGAGTGACTTACAGGGCCGCTGCATCTATACAATCGGTCGATCAATGTCCTGAAACCGTGCCTCTCTGCATATCGAGTCTCAAGGCCTTGCGGATTGCGATTTGTAACGGAGTACTGCAAAGAAAACAAAATGTTAACTGTTAGAAACATGATTGTCAGTATAAAGAATATCTCAAAAAAACAAATAAGCAAAACAAAAGAGAAACGTACAAAGTCCTCCAAATATTTCCTGTGGCCGCCACTCCCAAGATGATGCACCGATCCGGCCTCGATTCGTGCCCTCGCCGCCTCCCGCTGCTGACTCCAACGTCCTGGTGAATTTATAGCCTCCTTCCTCAGTCGGCGCCAGTCGTCTGCATCTAACCACTCGGGCTTTGGAGCCCCACTCTTGATTGCCTTGCATGCGTCAGATCGTCTATGTGACATGTATGCACACATGCAATCCATCATCCAGCCCGTAGAGAATCTATCCACTGCGGCTGGCACCGGGAACTCCTCGTGCAAGGATGCTACTATGTAGTCCTTGCTCCCCTCTGGTATGTTCCTCCAATGATCCAGGACGTTGTGCCGAAAAACTTGTTGGCACAACTCCCTCATGCGAGCCATCACCCTCCTCCCCTCATCATTCATGATGATGGCTCCTGACCTGCTATCCACTAGGTATCCATAACCCCTAGGAGTCTACCTAAGATGGGCCCTCTCCCATCTCCGTCCACGCTCCTGGGCATATCCAGGAGACCCCTGTACATCCGGTGTACCGACGGGGGTACCCTCTCCCGGAGTGCCACTCAAAGGGGTGCCACCAAAAGGAGTGCCACCAAAAGGCGTGCCATCTGCCGACGGCTGCGCAAAAGCCGGAGTAACTAGAGTGGACGTCCCCACAGGTGTGACAAATCCTGGAGGTGACGCAGCTCCAGCTGAACGACGAGACGGAGACACCACGTCCGTGTCTCCACAGCAGCACCCCCCTGATCCTCCTGCAGTCGCAGTCCCTCCCTCTGGCCCACCAAGTCGCATGCGTTGAGATCGTCTACTCGAAGCTGAAGCATCTGATCGCGCTGAAGCTGATCTAGCAGAGCGCCCTGACGAAGAACGAGACAGCTCCTAATCTGCCATCTCTTTGAATCTCGCGAGCTGATCTGGAGATATGCGTGCCATCATGTCCTGAAACTCCTCATCGCTCATCCCTCGACTCATCCTGAAAATGTCGATACCTGCACAGATAGAAAATGATGTTAGAATAATCAATTTAATCTATACAAAGCACATTAATATAAATCATTTTTGAAAAATCCCTCTTCAAATGCATATCTTATCTACCTTTATGAAAGATCTAAACAACGAATTGAGTAATACAATTCTCCAAGAATGAAGTATTCTATGGTCCCATGTTAATCTCCTGACACAACTCTGCATACACTGGAAGGTCGATAGACATCCATTTTTTTTCAGAATCTATTTCGAGAAATCTAGATGGACCTCGTCGAACTGTTGCTCCAGCTCCTCCAAGTACCACTTTGAACCACTGCACATCGAATAGTATCATGGAGAAGGTACGGTAATCCACCGTAATAATACTTTGCAAGTTCCCAAAATACTCCATCTCATCCACAACCGTGTTCGGATCCGTTGCTCGTCGTCGGCTCTCTTGCTCAAACCTTGCCATGACACCATAGTCCATTGTGGAGCGCATTTTGTCAATACGCTCCACCCGAAAATGCCGTCCGCGCGACCATGCTGCACTATATATTTTGTACTGCACATTGAAACAATCAAATTAGATGTAGCAAGCAAATTTAGATACGACACATTCTAAACCCCTCATTACCTTTGGACTACATCCCCTCGAAAACTCCCACTCCTCCATTGAGACCTCTGTCCCTTCGCTGGATGCTGTGGTCAAGGCTCCATGCAACCATCGTGTTGACATAAACTGTGGCATCTCCTCCATGCCTTCGGGATATCCAATCGGTCGGTGACGCATACTGCGTTGGAATTCAGCTCGCGCTTCCTCTCGATCTTGCCTTGCAATCTGGTACTTGGCGAGCCACGTCTCCATGGAGGCATGGTGCAACATACAAAAGCGATTCACCTTCTCTTCCATTGAGGCATCCATTCTTTTTTCTACCCCATTTCCAACCACCACATCTCCAGTCAGCCTATCATCGTCCTTCAGCGTCCATAGCATTTCATTGTCTGGTTCCACCGTTGGTAGTCATTATGAGATATGCACTAACGCCTCTGACACCAATCAACCTTCCGCCATGCTACCTTCCGGATGAGCTCGTTGTTGCACAAAGCCTTTCAGGGTTTTCATGAAGCGCTCCAAGAAGAACATCCATCGCGTATGGACAAGTCCAGCAATCTCCACTTCATCCACAAGATGCACAAGAAGGTGAACTTGTATCGTGAGCATGCTAGTGGGCAGGTATTTCTCAAAGAGACAGACCGTATCAACTACTCCCCGCCTTGCGGATTCAATAGAGGACGTCTTAATCTCTTTTCCTGTGAGATCCATTGCACCTAAGTCGACAACTTGTAAATGGCCCCGCGATTTTCTGGAGTTAGGCATCACGCGATCGCGATCGGTAGGACAAACTGCCACAAATGAGAAAGCATTAAGAATAATGGTCACTTTTCAAATTTCAAAATGTCCACGCTAATTAAAATCCATTCTGTTCACAAACCTGACATATCTTATGCCAATCATTGGATTTTAGCCCAGACATTTGGTCATCTTTAGAAAATACGGACCTGAGAGAACGCATCATACCCGTCGAAGTGCAGATAGACTTGATTACTTGCTTCACAATGCGCTCTTCTTTGGTAGACAAAACCCATGGAGCGCGAGGAAGCTGCACTCCCCCTTCAGTACTCGACTGCGGCCAAAGCGTCTCCATCTTATCTACCTCCTTTAAATCCATTCATGACCCTATAGTGTCTCTCTTTCCTGTGATGTGGTCCCATAGCAAGCTGCCCACATTTTTGAAAATATGCATGGGATCCAACAAGTGGTTGACCTGTAAGTGGGTCCAATATGGCAACTTGTAGAAAACTGAGAACCGTCGCATTCCATTTGGATGTGATTCCGGGTTTACTATTTTCAGCTCGTACCAGCTTGCAACGTTCATACGTGCTGGAGGTCATCCAAGAAAACCTTCCCTGAGTTCATGATCCTTAGGCAAGAAAGTGGCGTGTCCTTGATATACCATCTTCTTCATGGTTCGTGACCTTCGGGAGTCTAACGGTGGCCCACACAATGGACATGCATGATAACCTGAGGTAACCAGACTTGCAAGGCGATCCACGACCTAGTGAATACTTGATTGAATGAAATAAAATATAGATATTACCAGCGAGAACAAAGGTCTGCTCACCTGAGCACTCTCCCAATCCCGGAAAGTCATGCATCGTCCACATGAGAATGGCTCGAATGTTGGCTGACCGCCGACCATCGCGCCTGCTCATATCTTGCACCGTGACCCCCTCCTCCCACAAAATCTTAAGCTCATCGACTAATGGACGAAGATACACGTCCATATTTTTTACTTTGTAGCGGCCCGGGACGAGCAAGCTAAGGATGAGATGTCCTTTCTTTGTAGAAAGACATGGAGGGATGTTGTAGTTGACAACACTATAGGCCACACACTGTAAGAAGTCGAGCGCAGACCGAATGGGTTCACACCATCCATGGCGAGACTGAGCCGAAGATTCCTTGGCTCTCACGCAAAGCCTGGGAAGGTAGAGTCAATGTGGCTCCATACGCGCGAATCTACTGATATTCGTTGAACTCCATCCGTGGACCTATTCTGCACATGCCACGTTGTCAAGCTTGCCATGGCAGACGTGCGAGACATGTGGTTTATGCGGGGGATGAGTGGAAAGTGTCTGAGAAATTTTTGAGGGATTGTTTGCCCTTGCAAGTCCTGTCGATACCTGTGAGCACCACACTTTGGACATATCCCCATAGTCTCGTATTCATCTCGAAACAATATGCAGTCGTTGATACATGCATGGATGTTATCGTAGTCCATGCCAAGCTTCCGTAAAACATATCGTGCATCATCACGAGACTCAGGCATGGTGTTTGCAGGTGGCAATATATGATATTTCAATAACCTGAAAAAAATCATAAAACACCTTGAAAAAACACAAATGTTTGTAATAATACTGTTTAAAAAAAAATCAATGAAGCCTGTATGCAAGGTACCTGAATAACTCAGTCACACTCGTATCGCTCCAACCGTATTTTGCTTGCACACTTAAGAGTGCAAGCAATGTCTTCAACCGAGATACTCGGCACCCATCATATAATGGTATGGATGCTTCCTCTCTAAGCGGGTCAGATGTCTCAACATCCATGGGAATCAATGCATCGATCATTGCCTCCATCTCAGGCTCCAAGAAAGTAGGCAGGTCGGGAAGGTTGTCTGTCTCCTCTGGCATTGACGGTATAGATGGGCCTTGTGAGTGGTCGATTGGCTCCTTCAATCCATCCATCGCACGTCCACGAACTCTTCTAATTGGCCGCAAAGGGTGCACTCCCCCTTGGGTTGAGACATCACCCCCTTGGATACAAAATTTGCCAACAAGACCCAATCTTATTGTGTATGGTTTTCAATTAGCTTGAGAGTATAATGCATGAAAAATGCTAACTTCAAATTACCGTTTGCTGAAAATCCGCAATCGCCTATTCAATTATCTCAGATTGAAACTCGCCAAATCGTCGTACGTGTTCTATAGACAATCGGCGTTTTCGTCTAATTGCCAACTTGCATTGAGAGCAAGGACATGGGACACGCTGATTAAGATACGTCTCGCGATCTTGAACAATAAGACCTTCTTCGTTTGCCATCTTATCTACATTACAGCAAACGAGGCTTAAATGGATAGCTTTATGGAGATGTACGTCAAGTTGCAAGTTGACTATAAATCTTGCATTGTATATAGTAGTTGAGAGATTTTCCGATGTTATATCTCGGCCTTGTATCATGCTCAACGATTTGTTTGTCCCGGTAGATAATTATTTGTTATATCTCGGCTTTGAGTATAAGTAATCCATTTTAAAATTAATGCGCGCCATCTATGAAATTTTATAACTATAGTAATAAAATTTATTTCAATCAATTCTACTCATAGTCATAAGACCTGAGAGAAATTATCCTATACTCAATTTAAGGGTTTCTTCTTCTATAACAATACTTTTGGGTTCATTTTGATGAAGTACGTGGCCCATGGCAAAGCACATTGCATACCATTATCAATAAGTCTATTATCTTAAATTTCCTTCCCCTCCCTCTCCCTCTCTTTCTCTCCCTCTCCCTCTCTTTCTCTTTTTCTCTCACCCTCTCTCTCTCCCTCTCGTTCTCTTTCTCTCCCTCTCTCATTTCCTTCCCCTCCCTCTCCCTCTCCCTCTCCCTCTCTTTCTCTTTTTCTCCCTCTCCCTCTCTATCTCTCTTTCTCTCTCATTTCCTAAACAAGCAAAAAATAAAGTGATTTAAACATCCTCCAAGCAAAAGGGAGAGGGAGAGATACAATGCACTCTCCCTCTCTTTCTCTTTCTATCCCTCTCTCATTTCCTTCCCCTCCCTCTCCCTCTCGCTCTCTTTCTCTCTCATTTCCTCTCCTAAACAAGCAAAAAAAAAAAGATTCAAACATTAAACAAGAAAAAGGGAGAGGGAGAGAGAGAATGCACTCTCCCTCCTTCTCCCTCTCTTTCTCTTTCTCTCCCTCTCTCATTTCCTCCCCCTCCCTCTCCCTCTCCCTCTATTTCTCTTTCTCTTTCTCTTTTTCTTTCTTTCCCTCTCCCTCTCCCTCTCCCTCTCTTTCTCTCTTACTCTCTCGTTTCCTCTCCTAAACAAGCAAAAAAGAAAGTAATTTAAACATTAAACAAGCAAAAGGGAGAGAGAGAGAGAGAATGCACTCTCCCTCTCTTTCTCTTTCTCTTTCTCTCCCTCTCCCTCTCCCTCTCTTTCTCTCCCTCTCTCTCCCTCTCCCTCTCCTTCTCTTTCATTTCCTCTCCTAAACAAGCAAAAGAGAACGATTTAAACCTTCAACAAGCAAAAGAAAGAGAGAGGGAGACTCACCAATGAGATATGGCGAGCGTGGGTGGCTTCTCTTTGCAACGAGGGCTCCTCCTCTCCTTCGCGAACAACGGCGGCGGCAACAAGTCTCTTCCTCTTCTTCTCTCACAAAGCCTTCGCTCTCTCCCTCGCTCTCGCTCTCAAAAGGTGAAACAAAAGAAATGAAAACCGCGCTCGGGTTTCGGCCGCGTTTTTTTCCATGTGGTGTCGCTATTGGCGTCGCTATTTGCGTCGCAAATAGCGACGCCAATAGCGACGCAAATAGCGATGCCGATATCCGCCGTCGCTAATTGGCGTCGCTAATTGCCCAATTCCTTGTAGTGTGAAGCATTGAACAATGGATAAGTTGTCACTGTTAAGCTCCCACTCGGTGCATGATCGCTGGCATAAACATTGCTGATTTGTCTCTATTTTAAAACACTCCTTAGATATCCATAGCTAGGCTAAAATGAAGACTCCCTTCTATAATTTATTCCATAACATTCTTGTTTGCTGCCCTTTCTATGCAAAATGCATAAAAGAATAGAGAATACTTCATGAGGCAAATACTCCCATATCATGCCCAAAAATCATAGAAACTCAGAAATAATCATATGACAACATAGATCTACTCTACTTAGCACTAGAAATCAGAGAATAAGAACCATAATGCGTAAAGTATACTGTAAATAGAACATATACACTAAAAATGATGGTGCCAATTGCCAAATCCTTCAAATTTCGAAGTAAATCCATCATACATTAGAAGTAGACATCAGAGATCATTAGATAAACATTTTTGCAACTACCCAAAACTGCACTTCATGAAGCAGTGAACTTCATGAGACATATAAAGCTTGCTTCACACAGGAAATAACAATGACTAAGGTAATACACCATTCTAAGGGTAAATATAGTGTCAAAGCCAATGGCTAACACCTGGCATAGCCCGATGGATGTCTAGCACAACCATGACCCAAACCCTTGAATGATCCATGAAGTCAAAATGCCTTATCCAAAACTGACATACCTAATGTAAAAGATTATGCCTTACCCACAACCTTTTCTTTTCATGAATAAATGCTTCTATATTTTCAGATACAAAAGACTGTTGTAAAACAGCATAATGTTGAGAAAGAGTAAAAAAATTCATAAACCACTTTATGAGGTAAAATTGCATTTCCTGCTTTGTGAGAAAAAATTGTAGAAAGTTGAACCCAGCCCTCATCATGCTCATAAACAGCCCTCGGCTGCTGTCGCCCTCTTTTCACAGGAAGCTTTGAGATCTTTCTTTGCCTTGTCTTCACCATGGCCACATCACCTATGACATGATGTGAATCAGAGATGAAGAAAACGATGGAGTATGCTCGCATGAATTCACAGGAAGGCGTTGTTGTATGGGCGTAAGCGTCAGCACTCGAGCCTTCTTTGCCATACTTTGCCCTTTTTTCTCTAGCCTTACTTGAAAATGAGTTAAACTCCTTGAAAAGAGAGATAAGATAACATACTGAGAACTAGTTGTACTCATAGTGAGTTTGACATATGAATCTTGGCCCTTCAAATACACCTCATGCAACTGGAATTTTGTAGCTTCATACAGTTTAAGTACCAAAGGAACTGGAGTTAAATTCAGTTGATCTTCTAGACCATCACACCCAAATCCAAGGTTAAAAAGTAAAAGTCTTTTCAATATGAAAATAGAGTCTCCATAAGGCAAATTGCAATGACCAACTTTTAATGTCATATAGTGCCACCACTTCATGACGTTGCTTTGTATTTCTATCATCACCAAAAACAAGTCCAAAATACCTTGCACCTCATGAAGCACTATGGAAAATTGCATATTGTCTTTAGGAATTCCATAAGTAATGTATAAGATAACATCATCTCCCAATATATGATAAGAAAATAATGGTTCTTTTTTGTAAAGAATCAAACTAAGAAACCCTAAAAATAATCATTAGATTCAAAGAATCAAAAACTACTTTATGGGGTAAAATCCTATTACTTACTCCATAAGGTACTATTGTTGGAACTTGAATCAAATTCATTGCAACTCTGGATATATTGTGATCTTCACAGGATGATTCATCATAACTGGTTGCACTAATCTTCTTAATCTAAACCCATTCACCACCGGCTTAATTACTTCACCTTGCAAAGTAGCCAACACAAAAATTCATTGTCCAACATCCTTTATGACTTCATAAGGTTTAGTGTACGTCGTGTTGCACGTAGTGAAAGGTACGTCGTGTTGCACATTGTCGTATTGCTGCGCATTCAAGGTGTGAAATCCGTCCAAAAGTTGTGTGTGTGACATTTGATACTTTGTACATATTTAGTTGTTGTGTTTATACTTTTGTTCTCCGTGGGTAATAAAGTGAAGAGGGGTTTGGTGCAAGAGGAACTTATCCGTAATGCTCCGCTTGACATGTACGTTAAATGTGACATGCTTGAAGAAGAACATGGAGTTTTTGATAGATTGGTAACTCGAGATGTAGTCTCATGGGCTACACTTATTTCAGGATATGCTGAATATGGGCTTTTTGAGGAAGTATTAAACTATTTTAAAGAGATGCAGATTGAAGTACTAAACTATTTTCATACCCCTATTTGGCTCTGGCCTACTACTTTCTTCACAGACAGGACATTTAATGCATTGGTACAGTTCAGATGGATTGGAGTGGTGTATAGAATGGCTCCTTTCAAGGAAGGGACAGTTTTGTGCATATTTCACAAGCTGGTGGATAATTTGAATCCATTGGAGAGGGGTCTTTCTGGAGGGAATCACCAAGACAATGTATGTGTGCAATATTTACATGCAATGTATGTGAAGTTTGAACAACTTGTGTAAGGAATCCTTATGCTTTTATGAAGGGAATTGTATTTCTAGAGGAAGGAAGCAAAAGCATTAGGGAATGTTGGAAAAAGTAAGGATACACGGAGGGCTATTTTTGAAAACGGTTTTTTTGGGGGGAAAGGAGCTTAATGGAGAAGGAGAACAAAAAGCAGGAGAATTTGGGGCAAAGGAGGGCGCTATGCAGAAAAAGCTGAAGGAAGAAAACTCTGATCATCATCAGAAAAGAAAGAAAATAGAAGAGAAGCGGGACCGACAGTAGAAAATTGCCAGTTGATACAGAAACTGGAAGGCGGGATCTTCTTGTCGAATTCTATGCTTTAGAAAGGGAACAATGTATTCTGGATATATGGAAACCATCTTATGTTATTGTTTATGATCCGGACATGGTATTTGTTAGAGAAATGGAAGTTTACAAGGAAGAACTGAGGAGAATGGTTCACACCCAGAAGAAAAGCAGAAGATAGTGGACAGGAAGGTGTGATCCGTGCTTATCTTCTGGATTGTGAAGATACAACCAGCTCAACACTGTTATCCTAGGAACTATGATGAATGGTTTGAGTGGATTGAGAGTTTTACAGGTGCGCAGGATCTCCCATCAAGGTGGCGGTTCATATAATGTGTGAGGGTTGTTTGATGAAGAGACCGCGGACTAAACATCAACACTTAGATATACTGTTTAACAGACATCAGCCCATCAGTCTTCTCCATCGGAATTTTGACAGGCCCATCTGGGAGCATATAGAAGAGCATTGTGAGGAATCGCTTGGCTGGGTGGACATGGCGTGTTGAAGGCTTTTTGTCAGGAAAGTAGACGAATTGAGAGGAGGAGCTGATTGGAGATCAATATGTGCAGAATTCAGGTGACAAAAGAAAGGCCAGAGTTGTGGAGAGCAGGACAACGAAGGGAGAAAAAAAACGAAAGAAGTTGAAGAAGAGAGCTCAAGCGATTGAAGAAGAATTGTTCCCAATCCTGCTTCTGGTGTGAATCCTGGACACCTCACATATTTCCGCTTCAGTGGACGAGTTATGGCATTGGCCTTGATGCATCGGAAGAGGAGATTGACAGTATGAAGTGATCCGCGATGAAGGTAATGGTGACGGCTCTTCAAAGACGGAACGAAAGTTGTAGCTGAAGAAGACATTGAAGACTGTGTTGTAGAAAAACCTGCTGTTATGATGGAAACTAACGGGAGGAAGAGGACGCTGAAGTAAGAAGACGAGGATGTTGAAGCAGTTGGATGATGATTCTTCAGTCCTAACTGAAGGTAGATGAAAGGAAACACAATATGCGATGCTACTAATCGGCAAGTGGCTACACGAATCATGTCTGAGCATATGTATGAATTAACTCTATTGAACCTTTCCAAGAAGTTATCGGAGGCAGGGGCATGTGCGAGATAAATCTCTGAGTAGCTTGATTCAGGGTCATCATCAGGATCCCTTATCAACACACAACATAAGGATTTTATGGAACAATTGGTGTTGGGAAAACATCATCCAAATTGGAGATGTTCAAGCAGTATTGATGGTTGGGCTGTTTCAGTGAAAACAATACAAAGCCTATTCGAACCATAGGGTGGACTATTAGTAGGCTGTGGCATACTATTTCCATGGGCTGATTTTAGATGAGGGATCTGATCATGCAAAGGCAGCAGCATTCCTACAACTGTCTGAGAGTTCTTTAATGAAGAGCAAGAAGTTCTGTGCTGATTTCTGTGTGAGCACTCCAGCAACAAGGGCCCCTCCTCTATGGGGTGCCATGAAATACTTTTCTGAGAAGATACCAAAGGATGCAACCAGCAAAGCACCCAAACAAAGTAACAGCAGCCTTGAGAAGGTTTCATAAAAGATACCAAATCTACCAGAGTTTTCAGTGGCATTACAACCTGATGCCTGTGAAGACATTAAAAACAAAATCAGAGAACATTAGCAAAGACTTATTGCTCGTTTGACCATGCAATGTCATGCGAATTTGATTTCTGTATTGGGTCACAACTAGCACCTACTGATGCTTCTCAGATTGACATTCAATACTAAACCTCTTCAAAGAGGCTGGAAAGCCGGCTATTTCCTGCATTCACATGTATGTTGGAGTTTGTGATGTCTAGCATTAATCAGCTTTACGAAACTTACAAGAGTCATGTGTAGATGCCATAATCCATTCATATTGCAATGTTGTCATGAAATCTGAAGGATTAATTGACTTGTCCATGGAAGATGCTCCCCATAATCATATGCTTGAGCATACACTCACAACCATAAAACAAACTTGCCTGGAATTTGTTGCTATGTGAAAAATTGGACAATAGGATTATTCACATGTTGAATCTTCTATCTTGAAATTTGTCAAGGTCCTCCGTGGACGCGACTTTGCTTTCAAAAACCCTTCGACATCTTTGGTGAACCCGACGTGAAAGCGTCGCAGAAATTTTAGGATGGGAGATACTTCAGCATCTATTTCAGCCTCTTCTACAATTCTAGCTGCGTCCTCTACTTCAGCTCCATCAATAACTACTGCATCAAGTACTTCAACAGATGATCTAAAGTAGATTTTGCAGAATATGTCTATGTATATGCAGCTTTAAAATCAACAGACACAATTGTATATGTAGCAACAACAGCAATTGCATCAACAACAGTTGTCTCAGCAAAGGCAACTATGTTCGGAGCAGGAGAATGCAAACAACGCGACTAAGGCGATTGAAGCAGTTGAGAATGAGAAGAAGCTATTTGATGGCCGTAATGTTTCAGCATATTTGAAGACATATGAGATCAAGTTGGGGTTTTTTGGAGTTCCAGCTGGACTTATGAGTAAGTACTTCCTTCATCTTGTCACACCCGCCTTGAGGGCAAACGTGACTGATCTTTTTATTCAAAATTCACATTGGCAAGATTTTAAGAAGGCCCTGAAAGAAGAGTATTTCCTTGAGGACTTTGGGATGGCTATATGGCGGTCATTCCGAGAGTGGGTCTACATGCCAAACAAAGGTTTAGCTGCTTCAGAGTTGATACGAGAATTTGAAGAGAGGTATAGTCAGCTTGATGCCATTGAACAAAGAGCATTGGATGTTGAAAAAGTTGAGCTTTTCTTGCAAGCTGCAGATCCTGCTCTTCAGGAAGAATTGGGAGAACTTCTTGAGGATCGCACGAAGCCTATGGGACTTAAAACGGATTGGCAGGATGCCCATGATGTAGTCTCGACTTTGACCAAGAGGAGGATATGGAAGACCCGCCTACAGAATGGTTCTATGACACCGACAACGTCTTCTGCTCCTATGCGCAGCTGCTTCTATCCCTGTTATTTCTTCTCCTCCTCAGCCAGTTTCTTGGCCTATGCCAGTGCCTACTGTTTCCACTCCACCTATTCCTCCTGTTCCACGATCGATGCCAGCACCTTCTGCTCCAAAACCATCCGCTCCATCGCTGCCTACCTCTCTTGATGACATAATCAAAGACATAATGGATTTGACACTGGAGTCAGTTAAAGCGGAGTTGGTGGGAAAATTGAAAGAACGGTTTGCTTCGACTGCGCCTACTATTTCTTCTGGTGCTCCTACTGTACCTAGCAGTGCTCCTAGTGCACCTAGGAGAGATCGAAGATGTATTTGGTGCGATAGGTACAGACCATCAGCATTGCAGGGATTGTGAATCTTTTCAGGATGCAAGGAGGAAGAATTTGGTATTTTGGGGACAAGATGGTAAGATTTGGTTGACTGAAACAGGAGCTCCGCTTGCTACCAACTTTGGTAAAGGCGGAATGAAGAAGTTAGTGGATGACATGGCTACGCGTACTTCTTATGTGACAGCTAGAGGTGATGCTTTTGCATATGGAGTTCAGATTGAGAAGGGATCAGAGAATCAGTCAGCACTATGGACTTATGCTATGGAGACTGCAAATAAGGGAAAAATTCAGCAAACTGTTTTGACTAGTGCAGGCTCTAGCATCAGATCAGAGACAGGTTGGAATTCGCCTATTGACAGGTACTCTATTTATGCCTACTTGGCTAAGTCTCAGGGAGTAGATGTACTTGTTGAGGAGAAGCGTAAAAGGGATGAAGAAAATCCAAGTGCAGCTAAAAAGACTAGAGGGGGTGAGTTTGTTACTCCACTTACTGCAGGACCGTCTTTGAGACCAGGGCCAGAACGACAGTTGGAAGATGCTCAAAAGAGAGAAAAGAGACAAGAGCCTAGAGAGAGAAAGCAGCCAGGGTTTAGATTGATGTCTGATATTGAGACATCTATAGACATGAAGAAAATCTTTAATGACAAGATACTTGGCAGTGAGGTGACTTTCACTATTTCTGAGGTTTTGGGCATCTCGAAAAGAGAGTTTCAAGATCAGTTCCAAGAGGTCCTGAAGAGGAAAAGACATTGCATTGCCTACTACTGATACATAGGGAGTTTGGATTGGGGAGTTGGATGAGGATGAGGATGAGGTTATGGTTGAGAATGCTTCTTTTTTTCCGCAGATAGAGAAGAGGGTTCAGCATATGCATTATGTTGAAACTGATGAGCCTGTCTTGATACCGCGTAGTCACTTTTCACGGAGTCATTGGGCTAGGGCAACTACAAAGATGATGGTAAAAATTGGAGAGAAACATGTGCCTTATGTTGCTTTGGTGGATCATGGTTCAGAGATTAATCTCATAGTTCGTGGAGTTTATGAGAGTAACAGATGGCCTATGGATGTAGAGCATGGGTGGCGTATGAGAGCTGCTAATAACACTGCAGGTGATTTGTATGCTGCCTGTCCCAGTGTCAGGGTTTCTATTGGAGATGTAGAGGAGGATTTCCATTTCTTTGTGCAGGATTCATGCTCTTATCCCATAATTCTTGGATAGCCATTCATCACAGAGATGCGTATGGAAACAAAGGTAATGGATGATGGATCTGCTTATGCACGGATTCGTAGTAAAGATGGCATGAGAGCAGTTCAGTTTATGACTGTGTGTGTGAACTATGTTAGAAACAGGGATACTCTCAGAGATGCACCTTTGCCCACTGTGAGGGATTCGGGTTTTCATTAGGTACCGCCGTTTCGCAAGACGACGGTGGTACAGAGCAGAGGAGATTGGAGTTCTTGCCTCCTGGCAGCAGTGTTTTCTCCTCCGGTTTTGTTGAGATTTTAGCAAACAGTTCGATGAGCTATCAGAAGACTTCTAGGTTGCCTAGAGCTGCCAGGCAGTACATATGCAGGAAGGATAAAAATTTGAAAAATGCAGGAATTTTAGAGGATGATGAACACATAGATGGGATGTATGATGGTATGACTTGTGCAGATACGATGATAGAGATGAAGAATATGCTGAAAACTAATATGCAGAGTTGTCACAGTAATGTATTAGTGTAATCCCTGGACATGTTTCATGAAATTGCAGATTTTGTGTCACAGATTGAATCAGAGGCTGAGGTGATTCAGCAAAAAGTGTTGAGTGCTCAAGAAATTCAGCAAACAGAGTTTCCAGTTGATTATGATAAGCTTACATTCTCTCAACTAGGAATCAAGTTGGCTCTAACCACAACATACAATCTAGAGGGAAATGGGAAGAGTGAAAGAGGGCATCCGCCGATAGTGAAAGCATTAGCCAAAGCATGCAGAGGACGGATTGGAGAATGGCCGAGACTTCTATCATTTGCTTTGTGGGATGATCGTACAACTCACAGTGTTACTACAGGATATATGCCTGCAGAGTTGATGTATGGTCAGAAACCGGTTATGCCGACTAAGACTTGTGCTTTGACTTGGTCAGTTTTACCTTGGCAGGAGGATTTAACGAGAGAGGAGATTTTAGCTCTTCGGATTCGGCAGTTGGAGAGAAGACCAGGGGATATTCAGCTAGCTATTGACAGGTTGAAGGTTGCTAGACTAAGAAATAAGGACAGGTTTGACAGCAGGCATCGCTTGCGGCCTAGAGCAATAGAAGAGGGAAACTGGGTATTAGTCTTTGATAGCAGCCTTGAAAATTAGTATACTGCACTTCGGAAGATGGTGAAACGATGGTTTGGGCCGTACATAGTCAGACATGTCTTTGATAATGCAACATATGAGTTGATAGAATTGGATGGGACAATGCTTAGAGTGCCTATTGCTGGAAAAAGAATCAAGATTTTCAAGAAAAGAGATGATGAAGATTATGCATTGGAAGAATTTGCAAGAGAAGAGCAACGAGAAGAAACTCCAATGGAAGAGACAGATGATATGACAGATAATCTTGTTGACATACCGGAAATGCATAATGAAGAGATTGATCTGTTTGTGGATCTTGATGATAACGATCATGGGTAGTTGGCCCATCCGGAGATGCGCAGGATTAGAGGGGGTGGATGTCGTATTGCTGCACATTCGAGGTGTGAAATCCATCCAAAAGTTGTGTGTGTGACATTTGATACTTTGTACATATTTAGTTGTTGTGTTTATACTTTTGTTCTGCGTGGGTAATAAAGTGAAGAGGGATTTGGTGCAAGAGGAACTTATCCGTAATGCTCTGGTTGACATGTACGTTAAATGTGACATGCTTGAAGAAAAACAGGGAGTTTTTGATAGATTGGTAACTTAAGATGCAGTCTCATGGGCTACACTTATTTCAGGATATGCTGATTATGGGCTTTTTGAGGAAGTACTAAACTGTTTTAAAGAGATGCAGATTGAAGTACTAAACTGTTTTCATACCCCTATTTGGCTCTGGCCTGCTACTTTCTTCACAGACAGGACATTTAATGCATTGGTACAGTTCAGATGGATTGGAGTGGTGTATAGAATGGCTCCTTTCAAGGAAGGGACAGTTTTGTGCATGTTTCACAAGCTGGTGGATAATTTGAATCCATTGGAGAGCGGTCTTTCTGGAGGGAATCACCAAGACAATGTATGTGTGCAGTATTTACATGCAATGTATGTGAAGTTTGAACAACTTGTGTAAGGAATCCTTATGCTTTTCTGAAGGGAATTGTATTTCTAGAGGAAGGAAGCAAAAGCATTAGGGAATGTTGGAAAAAGTAAGGATACACGGAGGGCTATTTTTGAAAAGGGTTTTTTGGGGGGAAAGGAGCTTAATGGAGAAGGAGAACAAAAAGCAGAAGGAGAATTTGGGGCAGAGGGTGATATGCAGAAAAAGCTGAAGGAAGAAAACTCTGATCATCAGAAAAGAAATAAAATAGAAGAGAAGCGGGACCGATAGTAGGAAATTGCCAGTTGATACAGAATCTGGAAGGCGGGATCTTCCTGTCGAATTCTATGCTTTAGAAAGGGAACAACGTATTCTGGATATACGGAAACCATCTTATGTTATTGTTTATGATCCGGACATGGTATTTGTTAGAGAAATGGAAGTTTACAAGGCAGAACTGAGGAGAACGGTTCGCACCCAGAAGAAAAGCAGAAGATAGTGGACAGGAAGGTGTGATCCCTGCTTATCTTCTGGATTGTGAAGATACAACCAGCTCAACACTGTTATTCTGGGAACTGTGATGAATGGTTTGAGTGGATTGAGAGTTTTACAGGTGCGTAGGATCTCCCATCAAGGTGGCGGTTCATATAATGTGTGAGGGTTGTTTGATGAAGAGACCGCAGACTAAACAACAATGCTTAGATATCCTGTTTAACAGACATCAGCCCATCAGTCTTCTCCATTGGAATTTTGGCAGGCCCATCTGGGAGCATACAGAAGAGCATTGTGAGGAATCGCTTGGCTGGGTGGACACGGCGTGTTGAAGGCTTTTTGTCAGGAAAGCAGACGAATTGAGAGGAGGAGCTGATTGGAGATCAATATGTGCAAAATTTAGGTGACAAAAGAAAGGCCAGAAATGTGGAGAGCAGGACAACGAAGGGAGAAAAAAAACGAAAGAAGTTGAAGAAGAGAGCTCAAGTGATCGAAGAAGAATTGTTCCCAATCACAAGGAACTTTAGACACCTATCCATATAGAAAAAAAAGAGAAATTTTCTAGATACTTATCAAAGTATCTAGAAAAAGTCTCATATAGTAAAGGTGGAACACTTTACAAGTTAGTGATATAGTAAAATATTTCTGTATAGGAATTTCTAAATTCTCTAGTTATCTATGTAGTGAAATTTTACTATATAAACAGACTAGTTAGAACTAATCATATAGTGTTTCTTATATATAAGAAAACTAGTTGCAATCATGTAGATAGTTTTAAGAATTATTATTATGATAAAAAATATAAATCAAAATAATAGAAAGAATTAAAAGATGTTATCTTCACTAATAAAGAGGTCAATTCAAGATACATATATCATCAATACTCAAAGGTTTATTGTGATTTTTTGTGACATGAATTTTCTCTCTATAGAGTAACCAATCCACGAGAGCTTTTCTCATGGCTGGTAATGTTTGCTCATTGCGTCCTCCTAAAAAAGTAGGATCTCTCTTAATAACACCATATGTAGATTTTAACGATGCATATAGCTCATCAATGGATTGGATGTCTAAATATTTGAGGAGAATAGTTTCTTCGTCTTCCTCTTCAAATGCATTAACAACCTGCATTTTAGAAATACAACATAGATTAGTGTGCTGCTACATCATAATTTAATTAGCTACTCTATTGTCTTAATATTTAATAACATTGAGTTACCGATGAAGTTCTTGATGGCAATTCCACATTAGAAGGATCTACACTTTTTGATGGCTCAACATGATCGAGAGTCTATAGTATAGACAAGAAAATAAAGTTAACAAAATAAAATTATGCCACAATTAGTAAAAAGAAATGCAAAGAAGTACCTTAGATAATTTCTTATTTTTGCCCTTACTCTCCTTTTGTTGTTGCTTACTTTGCTGCATTTTCTCGCTCATCTTATCACAATAAGTTTGTAATTAGATATAATTTATTAAATGCATATATTAAAATAAAATATCAAGAGATGGCTAAGCATACCTTTCGTACACGAAGACTTTTTCGTGCTACTTCAACCTCCTCAGGATCTTGGATCATATCTTGTGGAAGAGAGTGTTCACTACTACATGAACCCTATAATACAAGAAAAGTAAAACTTAAAATGGAATATCTTTTAATTTTAAAGTATACAAAAATTAAGAATATATGTATATATTCCTCATACAGATGGAATTCCTTGTAGTAGCTCCATAAAACTATGATTTGATTTTAAATAGTCCTGAAACATAGGTTAAGTATTAGAGACAATCAAATGAAAAAAGACTACAAACCAAGATATACTAACCATTTCATTATTTTTTTGACATTTTTCGGAAGCAAAAATTGAAACAAGAGGCGGACCACCATTGTGAGATTCCAACTAGTACAAGCAAGAAAATTGAAGTCAATATCAAAAACTAAAAACTCTAAATATCAAAATATTTAAATGGGTGAACGATGTACATACATGTGTTGCACTATTCTCAGAAAAGATACATTGTTCTTCCACCATAAGTTGTGGATAATACACCTCCTCACTTGTATCCTAAAATTTTAGAGAAAATATAATGAAAGGTAAATATATCTAAGAAACTTAAAGTGAAATGATTATAATAAAGATAAAGATAATAAAAATTATACAATAGAAAAAATAAAACTTGAGATGAAAATTGCAAATCTTACCGGTTTTTGTTGCATATCTACTTGCTCGAAGCTATGATTCTTCTATTAAAAAAACATAGTTGTGCCAATCAATACCAATTTCTTATGTATATAATCTATGGTGAGAAAATTTGATAAATAAGTATGCTTACCAAAGATATATCCACCAAAGATGATCTTTTCCTCTTGAGTTTCTTTCTGAGATTTTGAGCAACAGAAAGATAGTACAGATATACATCCTCCTTTTTCCAAAGATAAGTAGCACCAGGAAACTCAAGGGGTAAAATTTGATCATAGTTTTGATCTATGATCTCTAAAATTCTATGTTTGTCATCTTTATTATTATGAAACCGTAAATCATTGCCAATCTCATTGCTCTTGACCCAATTATACACTTTTCTGTGATTAGCACAATACCTAACATTTTGCGTATCTCGATAGTATTTTAGTAAAAATGGTTTTCCAAACTCATCTTGGTCTTCTCGACTAATCCTTTTAGGTGGTTTGAAAATCTGGTCATATGTAGGAGTCTTCATCAGAGATACATCCCCTATTTGTATACTCTTGATTTGCTTTTGAGGTGGCAACTGGACTCTTTTACTTGGTATTGAAACTGGTTTGCTCATGCTCACTGTTTGTTCGGAACTATCATTCTTTGATTTTAGTTCCTCAATTGTTTTTTGCAAAGTGATGATAGTTTGTATCATTGAATCTAGAGTTTGTTGACTTGGGGAGGCCATGAGACAAGCTAAAATTAAATCAAGAAGCTATGTTAATATTCAACAAATAAAGAATCAATCAATCATATAAAAAGGATACAATATAAAACTATACAAACCATGAGACAAGCTAAAATCAAACAAGACACAAGCTAAAATCAAATTTACAACTTTATATGCTAGTATTCCTCAAACAAGAGATTATATCCATACATTAATCTTCTTCAAGCAAGAAATTTTCTCATTTTTTAATAATCACACATGCACACATACACACATACACACAAAGGTCCAACTACCTATACATGAGACACAACATGAGCTATATCCATGAGATACTGTCCTAATATACAAACACCCATAAATAAAGCATTATGATACACACAATGGGATGGTGATCAGATAATGATGTCCATTATGACCAATGCTACTAGCACCCATTTGGATCTCCAAGAATGCAACACACATACACCATCTCTCTCTAAAGCAGTCAAGTTACATCACGTGATCTCCACACTATTGGAACATCTATAGACTCTCCAATTGATAATGTTACTCTCCTTCTCTTTGTAACTTCAAAGTTTGACATTACCATGCAACACAAGTTCCAATCCCTCCAAATATCTTCATCAATATCAATTCTCCATGTACTTCTATTATGATCACACTTCAACCATGACAATTTGCACATTTTTTCTTCATAATTTACCTCTCTTATCATTGCATGAATGTACTCCCCATCCATATCATCATGTTTTCTTGCCAACACAATATCATATTTTTCCAACCAAGGAGGTATACAACCGACTGCCCCTATTTGTAATAATCTTGTTCTTTGAATTAGATCTTTTACCTCATATGCAACAAGTCTATTATATAAAGGTAAAGGAACAAACTTATGCAATAAAGAACTCAATGGTCTTATGCAATCCCATGTAAATGGAAGTCGTTGAGTTTGTAGTACACTCATTCCCATGATTGGATCTATAAGTAAGCATTATTCATTTTCTTTTACAGTTATGCATTGCTTATAATATTCTCCACTAAAAAATGTGTAATACTCTCCATCCCATTGAATGAAAAAAAAAATAGTGAGTCTTGCTTTCCAATGACCTATACTTTCTAACGTACTACAAAAAGTGTCAGTTTTAACCACAACGTCATCTGCGATCTTGTATATTTCTCCATTATAAAGAATTCTTCGATATGTGGTAACTAGATGTCCTACTAGTGTATTCTCTTGAAGACCAAGAAATTGCGCAATATATTTTTGTTCTTCTGATGAAAGGGGCCTACGTTCTCTTCTCTTTTTTGTGATTAAAATGCCTTTTTCACGCATCATTATGTTACAAGGATATTGGGAATCATCTCTTTCAAAAAGTTTCCACATCTCCTTTGCCTTCTTAATTGAAGAAACCTCCACAATACCATTCTCATGAAATGAATAACAACACAGTGTCTGGTAATCAGTGAAAGCATAACCATCAGGTAAAACAAGACAGGCATGTACTTGGATAAGCATTCTTTCATGTGGCAAAAGCCCATCTACTTCCATTTCTAATACCTTAAATATTGAAGTGAAGAATGTCCTCTTATAATAATTTACATAAGATATTTCGTTAAAGCGATTATTAGTCTTTACTGCTATATATAATGCTACCATTCGCTCAAAGTCACAACACCAATACACATCATGTGATCCATGTCTCAATATGTCATCTAGTAGTTCTCCATTTCCCGCAACGTGTTCTAAGGGAGAAGAAGTAGCACCAAAGGCTTCTTCCTTTCGAACTCTCCAAGCAGAAAACAAAGTACGTACAACACCTAAATATTCTTTTGACCAACCAACACATCGACTATAACTATAGAAGGCATGTGCAATATCTATGAGCAACAAACCTAGGTCAAAAATTGACTTTGGTATCTCATCAACTATACCTAAAATATATGGTAAGCACCATTGGATGAACTTTTGGTTCTCTTCGGCCTTAAAACTTTCATTGTACTTACTTGGATTACGAGGCCATCGTCCATGACGAATAGAGGGTGGAGAGAGCTTATAAGCATTGTCACAACAAAAATCTATCATCTTTTTCTTTTCATTGGACATGGCTCTCATAAGTACTCGTATGTATTTTTGAAATATATTTAGAGATAACACATGCATCGCATCATATACCAAGTCTATTGACAAGTTAAAACCATACAAATCATATAGTTTCCATAGAATAGACTCTCCAGCTAATCCTGCAAGCTTTAGTTTTCCATCCTTTTCAACTTGTGTGGATGCCCTCTTTGAACTTGATAAGGCATCAATCATTTCACCTATGGACCGTTGGGTTGGAGGATATCTTGCTTGATATTGACTACCATCGTAAAGGTAACGTCCTTGGAATGAGGGATTACTAGTATCAAGAGTAGCTTGGGCTTTGTCTCTACGACAAAAGAATTGCCCACCATCTTTGAAGGATCCTATTTTGCATTGCGCAGGATGATCCCCTGTAACCATCATTAGCATTAATCTAACAACACAAAAGTTTGATTGTCCCATTGGATTTTCAAAAATCTTTTCTACAGGGTAGTTGTATGACACTTGCATACCATTTATGTAAAGGTCTTGTAGCTCACTAATAAGTGGTCTTAAAAAACTTTGAAATACATCAGGAGTATTACGAATAAATTTAGAGCAACTAAAAGGTATGAATAAAACAGGAATAATGCCTAATATGGAACCCTTCCCACCATTAAGGACCTTAATTTCAACCACACCACAGTCCTTTTGAGTGGTACGAGAGGCTTGGAAGCCATCCCAATGTAAAAGAAGTGCCAAGTTCCGAGGATCACCTCTACACATTTTCCTTTTACATTTGTTGAGATGTCGACATTTTTTACAAACAAAATTATACTCTTGCATCTCTTGGTCAAAACCTTGTTCTAGGACTATTGAGAAACAAGACCTTGGAAAAGTTTTATACACTTTCCCACATGTAGGGTTGTTGCATGCAACAACCATCTCATACTCAGCATCAGGATTCCAAAAATCTTGATACTCACAACACTTTGTTCCATCCCAAAACTCGTTTATGAATTCTGGTTGCATATGGATGTCTTTCCCTAACCATCTTGTTTTATGACGCCACATGCTTAGGAAATCATGACAAAGTGTCTTGGATCATAGTAAAAGCTCAAATTGTTTCTTTAGAGGTAGATAATCAATAGCTAACATTTCTCTCCTTGGTTTATTGCATTTTTTACACTTTTCACAACATTCAATACAATCACGCTTTAGTATTCTTTTTCGCATATTTTGTTTGCAAGAACACAAGACTACATCTTTGGCATAAGAATCTTCTTTACTAGGTGTAAGAAGTTCAATTTCATGATCATTGTTTTTACTTCCCATGCAAAACCTATAGCGCTCAGGTTGGACCATGCCAAGACCATGATACATAGATTCAAGTTGCTCCCAAGATGTCGGGACTCTCACTCCATCAAGGTTTCCATCCCATGTATCAGGTAGTTGCACTAATAGCTTACTTAAACTTGGCTTGCACTCTTCAACTCTCTGAGCCCTAGCCCTTGGATTGCCCATGTCTCCAAACAATAATTGGAGCATCTTCTCTTGTGCACTAATTGATATTTGGTTCTCATCCCAAAGAGCTTGAAGCTCAATTATTTTTTGTATAGTTTGTTGATATAATGATGGCCCAATAATAGATATGTGATTGTCTATAGAAGGATCTATTTGAGGAGACTCAACATGGTTAATTGAGTTGTTGTCATGACTAACGGAGGGACTTATAGAAGTATTGATAGTTTGTTCATTGCCTTGTTCATGTTGCCTTTCGTTAGGAGGAGTAAGACCAATTTGCATACTTAGTGCATCATATTTGGCCTTCAACTCCTGGTGCCTAATAAAAGTTTGTGGACCAACACTCCTCCCACCATTACAATATGCAAGGCAATCACACCACCTTCGTCGTCTATTTAATTCACCTATGTTAGTTTCACCATGCATTAGAGATGATTCTTCGTGCCTTCGGTTCTCAAGATGATCTCCTTGCACATTTGAGTCCCTTGGTTCAATAGGATGTAATCTTTCTATAGAAGAATGCGTAATCCCAAGCATGTCATTTTTAGCGTGTCTAAAATAAGTACTACGATTCACTAATTGCCAACCTTCAGTACTATGTGCACACTTATAGTTACATGTGCATTTTCATAATGTGCTTGAAGAAGAAGACATCCCTTACTTGAGTATCTTCAATTTTCAATCCAAGGTTGATGAAATTATGAGCTCCACAATTAAAACTCCAAGACTGCAAAAAAACGGCCCATAACATAGTTTATGTTAATAACATATTTTAGTTGTGCAGTTCTCCATCATAGTTTATACTAGTTTAAACAATTAAAAACATTTAAAAAAAAGCAATCTTTCCTAAACACTTCCTTAAAGTGATGGGGTCGAATTGGAGCAAAAATGGTAATTTTTTGTTGCAAAAATGGTAATTTTAAGATAAGTGATTGTGTGGCTATGTGAAAAGATTGGAAGCTACCAAATTGGAGCATTGAGTGTATCCTTGAATAATGATCGATATAAGGAGGTGTACATAGAACAATTAGAGGGCTATGTGCATTAGACTTTCCAAATTATAAGGAAGGCTTGATATTGGCTAAAACAAGAACCTTATGCATGGACAAATATAATGAAAAAGTTCCTGTATTGGATTTGAAGTTAACAAGGCTAATCAGTTAATATATGAAAATAAGATAAATGTTAGCAATGTCATAATTGCAACCTATGTAGATGATCTTATTATGACAAGAAGTGACAAACCAATACAAACATTCAAATACCTTAGCTCTAGTGCCTTCGAGACTCTAAACAGTCAGTGTAGTAGTAGTCAATGTACTAGTAGTACTGCTGCCAGAATTGGCACTTCTCTCCTTGCATGTCATGCAGGAGGGACAGGGGTAGCACTGGAGCAAGCATTTCGAGTTAATTATGGCTGCTCTTCAATCGCAACATGACTCTAATTCTCTCCTTGCATGTCGTGCAGGAGGGACAGGGGTAGCACCGGAGCAAGCGTTTCGACTTTATGTTGCTCTGCAATCGCAACATGACTCTTCTCTCCTTGCATGTCGTGCCGGAGGGACAGGGGTAGCACCAGAGCAAGCGTTTCTCGACGTTATGGCTGCTCTGCAATCGCATTAACGTCATGTTCTCTCATCCTCTGAACATGAGGACGAGGCACAAGCTTCTTCCGTTGCAGGTGCCAAAGAGGAAACCGTGGACCATACCATCACCGGCAACGGCCCTAGTACAACATTAACGTCGATTAATGTCCCTGAAGCATTCACATTCGACCATGAACGCAAACGCTGATCAGGAGTTATTCGCTTCTTCTGGTTGTTTCAGACCACAGGTACTTGCATCTCTGAGCCCTTATCTATACTCCAGTTGATGAGCCATGGAGGACCTATAATACTGGCTAGCTACTAATAAATTGCTCAAGTTTGTTTATTTGCCAGTCTCGATCTCGTTGTCATACCTTTGACGAGAAGGAAGGATTAACAGACTTGGGAAGGACCACCCTCATGATTAAAAATATACCCTGTGCTTTTACATAAGCTACCAAAACCATGACATGAGAAATTGTTTCAATGGGCAAGTACTTCTAAGGTAAATTTTGTGGACTGCGTCACTAACCAACCTGTGAGACTGCAATGTGGCAGAATGCAAAAACCCCTGGATATCATCGACCAGCATTGCTCCAAGGTTAACGAAGATCAGGTGAGGCCATAAGCAATGTCCGCAGTGGCAGGTGCAGAGGCTCTGGGGAAATATCCGCAGTGGTAGGTGCAAAGGCTCTGGTGAAATATCCGCAGTGGCAGTACAGTGCAGGCTGCTTTCTGTGCAATGAAAACAGTGAAAGGTGAGACACTTCAACAGAATGCATTAAGGATGTGACAGAGGTCAATTGGGTCTCTGGGCAGCATGTCATCCGTGTCTGATCACTGCAGTTCTTCACTCGAGCTTTAGGCCACAACCATCAATAGCATCGCTGGACTCAGTAATGCTAGACCTTGTCAAGGGTAAGATTGTAGGCTGTGAGACAGAGGCCTGGATCCTCGTGCTGCAAAGGATAAGACTGTGATTGGTGTTTAGCAATGCATAAGACTTAGGTTGAGGTTATGTCACCTTAGGTATTAAAACTTGGAGCCTGGGTGAAGTATGGCAAGTGAGAAAGGCAAAATAAGCAAGGTGTTGCTAGTGGATAGTTTCTAGCTGTTTGTAGGTGTTTAAAGCTTATACAAGTTGTAACAAGGTGGTTTGGACCAGGCATAGCTGTGTGTTTTGTAGACAATGCTGAGACTGTGCTGGCTGCTCGATTGCCTAAGAAATGCAGCTGCTATATGAATGAAATATGTTGATACAACCTTGACAGTACATGCTGCAGGTGACATGTTTCCTAACCATGGTGGAGGTCTATATGAATGAAATCTGTTGATACAACCTTGAGAGTACATGCTGCAGGTGACATGTTTCCTGACCTTGACAGTACACACATGAAACAAGAAGGGACAAGACTCAAGTGTAGCTTTGAGAAATTTTTAATCACCTCTACTGGCCATTCTTTACCCACATGTCACTATTACTGTCACTGTAGCTAGTTTTTCAAATAAGAATCAGGCTTAGAGTTGGCCACATATTAAGAGTGCAAATCCCTTCACAACCCTTCTTAATGTTCCCATAGCTGAACATTCAGTTAATCTCTGAATGTTCCCATAGCTGAACATTCAGTTAATCTCTGAATGTTCAGCTATGGGAAGAGCTGGCTATGTTCTCCAAAAGTTCAAAGCTACAACTAATCTTGCATATGGTCACAATTGCTTTCTGGTTCATCTATAGAGTGTTCTATGTGTAATTAACAGTTGCCTCGGTTTCTGCTTATTTAATACTGACAGGTGAATGGTGGAATGCTAATGTGGAGGATGTTATCACTCAGGCTGCTTTCTGGTTCATCTATAGAGTGTTCTATGTGTAATTAACAGTTGCCTCGGTTTCTGCTTATTTAATACTGACAGGTGAATGGTGGAATGCTAATGTGGAGGATGTTATCACTCAGGCTTTAGCCCAGGGTGGGGCTTACAATATCTTAGATGACATCACAATCAATGGCCAACTTGGTGATCTATTAGAGATGTAGACTCTATTTAGCAATTGTAACAGAATTCGTGCAAATCTATTAGAGATGTAGACTCTATTTAGCAGGCCTTTCTTTTTAGCTATTTAATAGAAGACACTAGCCTGGTAGTTCTGGATATATGCCTTGAAAAGTGTATACTAAGCTATGGGAAGAGCTGGCTATGTTCTCCAAAAGTTAATCTCTGAATGTTCAGCTATGGGAAGAGCAGGCTATGTTCCCATAGCTGAACATTCAGTTAATCTCTGAATGTTCCCATAGCTGAACATTCAGTTAATCTCTGAATGTTTAGCTATGGGAATCAGACTCAAGGAAATTTACCAGATTCCTGGGCTCAATTTGAGAATCTCAGAGTGCTCAGTTTAGGTTATAATAGACTCACTGGATCTTTACCTTCTTGGATACTGAAGCTTGACAAAATTCAGCTTTTGGACTTATCAAAAAACAAATTTTCAGGCACAAAGCAGATCTACCACATGGAAGGTCTTAAGATTCGTGTGGATGTAATTGGTAACAGTGCTCTGTCGCAAGACAATGTACTTCGCAAGCCTGAAGGGGAGAAACTACTCAGAGGGCTACTATTACTATGACATCCCAAAAAGTGTTTGTAAGCCAGTGTCTGTACAAACACGTATAATCCTGATCTGTACAATTGTCCATCCTCTGGTTAGCCCTAAAGATCCATGTCTTATTAGGCTTCATGAACAATAATTCCTGAGCTTAGATAAGAATGTGTAGTCCAAAATGGTCGCTACAGCATGATGTGGAATTCCGGTCTAGATGCTTGACATGCAATTCTCCTACTTCAGAAGATGCTCGTTCAAGTTTGTAACAGAATTCGTGCAAATCTATTAGAGATGTAGGCTCTATTTAGCAGGCCTTTCTTTTTAGCTATTTAACAGAAGACACTAGCCTGGTAGTTCTGGATATACGCCTTGAAAAGTGTATACTAAGCTATGGGAAGAGCTGGCTATGTTCTCTAAAAGTTAATCTGAATGTTCAGCTATGGGAAGAGCAAGCTATGTTCCCATAGCTGGTTAATCTCTGAATGTTCCCATAGCTGAACATTCAGTTAATCTCTGAATGTTCAGCTATGGGAATCAGACTCAGGGAACTTTACCAGATTCCTGGGCTCAATTTGAGAATCTCAGAGTGCTCAGTTTCAGCTATGGGAATCAGACTCAGGGAACTTTACCAGATTCCTGGGCTCAATCTGAGAATCTCAGAGTGCTCAGTTTAGGTTATAATAGACTCACTGGATCTTTACCTTCTTGGATACTGAAGCTTGACAAAATTCAGCTTTTGGACTTATAAAAAAACAAATTTTCAGGCACAAAGCAGATCTACCACATGGAAGGTCTTAAGATTTGTGTGGATGTAATTGGTAACAGTGCTCTGTCGCAATACAATGTACTTCGCAAGCCTGAAGGGGAGAAACTACTTAGAGGGCTACTATTACTATGACATCCCAAAAAGTGTATGTAAGCCAGTGTCTGTACAAACACAAGAAAGAAAGTACTACTGCAGGAGACCCTCGTAGGAGAAGTAATTACTGACTGAACAGGCCTGATAAGCCATAGCAAAAACGTATTGATGCATGAAAGAAGCTTATAAGACATTGAAAAAATATAATTGTACCTGGACTGGAGCTTAGTGATGGTGACCAATGCTGCAATATTCTGTGACCGTCTTTTCTTTCTCTATCATGAAATCTGTGCGCCTCTACTCAGCTCACAGAGTACGGCCTGCTATGTTGCTGAATGAAAAAAGGGGAAAAGAAGAGAAGGCGGGAGTTCCAAAACGTTAGAGGGAAAATATATTAAGGTTAGTGTTTCAACAGTAGGATGAGAACTTTTTATTTTTTTGAGTTTATCAATATTTATTTCTCTATTTCGTTTTTGAAGAATTCTAGAAAAAGATAAGTCACATGATCATATTGATAGCATCACCAATTTGTTATAAAATCTCCCCCCCCCCCCCTCTCCTCCACCTTCGATGACTCAACTATTGGTGATTTTTGGTGCGTGCACCGCATCAATTATCTCTGTGAGTACAATGAGTAGACTTTGTCGATCATCATCATTCCAAACGCAAGTCTTGTAGAGATTTTCGATGTCTCATCAAAATTGGAAGACTTAAAGGGATCCTGGTAACACTCAAGATTCTTTAAATTAAAAATGTTTTCTCATCAGTAATAATATTAGCTACCAAGACTCGTGGATTTATTTACATATCTAATGGAGTCTACATCTCTAATAGACTCGTTTTCAACATCTAGTGTCTAATTGGATCTTATATATCCTTTAATATTCGTATCTACCCAATGCTTCAAATCAATTTGCATATGTTGTTGGCATTGGCACCTTAAAATCTCAACAAATACCCCAATGACTCGTTGTTGGTATATTATTATAAAATAAATATTTTCAAAAAATTAAACACAAATATGCACGAGGGAGGGAGGGAGGGAGGGAGGGAGGGAGGGAGAGAGCGGCATGATTGCCTCTAAGGCAATCATGCCTTAGAGGCAATCATGTCTCTCTCTATACAAATATTCTTTTTAAATTTTGCAGGTAGACTCCTCGGTAGACGCAATTTGTGTTTGGGGTTCGACTCCCCTTGAGTTTATCTTTATTTATTTAATTTACTCTCACATTGATATTGATTATTACTTGTCTACATGACAGGTGAACAATGTCCAAATAGAATTTGAAAAACAACACTTTGATGAAGGTTATGATTGAAATCAACTATGAGGGTATAATCTTGATTTTTTTCAGGTATAATCCTGATTTGTACAAAGGCCCCTCTCACTAAAGTGTAGTAGTACCTGATTTCCATTACGAGTGATGGCATAAGCATGACTTAGATATCTCTAAAAATAATAGTAACAATTATGTTGATTTTCATTCAGTCTCACATTCATGACGCTTATCACTTGTCTACATGACGGGTTCACTATAAGACAGTAACCATTATTTTTAGTTTTAGCCTTATGTTGATTATTACTTTTGAACTATAGGACAATAACCATAGTTTGTTTCAGTTTTAGTTTCAATTTCAACCTCATGTTGAACTAGAGGACGATAACCATTATCACTTTTGAACTACATAAACCATTATTACTTCTGAACTACATCTACTCTGAAAACAATAGGGAGGTTGTCCACTACACCTACTCTGAAAACAAATGATTTGATATGAATGATTGATTACTTGTTGATAATTGGAGTATTGCCTTGAAAAGTGTCCTTCAATGCTTGATAACAATACTTATACTAAGCAGTTGATGACTACAACACAGTCATGCATCCGAGGCAATCGGCGAACAAGGATGAGATTGTGTGCATTTGAGAAGATGGACCTAGTTGTGTGAGGGAGAATGGACAATGAGATTGTGTGAATATGAGAAGTTGGGACCTAATCGTGCACGCGAGAATGGACATTTCTTGAATCATGGAGGAACATTGAGCTCCCATTTAAGAAAACAACTAATTTTATTTGCATTTTTTTTTCTCTTACATTGCCCAAGGTTTAATGACCTTTTACATGTGTCTTATTACCTATGCCCAATGGGCATCGTAAGTACCCAATCCCTTGCTCCAATTCTGCTACTTGGAAGTCTGGCTCCCTTAGCAACTTTGCTAACTCATTCAATCCTAGGAAGATAAGCTTGCTCATCAATTTATAAAATTAATTGGTCGAAGCACCAGCCCCATAAGATACAATTTCCCTGGAACTAAAATTTGGCAACTTCACCTTTATGTTTTTGCAAATCTTCTATTCACTAATATGAAACCAGTTTTATGCCTTGTAACATATGCAAATTCACTGAGTCCAAATTAGTAATATAGGGAGAATTTTTCGTTATTCCTCTATTCTCATTGCATTTCTTTTAAGCCTAAAATTATCATGCAATAACAAACATTATAACATATCTACCAGTAGAATCTATTGCTACCCCTGCATAGTATGCCCCCAATACGATTTTTCCAAAGATGAACCTCAATTAGATGACTTTAGACTTGACTACTTAAAGTACTACTCGCCCCTACCAATGCCCATTGACCATTGAGTTTATGCTTCTATACTACACATCAATAGCATTTTCTAACATTTCTATATTGCACATCATAAAATGTAGGTTTGCTTGGTGAGAACTAATAGATACTTGGGTTGCACATATAGCCTATCTTGTAATCATCAACAGTGCACCATCTCTTCTTCTTGCTTTCATTACACCTATAAGGCCATGGGAGAAAGAGAGTCTTGTGATTGGGATGCACACTTGTACATGGATACATTTAAATTGGAAATTTTGCAAATTCATCTCAAGATTTTGAATTTCCAAACCTCAAAGAATCCATCAAGATATATTTTGGACATGCTCTGCAATATTCAAGAAGAATAAAACGTTAAATCAAATCGAGTCAAATTGATATAATCCCTTGATCAGTTAAAATGGGATGATTTCAAAAGAGGTTTAGTACCCCTTACTGAAGATTAAGATACAGAGGAGAATCTATTGGTAGAATGCATGTCAAGAGATAGAGACCATTTGTTCTTGCCATACAAAGGATACCTATATTCCCTATATGCTCTTTTATACTTGGTATCATCACATGTTTCTCATATTTTAGACATTCCAAGCTCCATTTGCATGGAGCTTATAAATATTTGTTGACTATGAAGCATGAAGTATAAGAGCCAGTGTGCTAGCATGCCACCCACTTGGCCTATGCTCAAGGAGAACACCTAGGCTATCTGAAACCTAATTGCCCTTCCACATGCACCAATGGGTCGCATGACAATCAAGATCACAATGCAATTGGCCATACCATCAAGCACCCATATGATTGTCACTTTCCTCAAAACTATAAGAGGTAATTACACTCTTCCACTTTAACTAAGAGTAGCGGCACATAAATGACATTTGGCCCCCCTCCAATAAATTAACTAACCTACTTCCTAACTCACACAAAGGAACACCTACTCACTATGACCCTCCAAACTAAATTGGCAATAGTTAAGTGAGTTAGCAACAATGTAATATTATAAGATGAGACCCAAACTCCTTGCACTATGGTTCAATACATTTTTAATATTTGCATGGTGCAAAGAGATGAGAAAGAAATCCAACAAAGGACCAATATCAATGATTGCTATATAGAGACATTATTGATGTACATGTCATATGAGAAATATGACATTGAATAAGATAGTTCTACTCCCATTTCCTAGTCATCAAACTCAAGTGGCTCTTACACTATCCGGCATGGCTTGATATAAGGTAGTTGCAATAGTTATTGGGTCCTATCTCCATGGCTCGATATAAGGTAGGTGCAAGAATTGTTGGCTCCCATCTCTTAGGTCATACAATTGTCATCTCAAGGCTCCTTTTCACATGCACATCATTGCTATGATTTAACATTATATTAACAATGCATGTATTAATAAATGTTGAGGTGATCCTTGCTTGATAGGATCATGCCTTCTTCCTCAAACAACTTGCTTCCTACTAAAAAGTCTACAACAATAGGCATAATTACTAAGAGACATTGTTTGTATGCATGATCAATTTTGGCAAAGAGAAATTGTTTAAAGTTACTAATAGTGTACTTACTAATACAAATGATGTACCACACGTCCATGACAGTTGTGTGATCTCCTAGTGCTTAAACAATTTTGGAGCTTGGTCGAGCTAAATGGGTTCTCATCTCATCTTGTGAGCTCTACTACCTCTAGGTATAAATAAATGAGTTCTTATCTCATCTTATGATATTTTCCTAAATTGGAAGGTTCATCTTTATTGTTAGAATATTAAGTAATCAAATGATTTTTTCACCCTCTTGTGATAGACCTTGCAAGGATGTTATTCGAACCTCCTACCTTGTAAAGCTAAAATTGTTGGTCAATCTAAGTGCCATTGTGATAGTTTTGTGCCATTTCTCTAAATGATATAGTAGTTGAAGAAATATGCAAGACATGAACCTTTTATAGGAACTCAAAATAGACAAAAATAAAGGGCAATGTTGCATGTGCACCCTCGTTCCTTTAGATTAGTAAGTTTTCTTTTTCTATTTGCCTTAACAAAAATACACATTTTTAAAGGGCAGTCCATTACATAAATTAGTGAGTTTTCCTTTACTTTTGTCTTCACACTTTGATGGTTCATAAAGGAAAGTCATAACATTTAATCTACTAAAATTGTGGTATGAGAAGTTCTAAGATAAGCATCGCAAAGCAAGATGGATCAAGAATGGCTTCAAATTGTATGATAGCATGGATAAATTCAAGACAAGACTTGATTTGCATAAGAAAATCCTCCTTTATTGATATTTTGCTCCACTTAAACATGAGTACTATAACAATTATTGAAGTCTAGTTGACAACAATTGACATTGATTAAAAAAATGTGTGAACATTTCATTTCTAATGTATTTTGATTATGTGTTGAGAGAGAGAGAGAGAGAGAGAGAGAGAGAGAGTGTGTGTGTGTGTGATTGAGGGAGTTAATTTAGAAAATCTATTACATTTGATAGCATTGAATAGGCTCACTTATGAGGTTATCTTAAGTTTTACACAAGCATAAAAATATTCAAGTTTATGCCTTGCAGTGATCAAGATTCTCACCTAAGTTTTTCATTTTTCAATTCATATAAAATATCTCTCTCTTGCAATACATACCGTCTGCATGTACAATTTTTATAAATGAAAGTACATGCAAATGCATGATTATCAAGATATCAAACATAAACCATGCATGAGAATCTTAAGCATGAGAATATTAATAGATGGATATGCAAGAATTGAATTGACAAGTTTGTGTTTTAATAATTTTGCATGTTTCTTATGATATTGTTATAAAATCTCCATACGTATTACATCACTCTACCATTCTATACATCCTCCCCTTTGCATTGCAAAACTATGTTTGGTGCAAACAATGGCTACAAGGAAAAATTATTCCATCATTGCCTCTACATGAAATAGTATGTTCTAGATGAAAAACATGCAAGAGGAGATTGAGAACATAAGCTACACTAATAACTCTCCTATGCTTGACAACTCCATCATAGGTTGAGGTACAATACACTAGCATAACATGCTTGCAACAACTTCTTAGCTTGGTTATATAAACGTTATTATTTACTATAACTAAAAATTTATTTGTTTGCTTTGCTATATAGACATTTATTTTACTTTTTTAGCTTTATATACATTTATCTAGTAAAATTAAAACCTAGTTTAAATCCAAAATTTCCTACATGGTAACTAGAAAATTTTCATACATTTACGAGCTAAGAGTCATTTTACTAGTTATCACTTCATTTCTATGTAGTAAAATTAAAAACCTAGTTTGAAGATGAAAATTCCTACTTACTAACTAGGAAAATTAGTTCATTTACTAGATGTTTGTATTTTTACTATCTAGTCTTGTGTCTAAAGTTCCTTGTGAATCCTGCTTCTGGTGTGAATCCTGGACACCTCACATATTTCCGCTTCAGTGGATGAGTTATGGCATTGGCCTTGATGCATCGGAAGAGGAGATTGACAGTATGAAGTGATCCGCGATGAAGGTGTTGGTGACGGCTCTTCAAAGGCGGAACGAAAGTTGTAGCTGAAGAAGACATTGAAGACTGTGTTGTAGAAAAACCTGCTGTTATGACGGAAACTAACGGGAGGAAGAGGACACTGAAGTAAGAAGATGAGGACGTTGAAGCAATCGGATGATGATTCTTCAGTCCTAACTGAAGGTAGATAAAAAGAAACACAATGTGCGATGCTGCTAATCGGCAAGTGGCTACACGAATCATGTTTGAGTATATGTATGAATTAACTCTATTGAACCTTTCCAAGAAGTTATCGGAGGCAGGGGCATGTGCGAGATAAATCTCTGAGTAGCTTGATTCAGGGTCATCATCAGGATCCCTTATCAACACATAGCATAAGGAGTTTATGGAACAATTGGTGTTGGGAAAACATCATCCAAATTGGAGATGTTCAAGCAGTATTGATGGTTGGGCTTTTTCAATGAAAACAATACAAAGCCTATTCGAACCATAGGGTGGACTATTAGTAGGCTGTTGCATACTATTTCCATGGGCTGATTTTAGATGAGGGATCTGATCATGCAAAGGCAGTAGCATGCCTACAACTGTCTGAGAGTTCTTTAATGAAGAGCAAGAAGTTCTGTGCTGATTTCTGTGTGAGTACTCCAGCAACAAGGGCCCCTCCTCTATGGGGTGCCATGAAATACTTTTCTGAGAAGATACCAAAGGATGCAACCAGCAAAGCACGCAAACAAAGTAGCAGCAGCCTTGAGAAGGTTTCATAAAAGATACCAGACCTACCAGAGTTTTCAGTGGCATTACAACCTGATGCCTGTGAAGACATTAAAAACAAAATCAGAGAACATTAGCAAAGACTTATTGCTCGTTTGACCATGCAATGTCATGCGAATTTGATTTTTGTATTGGGTCACAACTAGCACCTACTGATGCTTCTCAGATTGACATTCAATACTAAACCTCTTCAAAGAGGCTGGAAAGCCGGCTATTTCCTGCATTCACATGTATGTTGGAGTTTGTGATGTCTAGCATTAATCAGCTTTACGAAACTTACAAGAGTCATGTGTAGATGCCATAATCCATTCATATTGCAATGTTGTCATGAAATCTGAAGGATTAATTGACTTGTCCATGGAAGATGCTCCCCATAATCATATGCTTGAGCATATACTCACAACCATAAAACAAACCCGCCTGGAACTTGTTGCTGTGTGAAAAATTGGACAATAGGATTATTCACATGTTGAATCTTCTATCCTGAAATTTGTCAAGGTCCTCCGTGGATGCAACTTTGCTTTCGAAAACCCTTCGACAACGTAGTGGAATTCGTCAGGCTGAAAGACGACAGTTGATGGCCCATAGCCAATGTAGCATTCCCAACTTCTTGCAACATGAGGCTTAATCTTCCTCCCTGCAGCTTTCCCTTAGTGCCTTGTGTAAAGCTGATTCGCCCTATCCAACTAGTTCTCTTGACAGAAGGCTCAAAGCCCCCATCGGTGGCCTGCTTGTGGAGGACGTTTCCCTTATTGCACAAACTGGCGCTGGGCATTGTGATGCTACCAATCCTTGAGGCTTGCCCACCCCTCCATTATCTCTCTACAAACTCCTTTGACTCGAGATTCGAGGTCAGGAAGAAGGCAGGGAAGGATCGATGAAGGTGTTAGAGGTGTTGGACTGACGTGTGCATGCTGAAGGGGGACATGAGGGTAGATGGGAGGACTGCGACGATTTTAGTGTACGCAAAAGCAGCGGCATTATCGAAGGTGAAGGGAGTCACGGTGGTGAAGGAAGTGAAGGTGTTAGAGGTGGGAATACTATGGCAACTCTAACGTTGAGTCCCATGGTATTTCCTCTACACCATATCCTAATTTGTGTCATCGGCTTGAGATGCAGATATACCTTTTTCGGAGGCATGGCCAGTAGGTACTCTTTTTTGCAGCAACCATCTTCTTCTCCATCTTCTCATTGATAAAACACTTTTCTTCTTAATTTTACCAAACCCATCTTTCCTTCATGAGCGTACAGCCAAGCAATAAAGCTTTCCATGGCCCAAAATATGGCTCCAAATCCTTCTCTTAAAAGCTCCATGGCCACCTCCATTCCCGGCCAGTGCACCAAATGAAGAGCACCCTACCACGGCACCATGAGAACCACGAACCGGCCAAGAGAGGCTGCAAATACATTTGCTAGCCATGAAAACCTGCAAGAAAACTCTCCTTCTCACCAAGAATCCATATCCTCAAGACACACAAGAGGAAGGCACACAAGAAATTAGGAAATTCTTCCATACTAACCCTCTTCCTCTTCCTCACTCTCCATTAGATTTGGCAAAGGAGCACAAGAGAGAAAAGAAAGAACAAAAAAGATGAGAGTTGTGCCAAAATGAGAGAGAGAGAAATGAATCATGACAAGAGAAGATAAAGGAAGAGCGAGGGTGTAACCACCTCAACCTCCCACCTCCCCAAATCCCACGGATGCAACCACCTCCTTTTCCTTTCTTGAATTATAAAATTCAAATTTGCATACATTGGCTAAGGTCTAAGGACCTTTCAATTTTTAGCATGAGACAAAAGGGTTTGACCTTTCCTTTTCCTAGCAATATTTTAAGATATGAGCTTAAGGACCCACATTGTTACATTGCTTCATAAATGATTTTTGACAAAAATTACATTTGCAATGGATCATTTTACAAAAGATGTTTCCATGACAAGCACATTTTGGTGCCTTTATTTGCACATATTTGTTGGTCATCATTCCTCCCACGCTTAAGTGTGAAGCGTCCCCGCGAACAAACTTGAAGAAAAACCACGATCAGCTCTTGGAAAAATCTTCATCTTCATCTTCAATCGTCAAGCTTCATTTCTTTTCTTCAATCTTCTTTGAATTGTCATTGGATAGGGAAAAAAAATACACAATAGAAAAACGTAACTAGGATGTTGAGCCTAGGTCATGAGCATACCACATAAAATCATACATCACACAAAAGATAGGGCTTTTCATACAATTTGCACACAAAAACAACTTCACACTTAGCATGAATTGAAAAACAACCAAACATGAAGCACAATAATAGGAACTCGAAAAGATATGAATATGAAGCATGCCCTTACAAAGGATATGGCAATAGTTTTCTCCCACCCAATAGTATTGAAGAGGAAGGAGAGGTAAGTTTCATTGAAAATAAACTAAAAATTAGGAAATAAATCTCTTGTGTGATCAAGATGACCATTGAAATTCTTGATTGAAAAGAAAGAGCATAAGGAAGAGGAAAACCAAGCATTAAAACAAGGCATTATAGAGGAAATGGTTTATTTAGATTAAATAGTGTTATATTAATGTTCATTTTTGAATTAAACCTTTGAGGATAAGGCAAGAATATGAGGCTGATAATGACGTTTCATGGAAGATAAGGAGACACAGGTCACCCCAACAGAGTGCCGCGTGAAGGAGAAAACATGAGGATCTAGAGAGAAGAAGGAGATGAGGTATCCTGCACTACGTGGAAGGTATGTCGTGTTGCACATAGTGGAATTCGTCATGCTGCAAGACGACAATTGATGGCCCACAACCAATGTAGCATTCCCAACTTCTTGCAACACGAGGCTCAATCGTCCTCCGTGCCGCTTGCCCTTAGTGCCTTGTGTAAATTTGATTCACCCTATCCAATTGCTTCTCTTGAACAGAAGGCTCGAAGTCCCCATCGGTGGCCTGCTTGTGGAGGACGTTTCCCTTATTGCTCAAACTGGCACTGGGCACTGTGATGCTACCAATCCTTGAGGCTTGCCCACCCCTCCATTATCTCTCTACAAACTCCTCTGACTCGAGACTCGAGGTCAGGGAGAAGGCAGGGAAGGATCGATGAAGGTGTAAGAGGTGTCGGTCTGAAGTGTGCACGCTGAAGGGGGATGTGAGGGCAGATAGGAGGACTGCGATGATTTCAGTGTACGCAGAAGCAGCGGCAGGATCGAAGGTGGAGGGAGCCATGGTGGCAAAGGAAGAGAAGGTGTTAGAGGTGGGAATACTATGGCAGCTCTAATGTTGAGTCCCATGGTATTTCCTCTACACCATATCCTAATTTGTGTCATCGGCTTGAGATGCAAATATGCCTTTTTCGGAGGCATGGCCAGTACGTACTCTTTTTTTGCAGCAACCACATTCTTCTCCATCTTCTCATTGATAAAACACTCATCTTTCCTTCATGAGCGTACAGCCAAGCAATAAAGCTTTCTATGGCCCAAAATATGGCTGCAAATCCTTCTCTTACAAGCTCCATGGCCACCTCCATTCCCGGCCAGTGCACCAAATGAAGAGCACCTTGCCACGGCACCATGAGAACCACGAACCGGCCAAGAGAGGCTGCAAATACATTTGGTGGCCATGAAAACCTGCAAGAAAACTCTCATTCTCACCAAGAATCCATATCCTCAAGACACACAAGAGGAAAGCACACAAGAAATTAGGAAATTCTTCCATCCTCACCCTCTTCCTCTTCCTCACTCTCCATTAGATTTGGCAAAGGAGCACAAGAAAGAAAAGCAAGAACAAGAAAGATGAGAGTTGTGCCAAAATGAGAGAGACGGAAATGAACTGTGACAAGAGAAGATAAAGGAAGAGAGAGGGTGTAACCACCTCAACCTCCCTGCGCATGGTAAAGAAAAGATTATTTTGCATGATGATGGTAGCACACATGATTTTATTTCTGCAAAGTTAGTGAAAGAATTGAATTTACAAACTGTTTCTACACATTATCGCATTAAAGCAGCATTCCTAGGTACAAGATATAATGGAACACAAGAAGTGCATAACTTAGAAATTAAAATTGGTGAATACACTGAACGAAGGAATTTTCTAGTTGTACCTTTGCAATCTAGTGACATTATCCTAGGTATGCCTTGGCATCATTAGTATAATCCTGACATAGATTATTCCACTCATTCAATTAAAATTTATTTTCAAGGAAAACAAATTACATTGCATGGTATGCACGCCTCTAATAATTTTCCATTGCTTATTCATACCCAAGCTAAACGTGCATTACGTAAAAGTAGCAAATCTTATTTAATTTGGGTGAATGAACTTCAAGCTAAAGAAAAACATATGCATCCTAGGCATAAACAATTTCTTACTCAATTTAAAGATTATTTTGCTGATGATTTACCACCTTTACGTCCTGAAGATCACAAAATAGATTTAATTATTGGTACACAACCACTATGTAAAGCACCATATAGACATAACCAAATTGAACAAAAAGAAATTCAAAATCAAGTAGAGGAATTGCTAAACAGAGGATTAATTAGACCCAATAGTTCTCCATTTGGCGCACCTGTATTATTAGTAGAGAAGTAATACTTATCGCATGTGCATTGATTATCATGCCCTAAATAAAATTACAGTTAAGAATAGATATCCAATTCCTAGGGTAGATGATCTTATGGATAAACTACAAGGTTTTGCCATATTTAGTAAGATAGATCTTAAATCTGGTTATCATTAAGTAAGATTGGATAAATCTGATATATTCAAAATTGCATTTAGAACACAATTTGGACATTATGAATTTTTAGTGATGCCTTTTTTATTAACTAATGCACCTGCTACATTTAGTCGAATGATGAATCACATATTTTTGAAATATCAGCATTGTGTTATAGTATTCGTTGATGATACATTGGTATTCAGTAAAAATGAGAATGAGCATTATGAACATCTGTCTTTAGTTTTCAAGTTGTTAAAAGATAATCAATTGTATGGATTCATGTTTTATGAAAAGAGATTATGTGTTACAGTTCCATTTAGATCTTTTGTTTTGCATGAGATTCATTGTCCTCCATATCAAGGTCATAGAGGTATTATATCTACTTTGCGTACATTGACTGAAGATTTTTATTGGCCACATATGGACACTAATGTATAGAGTCTCCATAAGGCAAGTTGCAATGACCAACTTTTAATGTCATATAGTGCCACCACTTCATGAAGTTGCTTCTCACTGCTTAACATTCTGAGATCTGTTCTGTGTCCATAGCATAATGTTTCAACACTTTATCATTATTTGACTTAATCTTAGTTAGAAGGTTTTCCTTGAATCTTGGAATTAAATCAAGGATTTTCTCCAAAGTTAGCTACAATGAGGACTTAGTTAGTGTAGCAAACAACTCATGAGAACCATGCAATGCCTCATATGAATCCAAACTCTGAGGCTGCATACTAGACTCCATTCTTGTCATGAACATATCTTGCTGATTTTCCTCATGAAGCAATTGACTCTCTTGAACTTCATGAGGCAATTCTGCAGCTTTAAATTGTTTGAAGTGCTTCTTATGTAACTTCAAAACTTCTTTGAAGACTACTTCCCTAGCCATTTCCTGATCTTTCTAAAAAATCCTTTATTGAGCTTATGCCCTGGTAATGGCCAAAACTGTTGTCTCATCTGGACAATCTTCCACAACTATGGAATTTGAGCAATCACAGCCCACCTCTAGATCTAAACTACGCTTAATGGCATTTAAAACACCCTTACCTAGCACTTCTTTTTGTAGAGCTTCGTGAACTTGCTGGTTCAGCTGATGGCTTACTGCTTGGCTCTCCATGACTTCTGCAGGTAACTCAACAAAGACTATTGATGCCTGAGGCACTACAGCCATGACTTGCATAAAATTGATTCCAACTATTCGTTGAACCTGTGAATCCTTCTGTGGCTGTAACGTGTCCACTAGTATCATCCAGGACACGTCTTAGTAGTCCATCGGAAAGGATATCTAGAAAACTCTGCCCGGCACTCCCATGGAATGTTACGGGTTTTGCGATCTAGGTCTTCCCCCGTTTGCCACGTAGCAGAAGTATCCTGGCCGTTCCCACTTAGGATCGATCGGAATTAGGTTTTTCATGATTGGTCATTAGCTAACAGCAACTAGCGTCAAACCCGAGCGAACTACTTTACGCAGAAACGCCAGGTCCGAAGCGGATTCACATTGCACTTGGTTCAAGGAGAATGGAAAACGAGAGGGATGCAAGGCTCAACCTCTCTGCCATAAGGCATACTCCCATTCCGTTCCCCTAAAACAACGTAAATCGGGTAAGATGTAACTCTAGGTCATCGCTCTCGTTATTCGTTTTGATGATGATGATCATTCCGCTGTTTTTCAAGATTTTTGAGAAAAGTTTCCGGCTAACCGAGACCACCCAACCGTAGGACGGACCCATGGCCCATCCTCCGCACTTTCCTCGGTTTGGTTTTAGTTATGTAATTATCTAACACATTAATTTGACATATAACAATCAGCTTCTTTAATTAATTCTATTAAGCACTGGTTCCTTCACGTAACCTTATCACGTGACATAGAAAAACAATATCAAGCAAGTTCTTTTTTTAACATTTCATCATTTTATCTTTGAAATACAAGAAGTTCCGCCCGTAGGCTTGTCCATAATCCACCCGAGGGCTATCCAGTAATCCCCAGGGATCACTATTCCAAGCTTCCGCCCGTAAACTAGTATGCGGGCCTCGAGATCCAATCCCGAGTCACGTTAGCCTCTTGTGCAGGACCCGGAAGGTGAGGGATTTATGGACAGAGCCCCCCCTGGCACCCAAGCGTCCTCCTACTCCAAGTAGAGCTCAACGGAGAGACCTCTCGCGGCGGGTTTGGTCCACGTTCCCGGCGCGGTGAACAACCCCCGTGGTTAGGGTTAGGCAGGTAGTCGGGGGTAACTGAAACTGCCTCTTCCTTCAAGCCTTTAACCTGAAGTATAGGTACTCATTTAATTTGTAATTCATAATTCAAACAAAGCCCTAAAATCTCTAGCAAGCACAAACATTTTCATTAATCAATTGTGTTGTTTGGCAAACTGCTAAGGAAGTGTTCTTTCCTTTTGAGTGTATCAACACTCGTTCCCAAGGTGTCTTATAAATTGGCAAGATCCTTTACATTCCGGTGTAGGGCGTACCTTATTAACCCAACTTGGTCAACCTTAAAGTTCCTTAGATATGCTAGTTTTCGGTTTACAACTTTTCTTATTTAGAAGAATATCCAAAAATACGTCCTTTTGCAAGATAACTTGCGTAGGGATCTGCCATCCTTGTTGAGGGTTTTTACCCTTTCTCCTTGTGAATCAATCACAAGACTAAATGATTTCGTACTTGCTGCGCAAGCCCTGCGATGGAATAATCCATTTTAGATCCTTTAAGCTGACATATGTCGGGCCTAGGGTTTCTTTTTAAGGATCTCGGGGACAGCCCTAGTTCTTTATCTTTACGAATTTTTTTTTTGACCCTACAATAAGGAAAGTAGTCAAGTGCTTAGGGTATGAATATTTCTATGTTTAGATTGGTTTGGATATCTTTTGGAATGTAATATTAATCGTCTTGTCACAGTTTTGCTATCCTTGTGATAATTTACTTTTCAGTCAATATAGTTTAATTTAAACTTCCTTTTTCCTTACAGATGAACTCATGCCAAATAACAAACATTTCCCTTGCTAAGATGTGCAATTAGCAATGATAACTTCCTAGTAATTTGAGCAACGAAAGAAACCTTTCATGGATTTAACCATTTACAATGATTCGTTGCAGAAGGAATTAGACTAATGGTGCAAGATATAATTTCTATACCTTTAGGATTTAACTAAAATATACTACTATAGTAAATGGATAATCTTTCTCGTAATTTATAATGCTTGATGCAATTCGAAGGAAACTAAGTTCTATACATTATCATTCATTCAAATAAGCTAACTCCTTTATTACAAATAACTCGGACAAATATATCCTATCCCTAACAATTTCTCCTTGCATGATTGACTTAAAACCAAATTAAAGCCAAGAAGAAAAACTTGGTTTTGGGGTGAGATATCCACATGGATACCGGGAGATGACCCTCCTGCGGCTATACCTTGGACTTTCTTAGGATGCATCGCAATTGTAGTTTTTTGAATGTGGAAGCAGCTCTACAACTCCTCCTAGGAATTCCATCGTCACTTCCTTGCACCGCTTGTCGATAGTAGTTTTTGGAAGGCTCCCTCCTCGGTGTTGGGGGTAAAGGCGCCTCCGCCGTGCCGCCCCGTGTATTACTACACTGACAGTACCCGCCACTGCACACTGCAGGTGGCGGGCGCCCGTCACGTCACTTTATTCTTTATTCTTTTAGTGACAGTTTAAATAAAGGAAGGCCCGGTCACACATTGTGACTGTTGGAGTTCCCATTTCTTGTCTCTCTCTTTCTTGCTCTTGCTCTCCCGCCATAGCTCGCGTGCAAGCTTCGATCCTTCTCACCTTTCAACTGGTATCAGAGCTTGGCATTCTCTTGCTCGAGCTCGACTCGGTGCTTCCCGACCTTCGCATCGACTCGCTTCACGCATTGGGTCTCCATCCCTGCAGCCATATCCGATCTCCCCGAGCTCCCGTCACTCCACGGCTTCCCGAGCACCTTCCCAGCCTATTGAGGCACCTTCAAGGCATTGATACTGAGGTATTTGATCATTCTTTCACGGTTTTATTTCAGTCTACAGGTTGCAAACAGCAAGGGCAACCATGGCTTCAAACTCTTGAAGCTTATTCCCCTCATATTGTGCCTTACACCTATCAAGGCTCAAAGAGGCTTGTCATAGGCCTTTGATAGGCCCTTCTTGAGCCCCCCATTACCCCCTTTTCAGCCCATGTGGAGCAGCAGCAAGTTCAGCATCAACAGCGCAGATTGCATCATTTTTTTCCAGGCTGTGAGCACTCATCTACTTCAGCTCCACACTTGGCCATTGCTTCTTGCTCTCTACCTTGATCAAGAGGGCTATAGACTTCATGTTTGATGTCATTCAAGCTTTGGGCATTGGTCTTGATCATTCGGGGCTGATTTCTTCAGATTTGGGACTGTCATAAACTGTCATAACAGGCTGAAAACAGGGCAGCACCATTGGCATTAGCATTTGTTGCTTATACTCCATTCCGGTTGTGCTATTTGATGCCCGTATGCGGTCTACATGATGCCTAGTGCCTTGGGAATGTATGCACATGATTATGCCATGATTTTGGCTTGAAATATTGGCTGATTTGGGACTGTTATTTACTGTTATATAGTGCTGGAAATAGGGCAGCCACACTTGGCATTGGCATTTGATGCTTATACTCTACTCCAGTTACCTTGTTTGATGCCCATATGCGGTCTATTTCCTACCCGGATGTATTGGGGATGTATGCATTTGGTTTGACCATGATTTTGGCTTGAATTCGGGGCTAAAATCTACTGTTTAGAACAGTAAATACATGCTGGAATAACAGTGGGCTGAAGGTACTTTACATGCTTTGGCACTTACCTACCGATACCGGATGTATGCTTTGAGCTTTGGCATGATATCTCTGACATTTGGGGACGACTTGGAGCATATGTATGAGATTATGGGATGCTTTTGAGCTTCGCATTAGCTCCATCTTCACTGGCATTTGGACCGACTTGGCATGCTCGTGGACCGCCTATGCCTCATGTCTCTGCTTGACAGTTAGGCTTTTGCATTACATGCTTTGGTTCGTGACATATGCTATTTGGTTCGTGTATGCCATACCGATATTTGGAGCTTGGATTTGGATGTATTTGAGCATTCCCGGCTTACTTGATCACTGATCTTGGTTGCTATTTGGATGTCATTGAGTTGACCGAGAGCTTATTTGGGCTTATGTATTGCTTCATGGTTAATACGACCGGTGCTTCATGTATGTCATGCTCTCTCGGATGCGCTTGATGCATTGATAGGGTCACTTATCACTGGTGCTTTCTCTTGGGTTGTTTGAGCTTTTGAGCTCGCTTTGTACGCCTTTTGTGCTAGTGGGAGCATTTTACATGCTTTCTTGACCTTTGACAGTTGCATGCTATTGGAGCACTTACATGTATTTGAAGCAGTTTATGTCTTGAGCAGCTACATACACATTGAGACTTTGGGATCATACTCCGATCTTTATGGATATGCATTGATGTACTCTTGGTTCACAGGATGCTTATGAGCTGAGTCTCATATTTGGATCTTTCTCTTTGAGCAGATACCTATTTGTGTCATGTTTTGGCAGTTACAGGAACACTTTGCCTAGAGTGTCTGGGGGTGTGCCTTTCACTGGCAGATGTTATTTTGACATGCTTGGTGTTGAGCTCATGTTCTTTTCACTGTCATTGGCCTTGCTTATGTCCGTTTCATGCCGGCTTTGGACCTAGCATTGTTTGCTTGACATTGGATCCTATTTTGGGACAGTTTGCTCTCTAGACTGCATACCTGCAATTTATTACAGCAAGCAGTTATTGGTGGACTGAGGTGTACTTTTCATGCTGAAATATCCTGATTTGGTGTACCGCACCTAGTACTAAGTGGGCAGCAACTTTTGGCACACTTTGCTCACCCTTTGGACCCCGTTTTGGTCATTTTTGGGCAGTTTCTGCAGTAAAACAGCAAGCAGTTTTGGACTGTTTGGGCATTTCCAGCCTGCATAATGGCGTCATCTTCGCATGATAGTGCCATCTTTAACATTACAAAGTTGGATGGTACCAACTACTCTTACTGGAAGAGTCAAATATGGCAGGTTTTGGTGTAGAAATCTCAGATTAAGCCACTTCGGTTGAGTGGGGAGCAGCCTGAAACTATGGACAATGACGACTGGCTTGAACTTGATGAGCTATACAAGTCCACGATTGTATTGTCTCTCACTGAACAGGTACATTATAATGTATTTGAGGAAGCACAGAGTGCATGGGATCTATGGAATAAGATCAAGAATCTTTATGATAAGAAAAGTCCGGCGAGTCAGATGTACTAGTTGAAGCAGCTTATGGATCTGCGCATGAAGGATAATGCGACTATGTCTGCTCACTTGAGCCAGTTCCATGCTATACTGAAGAACCTGACTTCGCAGGATATCACCTTTGGAGAGGAAGTAACTCCTCTTTTCTTGCTTGGGACTTTGAATGAGTCATGGGATGTATTCCGCACTGCCCTATGTGCCTCTAGTGCTACTCTAAAATTGGCAGATGTTGAGAGTGCTCTTCTTCAGGAAGAGGTGAATCGCAAAAACTTGGATGCCTCTCGTGGTAGTCATGCTTTGACAGTTAGAGGTAGGAATGACAGGTATGACCGTGGTAATGGCCGAGGCCGTGACTCGCAGAAGGGTCGGTCTAAATCTCGCGGTGGCAAGTCGCGTAGTAAGTCGCGTGGGCGCAATGCAAATGTCACTTGTCATCATTGTGGGAAAAAGGGCCATATTAGACCACAGTGTCATGAGTTGCGCAATGAGAAGCGCAAGGATAAGGGGAAAGATAAAGTGCAGGAGAAGTCCTCTGATCGCAGCATAGTACCTACGAAGTCCAGCGTCAAGATTGAGGAAATTAATGTCACGCAGACTGAGGAGTCCGATGGTGGTGATGAATTTATACTTGCAGCTAGTTCTTCTGATGCTTCACACTTGACTGAGACACCTAGTATGTATGCACAGTGCTGGTTATTGGATTCAGGTGCGTCCTTCCATGTGACGCCTTACCATGAGTGGTTCCACTCTTACCGCACTATATCTGGTTCAGTCCGACTTGGAGACGACAGGTCTCTTGACATTGTGGGCATGGGTGATATTCAGTTGCAGTTTTCCACTGGCAGTTCATTTTTGCTCAGGGATGTACGTCATGTACCTGCGCTTACGCGTAGTCTTATGTCTGCAGGACAGTTGGATGATGCAGGATTTCATGTCTGTTTTGGGGATTCTACCTGGAAGATTACCAAAGGCAGACTTGTGCTTGCTAGAGGCGCCAAGGCTGGCAGCCTCTATCCTCTTGTTGTATCTGGGTCTTCTGTAGACCATGTTTTGGCAGTGGGCTCTATCCCACATGTATCACTTTGGCATGCCCGTTTGGGGCATATGTCTTTGAAAGGAATGAAAATGTTATCTGGTTTGCAGTATCTTCCGCCTTTGGATTATGCATGTTTTGACTCATGTGATCATTGTCTTTATGGTAAGCAGAATAGGTCTACGCATAAGAAATCGGGTAGGCCACGCATGAGTGAGCCCTTGGCATTGGTGCATTCCGATGTTTGTGGGCCTATGCCTTGCATGTCTATGGGTGGCGCGAAGTACTTCGTTACCTTCATTGATGATTTTTCTAGGAAAGTGTGGGCTTATCCCATAAAGCAGAAGTCCGATGTCTTGGCAGTTTTTCAGAGATGGCTTGCTCTTGTTGAGAACCAAACTGGGTATAGGCTGAAATGCCTTAGGACTGACAATGGGGGAGAATATGTCTCACGTGCTTTTGAGCAGTTTTGTGATGACAGGGGTATTAAGCGTCAGTTGACCGCCCCTTACACCCCACCCCAGAATGGTTTGGCTGAGTGCATGAACAGGACTATTCAGGAGCGTGTGCGCTCTATGCTTAGCCATGCAGGCCTACCCCAGAGTTTTTGGGCTGAGGCAGTTAGTACGGCAGTGCATGTCATAAACCGATCACCTTCCAGTGGATTGGATTTCCAGGTTGCAGAGGAAGTTTGGGCTGGTAAGCCACCCTCTTATGCGCATCTCCATGTCTTTGGATGTGAGGCATTCTGCCATGTGCCCAAGGACAAGAGGAGTAAATTGGATCCAAAGAGCATTAAATGCATATTCCTTGGCTATGGTGAGTCAGGAGAGATGGGCTATCGCCTATGGGATCCGCAGGCGCGAAAAATAGTACGCAGCCATGATGTCGTCTTCCATGAAGACAAGATGCATAGGCAGCCTGAGAAGGTGGTTGAGATCCGCAGAGTGATCTTTCAGGAGGAGCCTAGAGCTCCAGCACAGCCAGTAGTACAGCCTGCAGCAGTTCCTCCACAGGGCCAGGGTGTTGGACAGGCAGTTAGACAGGCAGCAGAGCCTGCGGTGAGACGGTCTGCTAGAGACAGACGTCCACCTGACAGATTTCAGCCCTCTATGCATTATGTTTTGGTTACAGATGCAAGAGAGCCTTTCACTTATGATGAGGCTATGCGCAGGGGTGACAGTCACTCCTGGGAGAGGGCTATGCAGTCTGAGATAGACTCCCTGCATAAGAATGAGACTTGGGATTTGGTTGCCTTGCCTAAGGGCAAGAAGGCTTTGCCATGCAAGTGGGTGTACAAGCTGAAAAGTACCCCTGGACACCCCAAGCCGGCATACAAGGCTAGATTGGTAGCAAAGGGTTTTAAGCAGGAACATGGTGTGGACTTTGATGAGGTCTTCTCTCCTGTGGTTAAGATGACCACCCTGCGCTTAGTCTTGGCTTTGGTTGCACATCTTGACTTAGATCTATATCAGATGGATGTCAAGACGGCTTTTCTACATGGGGACTTGCATGATGAGATCTATATGGATCAGCCTAAGGGCTTTGCAGAACCTGACATGGAGCACCTAGTGTGCAAGTTGAAGAAGAGCTTGTATGGCTTGAAGCAGGCACCTAGGGAATGGTATCATAAGTTTGATGCCTTTATGCAGTCACAGGGCTACAGCAGGAGTGCTATGGATCCGTGTCTTTACACGAAGAAAGCCCGTGATGGCAGTTTGCTTATCTTGGTACTCTATGTTGATGATATGCTGATAGCAAGGAAAGCTCATGATGAGCTAGATGCTCTTAAATCTCAGCTGAAGAAGAGCTTTGAGATGAAGGATTTGGGACAGGCCTCACATATACTTGGGATGCGCATTAAGCGCGATAGGCATCAGGGGCTTTTGTATCTCTCACAGCGGGAGTACATTCATAAAGTCCTTGAACGCTTCCGCATGCAGGACGTAAAGCCTATTGGCTGTCCATTACCTTCTTATGTGAAGGTATCACAGGCCGATTGTCCGTAGACAGATGAGCAGAGGGCCGAGATGGCCAAGATCCCTTATGCTTCAGCCGTGGGCAGTTTGATGTATGCCATGATAGCCACTCGTCCAGATATTGCGCATGCAGTTGGTGTTGTGGCACGCTATATGGCTACACCTGGCAGCAGACATTGGGATGCCGTGAAGGGTATCATGAGGTACCTGTGCCCGGTATCATGAGGTACCTGAAGGGCACAGCAGATATGTGTATTTGCTATGGCAGCCAGGATACAGGGGTCGTGGGGTACACTGACTCTGATTATGCAGGACATGCAGATAGTAGGAAGTCCACTTCTGGCTATGTATTCACCTATGCTGGAGGGGCTATCTCTTGGATGTCCAGGGTTCAGAAGTGTACGGCTTTGTCTACCACTGAGGCCGAGTATGTTGCAGCCACTGAGGCTTGCAAGGAGGCCATATGGTTAGGCCGTCTAGTTGCTGACCTTGGGATTGATGCTACACCTACACTGCATTCGGATTCTATGAGTGCCATTCAGTTGGCTAAGAATCCGGTCTTCCATGCGAAGACGAAACACATTGAGGTGAGGTATCACTTCATACGTGGTGTCGTGGAGGACAAGTCTGTTGACCTTGTCAAGATCTCCACTGACGAGAATCCTGCAGATTTGCTCACGAAGAGCCTCACTACTGAGCGCTTTGCCTTCCTCAGGAGGTTGATGGGCGTTGGATGAGATGTCACCTTTCCTCACCTATGTACATTTGTACTGTCTTTTCTTTTTCTTTTCTCTCTCACTAGGGCAGATTCGCCTTTAAGTGGGAGGTTGTTGGGGGTAAAGGCGCCTCCGCCGTGCCGCCCCGTGTATTACTACACTGACAGTACCCGCCACTGCACACTGCAGGTGGCGGGCGCCCGTCACGTCACTTTATTCTTTATTCTTTTAGTGACAGTTTGAATAAAGGAAGGCCCGGTCACACATTGTGACTGTTGGAGTTCCCATTTCTTGTCTCTCTCTTTCTTGCTCTTGCTCTCCCGCCATAGCTCGCGTGCAAGCTTCGATCCTTCTCACCTTTCACTCGGAAGTCAGGGAAATTCGAAAGGGTATTTCAGAGTCTTCAACGATTAAGACCCATTGAAGCCATGGGAAAGGCTTAATGGTCTTTTTATGACTCGCTCAAACGAGGAACGAAAAAGGATGGAAGAGACACAAGGTGCGGGAGAGAACTCTAAGGGAATATAGTAACCATAAAGGTTATAAGTAAAGACGAAGGACCCTTAGGTCAACTTGGAGAAAAGGGTTCTCAATACGCCACAAGGGGAGGGGCTAGGGAAGGTTTAAACACGAAGGAAAGAGGGGTGGTTCCAAAGAAAAGGGATAGGGGTTTAAGGGATTAACACAGGGGGTGTGGTTTCAGGATGTCCAAGGAAAGGGTTTAAGGGTTAATACACGGGGGGTGTGGTTTCCAAGGAAAAGGGGGGGCTTGAGGATTTATAAAATATGAAAAAAAAGGGCTTAAGGAAAGGGGCTATGTGACTTTTAAAAGCACGGGGGGAGGGGGGAGAGAGAGAGAGGAGTAATAATAGGACCTCTAAGCCCACTCTTTATTGTGGAAAAAGGGACTTATGATCCTTAAAACACGAGGAGGGGGGGGGGGATGGTGGTTTTGAGGCCAAGGGAATGGGGACTAAGGGGATTTTAAAACCGGGGGGGGGAAAGGGGCCTAAGGGGGCCCTTAGGAGAAGATATGAGGGGGGAAGAAAGGTAGCCTTAAAGGGTATGGGAAAGGGGGCTTCTAAGAACCTTAGAAGCTTCCTCCCAAGAAGCTTCTAAAGCGGACCACGTGGGAGGAAGCGGACACTGATTTTGCGGCGTGCTAACGGGATGGGACATGGACTGCGACGGCAGATGACGATGATGTCATGGCTCACGGTGACAATCAACGCCTCCACTCCTCCTCTCCCTCTCACGGCCAGACTCTTCACTCCCTTGTATCTGAGGCACCGACGACCGCCTCTCTCTTCCTTACTCAGAGTCAGGGCACTTTCTTTCAGAGCATCAGCACAGGCGGTCCCTTAAGGTCTTCACGGCAGCGCCCTCTCCCCTCGTCCTCACGTATCTCCTTCCTCCTCGATGGCAACGTCTCCCCCTTTTTAAATAGGGAAGGGAGGGGGATCCTCCCTCTCCTCATGTCGGCGTGCATGGAGAGGGCCCTGAGCAAGCTCCAGCGGCTGCCCCCCCCCTCTCGATCACTTAACGGCCTGGCGTCACGGATCAGATTGCGCGCCACCATGAAAGGCGATTTTTTTTTAAAAAAAATCCCTACTAATATATTACAGTGGCTCATCATAACCAACTTAAACAATGTCCCCTTGCATTCTAGCCAGAATGAAAGTGTCGAAAATTGTTGACAGGTAATGAACTATAGTTCTATAATAAAACCATTTCAATGAAATATGCCAAGGCTGAGAACTCATCATATACAATGACATCCATAGTATATAATAGAGAATGAAGATATAGAGCCATAACAAAATAAGTAGATTACTACTCCAACTGCAAAGAATAATTGCATTCACTTGAAAATATATTAATGATGCTCTAGCATTTTCATCATAATAAATGTAGGTCAATATACCACCCAATTTGGATCTTAAATAAGACATTGCATCATGTGGTTGGAACCAGTAATCATCATGTGGTTGTTGTATTTGCTGTTTTTGAGGTTGTTGTATCACTTCTAACTACATTTCAACTAGTTGCTAAGGTGAGCATGTAAGCTTCACATGTCATGGCATCATGTTGTGTAGTCAGTCCCTTATGTATAGGTTTGGTGTGTGAAATATTGATCATACTCAAGGTTATAATCATGATTCTTTATAAAAGTGTAATATTTAGAGTAAGGATGTAATGGAAGACTTCACTCTACAAGAGAGGAAAAAAATATATTAAAGGTTATGGGAGAATATAATGTCACGTTGTTAGGATGGTTGCTTATTCAACATATCTACTCTACTACAAAATGACACATACATACAATATGGGTTAAAGAGCTTGTAATTAAAGTTATGTATGCAAGAAGCAAAACTAACCAAAATCTAGTGACAACTTTATACAACTGACGCATCATTTGTCACTACTTGGAGCTATAACACAAATCCATTGATGTTTGATATGTATAGATCCTATTCGGAAAAAAAGAGAATTCCCCATGGAATTCCCTAGTTGAAAATACATATAAGTGGGGAAAGTAAAAACTAGGGAAAATGGGACATTTCCTAATGAGAATAAGTAGGGAATCACATAAGATATTTTCTATGTAAGAAATATTTCATACATAGAAAATTTTTACATAGGAAATTCCTATGTAGGAAATATTTCATACATAGAAAAATACAGAATTTTCTATGTAGGAAATAATTTCTATATAAAAAAATTCCATATATAGGAAAAAAATTCTAGATGTGATTCCCTAGGTACTCTCACTAGGAAATCTCTCATTTTTCCCATTTTTTACATTCCCTACTTATATGTACTTTCAACTAGGGAATTCCGAGGGAATTCTCTTTTTTCCTTATCACTTTATCTACTTTGCCCTTACTCTTAGACATGCTAATATCAAACAAGAAATTACACAATAAATTTTTAACTAGAAAATTATATAGAGAATGTTATCATTTCTGAGTAAGGATCAATAACATACATCTAATGATCAAAATAGATTAAACAAATTAAGACATCAACATCTACTTCTAGCAACCTAAAGAAAAATGAAAATACTTTTAAAAGAGCATAGAACTAAAAACTAATTAAGCAACATATGTGTCTTGATTGTTTTATCCCTTAAATCTCCAGTATGTTGCAAAGTAATAAATGTTTGAGTAATCCATCAAATCTCCAATATGTTGAAAAGCAATAAATTCTTAACTCAAAGTAGAAGTTATGCTAAAACTTCCACATCATCTAGACTAAGCACACTGCTATTTTTGTTTAATACAACTTTGCCATTTCCTAGTAGCCACTAAACAATCTCCTTAATCATATCATCACTTGTTGGCTTCTTTGTATCCTTAATCAAGACTCGAAAGCTAGCTTCAATCTTTTTGAGATTCATGTATGTACTCTTTAAAGAAAAGTACATATCATGAATTGTAGGCACACCAAGATACTTCAAAAGTATGGTTTCCATGTTCTCTTTTGTCATATTAACCTGCATTGAATAACAAAAAGAGAATAAGTAACTTATTATACTATGTATAGATAATTAAATGACACAAATTATAATATAAAAAGCCATAATTTTAATTACATGACTATTATATATATATATATATATATATATATATATATATATATATATATATATATATATAAACTATAAAGCTACCCTTTAAGCATCATTTGAAATGTTAATCTCAATGCTACAAATTGAACTACATGACTACAATTATATATATCTAATTAAAATATAAATTAACAATAAAATTACCCTTTGAGTATCATTTGAAATGTTAATCTCAATGCCTTGGTTTGGGAGATCTTTAAATTCCTAATTCAAATAAAATAAAAAGATTAGATTATGCTTTTCATGTATAACATAAACAAAAATATAAACATTTATATCTAGCACCTTTGGTTCTTTTTCGTTGATAGTGGTACCTCGTTTCATGCTCCTTTGTTGCAAAAGATCCTTCATCTTCTCACTTGGCTAGTCAACACGTAAAATAAATAGTTATGTAATAAATCATATCTTTAGTTATTCACTAAACTATGACGCTATTGTTCTCTCACAAACATATATCAAATACCTTCCTCTTTCTTTGACTTTTTCGAGATGTTTCATTAATGTCATCATTTGGATTAGCCTACATTCAAAACTAAAATTAGTAATCACATTAAAAACATTTATATAGAAAAAAAAGTTACATACATTATCATTGCTTGAACTATGGATACTTTGTTCCAGAGTTTCTTGACGTTTAGTTGAGTACATTATTTTGTCTAAACCATGTGACAATAACTTTGAAAAGCTGGCACAATTTTCCATATCAAGTGTCTCATCTTCATTTTCAACATCCTACATTTTAAGCATGTAAAGGATAAGATACTGTTAAAAACATGAATCATATGGTTAATCTTAAATTTAATATAAAGCAAAGAACCTCATCGGATTTATAACATTGAAATTCTTCAAAGCTCTTTTCTTCCTCCACGAACATATTCATCTATGGGAAATGAAAGTTAATGTATAAGTATCTATATAAGAGACATTCTCAAAGAAAGTTATTAGATATGAGCTTAAAAGCATTACCTGCAATGATAAATATGTTTGCTTGTATTGTTGTCCTTCAAAGGAGCTACTTTCTTCAAGAGGCTACATCAACAAAATAAGATCATGTGTATATATCAAATGTCTCGAAAATATATGAAATCAAGTACAAAAATGATAAACATATAAGATTATAAGATACATTTTTCAAACCTTGTTCATTCGCAATATCATCCATGCTAAGAATGTATACATCAAGTTGATTAGAATCAATAGTAGCAACATATGGTTCACTCTGCCATCAATAGACACCCCTAAATGAGTATGGGAGAAAAAGAGCCAATCCTACACTTATGATATCAAACTTATAAATCATATCATCTTACCATTGATGATGTTATGTCATTTGATACATTTTGAAGCTTATCTATATCATCCACTCCAAGAGATGTGGATAATTCTCTCTATATGTCATAAGATTAATAGTTCAATAACTAAGAATCTACACCTCAAATATCAGGAAAGCCAATTAAAAAAAGCAACAATCAACTTACATTCTTTAAAAAATCTTTTTTCTTCAAATTCTTTCTTTCATCTTGCTTTGTACCCTTCCACCAGTCATATATGTCATTCTCTCTCCATATGTACTCACATTCAGTAAACTTCAATGGTAAAATCTCATGGTGATTCTCTGATATAATTTTCATGATATACTTTTTATCCGCATTTTTATAACGTAGATCATCTGGGTTTAAGGATTCAAACCACCTACGTACTCGATGATAATTTTCGAGCATGATAGTGTGTTGACTTTTAAAGTATTCAACCAAGAGCTTTTTTCCATAAAGTCTACCGTCTTCTCTAAATTTCAACATGGGTGGTCGATAGATATCATCATATGATGGCATGCGTATCACTCCTATTGATACTCAAGTGATCAAATATCATTAGTTAGTATAACCATTTCAAAAAATGACTCATTATCAACATAAAAAAGCTGGTAATACCTGATTCTTAGCTTGAAGAAGTGTTAAGGCAAGCAATCTCAATGTCTTCCTTTCTTACATTGTCTCTTGTGTCATCTTTAGTAACTTGTTTACCTATATATACATAGAGTTAACCAAAGCTCATGATAATATAAGGTTATGAAAATGTTCAATAACACAAAAGAAAGTAATTAGATATTTTGTATCAATTTGGGTCACCAAATTTGTACAAGTTTTTGATCCTTAAAGTTCGTACCTGCATCTTGACTTGAAGAAACATTATCGCAAGTAACCTCCTGATCTCTCTTTCTTACATTACCTCTTTTATCTATGTTTATATATATACACACAATTACTCAAAGTTTAAAGATATGAATAACTATGAACATTTTAAATTAGGCAAAGAGACTAATTAAAGCTAGTTAATCTCAAAATGAATCACCTAATAAAGCAAGATGTAATATATGTACAAATTTTAATTTTCAAAGTTTAGTAGAAATAAAGACATATACCTGTATCGTGATTTGAAGAGACATTAGGGCCAATGACCTCGTTAGCTTTCATTGTTCCATTATGTCTTGTACCATCATTTGTGATTTTGTTACCTTTATGTACACATAATAAACCAAAGTTTAGAAACATAAGAGACTTATATTTTTTAAATAGAAGTACTATATCAAATGAAATCACTTAATTCCTTAGCACTTGGATTAGAACACATAAAATAGTAATAAAATTAGGTATAAATTTAGTTATTAGAGTTAGTTACCTTTCACTTCTTTCACAACTGAATCCACAAGCCCAAGTAGTTTGGGATCCTCACTCATCATTTTTTTCAAAAGAGCCATCATCTCTAGATTAGAAGTCGACATGGCAAACCTACATAGGCACGGTAACAATAAGAAAGTATTTGCAATGCATGTTGAAAATGTATATTACATTAAGCAATACAAAACAAAAGACTTCAATAAACATACCGTCATAATGTTTGAAAATGTAAATTACATTAAGCAATACAAAACAAAAGACTTCAATAAACATACCGTCATAACATTGTTGCCTCATGCTCATGCAAACGCCACATGGTAGGTACAATCTTTCTTTTGTTGTCAATTGCAATTGCTTTTGTCTTGAGTACTTGCCATTGCTTTTTCGTGGATACACATAGCCACCAATCCTTCCAATCTTGATCCTCTATTCTCACTTTCCAAATATTTTCTTGCAAGTGTACATTAGTTAGCCATCCCACTTTTACTTGCTTCATTTCATAGCGTACTGCTCTTATAACCACACATTTGAGATCATTTGGCTCACATAAAGCATCTAGATGAGACTTCATATAGACAACATCATTTTCCTCTAGCCAAGGAGGAATGCAACCGATGCAACCTATCTTAATCAAACGTGATCTTGGTGGAATTTTCATCAAAGTTCCACTCCCTTTGATGGAAGAATTTTCATGCTCAACAATCTGTGTGACTGGATAATTGAAGTCTACTTCAAATCCATCAACAAATAGACTTTCTAATTCATCTATCAATGGCTGCATGAATATGTGAAAGAGTTTACTAGAGCTTCCAATAACTTTTTTGCAACTGAATGGAATAAATAAAACCGGTATAAATCCAATAAGGGAGCTCTTTCCAACATTGAGAATTTTGATTTCAACAACTCCACAATTCTTTTGGGTTGTCTTTGAGGCTTGGAATCCATCCCAATGTAATAACAAGCCGAAATTGCGTGGATCACCCTATTTATCACAAAACACACCACATTTTAGTAACCTATATCAAATTTCATTTATATTAATTAAAAAGATGAGCATGATAATAAAGTGTACCTTACAAATCCTTTTGTACCCATGTATGTGAATTCGACATGATTTGCAGATAAACTTGTAGGCACTCTCAATATCATCCCATGAATGATCAAGCAATGGTGACCTTTGGGCAGAAGGCCAAGCTGTATAGACTTGTTTGCAATGCATGTTATTACATATCAATGGAAGCTCAAAGTATGATTCAGGATTCCAAAAATCATTTACACTTTTGCATTTTGTACCATCCCAAAACTCATTTATTGTAGAATCACAAAGTGTATTCTCCTGTATTAACCATTTGTTTTTATTTCTCCACATTTCCAACAATTCATGGCATAGAGTTCTACTTCTAGTTAGTAGACGCAATTGTTCTCTAATGGAGACATAGTCAAAAGAGAGCATATCTTTTCTCGGTAGAGAACACTTGGAACACTTTTCACAACATTGTGAACAATCACGCTTTAACTTCTTCCTTCCTCCTTTTTTGGTGTTACACACGAATTCAATTGTGTCTCTAATGTAGTTATCCTGCTTGCTTGGCTGATAAAGCAATGGTGCATGAATAGAGCTCTCACTTCCTTGGCATACCCTGTAATGTTGGGAGTTAACCATACCTAGCCGTGTGAACATGATACCAAGTTTCTCCCAACAAGTAGGAATATTTATACCATTCAAGTCTCCATCCCATGTATTAGGCATTTGCACTAGTAGTTTGGCCAAGCTTGGCATATATATATTGTCCATATGTGCTTGGGGGGGATCAGAACTAACCATATCACCAAAAAGAATTTTAAGCATTTTATCTTGAAACTCAATTGAAGCTTGATGCTCATCCCAAAGTGCTTGCAATTGAATTATTCTTTGAACGATTTTGTCAAATAAAGATGGTTCAACATCATCCATCTCGAACGCTTCATGTTGTGGTTCCACCTCATTATCCTCCCTTTCGTCTAAATTGTCAATCTCATCTGATGGGTCATTATGAATCTCATCTCCCATGTCATTATGCTCTAGTAGAATGTCATCTTGTGGTAGTCCTTGAGAGTCACCTAAACCAAGATTAGTGGCGAGACTCTTAAAATCTTTCCTCAATTTTCATGTGTCTTGCATATGTTGAGTGAGGAACCATACATCCACCTCCACAATATGTTCTGCATGTACACCACAAATACATGCGTCTAGGCAAAGAGTGAGATGATGGTTGATCCATAGGAGGGTTATCTTCACTCATAGGAACATCATTGTTAGTAGAATTTTGACATTCTTGATGAGCCAGAACTGATGAATGTATTATCCCATTCATATCCTTGCGACTGTGTGCATAGTAAGTTTGTCTAGTAACATTCTGATAACCAAGGGTTGAATGCCTACACTTATAATTGCACTAACATCTCCTTAAATTATTCATTATGGCTTCTTGAAACATAGACATAAATAAAAAATAATCAATCTATATATTAAAGTTACATATCAAAGGTTATACATCAAACGGGAAAAAAAAAGCATTACTCAAAGGGAAGTAGACTTTTATCTATGGTGGAAATAAATTATATTCAAGAACCATAAGCATAGTCAAGGAGATTTAATTAGAAAGCTGCAAAGAGTAGAAAGTGTATGAACTTAAAGCCTTGTGAAAATACACTTTAGGTAACAATCACACTCCCTTATAAAATACCTTTGTATCAAAATCTTCCAAAGATGCATAATACTTAGTTTACGAAACCCTACTTGGAAAGGAAGATCGGGCCGGGCTGGGCCAAAAAGACCCATCACATCACTTATTATTTCCCTAGTATGGTTAAACATCTCCTCAAACAAGTGGTACTTGGATCTTACTATAATAAACTTATGCTCGAGAAAACCTAGCATAAAAAGCAAACAAGAGATAACAAAACCCAGCTTGGATAGGAAGATCGTGTCCCTAGGGCTAATAAGACCCATCACAACAGTTATCATTTCCCAAGCATGGTTGGACATCTCCTCAAAAAAAGCAAATGAGAGATTACAAAACCCTGCTAGGATAGAAAGGTCGTGTCCCTAGCGCTATAAATAAGGCCCATCACAACAGTTATCCTTTCCCAAGCATGGTATACATGTAGTATACATCATGGTATAGTATACCAGAAAGACTAGTGGACACAATAGGCATAAACATTCTTAGTAAAAAGGCTTGTTTTCCACATTGTTACAACAATGAACAGCCTATCAAAACTAACCCAAAAAAGCTCAAAACACCTCAAGAAGCACTTCAATACATCCTCCAAACATTCAAGCAACAATACATGAGTACCAATAGTAGCATAAATGAGTTCCAAACACTCACAAAAAACTAACTTGAACCTGTATACAATAGATTTTTTGTGTATAATAACAACGATAGAGGTTAGGGAGCTCCAAACACCAATGTCAGGTAGAAAGCTAAAGTGTTTATCAAGTACTGGAGTGGAGTTAATGGTTGTTGTAGATTAGGGATATAGACTTGAAAATAGGCATAGTTCATGCTAATTGGGTTGATGTGTTATTGCTCTTGCTGGATTAATTGAGCCTCAAGCAAGGATCAATGAGGCCCTTGGAACCCTTGGAACAAGCATTAACAAGTGGGATCGTGCTAGAAGAAGGAAATGGTCAATGCATACCTTAAGAAGAAGAATCAATGGTTGTTATGAAATCTTAAGTTGAAGCTTTGAATCAAGTTAAAACAAATGAAGATGAAGCTCGTTAAATGCCCACTTTGATACCAACTAAAAGGTGAGTGGAAGGTGGAAGTGCGAGCCAAAGTAAGAAGAAATACAAGTGTGTAAGAACTCCAACAGTCACAAATGACTTGCCTTTCCTTATTCAATTCATGTATATATGGATACATATGCCCAAATGTATGTGTATATATGTATGTACGTGTATATTTTATAAGTTTATATCCATACTCATTTCCTTTATTTCCTATCTCCTCTCTTTCATAGTTTTCTCTCTTTTTTGCATCGGTTTTTTCGCTTTCCCCCCATCTCTCTCTCTCTCCATTTTCTCTTACTTATATACTTACGTGTGTATGAACATGTATGCATATGTGCATACATGAGTGTATGTGTTTGCACACGTGTACATGCATGTATGTGTATAATATTTTTGTGTGTTTTTATAATATATATACAATTATGAGTAGTTTTAGAATATACACACATTACATGCACATGTTCAACCATTAAAATATAATTTCATGTCATATCTTCTATTAGAAAACAAATTCATCTCTTTAGGAGAGAGAGAGAGAGAGAGAGAGGTATAACTTTTCAAAAACTCACATTTTCCCTTTTCATTATTATATCAGCTTGGAAAAAAATCCTCTTTGTTTCTTGAATACTAAACCCCTCCTCTTTCTCCCACACGCTAGAGGATTTTCTCCTTGGTTCGTTTTCAAAGTTTAAACGTGTGTTTCCTAGCTAGGCAGCCTAGACCATATACAAATTAGTAGAAACGTTTTTCCATTAACACTAATTTGGTTTTATTTGTTGTCAAAAGAGCATGATTAGGGCATCAAATTTAAAGTCAATGGTGTTTCTAGATCCACATTTAATAGTGTGTTTGACTGTAAGTTAAATGAGTTGATAAATGCATCTGTAGATGCACTCTAACAAACAAAATTTCAACAAAAGCTCATCTCATATAGTAGTATATGAAAACATCATAGTTTGAACAAAAAATAAATAAATAAATAAATTGAACAACAAAATAACAACCCTCCATGCAACACATATAATCTAAGTGGAAATCTTGAAGAGCTCTTCATCTTAAATAAGTAAAAAGGTAGCTTTAAATTTTGTATGTTAGTCTCACCTCTCTTCAACTTAAGGGTGGATGTTGGATGGCAGCATCGCCCGGAAGAACATCGATGGTAAGCTTGGTGCAGTCGCCTGGAACTCCGGAAATGAACCAGTGCTAACCAGCTGTACTCCGCAGGGGCACCACGGTGTCACCCGGCGCGCCTGGACTTGTGCCTGAACGACGTACTCACGCCGCCTTTTGCGTCACAGGACGTGTACGTATTCCGCTGCGCACGTTGCGTAGCTCCACCACGTGTTGTGCGTCCCTTCTGCAATATACCTGAAGGTTGCATAGACGAGAGCAATATTACAGCCCAAACGCAAGCAGCAGAATAGTAGATATTCCGATAGCATTTTAATTAGTTAATTGCGGTACTCGTAATACAGAAAAATTAGAGGGCGCATGGCAGAGCACTCGAATTAGGGGCCGCTCTGGAGTATGGAGACGGTGGAGTAGCTAGAGACCTGAAATGCTTGCGCGAGAATGGAGGAGCCAAAGAGAATGCCGGGGAGGGAGCTGGTGCCAGGGTTAGCAGAATTGAAGAAAGCCAGGGCATGGGTAGATTGAGAGGCTCTGTTCCAAGGTTTCCCTCCTCTAGACGAAGGGCATCGATCTGTTGGCGGGAATTAATTAGAGGTTAGGTAGGGAATTAATTAGAGGGTAGGTAACAATAGTGGAACATTAGCTTATGAAAGACTAGCAACCCAAATGCCAAGGACCCCCCTTAACTTCATTTATCTAAAGGCAAGATTGTACTTTAAATAGCTTAGATTGAATCTTGTGCATTTATAGGTATTCATGGTCCAAATGTGGATCTCAATCCATGATACACACATAAAAGTGATTGCATTGATCTTTAATGGGGTTCATCTAAACACGAAGGCTCACTTTGTTTGTTGTGGTTGATATAGGTGGACTTGGTAACAATGTTGGAGAAGGCTATTAACTATGTCAAATTTTTACAACTTCAAGTCAAGGTGAGTGGTAAAGCCAACGTGTGTTACCCATGTTTGATGAAAAAGAGATACAAAGTTAGAATAATGTCTAAATTTAGTGACTTGAATTTTTATCGGTGTTGTCAGGTGCTTGCAATTGACGAGTATTGGCCCACTCCACTTAACAAGTTCCCAGCCTAATGGAGACAAGGAGGAGGCCAATCAGACCAATTAAACAAAGACCAGTGCCATATTAGATATATTCTAAATAGTTCATGGGGAAGTGAATCCAAAATGGATGCCCATGACAACTCGATCTAACATGATCTCCCAAAAAAAATAAGACTAACACATTGGTATAACTATTATTGCATTCACAAGTGATTATGAAAGAGTTGTATATAATTTTGAATGGTTCAGAATTTTGTGTTTGCATTCTAGAAGGAAAAACTAATTGTTCACAACACATGTCTTCTTCTAGAAATAGTTTAGTGTCAAACCATGATAGCAAACATCATAATACAATGAACAAATATGCACACTTCTTAAAGTTTCTAAGGCAAGAACAAAGCATGCACCTTCATGGTTTTGGAGCTAGCATTGATTATGTGACTAGAGTCGAGGTCTAGAAGAGGGAAAATTGGAGGAGCTTAAGGGGGCACCAATATGGTGTTCAATCCCATTGTTAGGACGACATACGTGCAATGTATTGAGACAAATAGAAAACATTTGTACTAGAAAAGAGTGGTAAATTTAAAACTATGTAAAGAAGAGGCATGGTTTTGGGATTCCTTTTCAAAATCAATGCAAGCACGATACGTATGTATGACAATCATGCATGTAGATTTACTTTTAAAAATGATTGCATACCACAAATTCTTGATGACTAAAAAACATTAATTTATAAAAAACGTGATAGCTATAAGGATGCCAAAATTACAAATTCATGAACAAGAGGCATGCTTTCACGATTGGTTGTCAAAATCAATGCAAGAATGAGACATCATGTATGAGAAGCAAGTGTATAGATTTAATCTTAAAAATGTTTTCATGCTAAAATATAGTAGATACATAAGAGGAATAATTTTATCATAGTGACACAATCTCACAGTAGTGCACATGTATTTAAGAAGATTTGGCATTGCACCACAAAATGTATATACAAGTGCTCGGAAGCATCAAAACCTTTTGCACTAAAAAATGCACTATGAGGTAAAACTATCATCATTCTACTACATGTCTCTCTAAATAGGTACATTGATCCTTCTTTGCTCCGAAAGCTTGAAGCAACTCAACCCTTTTCAATGCAGTGTGATGAATGAAAACATGTGACATGGGGTCCAAGCTTAGAAACATTTAAGGACACATAGTACATATGCTTACATGAAATGGAAACTTGATACTTTCTTTTATTTTATTTGGAAGGCATTGGTAGATTGGCTAGTACTTCGATGCTCTTAGGAATTGTATTCTTCAATGAATAATAATAGAGCCTCATGGCAATTCTAGCATAACTAAATACAACAAAAGCATTAATACTCTTTAAGGATGAAATTCAATGTTTCCTTTGGTTCTAATCCACAACATCCAACACATTTTACTAACCTAAATGCTAATTCATGTAGTTTCATTTGAGAATAAAACCCCCAATGCATGTAGTGTGATATGAACATAATGTGGTTGGATGCATCTACATCATCAATACTTTCTCATTTCTCATCCTCTTGCTTGATGATTTGCTTCCATTGTTTGTTCTTGTTCTCTCCTGCTTGATTGTCTTTCTTCAACATCAGAATCTCTATAGACTTACATGTCCTCAATGTGCAAGTGTGTCCGACACTAGTATGTGCCATCACTTTCCATTACACACCTTGCAGTCTTTTCACTCTCACATGGTATACACCTTTCAAGCACATCACATGATATTGGAAGATACTTTCAAAAACACATCACGGAAGGTTGTTATACATTACAAGATTGGTATGCATACACACACAAAAACACACACACACACACACAAGGCATTTCATTGCAATACTGTAAAAGACAATCTAATAGTAACTAAAAAGGTTGCGTTTTTTGGTATTTTTCCACTTTTACTTTATTTTTCCTAGGTTTATTTGGGAATATGTGTTGTGCAGATATAATACAACAAAATCTTTGCTTATGTATGTTAAATCAAACCACCTAGTACATTATTCCATTATAGCCCCATATATATATATATATATATATATATATATATATATATATATATATATATATATATATATATATATATATATATATATATATATATATATATATATATATATATATATATATATATAGAGAGAGAGAGAGAGAGAGAGAGAGAGAGAGAGCACAAAGTTGTTACCCTTAAGACTTCATTTTTCCGAGGTTTATTTGGGAATATGTGTTGTACAGATATATAATACAACAAAATCTTTGTTCGTGTATGTTAAGTCAAACCACCTAGAACATTATTCCATTATAGCCCCATATATATATATATATGTGTGTGTGTGTGTGTGTGTGTGTGTATGTATATACATACATACATAGAGAGAGAGAGAGAGCGTGCACAAAGTTGTTACCCTTAGAAGTTAATGTTAATGCTATAAATACAACTATAATATATTTAAATTCTCATGATTAATTTTAGTTTACCAAGCCTTTCTTGTATACCCATCATAGCTACCCATGTGGTTTAGGAATGGGGCCTGAATGAAAGTTAAACATAGAAATAAAATAAATAAAATACTAAATATTAGTAAAGTAAAAATAAGATTGATCTAGTCACCTTAGTCGAGTATGTGGGCTAGGTGTGGGGCCAGCAAGTTTGGCTAGGTGTTGTATACCCAAAGCTAGAAATTTTAGTGTTGTATAAGTTGCAGCAAAGGCATATTCACTTTCTACAAAAGCCTTTCCTTTCTCTTGTCAACTGGAGCCGCCTCAAATTGCAATTGAAATATATGTTCCTCGTCGTTTTCATTTTTCTTATCCTCATCACCACCGTGATAGTCATCATCACCTTTGTCCTTACCTTCTCGAAACCATCATTATCAACTTGAATTGAGAAATACAGAATTGTGATAAACATCATCTTTATCTTATCCTCATTGTACCTTTAATTTCCTATTACATAAAAGTAGGGCAGCTACAATAATGACTACAGTTTATGGAGCAGCCTTGGAAAACTGCACCATGCTACAACCCTTCATCAGCGTAGTCGATCTCCTCTACCACCGTTACCCTACTCAATAACACATACCACTCCATCGAAATCTGTAAACCCCTCTATAACCACTCCTCTCTCGATAGCTTTTGGCTCATCTTTTATTATTGCGATTAGTCTAGCAGCCTGACTTGCTCAGGTCACAGTAGCAGACTAATATCTATTCATGGTGTCATCCTTCTTTGTGGACATTGTAATTAGAAATGCTACTTGGTATTATATGTAAACTTAGCTTTTTAGCAACATAGCCAAGTTTAAAGAAGCAAAGATAAAGCTACAAGAGTGGCAATGAGTTTGAAGGAAACTATCATTATTTGGAGGAGGAGTTGCCTTGTATTCATGGAAGAGTGGACCACTTAGAGAGCATCCAAATTTGAAATGCAAGAACAGGCACGTGAGAGACCAAAGAAGACAACCCTTGAGACTCAAGCCTAGAAGAGAGAATCAACTTCAAGCCTTAACACCTATAGTCCATAACATTTATTTTGAGGGCATGTTAGACCATTAATCTTTTACTACAAGAGTCAAATCATTTTTATCTTTTATCATAAAAATGTTAAAATATGTGTTCTTCTAACATACATAAGATTGGAATGATTTTAATGTACTTATAATAATAAGGGTGATATTGAAGCTCTATAATGCCTATGATGGTTCATCTTGCCTTCTTTGGAAACTTATTGAAAGTGGAAACGTTTACATTACTCCATACGATGACAAAGTACATGTGAGAGTTTTGTTTTGTTGTGATGGAATATGGTGCACCTTTTTTTCAAATTATAAAGGTCAATGCTAAGGTATGAAGAAAATTTGGTGCCTTTAAAACTTCATGTGGAACAATCTTTTGATCATACAATTAATAGTCCTTTCCTTGAGATGCATACAATGCTCTATACCTCATGTGGCAAATGTGATATATATCATGTGGTGATGTCTAGCTACTAGTTGGCTTAGTGAGTTGTTGCCATGTCCAAAATTTCTTTTGGTTCAACTCTTAAAAAAGAGAAAGATTAGTATCTTGAATTAAGAGAGTGATGACTCTTTACTTGAGGGATTGATTGCATGAAGAATATTGCGAGAATCAAGAACAACCTACTAGTTCTAGGTGTTTTGACTTGAGAATGTTCTTACATGCTTACAAAACCTAAGAAAAGGAAGATATCATCTAGAGTTTGAGTTGAGTCTAATAACATTAGATTCGGTGATAGAAGGATCCTCATTGGATAGAAAGATTTAAGACTACTTCTTGGAGGAGAGTTCAATTATCTATGTTGGTGGCTTAGGGTTGTAGCACTTGTCAGATATCCTCACAACTTGAAAAGGGATTTTGAGGGAGGTGAGATGTCTGTAAGAGTACTCCACCATTGGGAAAAGGGAAATTAAGGCATAGGAAAGTTGCTTCTTTGTAGTTTGATATGAAGATTGTTTCCCCTTGAGCATGTAGTTGATGTTGCTAGTTTTATCACGTAAGTTTATCAACCCCCAAGTTGATGTTGAGTGTAAATATGGTGAGTGCATGAGAGAGCCGCTATAGGTCAAGCAACACTCGAGTTTTTAGCATAGTTGCAAATCTGTTGGGTAAGTTGCATGTTTCTCCCAAGGAGATTTCCTAAAAATTCATGAAAAAACTACTCATTTTCAAAAATTGGGTTGAATGTTAATATGTGCTTTTTTAAAAAAATACCAAATCTAGTAGCTTTTAAATTATACTTCTTTAGTGATAAATATTGTTAGTAAATTTGATATTTTTAAGTAGTTTATATTCACACTAGTACATGGTTGACTATCAAGAGTTTTATCCATCACAAAACTATGCATTTTGTTTATCTTCACCTTAGTTTTAAACAAATTTTGATCTTAAAGCTGTCAACTATTTTGACCCCTTAAATAACTCTTTAGATATCCAATGGAGTTTCTACACTTGATATTTGGGATAATATCAATACATATTCTAGGATATACATATTGATATATTAATACTTAGTAGTATTGCCTAATGAAAACAAGTATTGTATACTAAGTTCTGTACATCTCAATGAGATACTGACTTTAAGATGCCATATGTGAAGTGAATGTAGTAATTTTTCAATAAGATATTAACTTACACTTATGAAAGTAAGTGCTACGTAAGAATTTACCACATACTCTTTGCATGAGAACTTGATTCTAGACCATCAACACATTTATTTGATTTCATAAATAGGAATACCTCATACTGTAGGACCCTCTAAATGGAAGTTATGTGGAATAATTGTCAAATGATTTACGAAGCTTTTGGGTACAAGATCCAAACTTGGTCTAGTTTATCAAATCATATTCACAAGATGAAACTTGCTCTACTTTTTCAAATCTCAATGCAAAAGTGGGCATCAATATTGCAAATCCAACAAAATTAATCGAGTTTATTAAAAAGGGTTGCCATATTAAGGAGCTACAATGAACAATAAATAAAGGATTTAAATTTAGTAAAATGCATCTAGGTAGATTGTAAGAATTGTATTAAATAATCTATATTTTCCAAGGAAAATTTCTCATACTGTGTAACTTTTCACTAAGTAATAGGGTGAAAGCTACATGGCTTATATGTTGTGCACTATTTAAACATATGTTACAAATATATAAACTCATAAACATGACGACCTACAACTTATAGTAAATATATGATTTTCAAATCTATGTAGGCTTGTTATAAGTTATACGTCTATAAAGTACGTTTAATCACATCCTTATAATTCCTTATGTAGGGATTTTCAAAGGAATGTAGGGAATACTCTATATTCCCTATTATAAGATGTAGGGAACGTAGGGACTTTCAAAGGAATGTAGGGAATGCTCTATATTCCCTATTATAAGATGTAGGGAATGCAATTTCCTAGTTATAGATGGGGAATACGTACTTGTCAACATAGGAAATATTGGAGAATTTCCTATATTTCACCAAATTGCCTATGTGGGGAACGATTGAAAGTTCCTTGTGTTTCGGGACTTCACCAGTTTTTTTCTCGCGTGCAATGGCAAGGACGTACGCTTTCTGCCACCCAAAATCATCAAGAAGCTGTAGCCAACCTAATGCCCATATTCTGTGACGACTATGTGCTAGGGCGGCATGATCATTTGTGATGTAACATAACAGTGTATACAGACCAATAGACATACATGTAGTTTCAATTGGACGTTGTTTTTGCAATACATTGCTCCAACCACACCTCCCTTCGTTCCACCATCTCTTTGAATAAAGTGCTCAAATGTTTCATATCAACGTCTTGTTTCTTAGTGTCCTTGACTGTGTTTACAATCCTAGTAGTAGAAGCATGAGCTCTGTAATATTCCGATTTGCTAACGCGTGAACTGCCTAAAAAGGAAAAACGAATTGGATAAATGAAAATTTTTTAAATTATTCCCCCCTATTTCCCCCAGCCGACTGACGAGCTGGAGGGGGAGGGAAATAGAAGGAGCAATTAAGCTCCTTGGTGGAGCTTGGAATGAGGGGGGGAAACATGCGTGATGACACGCAGGGGAGGGAAGATCCCCCTCCCCTCCACTATTTAATGAGGGGCCGCAGGCCGAGGGAGGGGACCATAACGCTGCAGGCCGAGGGAGGAAAATAGAGTAAAAAGGCTCTCAAAGAGGAGGAATAGCTGAGGAAGAATTTGGTGTGAGGAAGGAATCGTGAGGCTGCGTGAGGAGGGAGGTGAGAAGTACGGCAACTGCCGCCCCGCCTGAAGCTGAGTACGCCACCAGCGTCTCCATTTTCCACCACCTGAAGCCAAGGATGTTGCCAGCTGTCTAATCGATGGCTTTCTCTTTGTCCATGTGGATAACCGACACCCACAGAAGCTTCCAAGAAGCTTCTTGGAAGCTTCTAAGGGGGGATCTTTAAGCCCCCTTTCTCATTGATATTCCCATGCAAGTCCTTTTAACCCCGAGTTTCATTAAAACCCCTTTCCTATTGCTTTTCCCCCCCAGGTTTTAAAAACCTTTAGGCCCATTTCACCCTCGTACAAAAAAACCCTTACCTTCACTTTGAAGTCACTCCCCCTAAAAGCAGGAAGACCTTAAGGGTCTTATTACTTTTTTCCCCCGTGTCTTATCACCCCTCTTATCCCTTAAGCCTACAACACCTCCGTGTTAGATCCTTCCCTAGCCCTTCCCTTATGGCGTATTGAAACCCCTTCCCTCCAAGTTAACCCAAGGTCTTTCGACCTCACTTATAATCCTTGCGGTTACTATATTTCCTTGGAGTTCGCTTCCACACCTGGTGTCTTTTCCACACCTTTTTATTCCCGTTCGTGCGAGCTTACAAAGGCCATTAAGCCTTCCCCATGGCTTCAATGGGTCTTAGTTGTAAAAGATTCAAAGACACCCTTTCAAATTCCCGAATTCAAGGGGGGGAGCCTTCCAAAAACTACTTTGACGAACGGTGCAAGGGAGCGACGGTGGAATTCTAAGGAGAAGTTGTAAAGCTTCTTCTACGTCTGAAGGACTACAATTGCGATGCCTCCTAAGAAAGTCCAAGGCGTAGCCACGGGAGGGTCATCTCCCGGTATTCATGTGGATATCTCACCCCAAAACTAGGTTTTTCTTCTTGGCTTTAATTCGGTTTTAAGTTGATTATGCAAAGAGAAATTGTTAGGGATAGGATATATTTGTCCGAGTTATTTGTAATAAAGAAGTTTAGCTTATTTGAATGAATGATAATGAATAGAACTTAGTTTCCTTCGAGTTGCGTCAAGCATTATAAATTATGAGCGAGATTATCCATTTATTATAGTAGTATATTCTAAGGTGTAGAAATTATATCTTGCACCATTAGTCTTATTCCTTTCGCAATGAATCATTGTAAATGATTAAATTCATGAAAGGTTTCTTTCGATGCTCAAATTACTAGAAAGTTATCTTTGCTAAATTGCACATCTTAGCAAGGAAAATGTTGCTATTTGGCATGAGTTCATCTTTAAGTAAAACGGAAGTTAAATTAAACTGTATTGATTGGAAAGTAAATTGTTACAAGAATAGCAAAACCGTGACAAGACGATTAATATTACCTTCCAAAAGATAACTGAACCAATCTAAACATAGAAACATTCATACCCTAAGCACTTGACTACTTTCCTTACTGTAGGGACAAAAAAATTCGTAAAGTTAAGGAACTAGGGTTTGTCCCTAAGGTTCTTAAAAAAAAGAAAAGAAACCCTAGGCCTGATATACGTCAGCTTAAAGGATCTAAACAGATTACTCCATCGCAGGACTTGCGTAACAAGTACGAAATCATTTAGTCTTGTGATTGATTCACAAGGAGAAAGGGTAAAAACCCTCATCAAAGATGGCAGATCCCTACGCAAGTTATCTTGCAAATCAGCAAGCTACAAAAGCGAAGGTGACTAGACATGACACTCTTGACGAGAGATGTACCTTGAATAGCACTGCACTGACGATCCAAGACAGCAGTGGAGAATCCACATCTGGACGTGCGGTCGAGAACTCAAGGGCATCTGTCAGAAAGCTTAAATTTACAAGCTAGGACCCGAAAGATGAAGACATAGTACCACCTGCTTATCTTAGGGTCAAACTCACCGCTAAAAGAGAGCATACTATCGATGCGCTGATTGATGAAGGAGTTGATTTTAATATCTTGACCTATGAATCATGGACCCTACTAGGCTAGTCAGAGCTCACACCGACTAGTGCAACTCTTAGCCCGTATGGGGGACACCCACAAGCACTCATAGGGAAGTGCAAAATCCTTGCGACAATTGAAACGGAAAGCTTACCTATCCTATTTCATTGAGGATCTCTTAGTCTAATTAAAAATCAGTCTCAACAAAAAGCATCTTAGAAATGGGGTTTTTTTGTCCTAGGATCGCGTATTAAAATTAATGCCATCTATGAAATTTATCAACTATAGTAATAAAATTTATTTCAATCAATTCTACTCATAGTCATAAGACCTAAGAGAAAATATCATATACTCAATTTAAGGGATTCTTCTTCTATAACAATACTTTTGGGTTCATTTTGATGAAGTACCGTAATGACCATTAGCTGCGGTATCATTTTCTTTTAGTCCTTCCATTGACTAGTTGGCATGATTTCTAATTTGTTATGCCTATAAAGTTAATACAAAAACAATGAATTGTGCATATCACAATTAGATCCCCTACTTGGACATTATGAAGGACATGACCAATTTTAAGACATCTTAAAGAGTCACCAATGTACGTGGCCCATGGCAAAGCACATTGCATACCATTATCGATAAGTCTATTATCTTAAATTTCTTTCCCCTCCCTCTCCCTCTCTTTCTCTCTTTCTCTCTCATTTTCTCTCCTAAGCAAGCAAAAAAGAAAGTGATTCAAACATTAAACAAGCAAGAGGGAGAGTGAGAGTGAGAATGCACTCTCCCTCTCCCTCTTCCTCTCTTTCTCTCCCTCTCTATCTCTCTTTCTATCTCATTTCCTAAACAAGCAAAAAATAAAGTGATTTAAACATTAAACAAGCAAAAGGGAGAGGGAGAGAGACAATGCACTCTCCCTCTCTTTCTCTTTCTCTCCCTCTCTCATTTCTTTCCCCTCCCTCTCCCTCTCCCTCTCTTTCTCTCCCTCTCTTTCTCTCTCATTTCCTCTCCTAAACAAGCAAAAAATAAAGTGATTTAAACATTAAACAGGCAAAAGGGAGAGGGAGACAGAGAATGCACTCTCCCTCCCTCTCCCTCTCTTTCTCTTTCTCTCCCTCTCTCATTTCCTCCCCCTCCCCCTCCCTCCCTCTCTTTCTCTTTCTCTTTCTCTTTCTCTTTCTCTTTCTCTTTCTCCCTCTCCCTCTCTTTCTCTGTTACTCTCTCGTTTCCTCTCCTAAACAAGCAAAAAAGAAAGCGATTTAAACATTAAACAAGCAAAAGGGAGAGGGAGAGAGAGAATGCACTCTCCCTCTCCCTCCCTCTCCCTCTCTTTCTCTTTCTCTCCCTCTCTCATTTCCTCCCCCTCCCTCTCCCTCTCCCTCTCCCTCTCCCTCTCCCTCTCCCTCTCTTTCTCTTTCTCTCCCTCTCTCTCCCTCTCCCTCTCCCTCTCCCTCTCTCTCATTTCCTCTGCTAAACAAGCAAAAGAAAGAGAGAGTGATTTAAACCTTAAACAAGCAAAAGAAAAAGAGAGGGAGACTCACCAATGAGATATGGCGAGCGTGGGGCGGCTCCTCTTTGCGATGAAGGCTCCTCCTCTTCTTTGCGAACAACGGCGGCGGCGGTGACGGCGGCGGCGGCAAGTCTTCTTCCTCTCCTTCTCTCACGACGGTCGCTCTCTCCCTCGCTCTCGCTCTCAAAACTCACAATGGAGCAAACACGAAATGAAAACCGCGCTCGATTTCGACCACTTTTTTCCCCTGCGGCGCGTCGCTATTTGCGTCGCAAATGTGACGCATATACCGACGCAAATAGCGACGCCGCTATCCGCCGTTGCTAATCAGGGTCGCTACTAGCTCAAATCCTTGTAGTGTCTTAAAACTGTTACAAGCACAATCATTTCCATTGGTCGTTACTTTGGCCAACTGCTAAGGAGTGAATCCTTCTTTCCGAATGCATCCAGCACTTGATCTAGGATCGATTGCGACTTGGCAAGATCCCCAAGGGTTTATTTGTTAACCCTATATCCTGGGTTAGGGCTGTACCCTATTAACCTGACTTAATCAACACCTTAAGGTCAAATAGCAGTACATATGTTATTCCAATTTACTGATTGGTCTTTTGCTTCCAATCAAATATCTAATCCCCGTATCTTGGTCACTTTACCCAAGAAAGGTACTATATTAGGACGATTATTCATTTTCTTGCAAGATAACTTGCATAAGAATATGCCAATCTCATTCCGAGGAATCGGCCATTCCCTTGTGATCAAATCACAAGATCATGCGAATCTGCAACTTGTTGCACAAGTGTCGCATCAAATGTATGGGATTATTTACTCATCGAGTGGAGTTTTATAATCATGAAATCATAATTAGATATAACAATCCGTTTCTGATTGCATTAGGTCGACATAGTCGGTCCTAGGGCTCCAAGTTCAAACCAAGTTTCATCTTTTTAGTGAGAGATCCTTAGGGTAAAAACCCTAGATCATTTCTCGCAAATATGTCCTACTATCCCTACATTCTGTGAATGTGGGCAAGTCTTTAGGGTATAGGAGTTTCAGCTTTGGCAATAAGAGCAACTAGGTCACATCCTCAATGTGTTAAATCCTAGTTTAGCTCTTTGGGATATGTTGCATTGAATTAACCCTTTCTAAATGATTCCTTTTGCGGTTTTTAGTTGCTTAGGTTTAAACCAATTTAACTTGTCTATTCTTGAAGATAATTACACTACCATTTCCATAACCACATGATTCATTGTCTACGTATACATTGATTTACAAGCCCTAACTTTTCGAGTTAAGATTAAAGCATAGGTCAAGTTATAGCATAATTCGAATTGATCCTCCTATAACATGCAAACAAGATTCATGTTACTAAGCTTTAGGATTTTGTTTATACATGCATCCCTTTTCTACTTTCATTTCTGAATGAATTAGTCGTATGCTGAACTTACACAACCTTTCGTTGATTTAAGTTTTTAGGCCACTTGCCTAGAGTTAAATCTTCTTCATGAGCCCTAGCAATTTCCTACGGTTGCTAGCAACTCTCTTTAAGAATCATTTAAAAGAAAAGATGTTCAATAATGCGATAGGCGGTTTATTCCTTCCATGCTTAATCGAAGTATACTATCATAATTCTGTTTTGTAAAGATGGGCATTAATTAATCTAATTTCATTACTTTGCAATGCATAAAAACCACTTACTAGAAATGCATAGAAATCTTATGCTCACTTTATTTTGTTCGTTTTATTGAAAAATACTAATGACCGAATCCCTCAATTGTGAGCTATTAGCCAAAGTATTTTCAATTGAAAAAACATGCATCCTCATTCTTCAAATGATCCATACATAATTGAAATATTACGCTGTTAATCAAATTTAGGAAGAAGAACTTGGACTTGTGGTGAAATGTCCACATGGATGTTAGGAGACGATCCTCCTGCGGTTGCACCTTGTGCTTTCTTAGGAGCCATCGCAAATGCGGCCTTTTCGTCTTGGATGCAGATTTATGATCTTGGCTGATCTTCTTAGAATGCGAAACTCCCTTTGTGAGATCTATTGCACCGTCTTTCAGAGTCGGCTTTAGAAGGCTTTATAGGTTTCCTCCTTAAATTTGGCTAATGGGAACTTGTGGGGAACCTAAGGGGGAAAAGGGTGTTTGTGAAGGCCAATAGAAAGGGGGTTCTAAGGGACCCCGAGGTTAAGATGAACCTTTGAGGGACTTGCAATATAAAAGGGGGCTTAAAGGACCCTAAAGCATTTTGTGGGGGGGGAAAACCCACGGGGAGGGTTTTAAATCCCGGGGAGGGGGGGTTTTAAAATGCTCTTGGTGGAAATAAAAGGGGGGAAAAGGTGTAAGAATCGCCCGTGAGGGGATTAAATCCCGGGGAGTGGAAAAGAGGTTATAAAAACTTTCGAGAGTAAGGCTTAATAAAGCCACAGGAAGGGGGGCTTAGCTTCTCCCCTTAGAAGCCTCCAAGAAGCTTCTTGGAAGCTTCTGTGGTTCACAAAAACCACGTGGAGGGAAGGGAGGGACTTAATGGCGGCGTGTTGGTGGCATCAGCGGTGTCCTGCTCGGCAGCAGATGGCGAACTTTAGCGGCTTCTTCCCTCCGTCTCAGCGATCTTGCTCCTTCTCAACTCCCCTCCAACTGGCGACTTCCCCTCCTATCTCACAGCTTCCCTTCTCCACTACGGCACCATCAGGTAGTGTGACGGCTTCCTCCTTAAACTCTCCTCCCACATGCTTTTATAGCTGAGCAGAGGGGATCCTCCCTCCCCCACGCGGCTCAATGCATGGGGTTCACCCCCCTCTGGTATCCAGCAAGGATGCTCAGTCATCCTTGCTATATCCCTCTCCTCCAGCACGACTGTTGGCTGCGGGGGAGAGGGATAATTAAAGAAAAATTTTCCATTATTCCTAAAATTTATCCTTTTGGCCTCCTAAGAGGAGGCTCCCATGTAACTAAATGGGTTTTTTTCTTTTAACTCGTTTATGCAAGTGGAGATCAAGCTACGTTGTGGATAATTTGAAAATCGCACCGTCAGTGTATTTTTTATGTTGGAATTCCCTTGCATGACTATCATGTAGGTTAAAAATATTATCAACGAAAACTACGATCACTCTCCTTTAAATACACAGTTTTGCCCTGTTTATTCATCCAAGAGTGGCCTTCCATTTTCGTCAAAGCACAGGAGTAGCACTTACATGTCAAGTAGAGTTTGCTGTAGTTATCTATGGTTGCATGGCTTGAACTGCCTCTTTATGTGGTAGCTTTGGACACCTCTTCCCCTTCTCCTTTCACGATGCCTGCTCAACCCGCAAAATGCGGCGAAATTCACGTTGCCCTTGTCTTCTTCCTTGTTCATTTTGCGTGCTTCATTAGTTTCATAAGTAAAACATAAGTTATATACTATGTCCTATGTTCACAAACGTGATTTTTCTTTCTAATGACCTTGTGAGTCATGTTTTTAGAGTAACTTCTTCATTGACATATGAAGTCAGGGCCTCCTCCAACCCATATGATTGTTCATGAACATACATACCATGTCATATGTAGCATGACTTACCAAAGTTGTAGCAACTTCATTATTGCATTTTAAGGCAGAGTGCGCCCATCTTTGTTTCACCATGCCATATGTTGGTGGACTTAGGCTTAATGTTTTATTGCACTAGGTAAGTCTCTTGTAGATTGTCTAGATTACAAGTGACTAAGTTATATATGTACATGTTTAAAGTTTTATGTTTTAGACCATGGGCAAAGAATCTCATGACAACGACAAATCAAAAAGTACCCATTTTGGCCAATCAATCACCTCAACTAGGAAAAAATTCATATAGAAATACAATGTTTATGGTCCATCACCTTTGCTCCATATAGAGTGATAGATCAAGTGATACATGATAAGATTCTAATTATTGCAATTTAATTTGAGTATGATACTAACTATTGAGTGGTTAGGAAAGAGCCAAAACACAACCATGAACCACCTCAATTGCACATCATCATCTTGATTGGGGTAAAAAGTGATTAAAAATGTTGAAGATCAACAAAGTTTGCAAGTTGCATGTCGTAGACCTCTTCCCTATGTACCATGACTATTGTATAGGCTAAGAGATTGTAGGAGATTGGATTTTGGAGACATAAGAGCACCATGACTATGGTAGGAGTCACCATGATCACAACTGGGAGAATATAGGAGAAGGATTCAAGCAAATTGGGAAATCACAAACACTTTTTCGACACACAAGTCATTCACATAACATCTTTTCTATACTATACATTTTTACTAAGAAACTTGAATTGAGAGAGAAGAATTGTTTAAAATGGTTGATGCTTGTTTAAAATCCATTGCACGTGATTAAGGTTGATTACATGTGCATCTTGGTTGTTTTTGAACCACCATACATGCATTAAACATACCTTTGCTTGTTTTTCACATCATCTTGATCACAACATTCTACATCTTAAAATCAACAACTGCATCAATACTGGAAAACGACTATAAAAAAGGAATCACATTGACAAGTTGTATGTTATCTATAAATTAATGCATGTTGTGATTTTTTTATTGGATTTGAGATTGCTCAATCCTTCTTGCTCGATTGATAATTTGATTCTTAAACAATCTAAACCTCAATAGCAAGCTTTTAGATCTATCCATGGAGCACACACATTGATTTTGCAACCAAATCATCACCTCAATTACATCATAGGGTAGACATCACTTGGTTGACTCTTAGGAATAGTTGAATGCCTTGATTCGATCCATGGGGACTTGTCCAATATAGCCAAGTCATATTATAACCAAGATACACTCTAGACATTCCACTTCAAATGAAAACAAGCGGCAAACTCTAAACACTAAAAACTTAACTTTACAATAACCCTGATTTGGTATGGAATCATCTAGATTTGTTGACATATCACCTCTAGTACCTAAAAATAGCTTCTATGCTGATTTTAAAGAACTTGGAGTTTGATTGCTAGATCGAGAAACTCACTAACAAGAAGAGAACCCATTCGATAATGCTAATTTACTAAATTTAACAAGACAATTTAGGAACCACTTAATGAAGTTTCCTCTAGATTCTTACATGACCATCTAAATTCAAAGCCATCTAATCTTAGATACCTTACACTACTCCTAGTATTGTCTCAGATATTCAAATCCTATAGATGCTCCTCATCTTAGGTATAGAAGATACTTTCCTGAGCACATTGAGTGATTCCATAACTCTTTGGACTTGTGAGACTTGCCATGGACCTATTGTGTGAGACACTGTCAAAGAGTTTACTGTCCATGATAAAACTCATGGGATTCTTATAAACACAAAAGAGTTTCACTGGAAGATTGTATGATATATTTGCATACAAAATTCAGGCATTATTATCCAATATCTACCCTAGTTATACAAGTTCTTTTATATTTAGCATATAATTTGCAAATATACCATGTACATTTATGAAAAATAAGACTATGGGAACTTAAAACTTGGTCATCTGGAAGTAATTGATAGTCTACTGGATAAATCACATTAATTCAGGTACAAAAATATGGACAAAACCCAAAAACGTTGCCAAAAAACTGTCAAAAGTCCACTAGATCCACACGGGACCAAAAGTAACTGACTAAGGTGACCAGCAAGTGACCTAGGATGGTCAAAAAGTGACCAGGGTTGGAGCAGAGAGCAGCCCGCATTTTTCGGCGCAAAATGCATGCTGCTCTGCCTGAGGGAAACTGGGAGAAAGCTCGAGCTAAGATGCATGGAATGGAGCATGCAAACTAAAGATTAACAGGCCAACAACTGAAGATGATAACTTGGTGAGAGCTCCACTTCTCTGCCTCTTTGGTTTGATGAAAATGCATGCTGAAATTGTCTATAAAAGAGGGGAAATTTGAGAGAAGAGGAGTCAGCTTGCTCTTATGCACAACTTCTCTCATCTTCTCTACCTTATTCTTGGTCTAATGAAGCCCGACTTATGCCCAAGTACTTGAGTGACTTTGGGGCAAGCAAAGGGTGAGGATATTGAAGACTTATGGACTGTTATGGGCTGGAATAACCAGTCATAAACAGGGCAGCCCACTATTTTGATCTATCTTTATGAGCAAACATGGATTTTTTATGGTTGAAATAGAGGAAAATAACCTCTTTTCTTCAGGACATTGTTCATAGATGATCAAAAGTGCTTGTTCTTGAGTTTATGCCCTCATTTTGAGTTTGTTTATGGGCTAGAATTTTCTGTTTTAAAATAGGGCTGAAGCTAAAATTATTCTTTTTCAATCCATTTCATGCATCTTTGGCCCGAATCTTGGATGTATTTGATTCTAGCATCAATATACTTGTCCCAAAGGATTGAAATCCATCTTTGTACATGTAATAAATGCCATTAGAGCTTGCTTTTGATATTCATAAATGAATTGGAAATCTGAAAATATCCTTTATGAAATGATGAATGTATCCTGAAGCATTTGATGTATTCAAGTTAGTCTTAATCCTCCTATTCATGTATGCTAAATACAAAGTGAAAAGGCTTGAATTCCCCTTTCGTACCTAAATCATTCTAAACCCCGAATCTTATTAAAACCCAATCCATTTTTTCTTTCTGAATCTTGAATCCTAAACTCTTCTTCTACACTAAAAGCCTCGGAGGTAGACCTTCAACTCTTAACGCGAGGATAGTGCTGAACCCGACGTGAAGGTCCGTTGCAGAAGAAGAAGACCAATGGGAGAATCATCAAGCTCAGGAGGAGATGCTTTGCAACAGTTGGTTCGTCTAATGCAAGAGAGCCAAGAATAACAGCTGCAATTTCAGCAGCAATTGCAATTGCAACAATAACGGAGACAAGAAGAAGAATGGATTGATGCTGCTGCCATTAAGGCCTTAGAAGCAATTGGGCATGAGCTCAAGCAATTTAATGGGAAAAATGTGTCCTCTTTTATCCGTCTCTACACTGACAAGATGGTCTTCTTTGGAGTTTCTCAACATGCTTGGAGCCTTTACTTTGCCCGCCTGGCTGTGCATGGCCTCTAGGACAGAATTCATGGTCTTTCCCAAAAAGATGGTGGATGGACTGTGTTAAAAAAGGCTCTTCGAGAAGAATTTTTCCTTGAAGATTCTGGCCTTATGACAAATAAAATCTTCAACGAATGGGTCGAGAGGCCCAATACGGTTCTAACTGCCACTAATCTTCATCAAGAGTTTGAAAGCAAATTTTCCCAACTAGATCCTGATGACCAACAAGGTATGGAAAGTCAAAAGATTGAGTTATTTTTAAAAGCTGTAGATTCTTCTCCTCAGGAGAAATTGACTGACCGACTTGAAGACCCAGACTACGAGTCGGGATTAAAGACTGCTTGGAGTGATGCCACTGAAGCAGTTAATATGATTGATCGAAGAGAGCGATTGCGCCTAAGATGGGGATCAACCCCTGTAACAACTGATTCTATGAAGGAGCCTGTTCCAGCTTCTCGACCTCCTATCTCTTTGGCCGATCAACCAAGAAATTCTGCTCTTCCTTCACCAAAGAAGGATGTCATGGATGAGTTAATTAAAAGCATGCGGGATCTCCATCTTAATGTAACAGAAATTAACTCTAAAGTAGAAAGGCTTGATGTTAAAGTAGAAGAAAGGGGTAGGTCAACCGCCCAAAGACCTGCACGAGAAGGCTTTAAAAGATGTTGCATTTGGTGTGATAGCCTTTAGCATGACAAGAGGGAGTGCGGAGCATTCCGTGAAGTCGAAGCACAAAAATTAGTCTTTTGGAAGGATGGCAAAATTTATGCAACCGAAACCGGGCTTCCTCTTGAGCCAAACTTCGGTAACGGCGGCATGAAGAAAAGATTGGAGGATTTGACAACAAGAACAGCCTATGCAGCTGTTGATGCTGCAACTTATAGGTTGCAAATTGAGCCAACTAATGAAATTGTTAAATCATGCAAAACTAATGCAAAATCTAAAGTGTGGACGCAGGCCTTGGAACGCATGGAGTAAGGCAAGGGAACTAAGGATGATTTAACCACTGCCAACCAATGTATTCGAGGAAGAACCAGATGGTTCGAGCCAATGGATTCATTTTCAGCTTTTGCCCGGCTAGCTGAAATTAATAATCAAGAAGCCATGATAGAAGAAAAGAGAAGAAGATGTTGCCGGTCCTTCTTCTTCAGGACCAACTAAACGCATAACAAGAAGCAAACCAGACCAACAGAAGGCTGCTGAAAATCCGCCACCACCAGAATTTGACATGGGAGATGCCCCTCAAGCAAAGAAGACAGAAGGAAAAAGAAAAAGCAAACATCTCAGTTACAAGTTGCAGTCGGACATAGAGACCGCAACGGATCTTAAACGGATCCTAGAAGAAAGAATTCTTGGTAGTAGAATTGAATTTACATTAGGTGAAATTCTCGGCATTGCAAAACGAGGATTTCATGATGTAATAATTGATGTAATTAAAGAAAAAAGACAATATGTTGGTGAGGAAACTAAAGAATATGTACATGCTTTTTTGCAAGTACTTTATGTGTATTTGCAGGATGAAGAAAAGCTGAAAACTCAAGGGATTCGATTGGAGGGAATCAAAGAATTGATTGCAGCCATAGAAACCAAAGAAGAAGACATTTATGAAGCAGAAGCTGAAAAAGCCATAATGGTGGAAACTTCTCAATCTAAAGTGCAGCCCATGCAAAAGAAAGAGACTTTTCTTCACAACATGTAGGAAGAAAGTGAAACTCACTTTATTCCAAGTAGTCACTATTCCCATACCCATTGGGCAAGGGTGACTACTGAAACTATTGTTAAAATTGGTGAGAAAGAAACTCCATGCATTGCCCTTATAGACCATGGTTCAGAAATTAATGTTATGTCAAGAAGTATCTATGAGAATGGTGGATGGCCCATTGACGTGGACCCAGGGTGGCGCATGAAGGCAGCCAATAACTCTTCTGGCGATCTTTATGCAGCATGTCCTTATGTACAAGTTACTATTGGTAATGTAAAAGATGAATTTCATTTCTTTATTCAAGATTCTTGCAGTTATCCAATCATTCTTGGAAAACCATTTATTTTCGAGTCTCGTTTAGAGACAAAGGCTCTTGATGATGGTTCATCATATGCCCAGATAAGAAGTAAGGATAATGATAAGGCTGTTCAATTCCTAACTGTCTGTGTTAATCACCATCGGAATAGGGATCGATTGAGAGATCATCCCGTTCCTCCTAATGCCCGAGAATTTAAGGGTTTTCAGGTAGCGCTGCTATAAGTGGAGGCTATGGCAGTGCATCATGTCATAAAAAATTGCCTCCACATATGAAGGAGGCAAGGTCTAAAGCTGATTTGCAGGTTTTTTCAGCCAATGGAGTGGGCTGTTATAAACAATTTTCAGCCATAAACAGGGCTGAAAGAAAGTATTTGAGTCATACGGAGCAAGAACTGAAGCAAATTGATGTCTTACCTAAAGATGAAGAAATTTTAGGTCTATTTTATGGGCTGAATTATAATGATACAATGGCTGAAATTTATACAGCCGTTCATGCAGAAAATCAAGCTGAAAATCAGTCCATACAGGTATGTACATTGGATATGTATGATATAATTTAAGAATTTGCAGATTATGAAGTCTTTGGACAGCCAAACAAGGATGAGGCAAGAGTAGAAACAAAATATAAAACAGTTGATAAGAAGGTCAAACCGGTAGCTACTTCTCTACCACCTGAAAGCGAAGGATTGGCAGAAAGGGTATCCAAACAACTAAGCCTTCGTGATCCTAAAGATATTGGCCATCAATTTACAGCAGAAAGTCTACAAAAGCTAAAATTTGGTGAAGACTCTTTCCTCTTGCCGGCTGAAAAACAAATTTTCATGCAGATGTTAAAGAACCATGGTAAAGCCTTTTCATTTCAGCCACATGAAATTGGTTGTGTAAATCCAAGCATTGTGGCTCCAATGGTAATCTTTACGGTCCCACATGTGCCTTAGAATCTTAAACCAATTCCGGTTCCAAGGGCTCATTTGCCTAAGTTATTGGAACTTTTAAATGAAAAGATAAAAATGCGAAGATTGGAGCCATCTTTAGCTCCATATTCCAACCGATGGTTTACCATACCTAAGAAGAATGGATCTTTACGATTCATTCAAGATTTGCAACCCGTTAATAAAGTCACTATAAGAAATGTTGGATCAGGACCAATTGTGGATGAGTTTGCTGAAGCTTTTGCAGGAATCTATTCCATGGGAGACTTATATTTAGGTTACGACCAATTTCAGCTTGCTTTGGAAAGCCGTGACATTACTACAATGAAGATGCCTCTTGGCCTAGTCAACATGTGTACTTTACCTCAAGGGGCTACGAATTCAGTAGCTCACATGATGAATGCCATGCATAAAGTATTGAGGATTATATTACTCAATTGACTCTTCCTTTCCTTGATGATGTTCCAATCAAAGGATGTGAAGTTTATGAGAAAAATGAAGAACTCAATGAACTTGGATGTCGAAAGTTTGTTTTTGATCATATTAATGATTGTGCTCAAATCATGTCTAAATTAGAAGAAGTCCATCTTACTCTTTCAGGAGCTAAATCTGTTTTTGGAGTTGAAGAAGTTCTTGTGGTCGGTTATATGTATGGTCCATATGGCCAAAAGCCTTCTCCATCTAAAATAAATGCAATCAGCAAGATGCAAGAAGAATGTACAAATGTTTCAGAAGTGAGAAGATTTCTTGGTAAATGTGTCTTCTACCTTATTTGGATACCACATTTTGCTCATGTTGCTGAAAGTCTTTATCAGCTTCTAAGAAAGGGCCAAAGATTTCTATGGACAAAAGAACACACTCAGGCTATTCGGAAACTCAAGAAAATGCTGACCTTAGCTCCCACTTTAAACAGGGCTAACTACTCTAATGGGCAGCCCTTTTTTCTCACAGTGGACACAAGTCCTATTGGAATAGGATGGGTAGTTGGTCAAGACGACCTTGAAGGCAACAGATATGTGATCCGCTTTGGAGTAAAGGTTTTTAATGAACGACAAAGAAGGTATGCTCAAATTAAAAGAGAGCTTTGGGGAGTAGTAACTGCATTAAAATGTGACAGTGAGTACTTCATGGACGCACATGTTATAGTTGAGACAGATTGCCTACCACTCTTGGGCATGATAGCCAATTGTTCCACTCCTGACATAGCCATGCTAAGATAGATAGCCTATATTAAATCCTTAAATCCTGATTTGAAACATATTGCAGGTAAAGATAATCCAGTTGCTGACATGTTGAGTGTTGAAATGACTTGTTTTTTGGATGATTTTTATTGTTTTTGGAGAGCTAAATGGTTGATTTTATGGGATGATTGATTGATTTTGAAAGTGGTTTGAGAGTGTTTTGGATGATATTGATTGTGTTTTGGAAGTTCGTGATGTTTGTTGATGGTTTTGTGATGTTCTGATAGGTTCTGAATGGTTCTGTATACCTTCTGTTTTGCTCTGTTTTGGTCTGTTTTGTTCTGAGTGTCTTCTGTAAGGAGGGAAGGAGTATTGATTGATGAATAATGAGATATTGAGAAAGTTTATTGAATGGTTTGTGAGAGTTTGAAATGGTTTGAGAGTGAGTTATGAGGTTTTGATAACCTTCTGTAACCTTCTGTAGGTCTTCTGTAGAGCTTCTGCTTTTGTTCTGTTTCTATTCTGTTCTGTACTGTAGCTGTTCTGGTACTGTTCTGTAGACTGTTCTGTATGCTTCTGTAAGTGTTCTGTGGAATGTATGTGTGACTTTGGGAAAGTTTTCTAGCCTTGGAAAGAGGTGAATACAAGTGCAAAAGAGCTGAAAGAAGTGGAAGAAGTAGCTGCTGAAGACTCAAGTGAAGACTAGAGTGAAGTGACAGTAGTGAGCTGTGAAGAGACACTGTAGTGGCTCTGGTGACCCTTCATATCAGACATACCTCTTGGGAGGGGTATCCACGACCTAAGAGTGATTATTGAGAGTAATTTTGAGAGATTGTAGTGAGGATATGATGTATTATTGATGGAGTGAGATAGAGAGAGTCAGAGATAGCCAATTCTACTCAAACAGAGTGATTGTATATGAGAGATTGAGAGAGAAGACTATGAAGATATTGAAGATGAATACTATGTGATGTATTTCCATTCTAAGATGGTGTATTCCTTTGCTTTCTTTGTTCTATTGATGGATTTTGTGAAGATGTTGAAGAATATGGTTGATTCTATTAAAATCCGTGGGAGATCTACATGATGTTGCATGAAGATTCACTACAAGGGAATGGGGCAATAGCGACGCCGATTAGCGACGGCGGATATCGGCATCGCTATAGGCGTCGCTATATGCGTCGCAATATGCGTCGCTATATGCGTCGCAAATAGCGATGCATATTGCGACGCCGCAGGGAAAAAAAGTGCGGCCGAAACCAGAGCGCCGTTTTCATTTTGTTTTCTTCGCCTTTTGAGAGCGAGAGCGAGGGAGAGAGCGAGGGAGAGAGCCAAGGCTTTGTGGGAGAAGAGGAGGAAGAGACTTACCGCCGCCACCGCCGCCGCCACCGCCGTTGTTCGTGAAGGAGAGGAGGAGCCCTCGTTGCAAAGAGAAGCCGCCCACGCTCGCCATATCTCATTGGTGAGTCTCCCTCTCTCTTTCTTTTACTTGTTGAAGGTTTAAATCGTTCTCTTTTGTTTGTTTAGGAGAGGAAATGAAAGAGAAGGACAGGGAGAGGGAGAGAGAGGGAGAGAAAGAGAGGGAGAGAAAGAGAAAGAGAGGGAGAGTGCATTCTCTCTCTCTCCCTTTTGCTTGTTTAATGTTTAAATTACTTTCTTCTTTGCTTGTTTAGGAGAGGAAACGAGAGAGTAAGAGAGAGGGAGAGGGAGAGGGAAAGAAAGAGAAAGAGAAATAGAGGGAGAGGGAGAGGGAGGGGGAGGAAATAGGAGAGGGAGAGAAAGAGAAAGAGAGGGAGAAGGCATTCTCTCTCTCCCTCCCTCTCCCTTTTGCTTGTTTAATGTTTGAATCACCTTATTTTTTACTTGTTTAGGAGAGGAAATGAGAGAGAAAGAGAGTGAGAGGGAGAGGAAGGGAAAGGAAATGAGAGAGGGATAGAAAGAGAAAGAGAGGGAGAGTGCATTGTATCTCTCCCTCTCCCTTTTGCTTGGAGGATGTTTAAATCACTTTATTTTTTGCTTGTTTAGGAAATGAGAGAGAAAGAGAGATAGAGAGGGAGAGGGAAAAAAAGAGAAAGAGAGGGAGAGGGAGAGGAAGAGGGAGAGGGAGGGGGAGGGGAAGGAAATGAGGGAGAGAGAGGGAGAGGGAGAGGGAGAGGGAGAAAGAGGGAGGGAGAGGGAGAGAGAGGGGGAGGGAGGAAATGAGAGAGGGAGAGAAAGAGAACGAGAGGGAGAGGGTGAGGGTGAGGGTGAGAGAAAGAGAGGAAGAGAGGGAGAGGGAGAGAAAGAGAATATTTTTTGCTTGTTTAGGAAATGAGAGAGAAAGAGAGATAGAGAGGGAGAGGGAAAAAAAGAGAAAGAGAGGGAGAGGGAGAGGAAGAGGGAGAGGGAGGGGGAGGGGAAGGAAATGAGGGAGAGAGAGGGAGAGGGAGAGGGAGAGGGAGAAAGAGGGAGGGAGAGGGAGAGGGAGGGGGAGGGAGGAAATGAGAGAGGGAGAGAAAGAGAACGAGAGGGAGAGGGAGAGGGTGAGGGTGAGAGAAAGAGAGGAAGAGAGAAAGAGAGGGAGAGGGAGATGAGAGAGGGAGAGGGAGAGGGAGAGAAAGAGAAGAGAGAAAGAGAGGGAGAGGGAGAGGGAGAGGGAGAGGGAGAGAAAGAGAGGGAGAGGGAAGGGAAGAAAATTTAAGATAATATACGTATTGATAATGGTATGCAATGTGCTTTGCATACGGCCGCGTACTTCATCAAAATGAACCCAAAATTATTGTTATAGAAAAAGAAACCCTTAAATTGAGTATAGGATAATTTCTCTCAGGTCTTATGACTATGAGTAGAATTGATTGAAATAAATTTTATTACTATAGCTATAAAATTTCATAGATGGCGCGCATTAATTTTAAAATGGATTACTTATACTCAAAGCCAAGATATAACAAAAAATTATCTACCGGGACAAACAAATCATTGAGCATGATACAAGGCCGAGATATAACATCGGATAATCTCTCGACTACTATATACAATGCAAGGTTTATGGTCAACTTGCAACTTGACGTACATCTCCATAAAGCTATCCATTTAAGCCTTGTTTGCTGTAATGTAGATAAGATGGCAAACGAAGAAGGTCCTATTGTTCAAGACCGCAAGTCATATCTTAATCAGCGTGTCCCATGTCCTTGCTCTCAATGCAAGTTGGCAATTAGACAAAAACGCCAATTGTCTATAGAACACGTACGACGATTTGGCGAGTTTCAATCTGAGATCATTGATAAGGCGATTGCAGACTTTCAGCAAACGGTACGGTAATTTGAAGTTAGCATTTTTCATGCATTGTACTCTCAAGCTAATTGAAAACCATACACAATAAGATTGGGTCTTGTTGGTAAATTTTGTATCCAGGGGGTGATGTCTCGACCCAAGGGGGAGTGCACCCTTTGCGGCCAATTAGAAGAGTTCGTGGACGTGCGATGGATGGATTGCAGGAGCCAATCGACCACTCGCAAGGCCCATCTATACCGTCAATGCCAGAGGAGACAGACAACCTTCCCGACTTGCCTACAATCTTGGAGCCTGAGATGGAGGCAATGATCGATGCATTGATTCCCATGGATGTTGAGACATCTGACCCGCTCAGAGAGGAAGCATCCATACCATTATATGATGGGTGCCGAGTATCTTGGTTGAAGACATTGCTTGCACTCTTAAGTGTGCAAGCAAAATACGGTTGGAGCGATACGAGTGACTGAGTTATTCAGGTACCTTGCACACAGACTTCATTGTTTTTTTTTAAATAGTATTATTGCAAACATGGATAGATTTTTCAAGGTGTTTTATGATTTTTTCAGGTTATTGAAATATCATATATTGCCACCTGCAAACACCATGCCTGAGTCTTGTGATGATGCGCGACATGTTTTACGGAAGCCTATAGTGCTTGTCAACTACAACATTCCTCCATGGCTTTCTACGAAGAAAGGACATCTCATCCTTAGCTTGCTCGTCCCGGGCCGCTACAAAGTAAAAAATATGGACGTGTATCTTCGTCCATTAGTCGATGAGCTTAAGATTTTGTGGGAGGAGGGGGTCACGGTGCAAGATATGAGCAGGCGCGATGGTCGGCGGTCAGCCAACATTCGAGCCATTCTCATGTGGACGATGCATGACTTTCCGGGATTGGGAGAGTGCTTAGGTGAGCAGACCTTTGTTCTCGCCGGTAATATCTATATTTTATTTCATTCAATCAAGTATTCACTAGGTCGTGGATCGCCTTGCAGGTCTCGTTACCTCAGGTTATCATGCATGTCCATTGTGTGGACCACAGTTAGACTCCCGAAGGTCACGAACCATGAAGAAGATGGTATACCAAGGACACGCCGCTTTCTTGCCAGAGGATCATGAACTTAGGGAAGGTTTTCTTGGACGACCTCCAGCACGTATGAACGCTGCAAGCTGGTACGAGCTGAAAATGGTAAACCTGGATTCACATCCAAATGGAATGCGGCGGTTCTTAGTTTTCTACGAGATGCCATATTGGACCCACTTACAGGTCAACCACTTGTTGGATCCCATGCATATTTTCAAAAATGTGGGCAGCTTGCTATGGAACCACATCACAGGAAAGAGAGACACTATAGGGGCACGAATGGATTTAAAGGAGGTAGGTAAGATGGAGGCGCTTTGGCCGCAGTCGAGTGCTGAAGGGGGAGTGCAGCTTCCTCGCGCTCCCTGGGTTTTGTCTACCAAAGAAGAGCGCATTGTGAAGCAAGTAATCAAGTCTATCCGCACTCCGACGGGTATGATGCGTTCTCTCAGGTCCGCATTTTCTAAAGATGACCAGATTTCTGGGCTAAAATCCCATGATTGGCATAAGATATGTCAAGTTTGTGAACAGAATGGATTTTAATTAGCGTGGACATTTTGAAATTTGAAAAGTGACCATTATTCTTAATGCTTTCTCATTTTTGGTAGTTTGTCCTACCGATCGCGATCGCGGGATGCCTAACTCCAGAAATTCGCGGGGCCATTTACAAGCTATCGACTTTGGTGCAATGGATCTCACAGAAAGAGATTAAGACATCCTCTATTGAATCCGCAAGGCGGGGAGCAGTTGAGACGGTCTGTCTCTTTGAGAAATACCTGCCCACTAGCATGCTCACGATACAAGTTCACCTTCTTGTGCATCTTGTGGATGAAGTGGAGATTGCTGGACCTGTCCATACGCGATGGATGTTCTTCCTGGAGCGCTTCATGAAAACTGTGAAAGGCTTTGTGCGACAACGAGCTCGTCCGGAAGGTAGCATGGCGGAAGGTTGGTTGGTGTCAGAGGCGTTAGTGCATATCTCACAATGGCTACCAACGGTGGAACCAGACAATGAAATGCTATGGACGCTGAAGGACGATGACAAGCTGACTGGAGATGTGGTGGTTGGAAATGGGGTAGAAAAAAGAATGGATGCCTCAATGGAAGAGAAGGTGAATCGCTTTTGTATGTTGCACCATGCCTCCGTGGAGACGTGGCTCGCCAAGTACAAGATTGCAAGGCAAGATCGAGAGGAAGCACGAGCCGAATTCCGACGCAGTACGCGTCACCGACCGATTCGATATCCCGAAGGCATGGAGGAGATGCCGCGGTTTATGTCAACACGATGGTTGCATGGAGCCTTGACCGCAGCATCCAGCGAAGGGAGAGAGGTCTCAATGGAGGAGTGGGAGTTCTCGAGGGGATGTAGTCCAAAGGTAATGAGGGGTTTAGAATGTGTCGTATCTAAATTTGCTTGCTACATCTAACTTGAGTGTTTCAATGTGCAGTACAAAATATATAGTGCAGCGTGGTCGCGCGGACGGCATTTTCGGGTGGAGCGTATTGACAAAATGCGCTCCACAATGGACTGTGGTGTCATGGCAAGGTTTGAGCAAGAGAGCCGGCGACGAGCAACGGATCCGAACACGGTTGTGGATGAGATGGAGTATTTTGGGAATTTGCAAAGTATTATTACGGTGGATTACCGTAGCTTCTCCATGATAATATTCGACGTGCAGTGGTTCAAAGTGGTACTTGGAGGAGCTGGCGCAACAGTTCGACGAGGTCCATCTGGATTTCTCGAAATAGATTCCGAAAAAAAATGGATGGATTTACGCAACACCTTTGTGTTGCCGGCCCATTGTGAACAGGTGCAACTAGGCATTTGCTTGCTAATTGTAATACGACATGGTTTATGTCACAATGGTTTGAAGACGGTTTGTAAGTGTTTGTGAACAGGTAATCTTCTATCCAAATCCCCGACAACCTCGATGGTGGTATGTTATACCTTCAACTCCTCGAGGTGCGAGAGTATACGATCAAAGCGATGTTCCAGGCATAGATGAAGAAAATATGCAAATAGAGGGATCGAAATTACAAGGGGTGGAGACCACCGCAAGCTTGGAGCCTGCATCGGCTAACAATGATGGAAATATAGAAGTCGTAGAATTTTTTGAGAACGAGACAGACTCGTTGTTTTGTGGTGACATGTCTATTGACCTTCCAGTGTATGCAGAGTTGTGTCAGGAGATTAACATGGGACCATAGAATACTTCATTCTTGGAGAATTGTATTACTCAATTCGTTGTTTAGATCTTCCATAAAGGTAAATAAGATATGCATTTTAAGAGGGATTTTTCAAAAATGATTTTATTAATGTGCTTTGTATAGTTTAAATTGATTATTCTAACATTATTTTTATCTGTGCAGGTATCGACATTTTCAGGATGAGTCGAGGGATGAGCGATGAGGAGTTTCAGGAGATGATGGCACGTATGTCTCCAGATCAGCTCGCGAGATTCAGAGAGATAGCAGATCAGGAGCTGTCTCGTTCTTCGTCAGGACGCTCTGCTAGATCAGCTTCGGCGCGATCAGATGCTTCAGTTTCGAGTAGACGATCTCGACGCTCGCGACTTGGGCCAGAGGGAGAGACTGCGACTGCAGGAGGATCAGGGGGGTGCTGCTGTGGAGACACGGACGCGGTGTCTCCGTCTCATCGTTCAGCTGGAGCTCGGTCACCGCCAGGATTTGTCACACCTGTGGGGACGTCCACTCCAGTTACTCCGGCTTTTGCGCAGCCGTCGGCAGATGTCACGCCTTTTGGTGACACTCCTTTTGGTGGCACCCCCTCTGGTGGCACTCCTTTTGGTGGCACACCCTTTGGCGGCACCCCTTTGTGTGGCACTCCGGGAGAGGGTACCCCCGTCGGTACACCGGATGTTCAGGGATCTCCTGGATATGCCCAGGAGTGTGGACGGAGATGGGAGAGGGCCCATACACGGCACACTCCTAGGGATTATGGATACCTAGTGGATGGCAGGTCAGGAGCCATCATCATGAATGATGAGGGGAGGAGGGTGATGGCTCGCATGAGGGAGTTGTGCCAACAAGTTTTTCGGCACAACGTCCTAGATCATTGGAGGAACATACCGGAGGGGAGCAAGGAGTACATAGTAGCATCCTTGCACGAGGAGTTCCCGGTGCCAGCCGTAGTGGATAGATTCTCTACGGGCTGGATGATGGATTGCATGCGTGCATACATGTCACATAGACGATCCGACGCACGCAAGGCAATCAAGAGTGGGGCTCCAAAGCCCGAGTGGTTAGATGCAGACGACTGGCACCGACTGAGGGAGGAGGCTACAATTCGCCAGGACGTTGGAGTCAGCAGCGGGAGGCGGCGAGGGCACGAATCGAGGCCGGATCGGTACATCATCTTGGGAGTGGCGGCCACAGGACATATTTGGAGGACTTTGTAAGATTCTCTTTTGTTTTGCTTATTTGTTTTTTTGAGATATTCTTTGTACTGACAATCATGTTTCTAACAGTTAGCATTTTGTTTTCTTTGCAGCACTCCATTACAAATCGCGATCCGCAAGGCCTTAAGACTCGATATGCGGAGAAGCACGGTCTCAGATCATTGATCGACCGATTGTATAGACGCGGCGGCCCAGTAAGTCACTCATCTTTCTTGTCCGTAGTTACCATGAGATATTTGAATGCATTATTGTATGGTGGATTGATATGTTGTTTCTTTTTCTGCAGAATCCGTTTGATGCTCCTTTGCGGCGGGACGAGCTTTCGGGGGATGAGGATTTGTAGCTCGCCCTTGGATCCTTAGAGCTCACATACCTTTAGTTTTTAGTCGCCCGATCTATGTAGACATTTTCTATGTATTAGTGATATTGTTTTATGATTGTACCAATCGCATTTTATGCGATATCATGTATTTATTTCATCCATCAGTTTTATTATTTCAGTATACATTCTTTTTGTTTGCAAACGCTTTGTATGAAGCAGTGCAGAAACTATTTTGTATGGCTCTCATACAGCACACAGTGCTATATGTGGCAGGGCAGCTTGCTGCCCTGCCACAATTTTTTTTTTTCTCTGTTACCATCGCTATTTGCGTCGCAAAATCACTGCACGCATCGCTATTTTTGTCGCTATCAGCGTCGCAAATTCTCTGTAACCGTCGCTATGTGCGTCGCTATATGAGTCGCTATATGTGTCGCATTTGCGACGCATATAGCGACGCACATAGCGACGCATATAGCGACGGTTCTATGGCGTCGTCAATAACGACGCTTTTTGCGACGACGGGGGAAAATTTTGTTGTTTGTATTTTCGTCGCTTTAAACGTCGCTATAAGGTCTATATCTTGTAGTGATTTGTTGTGCCTGGTGTTCTTTTCTTCATTGTGATCATATGAAACATGATAAACAAGCTTGTTGATGTTACAAGATAGATTTTCTTGCAAGAGAATTCCCTTTTCCTTGGTGTTCCTCTCGGGGCTCCATGTTTTTGGTGCGCAGCCGGGGAAAGTTGCCATCAACAAGCACCAAAAGAGGTTGAAAATGAAGGAAATGGCATTGTCAAGAATAGAAGAATTCAATGGATGTTTGTAAAGTTCCTTCTTCCACTGAAGAGTTGGAATTCCTCATAATCAAAGCCACTTTCCACAAGAAGTTCATTCCACAATGGCGGAAACATATCACCATCATGATGCATGCTCTATGTGGTGGACAGTTTCCTCTTCCTATTGAAGCAGCAGAAACTTGCATCTTGGTGGCAAACTGTTTGGGAACAAACTGAAGAGCAGAAATAGAGAGAATGAACATCCATGGAAGATTTGGCATTCATTGAAAAGTTTCCAGACAACATCAAGTGGGAGATTGTGAAGAAGCTTCAGGAGTCTTGGTCTGTAGAGGTTCACAAAGACAAGAAGGAAAAAAGTTGGAATTTGTTCGTGGACGCTCAACAGCAAGATACATGGGATGCTTGGTGTATTGATAATCTTCTGTTTGTTCAATTAGAAACCCACTGGAAGTTGGTAGACAGAGTGTTTTTCACAACCTACACTGTTGAAACCATCAGAAGTTGGCATTACTATGATGATGGCACCACCACAATGCTCAGACGTATGCATTTTGACACCTTCAGAACCGAATACCTTCCTCTGTGCAGTGGCATGAAAGCAGAATTCAGGGACGTTGAAAAGAAAGAAGTAGAAGAAATGTTGGCAAGAGAGTCCTCCAGAGACTGAAGCCTTCTATTAACCCTCTGTGGAGCACTAACAACATAGTGGAGCCAACCCCCTGATGAATGATGCAATAAAGAGGCAAGCGTTAGAACGAGTCCAGAGGTACGTGAGAAGAGAGAAAGCAAAAATCAAGGCTGAGAACGAGCTCGCAGCAAAAGCCGCCTTTGACGCCCTTGCGGAACTCTTTACAGAAGTCCCAATGGCACATCAAGCCCTTCCTCCTCCTACTGGAGGTCCCCTTCCAAGCCAGATCCGTCCTGGAAATATTGATGACAGGCCGGCGAATGTAGTTCCATTGCCAGTTTTTAAGGGAGAGTACAATGAAGACCCTGATCTTCATGTAGCAGAATTTATGGTAGAGCGTGTGGCTAACAATGCCAGAACTCCTGAGCATTGGTTAGCAATATTCCCCGCCACTTTCAAGGGCGCGGCGTTTCAGTTGTATGAGAGACAAGCAGCAGGAACTTTTGGCACATGGGACGACCTGAAGTTGGCATTCCTCACTAAATTCAGGCGTGAAGGTTTTGAAGAGCGGATGCGAGAGGAATTTATGAACCTAAGTCAGTCCTCTGGAGAAAGAGTGGAAGCTTATGTCTCAAGAATGGAATCCATCCTGAAGAGATGGACTAACCATAATCTAGACGATGGCATTCAAAAGGGGGTGTTTCTCAGAGGATTACAACCAAAAGTCCGTAAGTTTGTGGAGCTACAAAGACCAGCCACCCTGCAAGCTGCAACAGAAGGTGCAAGACTGTACGATGAAGTGGAAGCTCGATTAGCAATGAATACAGGAAGAGGAGTCTTACCTCCTCTGATGCCAGGAATGATGTATCCACCAAATGCAGTCCCAGCGACTGTTTCCTACCCCTACCAACAGATGCCCTCGGTATCACAGTACAGTGCACCAAATCCACAGTGGCCACAATCCATGCCTCAAATGGTGGTTCAACCACAACAACCATGGTCTCAACCAATTTCCTCAATGCCAAATCAGCAGCAACAGTGGAACCCTACCAACTGGAGTCAACAGCCAACCGTTCAAACAGGAGCACTGAATCAGAACCAGAACAGAGATCCCTCTGTACCAGCCCAACCCGTTTATGCAGTGATTACAGAGACTCCTCAAAACCCTCCTGCCAGTGCCTCAGGAGGAGAAAGCTTGAAGGACTACTTATCTAACTCAGTTGTAAACATCAAAAAGGAGTTGATGGATGTGATTACAGAGCAACTACAGACGTTGAAAGTGAACACAGCAAGCATATCCAACATTACAGAAGCAGGAAGAGATGTGATGCGGTCAAATACTTGGTGTGGTAAGTGTCATCAAGCAAGCCATTTAGCCACTGAATGTACACGGAAACCAACCATCCCTGGAGCCTTCTGTTCCTACTGTTTGCGGAAGAATCATACAGAGGACATTTGCTCTCTGAAGGAGATGCATGATAGGAGAAGAAAGGAAGAAGACGCAAGATTTAACTTGCTGGAATCCAAAATGACAACACAAGATATTGGACCCAAGCCTAGAGAGTTTGGTCCTAATTTTGGACCCAGAAGATTTCCCTCTCAAAGTTACAGAGGAAGACAGTCTGGCGGGGGTCAGAGATCAGAAGTGGAGTGTTACAGATGCGGAGAAAAGGGACACATTTCACCAAATTGTCCAAATCCTCGAAGGTCAGTGGATTACAAGCCCTTATGCAGTCGATGCAAAGGAGAAGGCCACACTGCAAAAGATTGTCCAAGCCCAGCCCCAGTGAAAAACAGTGCTACTGATAGTCCAGCCAAGGCTCAAGAGCCTACCTCCAATTTAGTGGAATTGGAAGTTGCTGCCATCACGCGTGCAGAGTAGAAGGAACCGCCTATCCAGAAAGAAAATAACCCTCCTGTCAGAACAGTGAAGTTCAATCTTCCACCAGAAGAACAGAACAGAACAGAGCCTAACAGTGCCGTACAGAGCTCTACAGTGCCACAGAGAGTTACAGAGACAGTTACAGAGACAGGACCAGAGGTCCAGGATACAGAAGAGGAGGAAGTGCCACAAGTAGCAGAAGAAGTTCCTGTAATTCCTCTGTTGGAAGAAAGAGGAAAAATGAAAATGGGTGTTGCCCCATTTCCTAATCGGTTAGAGAAGCCAGTGGATCCTATTAAGGAATACGATTTGGTCAGAGATCTAGATACCTTTAGACCAAATCTCACATTCCGACAATTATTGATGTTGTCTCCCAGTTGCCGGAAAAGGTTCAAAAGTATACTGACAAGAAGACGTGGTTTAAGGATTGCTCCCTCAACAGCAACAAAGTCCAACAAGGCTCTAGAGCCTGTAAAAGAAGTGGATGTGGCTAATGCTTTCCTAGATCCAAGTACTCCAGAGACTGGCGTATGGAAAGAAGGCTGTTTCATTGCAAATGCACTGATTGATGGAGGTTCATCAGTAAACATTATGACAGATGTCACAATGAAGGATCTAGGCTTACAAGGTGTACAACCCACCCAATGGCTCATCAGACTGGCGAATCAGAGTAGGATCAAGCCTTTGGGCATTCTCCCATATGTGAAGACTACAGTGGCTGGAAAAGATTATTGGCTGACCTATTTGGTGGTGAAGCCAAACTCTTATGGTACATCCTATCCCCTGTTACTGGGCAGACCATGGCTTTTTGAAGCTAGAGCAAGGACGGATTGGTTCAAAGGAACCTTGACCTTGGGTAGAGGACCCAATAAAGTGGTGCTGAAACTGTATGGTTCTCAAAAAGGACATGGATCCACCTCCTTGGAATTATCTTCTGATTCCCCTAACGAGGCTACAGATGGAACATCAGCAGACGAAGATGCTGTCAAACAGATCCTTCCCAAGAAAACAGTGGCACATTCCTTAACAGTGGATACTGTAAACCGACTTCCAAAAGATGCAAAGCCATTATCAATGGGTGAATACTTCCTGCCTGAACCAGAAATGACTTTTGAAATCACTTCTGACAGTGAGATAGAAGCATGGATGTACTGCTCTCCCTGTTACATGGTCACAGCAGGAACAGAAGCAGAAGCAGAGACAGAGGCAGAAGAGGAAACAAAGAATCTGTTCTTCTGTTACAGAGCTCCTACAGAGCCAGAAGCAGAAGCAGACGCAGAGACAGAGACAGAGACAGAAGAGGATGGATATGATAAGGACAAAGAGAATGATGAAAGTGAGCCAGAAGGGTCTATCCCACCTGAAGAGGATATATTTGAGAAAGAAGTTCCAGAAGCATCAGAAGCCGACGAGCTCATGCTATGGGACATAACGGTGATGGTACCATTTGGTCTGGTAAATGGATCTTCTAATATGCAAAACCTTTATAAGATGTAGATTAAGAAGAACAAGCCATCTTTCAGCAGTGGCTCATGCCGTCCTAACCTATCCTTGCCAAAGAAAGATGATGATGATGCACCATGCCAACAAGCACCAGTCACACCAACCCAACAGGCGTCACAAGGTCTCTGTTATGTGACGTTCCTGGATGTATAATCAGAAGAGGAGTCTTCAAGCCAGGAGGTAATTAGTTTCAAAACCAAACCCGGAACAGCTCTTATCCCATTCCAACGTCTTAAAGAGCAACCTAAGTCTCCACCAAAAGAAGAAATCGGTTCTAGTGGGACATCAGAAGAGGATACCACTCCCTTGAAGGAGTCGGATCTGTACCCAGAAGCAGTCCGTGGGACCTTCATCCGTGAAGTAGAAGGTGAAAGGCAGTTAACCTTTGTGGATGCAGAAGGCACTGAACGCCACTTGAAGGTGGGTAGCAGTCTCCCGGAAGAGGAGTTGTCAACCTTGTACAACTTGTTGAAAGAAAATTTGGATGTGTTTGCATGGTCCTACAAAGACCTAAAGGGGATTGATCCCACAATATGTCAAACATCATATTGACTTGGAGCCTGATGCCAAGCCAGTACGGCAACGACAGAGGCGAATGAACCCGAATTATTCCACATTGGTGAAAGGGGAGCTGCTGAAGCTTCTGGAAGCCGAGTTCATCTATCCAGTGGCAAATAGTGAATGGGTTTCACCCATCGTGGTTGTACCCAAGAAGAATGGAAAATTGCGAATATGTGTGGATTTCAGAAAGCTTAATTCCAAAACGAAGAAGGATCATTTTCCTATCCCTTTCATAGACCAACTATTGGACACAGTGGCAGGACATGAACTTTATTCTCTTTTGGATGGATTCAGCGGATACAACCAAGTCCAAATCGCAGAAGAAGACCAATCCAAAACAACCTTCACCACAGAATGGGGGACCTATGCTTACCGAGTGATGCCATTTGGGCTCTGCAATGCCCCTGCTACTTTCCAACGAGTCATGATGGCTGCATTTCAACATCATCTACACGACTTTATCGAAGCATATTTGGATGACTTTTGTGTCTATAGTTTGATCAGTGAACACTGGGGACATTTGGAACAATGTTTTGACCGATGCCGGGAGTATGGGATTTCCCTCAACCCCGACAAATGCGTCTTTGGGGTCTCTTCTGGAGTTCTGTTGGGCCACATTGTCTCTGCACAAGGGATATCAACAGACCCTGCAAAGATTGAAAAGATCGCAGCTCTGACAGCACCCACCAACCTCAAACAGTTGAGGGGATTCCTAGGCCATGTGGATTACTACAGAAGGTTCATAGCCCATTTTGCGACAAAGGCAACTTCCTTGCACAAGCTCCTGAGGAAAGATGCAGAGTTTACTTGGACGGAAGAATGTGACAAAGCCTTCCACACTCTGAAGCAGTGTCTGATAGAAGCACCCATTCTGCAACCTCCTGATTGGACGAAAGAGTTCCATGTACACACTGATGCATCAATTGAAGGTTTAGGCGCAGTCCTATGCCAGACGGGCTCCTCGAAGCTGGATCAACCGATCTATTATGCAAGCCGAAAAGTCACTGATAGGGAACAGAACTATACAGTGACAGAGCTGGAGTGCTTGGCAATGGTGTTTGCCCTGGAGAAGTTTCGCCACTATCTCCTATCCACCCACTTTAAATTTTATGTGGATCATGAGGCCCTGTCCTTCTTGATGAATAAAGCAGATGTGAAAGGACGTATGATGAGATGGCTCCTTTTATTCCAGGAGTTCGACTTTGAGGTGATTACTAAGCCTGGTCGTTCCCATGTTCTGGCTGATCATCTGTCGCGTATCCCACAAACTGCAGACGAGGAGTAAGATGATCCAGACCTCCCTGATGCTTCCCTATTCTTGGTAGAAACTGTAACTCCCTGGTATGCAGACATTGCCAATCTGCTGGCAACCCAACAGTACCCTCCTGGTATTTCTAGTCGGAAAAGGAAGAAGCTCATGTTAGAATCAGCCCCATACATCCTGCTAGGCGATGCACTGTACAAGAAAGGCAAATATGAAGTACTCAGAAGATGTGTTGCAGGAGATGAGATTGGGATTGTTCTGAAGGCTTGCCACGACGAGCCATGTGGAGGTCACTTTGTAGGAGAAGCTACAGCCAAGAAGGCTCTGCTAGCAGGTTATTGGTGGCCTACCATTCATAAGGATGCCTATGATTACTGTAAAAGATGTGATGCTTGTCAAAGAATGGGGAAACCCATGAAGACAAGTGCCATGCCATTGGAACCTATCCTTCTGTTGAAGCCGTTTGAGAAGTGGGGCATTGACTTCGTAGGTCCGATCGACCCTCCCACCAGAAGGAAACAGAACAGATACATCCTCGTATGTACAGATTATGTCACAAAGTGGTGTGAAGCTAAAGCCTTAAAGCGGGACGATGGTAACAGCGTGGCCCTGTTCATGTACGAGAATATCATCACCCGTTTTGGCAGTCCCTTAGAGCTGGTAAGTGACAGAGGCACTCATTTCCTTAACAAAGTCATGGAAGAGTTGACAGAGTTGTATAAGATCCGCCATCATAAGTCCACTCCCTATTACCCCAGAGCCAACAGCCAAGTCGAAGTCACCAATCGTATCCTCTGCTCGATTCTGACAAGAACAATTGCCGCACATCGTCGTGATTGGAACGATCGACTTACAGAGGCCCTCTGGGCGTACAGAACCTCCCATAAAGCAGCAACGGGACAGACACCTTTCCAGCTGGTGTATGGTACAGAAGCTGTTTTTCCTGTTGAACTAGAATTGCCCTCTTTGAGAGTGGCTATCAAGGAGCGTTTGGGGGACGATGATTCACTGCAACGCCATCTCCTGAACTTGGAATGTTTGGACGAAATTCGTAGGATGGCTCTACAGTGTATGGAAGCCACGCAAGCTCGACGCAAGGCTTACCATGATAGCTTCATCAAGCACAAGGCGTTCAAAGAAGGTGATTTGGTCCTAGCCTATGATTCACGATTTGGCAAGTTTCCTGGCAAGCTCCAGCAGCGGTGGATGGGCCCCTATAAGGTACTTGTCGTCAACCCTAATGGCTCTGTTCAAGTGCAGACCGTTGATGCCTCTGATGATCCCTTTTCTGATCAATGGATATCGCCTGAAGAAGTACTTCCCTCCTTGGGGATCTTGACAATTACGGTCACTTGATCTTTTCCCTCGTTGGCGCGGCACTGTACTTGTTGTGATGCTACTTCTGATAGCCGTTCTTCAATCACTCCTGATGAAGTGGACGCAACCCTCTGTCCCCTCAAAACCCCCTTCCAGCCTTGATTTCTTATCCTCTATTTTCCACCAGCGACAGTGGCGAGGTGGGTTCTGACAAATGGTAGTTCTACCATTCCCTTGCTCAATTTGCAGAAAAAAAAAGAAGAAAAAAAAAACAAAACATATCGGTCATGGGAGAAAAGGACTTAGGTCCCTGTCATGCCGACCTATTCTTCGAGAAAAGGTGGAAACACCCTCGGGAATAGGGGCAAATTTAATAAGAGAGAAAAAAAGAAGAAGAAAAAAAAACAAAACAAATCTGTTATGAGAGAATAGGAAGCAATTCCCTGTCATAGCAGGCCTCGTTCCAAGAAAAGGTGGTAAACACCCTTGGGCGAGAGGCTGGCTGTGGAAAAGGTGGTAACACCCAGAAGTCCAGAAAGTGGATTCATTAATTGATATCCCTAGGATTCAATTCCGAAGCTCACTCCCTTGGTACGCTGTGTCATGGGTCTCTTTGCAAAGTGACTACCTGTCCTCCAGCAGACAACATGTTCCTATCCAATACAATAATCGATTTGATGGCTACCTCCTTGGGTACGCCTCTTCAACAACTGATGACGCGATCTTCATCGACAAACAATCGAGTGATGTGAGCTTTCATCCTAACCGGATGGGGAAGTGAGTACGGTTGCCCTCTGTATCTATCAACAGAGCGTGAGACAGAGGGTGGGGCGAGAGACCAGTTTTTTCCCTTCAAATCAAATGAGAGGAGAGAAGTGTGAATGAAGTGTTGCACGCATGGGATGGGCCTCTCAATGCACAAAGCACAATTTGTTTCTGTGCACTACACCATAAGGCTCCCTTGCCTTCCTTCTTGCACCGTATGCCGGCACAGGGTGGGATGCACAGTTGCACCATCAAATGCGTACAAGGCATACAACCTTTGCACAAGCGACTGTGAGGATTACATCAATGGGTTTCAAGAAAAGGCTGCCCTTCTATATCTATCAACAGAGAGTGAGACAGAGGGTGGGTTGAGTGTGACTGGAGTTTCTTCAATCAATTACCGAGAGGTGAGATTGAGGGACGTTAGGACACTTGGAGTTAGGTATGTTCCACTTTTCCTATGCACCCACGGGATGGGTCTTTGCCGTCCTCACAAGACACATCACCCTGTTCTGTACACTACACTGTAAGGCTCCCTTGCCTTCCTCCTTGCACTTATAATGCCAGACGGGTTAGACGCACTAATGCACCATCAACTGTGCACCCTCGCATACTCCCTTTGCACTATTTCCCCCTTGTTGATTCCTCAACCAGGTATGAGATATGGGTTTTAATCATTCTTCAGCGAGTGATATTAGTCATGGGGTGAGTGATTGTTCTTTCATTCCAATTGAGTGATTGTGAGTTGAGTGTAGTATCCCTCATCATCGACGAATTTCCTGCGATTCCTTCCATCAGCTACCTCCCTGGGTACTGCCGCGTGGTCCTTGCCATGATGAACGTGCGCTGTAAAGATGCCTTGGCCCCTCCAGCGCCGACAACCACACTGGACGTGCCATCGATACTCAACCTTGATTCTTGACGAAACGGGCCAAGTTTTTCTAACCCTACACTTTGGTTTCTTCGTGCCGGTCATGTTTTAAGTGTGGGGAAGTTAGTGGATGGTCTGTGGTGTGGTCCTAGGTCCCTGTTGTTCGGGTAACCCTATCCGTTAAGGTCTTAAGTGTGGGGACGCGTCCCTGCACGTCTATATTGTCTATCCCCTGCATATGCCTCAACCTGTTCCTGCATGTATGCCATGACTTGCTTTTACCCTCCTGGGATCCCTTCCCAACCACCCGGCTATGTTTCCCCCACCTTTGGGGCTGTTCCCTTGTAGTTTTCCTTCATTCCCTGATTTTGAGGTTTTTCCATGTGAATGTACCCTACGTTCACCAAAATCCAAATCCAACCTTATAGCCTTGTTCCTCCCTTTGAACTAACCATTTTTCCTTTTTATCTACCTTTGTTCCGGTGCACGGTTTTCCAGTTATTAATTTTTGAAGCATTTTGCACCATTTAGCCGGTTTTCCATGTGAACACGCTTTTCTTGCTTCGGAACCATGATCTGCTATCATAGCCCGGCCAACCAATTTTTCCCTGATATTTTTCCTTCTTACTGTGCATCATTCCGATACACGGTTTGTCCATTATTAATTTTTCGAGTTTTTAAGACTTTTTTCATGCGTATTTTTGACATTTTTCCATGTGAACCTGCCCTATTTGTATCGGAATTCCAATTTGATTTGACAGCCGTGTCCCCTGTGCCTTCCCTGACCTTTTTCCTTTTTCCTCCACCCTTTTTCGACTTCCGAATTTTTACTTATTAAATTTTAAATGAGTTTTTGGGAGTATTTTTGGAGTTTTTCACATGTGAACCCCTCTTACTTCCACCGGAGCTGCGGTTTAACGTGATAACCCTGTGCCACCCCTTCCTGTGGACATTTTTCCTTCTTATTGCATGTCATTCCGGTGAATGGGTTGTCCGATATCAATTTCCGATCCCATTTTCAGGGTTGTTTTTTGGGTTTTTCCCATGTGAACGCGTCTTATCTCCGTCGGAATTATGTTTTGATGTGATAGGATTGTCGGGCACATCTTTCTGCACAGTTTTTCTTTTTTCTGCACCTCATTCGGAAGCACGGATTTTTCGCTATTAATTTTTAATTGCGTTTTTTGGTTCGTTTTTTGTGTTTTTTGTACGTGACCGCCTTTACCCCTCCCGGAACCTCCTTCATATATTTTTCTTGTTTTCCCTCTGTCGTCCTGCCCACTTTTTGTTTTTAGGCTATGTCGTTTTGATGTTCGGATTGGGAGTTATTAATTTTTCTTTATTTTTACGTTTTTTCTCGCGCCCGTTTTGCGCGTGACCGCGCCCTTTTTCGATTTTACGAATCTCCACGCACCCCGGTCGTGTCCGCATAACCCGTACCGTCTTCCCAGCGTCATTTCAACCCCGTCACGGCAAATTTTTTTACCCCACCCCGCGTACGTGCACGGGACGGGGGTACGCGCCCTTGTCCCTACCCACCCCTTACCCCCTTGCCCCCTACCCTTTCCCCCACCTGCCCAACCCATGGCCCCCCCGTGGGCCCCCCACCCCTTTCCCCTAACTGCCCACCCCTTCCCCTCAACCGCCCATCTCTCTCTCTCTCTCTGTGTGTCTCTCCCTCTCTCCCTCTCTCTCTCTCTCTCTCTCTCTCTCTCTCTGTGCGTCTCTCTCTCTCTCTCTCTCTCTCTCTCTGTGCGTCTCTCCCTCCTTTCCCCTCCCCCCGCCGTCTGCTGCCGACTTCCCTTCTCCCTCTTCCCTCCCTGTCCGCCGACTTCCCTTCTTTCCCCTCCCCCCGCCGTCTGCCGCCACCCTCCCTTCTTTCCCCTCCCTCCTCCCCCAGCCCGCTTCTCCCTCTCCCTCCTCTCCCGCCGACTCCCTCCCCTCCTCTTCCCCTCCCTCCCCCGCCTCCTGTCCCTGGCGCCCGCCCTCCTCCCGCCGTGCCGCCTCTGTGCCGTCATCGCCGCCAGAAGTGCCCCGGACCGCCACCACGCAGTCCAGTCGCCCGCTGCCCGTTCGGCCGGCCTCGTCGCGCCTCTGCCACCCTCGTCGCCACCGGCCACACCGCCACTCCTCCCCTCTTCCTCCTCCTCCTCCACCTCCTCCTTCTCCCTGTACCTCCAGGTCCCCCACTAACTCCAACTAACTTACTAAACTACACTTAGCTTAATTAACTTAACTAAGTTTAATTAACCCTGATTAAGTTAGTTTAACCCTAGTTAGGTTAGTTACCCCCCAATTAACTAACACCCCTAGTTAGTTTAACCCTAGTTAGGTTAGTTAACCCCCCAATTAACTAACCCCCTAGTTAGTTTAACCCTAGTTAGGTTAGTTAACCCCCCAATTAGTCTAACGGCCCCCCTAGTTCACCCAACTGTAGTTACTTGAATCCCACCCTCTCGTTCAACTAACCCTAACCCTAACTAGGTTTACTAACCCTCCCCTAGTTAGTTGACTAACCTAACCATAGTCAACTTAATTACCTAACCATAGTTAGCCTAGTTAACCTAACCCCAACCTACCTAGTTAACCTAACCCCAACTTAACCTAGTTGACTAACCCCTACCTAGTTAACTTAACCTAGTTGACTAACCTAGCCTAGTTGACTAACCTAAGCAACCTTGACTAACTTGACTTGACTTGGGCAGACTAACATGATTTACCCCCACTAACCAGACTTACTTGACTTATACCTCACTGACATATCTGATTAATGTGATTTAGGTGACTTAATTAATCACTACATTAATTTTTTCCTTTAAAAAAAATTCAGAAAAATCTCTAAAAATTCCTTTTGCCTTTTGCCAATTTTTGGGAGTTTGTCCGCTGGAAATTGCCTACCTTATAATTTCTGAAAATTCAATATTTCCTAATTTCACCTCCAAATTGCCAATAAATGTCGAAAATTCATTTTTCTTTTATTGCCGGATACGGGGTTCAGGGTGTTTGTCTGATGCATCGCATGAAGCTTTCGGTCGCATTTGTCTCAAGGTCATGTCAAATTTTTTCTAGGATGTGGTTTGCTTGGGGTTAGTAGGTCGAGTCACGTTTTATTGGTAATTCTCTTATCCTTGGTTTTTGTCTGTTGCTTTGTAGGCATTCTCCTTGATTGTCTGTGTTTGTGGTGTGTGTGTAACCATCTGAATGGTGCCTTCTCATGCTCCTCCCCCTATCCAGTACGTCCCACTAGTTAGTAGGGATTACTCTTCCCTACTTACTTTTGAGCCCCTCACGAAGGCGGGACTTGCTGCTTTTGTGGCCACTCCTTTTCCATTGCTTCCGGAGGATCCGTCGTTATGTGATGAGTTCCTGGCCTCTTATAGCAAGAAGACAGGCGTAGTCCAAGGCCTATCTATGACATTGACATCTCGAGGCTTAGGGAAGGCTCTATCTTTACCCTTTAAAGGAGAACCTTTTGTGACCACTCGTCAGCTCTTCTCTAATGAAGAGATTCTGAAGCTGTTGCAGAAGCAGACAAGGGAAGTCCTTGATGTTAATAAAGTGATAAACTCTTCAGGAGTTTCTTTTTCTATGATCACTGATCCCGTATGGAAGACGATGTGTCAGTTCCTTCAGGAGAGGTTTATGCCTGCCAAAACACCATCCCACTATTTGTCCAAAGAGCTTTTCACAGCTTCCAGGATGGTGCTGAAAGGAGTTGCTATTGATTGGAGCACTTACCTCCTTACTAAAATGGATCAGCATTTTGTTAAAGTCACCAGGGGTAATGTTACCAATGTTACATACGGATCATATTTGTCTGCCTTCTTGACCTATTCAGGTTTACAGAAGACTGTGTCTCCACCTCCTCCATCAGATCCAGTACCTCCTCCTCCACCTTCAGAAGAGTCAGAACCCATTGACATAGAGGATGATGATTCTCTGCCTTCCCTGGTCATACAGCGCAAACGCTTGAAGAGGGTAGCGGATAAAGCCCCTTCTGTACTTCCTTCAGTGCCCATCCCTGCTACCTCTGGCAGTGAACTCCCTGGGTATCTCACTTGCAATAACCTGTTCAGAGCACATCGCGAAGGATCCTTGGAGATCTCAGTTCCTTCCCTGAACAGTCTCATTTCAGGAGATGCCATTCCTTTCCTTTGCAAGGATATTCAAAGTTCCATTGAGTTGTCAGTAACAGCCTGTGTTCAACAGCTGTACGCATCTTTCTATGAAGAGCTCATGCAGTCCAAAGACCAGTTGCATAAGGCAACATCTGAGTTAGCTTCTGCTAAGGATACCCTAGCAGATTTATTTAAGCAAATGGAACAACAAACCCAACTGGTTGCCACCCAAAGCGATGAGATTTCTTCATTGAAGACCCAGTTACGAGAGGCTCAATCACAGGTTACTAGCCTTTCAGCAGAGAAGGAGAGGATGTCCAGAGAAGCGACGGAATTCCAAGCTATCTTAGATGACAAGCTTTCAGCTTTACAGATGGCTAATGACACAGTGGCCAACCAAGCCTCCCAAATCCAGCAGTTGCAAGATCAGCTTGCAAAGTCCCGCTCTGTTCCTCCAAGCCCTCCTGTTCCATTAATTCCTTCTCTTTCACAGCAGGACTTGGCTGCCCTACAGAGACAGGCTACTTTGTGCCCTCTATTCCAAGATAAAGTGGAAAGATTGCAGTCCAGAATGGACTTGTTATGGTCTACCTTTGAACAGTTTCAGGACTATGTCTTACCAGACCATTCTTTCTTTGTCCACTACCACTTACAGAAGTTGGTTTTCTATATGAGGCTTTCCACGATGGATTTACCTTTTCCAGAGGATGGCTGGAGTGGGGCTTGGTCTGCTGAGTTGTTGACAGAGGTAGTCAGAATGGTCTTTGAAGATTCTGTCACGCCAGATACCATGTTGATGTCATACATGTATCTCCGAGGAGATTTGTTAATTCCAGATGAGGTAGATATGGCATGGTATGTGGGGGATGTGGTCTTACAGGCTGTTTTATATGTCAATCATTTGGAGTTGCGCATAGCTGATATGTTCCAGAGTTATTCCTCCAAAGTGGCTGATTGTCAGGATAGTTCGTGGCATCCCATGATTGATTCGGTGGTCCTAAATCAAAGACAAAACACAGCTCCTACCTTTGCCCAGAGTACTAACCAATTGAGGATGGATCTCTTAACCTATCTTTCCAAACATAATCCATTTGATGCTACCTTCTTTGATGCCTATCATAGACGATCTCTCTTAGGACCTTCTGTTCCTACCCTCCTCTATTATCAAAAAATGGCTCACCGCTATGCTATATATATTTCCCTTTGTCAATCTAATTCCACAATTATTTTACCACTTCTTTTTCAACCTTCAAATTTCCCTCAAATTCCTATTTTCACTTACTGTTCCTTTATTGAGGATAGGGTATTTTCCCCTTCTCCACCCTGTTCTTCACCCCTCATTAATGTACCCTCCACATTTCCTATTTATCAGTTAACACCGTTCCTTAGTGATTCCTTACAAATTTCTGGCACTCCTTCTTTAATCTTTTCTTCCTTTTATGATTTTTCCTATCCTTCCCTACATCCACTTTCCCTTATTCCATTACCCTCTCCTAACACTTCCATATCTCAACCACCTCAGTTGGTTAGTGACTGTGACGGGTTTGATAATCAGATTTCCAGAAGAAGGGGATGGAGTTCGGATGATTGCCTTACAGGACCGCAGATTAATTGGCCAGTAATTCCAAGAGAATGGACAGCTTCTAGTCAAGCTTATCAAAACTATGTTCATTTTGCCCAACAATATTCACAGTCTGCAGATCCCTCAGTGAGATTAACTGCTCACTTTGCTTGGTACCTGGCGTATATGCATAGGCACTCTCATACTGATTCAAAGCCTATTCCAAAGTTGTGCATGAATGTCAATGTTAGCATTGATTCCCAGCAGCTAGAGATACTGTATTTTCATGCCCTCTGTTTGCCTAGCAGATACTTGGTCCTGTTGGAAAGGATGTGCTGTCTCCAATTTTTCCAAAATCCTCCTAAAAACTTTGTAGATGAATCCTTATCTATGGATCGATTCCGACAACATCAATCTTTTAAGAGGGATCATCTTCATTGATACCTTTCCAATGTATGGTGGAAGCTTTTAATGAACAACTCTCTTTTTGAAGGAGTCATTCAGATGGTTGTGTTGTGTATTAGTGTTTGTGTTGTGAGTTCATTTATGTCAAACGAACGTGGTGGTTTCCTATGGAATTTCGTGTACGAGCTACGTTTTGGAGATTTGTAGAGATGGGGTCGTGGTTGGAGAATTGAAGAAGATGTTGATGAAGAAGAAGCCAACTCTTATATCCTTTACAAATTTGTGGTGATTTTTAGTTTGATAAGAGGTGTTAATGTATAAAGGGTTTTCCTTTCTTTGTATTTTTATATCCGAAACAGGTTATAAGTTGGGGTCGTGGTGGATGGATTCTTTGTGAAAAGATATTGAAGATCAAAGTTGAGCTTTTCCCTGAACTTGTATTCCCTTTTTCCTGGGTCGCAAGGACGCTTCCTTATTAAGTGTGGGGATATGTTGAGTGTTGAAATGACTTGTTTTTTGGATGATTTTTGTTGTTTTTGGAGAGCTGAATGGTTGATTTTATGGGATGATTGATTAATTTTGAAAGTGGTTTGAGAGTGTTTTGGATGATATTGATTGTGTTTTGGAAGTTCGTGATGTTTGTTGATGGTTTTGTGATGTTCTGATAGGTTCTGAATGGTTCTGTATACCTTCTGTTTTGCTCTGTTTTGGTCTATTTTGTTCTGATTGTCTTCTGTAAGGAGGGAAGGAGTATTGATTGATGAAGAATGAGATATTGAGAAAGTTTATTGAATGGTTTGTGAGAGTTTGAAATGGTTTGAGAGTGAGTTATGAGGTTTTGATAACCTTCTGTAACCTTCTGTAGGTCTTCTGTAGAGCTTCTGCTTCTGTTCTGTTTCTATTCTGTTCTGTACTGTAGCTGTTCTGGTACTGTTCTGTAGACTGTTCTGTATGCTTCTGTAAGTGTTCTGTGGAATGTATGTGTGACTTTGGGAAAGTTTTCTAGCCTTGGAAAGAGGTGAATACAAGTGCAAAAGAGCTGAAAGAAGTGGAAGAAGTAGCTGCTGAAGACTCAAGTGAAGACTAGAGTGAAGTGACAGTAGTGAGCTGTGAAGAGACACTGTAGTGGCTCTGGTGACCCTTCATATCAGACATACCTCTTGGGAGGGGTATCCACGACCTAAGAGTGATTATTGAGAGTAATTTTGAGAGATTGTAGTGAGGATATGATGTATTATTGATGGAGTGAGATAGAGAGAGTCAGAGATAGCCAATTCTACTCAAACAGAGTGATTGTATATGAGAGATTGAGAGAGAAGACTATGAAGATATTGAAGATGAATACTATGTGATGTATTTCCATTCTAAGATGGTGTATTCCTTTGCTTTCTTTGTTCTATTGATGGATTTTGTGAAGATGTTGAAGAATATGGTTTATTCTATTAAAATCCGTGGGAGATCTACATGATGCTGCATGAAGATTTGTTGTGCCTGGTGTTCTTTTCTTCATTGTGATCATATGAAACATGATAAACAAGCTTGTTGATGTTAGAAGATAGATTTTCTTGCAAGAGAATTCCCTTTTCCTTGGTGTTCCTCTCGGGGCTCCATGACATGCTTTCACATGCCAGATATATGGATGAAGAAAAAATGATGGATGAAGAAGAATCAGAGTTTATAAATGAAGCTGTTAATGTAGGTACAATAAAAAGTACAGCAAGAACAATAGGTTCAGCTGATAATACAACTTTTATATCAGCCAGGATGGATGAATTAACTAAAGAAGGACAACGGATAGCTAGTAAACAGCATATTCCATGTTTTGTTATGGTTTGTTCACACTTTAAAGAAGAATATTATGCAGATGATTGGCTAAAAATTGGCCAATTTTTTAGCACTATGACAAAGAATGAAGAATGGACTCATGAAGAGTTCAAGAGAATTAAGAGAAAAGCCTATGGTTTTTTTCTTAAAGATGGCTACCTTTGGAGGCATGCAAAGAAGAAAGGAAGAGCGCCTGTTCGTGTCTTAGGTGACAAAAAGACACAAAGATAGGTCATGCAAGAATTCCATGAAAGCCTATTGACTGGTCATAGAGGCATATGGGGTACTTTTGCCAAAATAAAAGAAAAATTTTGGTGGCAAAACATGTATAAAGACATTGAGCATTTTGTTGAGTCTTGTCATGCTTGTCAAATGTATTCCATGGTAAAACATAGAGATGGGCTTCAGCCTACCTATCCTTTGTCTATTCACTATAGATGGGTTATTGATTTAGTAACCATGCCTACAGGATTTTGGAACATGAGATATCTAGTACTTGCTAGAGAAGATCTCACAAATCAAGTGGAAGGAAAGGCCTTGACAACAAAGTCCACTCATGCTATTTGTAGATTTTTACTTAAAGAAGTATATTGTAGATATGGATGTGTTGCTAAAGTAACTGCTGATAGAGGAGAATTGGATGCCGATGAAGCTCGCCATTTCTTTGCTCAATTGGGGATTAAGCTATCTCTTACTTCAGCCTACAACCCTAAAGGCAATGGTAAGAGTGAGAGAGGTCATCAACCAATTCTTAAAGCTTTAGCAAAATCATGCAAAGGAAAGTTGAGAGAATGGCCTAAAATGTTACCATTCACATTATGGGCTGATAGAACAACCCATAGTGCAGTAATAGGATATATGCTAGCTGAACTCATGTATGGACAGCCACCTATTATGCCTATTGAGGAATCCATTGTCACATGGAGTATCTTGCCTTGGGATGAAGGCATGAACAGGGAAGAATTGCTATTTTTACACATAAGGCAACTTGAAAGAAGGCCAGAAGATGTCAAAATAGCCATTGAAAGGCTAAAAAGAGCAAGATTAAAGAATAAGAAGAGGTTTGATAAGCACCATCGACTCCGTCCAAGAGCTATTCAAGAGAATGACTGGGTTCTTGTTTATGATAGCAGCCTGGATAATCAATATAGTGCTCATAGGAAGTTAGCCAAGCGATGGTTTGGACCATATGCTGTAAAAGTAGTACATAATAATGCTACTTACTCTTTGGCTGAAATGGATGGGACCATTATAAAGACTCCAATAGCTGAGAAACGAATCAAACTCTTCAAACGAAGAGAATCTTCAACTTATGATCTTGATGACCTTGATACAAGCCCTTTACTTGAAGATATGCGGGAAGACGAACACTTAGGGAATGAAGATGAAGAAGAAGACCCTCCTTGACCTGTAATCTTATGAAATGGCACATGCTGGAGGATGTGCAGGTTAGGAGGGGGTGAATGTCAAAGAGTTTACTGTCCATGATAGAAATCATGTGATTCTTATAAACACAGAAGAGTTTCACTAGAAGATTGTATGAGATATTTGCATACAAAATTCAGGCATTGTTATCCAATATCTACCCTAGTTATACAAGTTCTTTTGTATTTAGCATATAATTTGCAAATATACTATGTACATTTATGAAAAATAAGACTATGGAAACTTAAAACTTGGTCATCTGGAAGTAATTGACAGTCTGCTGGATAAATCACATTAATTCAGGTACAAAAATATGGACAAAACCCAAAAATGTTGCCAAAAATTTGTCAAAAGTCCACTAGGTCCACACGAGACCAAAAGTAACTGACTAAGGTGACTAGCAGGTGACCTAGGCTGGTCAAAAAGTGACCAGGGCTGGAGCAGAGAGCAGCCCAGGTTTTTCGACGCAAAATGCAAGCTGCTTTGCCTGAGGAAAACTGGGAGAAAGTTGGAGCTAAGATGCATGGAATGGAGCATGCAAACTGAAGATTAACAGGCCAACAACTGAAGATGATAACTTGGTGAGAGCTCCACTTCTCTGCCTCTTTGGTCTGACAAAAATGCATGCTGAAACTGTCTATAAAAGAGGGAAAATTTGAGAGAAGAGGAGTCAGCCTGCTCTTATGCACGACTTCTCTCATCTTCTCTACCTTATTCTTGGTCCAATGAAGCCCGACTTGTGCCCAAGTACTTGAGTGACTTTGGGGCAGGCAAAGGGTGAGGATATTGAAGACTTATGGACTGTTATGGGCTGGAATAACCAGTCATAAACAGGGCAGCACACTATTTTGATCTATTTTTATGAGCAAACATGGATTTTTTATGGTTGAAATAGAGGAAAATAACCTCTTTTCTTCAGGACATTGTTCATAGATGATCAAAAGTGCTTGTTCTTGAGTTTATGCCCTCATTTTGAATTTGTTTATGGGCTGGAATTTTCTGTTTTAAAATAGGGCTGAAGCTAAAATTATTCTTTTTCAATCCATTTCATGCATCTTTGGCCCAAATCTTTGATGTATTTGATTCTAGCATCAATATACTTGTCCCAAAGGATTGAAATCCATCTTTGTACATGTAATAAATGCCATTAGAGCTTTCTTTTGATATTCATAAATGAATTGGAAATCTGAAAATATCCTTTATGAAATGATGAATGTATCCTGAAGCATTTGATGTATTCAAGTTAGTCTTAATCCTCCTGTTCATGTATGCTAAATACAAAGTGAAAAGGCTTGAATTCCCCTTCCGTACCTAAATCATTTCTAAACCCCGAATCTTATTAAAACCCAATCCATTTTTCCTTTATGAATCTTGAATCCTAAACTCTTCTTCTACTAAAAGCCCCGGTGGTAGACCTTCAACTCTTAACGCGACGACAACGCTCTCTAAAATTCGCATCAAACATTTGATCCATGAGCTATTTAAACTTGTACAGGTTGAGATTGTAGCTAGTATGGGCTTAAAACACCATTTATAAATTCATAGCTATCTACAAAAGGCAACACCATATTGATTGGTTTTCACAACCATGTTGATTTGATGGACCCATCTTTGTAGAATTATCTCTAATATTCACAGAGAGAGTCTAAATTTGATATAGTCTACACCATTGTTCACAAGTATGCAACTCATTTATGTCTATGTGTACCCTAACCCATGATTATGAGTTTTGTGATTGTCCATGAGTATGGTCTCAATTGGCCACCACAAGAGGCTGTAATCCATGCATTGATTCTAGTTGTCCACAAACCTATGCTTCAAGGAGCCCCTTCATCAGCATGTAACCCACCTACAGACTCCTTTCAGCCTTTGACAAAGACTGTCATACCATCGACAAGAAAGGAACTAGACAAAAACCTAGAAGGGGACATTGAGGGGGGACAAGATGGTGAAAGAAGAAAGAAGCACACAAAGGTACTAAGGGACAAAGGGGAATTATAGCCGTGAAGATCCCACTTCAATTCAAAATTTCTAGATTGATAAGAGACTTAGCTTCACATCCTTAACCCTAAACTCACACACATCATGTCAAATTTTGTGATAAGGCCCATTCACATACATATAATCTTATATCTCGCACATCTCCACCCATTAGGTATCATTGCACACGCATAGGCATCCCCTCTTTGGCATGAGTATCCCCTTAGATGATCCTCCCAAACTTTGGATAACCGAAACAACACAACACTCACCATACCCACATAGGGTAGCTCATGTAGAATAGGGTCTCCTTTTTAGGCACCCAAAATACACATAATTGAGAAGTGCACAATATATTCTAGGCATCTCACTTTTGTCACACTAAACACACATGCACTCACCAAACCAAACTTTAGGCCACATTGATGACAATGTGGGCCCACATTATCTTGTCGACTAACCCTAAATAAGTTTTATACACACATGCACTCACCAAACTAACCCTAGGCCCACATTGTCACCGTAGTCAACTAACCAAACCCTAGGTCCACTCGTCCTTAGCATATTTCCATTAGCACTTAGGCTAGGACTGCACCTTTCCGAGGTCCACACACATATACCCCATAGTCTTAGGTTAGGTTTCATACACCTACACCTTACCTTTAGGTGCATATCTCATCCCACTTGTGGACACCTTATTTGCACCTCTTAGGAACCCCATTTGTAGGCCCATATGAACACACATTATTTCTAGGGTTGTTTCATATCATTCTCATAGACCGAGTGTCTTGTACAATGGTATGGAAGTTCACTTCATTAGGCATTCAAATTTTAGAGCATTCACATCTCACCTTAGGTAAGGGTTAGTTAACATCTTAGGTATTCTTATGTCACTCATACTTCACACACTAGGGTTTCTTACATCACATGTAGGGTAGGTTAGGAGCACTAACCATAGCCACAATGACACCATAGGTCCCATAATGATTCAAACACCAAGGCATAGCCCTTAGTTGCACTATTATTTTTGCTCCCTAACACATCCTCCTATGTTCCAAAACTCACCCATTTTCTTAGACATGCTTAGATACACCTACAATAAGTTGAATTCAGGTGCAATTTGCTTAGAATAGTGAATAGCAATTTTCCAAATCGTCTATCAACAAGTAGCTCACTTGGTTTCACATTGACCCAACATGATCGTAGGACTAATTGCTTAGGGCTTGCCAACGAGAAGTAGAGTGCCACAAGAGCTTAGGAACAAATACATTTAAGCTTGCAAGGTCGATCAAAACTCTAGGAGTCCATAAACCATTAGGTACAAGAGCTCAAGAGAATTGACTGAGAACTTAAACCTAGCAAAGAAATGACAAGGAAAAATGCGCTTACTGTAAGATCAAAAGGGAGTATTCAAATAAAGAAGGACTTGAGAGATAAGTTTGAGAGACATAAACTTTGGAAATGGTAAAAACTTGATAGACCAAGGAAAGAAGCATGGAAAATCCCTAGAGCTTCAAGAAAACAAGCATACACACAAGACCATACATCAAAGCTCATCTAGAGTGGAACTTTCTTCAAGGGTGAAAACAAGGAACACCTAGGACATAATTTGAAAATGAGCTTGCAAGAAGAGTTGAAGAACTCCATATGACTAGTTAAAGTGAAATATTCTATTGATGCACTTGTATAGTTGAATAGACTCCAAGATCTAAAGTCCTAAACTCTTGCGAGTCAAAGAGAATTTGACTAGCTCTCACCCAACACACTAGTAGCCACAAAATCAAGGTATCCAATCATCTAAATCTATGCTTAGAGGTTTGAGCCTCACCGTGAAACCTACAAATAGACCTCTCTTATGCAAAAACACACACACAAATTACTCAAGTTACATCCACACAATCAAGAAATAAGATTAGATGGCTCCTCTTTCTGACTCATGCACCACGAATCCATAGTTATAGCAGAAGTATGAGAGAGAAGAGAGGTTGGGAACAAAGATAGTTTGAAAAAGAAGGAAGATGGAAGTTAAAGAGGCACCACAAGCAGCCATGCTCCAACCTCCTTGATCACCTTTTCTTGAAACTCCCTTCATACCCCTTTGTATATTTATTAAATTGAAATATATTTTGACCATGCAAAAAGCGAATGTAGGAAAGCCGTTTGTGTTGTGTATATTTTAAGCTAATATTCCTAAGGTTAAAAAAATGCAAGACTGCATATGTAATGACCTTTATAGTTCCAAGCCAAGTATTTACAATGCACAAACAAATATGACAACAAGGTAAAACAAATACCCATTAGCATAGACATCGTGCATAAGATCATTTATTTGTGGATGAAAGAATCACAATCTTTGAGAGGGACGGAATGGTGGGATGCAAGGTAGAAGCTATAGAGTCCAAGAGGGTTGAGAGAGAGAATTATATAATAGAGTTATGTGGATAGAAAATGAATAATTCCCTTATTCTTTGCTCTTTACACTTATATTGGTTCTACAATATGTACATATACAAGGGGTGCTTGCTTGACTATTGGCCATTGGTCTCTACCCCAAAAACGTCCCACTTAAATGCCAATGTGCCTTTATGGGAGTATAAGAATAAAGTGAAGGTACTATCACCGATCAACATTTTGTAGTGTGCAAAGTGCTTAGAAAGTAAACTCTTTATGAGAAGATTTGTAGGGTTATCATTCATATGGATCTTGACAAGCTCAATGCACTTATTCTCAAGTACTTCCTTAATCAAGTGATACTTCACCTCCATATCCTTTGTGTTTGTATGAAAGACAGGGTTCTATCTCGGCTGAATAGCACTTTGGCTCTCACAATGTAATGTAGGCACCTCTCTTGCAATGCCAAAGTCTCCCACTAGACAAGCAAGCCATATAGCTTTCTTCTAGGGCTTAGTGTTTATAACATTCTCTACTTCAATGGTAGATAAAGAAGTTACAATTGAGAGACCCAAGAGATTGCACCACCAAGTGAAGACAAAATATATAGTATATATTGGGGGCAAACATGCATGTGCCTAGTCGCATGTGTATTAGTTACAATGACAATACTCACATACCTGCACACCTGTACACTGTAGGTGGGCGACTGCCCATTATTGTTACTTCATTTTTTATTCTTTCAGTGATATTTCTTAGGTGGAAAATCTAGTGAATGATGCCAAGGATACATGCGGGATCCCCAAAACCAATGCAACCAAGCAATAATAAACTTGGAGAAAATGAAACAAAAAAAGACTAAACCTTATAGATGAAGATATGGATGTGAAGGGAGTGAGCTTGGAGTGGAAGCCCATGAGTAAATGCAAGAGCTATGGTGGAAGGAGCAAGGGAGCAAGAGTAAGAGAGACAAGATGTGGGAACTCCAATAGTCACAATGTGTCATCAGCCTTCTCTTATTTAAATGTCATTGAAAGAATAAATAATAAAGTGATAGTGATGGTTGCTCGCCACTTGCTATGTATAGGTGTGTGGATACTATTAGTGTAACTAATACATGGGCAGCTAGGTACATGCGCCTTTACCCCCAACAACCTCCCAGTTAAAGGTGAATGTGCCCCTGGTGAGAAGAGAAGGAGAAAAAAGTGACAAAGTAGAAATGTACATAAAGTACAATAGGATGAAGAAAGACGTCATCTCATCCACTGCCCATCGACTTCCTAAGAAAGGAAAAATGCTCTACTGAGAGACTTTTGGTGATCAAATATGTAATATTTTGGTTAGTTGCGATATTGACAAGCTCAATGGACTTGTCCTCAACAATCTCTTGGATAAAGTGGTAACACACCTCATCGTGCTTTGTCTTTGCATGGAAGACCGGATTCTTAGCTTATTGAATAGCACTTATAGAATCCAAATGTAGTGTAGGAAACACATCAGCAATACCAAGGTTTGCTACCAAACAACCTCCATGTATCTACAATATACTGGATCTTAGTAGTAGTAAAGAGGACCGTGCATTTTTGCACCCTAGATATTCAAGAAACATCACCTCTAGTAAAGGTGAAGACATATCTAGAGGTAGAATTCCTACTATCTACATGTCTTGAATAGTTTGCTATATCGCACAACTCCGATATCTTGGCAACCATAACATATGCACATATCTATTATGCCCTTTAAGTACCTCATGATACCCTTCATGACATCCCAATGCTATCTGCTAGCAGGTGTAGCCATATAGTGAGCCACAACTCCCAGTACAAATGTGATGTCATGATGAGTGGCTATCAAGGCATACATCATCATGCATAAGTGATCTTGGCCATCTCGGCCTTCTGCTCATCAGATTATGAAAAATCAGTCTAAATAACCTTCATATGAGAGGGTAGAGGACAACTAATAGGCTTACCATCCTACATATAAAATCACTCAAGGAATTTCTGAATATACTCCTTGATAGATAAAGGAGCCCCTTAGAGTGATTGCATGTGATGCACATCCCAAGAATATGCAAGGCCAACCATTTATGGTAAATATGGAGAGTTGTATTCTATGCATAGAATAAAGTTTCTATGAACAATATGAGCAAAGTCAACACGTGACCTCTCCTGTGTTGTCTGGCACCAAGTCAATATTTTTTAATATAAGAGCTGTGACAATTAGTAGCATTGAGTGGAATGATGAAACTCTCATGTCGGCTACATATCTTTAGATTTTGCCTCATTGCGACACCTAGTCATTGTTGATAGCCAATGATCTCGTTGATGAGGGATACAATTATAACACCCTACTATAGTGTTATTGGAAGAACCTAGGGAAATCCACATTGTCGCCTACCAATGAACGGCTTAAACCCTATGGAGGAAGACCATACACCTTGTTGGGTCGACATAAGCTCGTACTCACATTTCAGACACAAACCATTCCACTCCTCTTCCATGTTTTTCCCAATACTGAGCGAGTATGTATTGAGATTCTCTTGGGATGCACCTTCAAGTATCTCACCAATTGTCACATCAACTATGTTGACAAACGCATTCACCTTTAGTTGACCGATACCCATGTGATCAATATGTTTGTCTCCCAAGGTAGATAGCCTAAATTCAATTTGGATAATTACCATCTTTCACCTAGCCAACCCACCAAGTCCACAATCTTGCTGACCCTACTTCTAGATGATTATATAAGGAAGAAAATGCAGCACCACAACATAATGGCAATGGCAACCAAAAAAATTCTCACATGGTTGTCAAACACTCAAGCACCCTATGCTGTAGCTCCACTGCCACCATTGTTAGTCTGACACAACATGTGCCTTACACAGTGCTGGGTTTCTAAGAAGCTCCTAGAAGTTCAAGGATATTATTAGGGATTCTACAAGATGTGGTTACCCAAAATGCTTAAACCTAGAGCTCATGCATCCATCACCTCTCTTGATCCTGCCTTTAGAGGGCTTCACTTCCACCTCAACCCTATCTCTAAACCATTTTGAAATTTGGTACCTCCTTCTCCACCACCTTTCCAGAAACCCTAGACTCCACCATCGCCCAAATCGACAAAATCAATTCCCAAAAAAATCCTCAAATAGGATTCATTCACGTCAAAGGAGGATATTTTGATGGGAATTCCCCTTTCAGTTCCATACAGAATCAACCCATATTGGCCCGTTCCTCCAACCCACATCCCTAAAACCCAATAATGCTAGTCCATATACTAAATGGCCGAGGACTTATCAATCAATACCCAGAAGCCTCTCCTCGAGTGGTTCGTACTCTTGGACACCACTTTTGGTACCTTTTCCAAACTCTTTGCCATGATGAACTTAGGCATAGATGACACTCACATGCTCTCCTTAGCATCCTAGTGGTCTCGTATATGGCAAGAGCATGAACATCTCTTTTGCAAAAGCATTACCATCCTAGAGAAATTAGCATAAGAGAATCCCCATGACCAATAAATAAAATGTTGACTACTTCCAACCTATAGGAAAAACACACTTCTTACATACTAAAGTGTTATTTGCAAGCCACAATAGTTATGTAGCTCTTTAAGTCACTTCCTGAACAAATGGTTTACTATTTGCCATGAAGTGGCCATGCTTGGTAGTAAAGTGGTTACAACTATAGAACAGCAGAAGATTGTTAACTTTCTAAAGCATGATCCCACTTATTGCAAACCCATGTCTCTTCATGCCATCTTCAAAGCTCATACCTTGACACAACCTAAAGAATTGCTTCATCACCCCCTCATCACGATAAATTGTTGATATGATGTCTCTCCCAAGTTGGGATGATTGCCTCATTTTGTAGGAGGGAGGGAGAGAAATAACCAAGATGCAAACAAAACCAACCAATCAATATTCAGACCCATGAATAGACCAATGATTGTGGCTAATGATCAAGCAAAAAATCATTGACACACAACCAACACTGTTGGGCCTAAAAATAAAAACAAGAAGATAGAACAAGATAACAAAATTAGTGATGATATCCTAGAGTTAGAAGGACCTAGATGTGGTGACACCAAAGGGAGTGCTCTTGACAAAGCTAGGAGATGAAGAATTGATGGACACTACATAAGTTTATCACCACCTCTTCACTTAGAATAAGCCTATCTCTAGCCTACTCAGAGTCCTAAAATGGTTCATGGAGGATATAATGACATCAAATATAGTGAACTAGGATTTGAATGCACTATAGTTGGAGTGTATCTCTAAGTACTTTGTATGATATCATGAGGTTTTTGAAAAAGATACACCCTCCAAGTTGAGCTAGATAGAGGCAATGAATATGATCATCAACTATGGATCTGTGTTGACTCACTTGCTAGCTATCCACATTGGAGTACCTCATTAGTGTTGCTTGACTCTCTAGGAATGAAAAAGAGAAATGAAGAAAGAGGCACAGAGGAGACACATAGCCTTCCAGAATGAAATGTACCCATAGAGTCCACGAAATGTACCCATAGCCTTCCAAAACAACATGGAAGTGGAGGGGCAATAGAAACCCTAGAGAGGATGTGTGAGGACCTCAAGAGGGAAAGTATTGATGAGCTTAAAGAAAAACAAGATTTGTAGGAAAGGTTGGATGACTTGTAGGAGGACTATAGGATCTTCATTATAGAAAAATAGAAATAGGCAATAGAACTACAAGAACAGCTTGAGGAGAAGGAAGCACAACTCCAATCAAAAAGAGAGGAACTCAACATGGTCGAGGAGGCTGCATGGGGCAAAGACATCTAAAGGACATTACAAGAGAAGGAGTCCCTACAAGAGGAATTCCAAAAGTTTGGATGGAAATAGAGAACCTCCTAACATAACAATTCTTGATGGAAATGGAGGAGAGGGAGAGTACCTTGACGGAGAACAAAAAGAAGCTTATGAAGCCATGATTGAGGAATTGTAAGTATACTCGTAGAAGGTTGTTGATTGTCCCCTTCCCTCACAACTTCTAGTTGATGTAGAGTATGTAAATCCTAAAGGAGTACAAAAATACCAAACACACGAAGAATAAAATAATACATTGATTTTCAACTTTAAGGTGGATGAGGAAAATAAGTTTAAGGAACCAGTATCCCCACATATAGTTTGAGTGCTCATGAGGGCAACTAAGAGCATAGTAGAAAAGTGGATAGGGAAACTTTATATAGAGGATTTTAAGGAATTTTGCTAGGTCATGGGACTCAAACGCATGTATCTCACCATCATGCCACGGGAAGCATGGCTAGGGCAACCAAAGTAGAGATACTCCATCCTAGAAAATGACAAAATAGCTTGGCAAGCCTTCGTCTACTTAAGCTGTGTTACAAAGCTAAACCTACTTCATTGGCCCTACCCTTCTCTTGACATGGTAAGGGATATATAGAAGGAGAACATGGTAGGTATAACTTTCTCAAAATTGCCAATATAAGAGTGAATCACAAGAAGAGCTACATGTTCTAGTCAGTTGACCTCATCCCATTGTTTACCATCTTTGTGAGAAGAGCTACATGTTCTAAAGAGATGTGAAAAATTACATGTCTCTCCCTTTTATACATATGTCAGTGTGACAAAATATTGTTTTTTATTTCTACACTAAACATCTCTTCTTTCTAGCTTCTTACAATCCATCCTGTCCTAAAGGTTTTGACCCACAAAAACAAACTTACAAGAGTTGGAAGAAAGGATGAAACGGAGTAGTATTTTGTTGTCTTTTAGCTATACAAAGTAAGTAAATGAATGAAAGATTGAAGACATTTGGACTAAACTGAAGGGATAGAAGTAAGCTAGAGCTATATATATGATCATGAGTTCTTCAAAAGAGTGTAGAGCCTTTAAGTCTTCAAGAAATAGACTCAAAGGGAAGAAAAATAACTTGTTTTAAAAATAGACCCTGTTGAACCAAATCTGACATAACTTCTAGTAGAATGTAGCACTTGAAGAGTACTATAGAGTACTGTCAGGACCTTGTTCATACTATGATTAGCTTTAGACTAAATATGCTTCAGCCCACCAATGTGTCCTGTAGGTAAGGAAACTCATCTAATGTAGATTTAGGCTTGCAAGAAGCTTCTTCAAATGGTAAATCTCTCCATCTAGTTAAGTATTCAATGATAAAGCGAGAGCAAAAAATTTTCTCGCGCTGACCTATGATAGACTTAGGGATATACTAAATAACACTTTCTTCATCTATAGGAGGCATCTTATCAACTATATCCACAAAGCACCATAAAAAGGCTTGAGCTGACTAGCATGGAATACATTATGAATCTTAGCAAAAGAGGGTATCTCCAATATATATACCAAGCTTGAGCTGACTAACATGGAACACATTATGAATCTTAGCAAAAGAGGGTATCTCCAATCTATACACCAAGTCTCTAATGGGCTTCAAGATCATGTAGGGTCCATAAAACATGTGAGCAAGCTTGTTATTGGATCCATCCTTCAAGGTAGAGTAACAAGACTTGGGCACTTTCAACAAAAGTAATTGTCCTTCTTGGTACTACAAAGGTTGTCTCTTCTCATATGCATACATATTCATAAGATCTTCCTAAGATTCAACTTACACTGCTAAAGAAGAGTACACATTCTTTCTAATTCTTCTTTCTCACGAGGATTTGATTTTCTCATTGAAAATGAATGTGGGTAAGGGCTATCATAGCATGAAAGGGTGAAAGTCCAATACTAGCATGAGCAGAGTTATAGCTAGCAAACTCAGCCAAGTGCAATAAAGAATCCCATGAATGTTGCACATCATAACAAAAATGATGAAGGTAATTCTCTAACCACTTTTTTACCCTTTCTGTCTATCCATGAATTTGTAGATGATAGGCTATAGAAGGAGCCAATTTAGTGCCCATGGATCTCAATTTTACCTACCAAAAGTTACTTATGAACTTTAAATCTCTGTCATGAACAATCACCTACGATAATCCATGTAATCTAAAAATTTGCTCCATGAATTGACTAGCCACTTATGAAGCAGTAAACCAGGTCTTGGTTGGAATGAAATGGGATGCCTTTGCTGAGTTTATCCACCACTAAATATATACTATTCCATACCTTTTTGGTATAGGTAAACCAATAATGAAGTCCATGGTAATGTGTGTCCACTTGCCAGCAAGAATAAGTAGTGGCTATAACAAACCACTTTGCTTATAGGTGATGTCCTTATTTTGTTTATAAGGCATATACTACATAATAGATTCTTAACATCTTTTTATACTCCTTTCCAATAAAAGCTTTTTCTAATCTTATCATAGGATTTAAAAACTCCAAGATGTCCAGCTAAAGGAAAATAATGCAACTCCTCCATATTTTTTTATGTAAAACAATAAGTAGAGAGAATAACAATCTTGCCATTTAACCGAATTAGACTATTTTTAAGGTGATAATGTGAGTTTTCCTCCATGAGACCTTGTTGTAATTTTTGAAAAACATGGCTGAGCTTTCATCCAAAAGATAGACATCTTATAATTCTTCAATCTAATTGCTATGTAGCTTAGTCATAGCTGAAACTTTATATGCCCACATACCAGAAAGAGAATCATCCACAACATTGTTTTTTCTCCTCGTATGAGTAATGTCAAAATCATAATTTTGCAAAGTAGCTACCCACATACACTACTTAGGAGTAAGATGGTATTAAGCGAGAAAATACTTTAAGACCCTATGATCACTTTGAACTCTAAATTGACCGACATACAAATAATGGTGTTGTTTCTTTATCGCATGTAAGATAGCCAGCATCTCTTGGTCATAGACATTCATAGCCATTTTCTTATCTGTAAGCTTATGACTTTCAAAGGAAATCACTCTTTGCTCCTATAACAAAACAACCCCTATGCCTCGGCCACTGGCATCACACTGTATGGAAAAACATTTCAAAAAAATTTAAGCATACTAGAAAAGGAGCAGAAGTAAGGAGTTTCTTTAACTAATTGAAGATACTATCTACAAGTGCATCAAAAAAGAAAGCTTCCTTCTTCAACCTGTCAGTCAAAGGAGCTACAATAGCCACATAATGCTTAATGAATCGATGATAAAATGAAGATAAACCAAGAAACCCTCTAAGTGAAGTAGTTGTAGTAGGTGTTGGCCAATCTTTAGCAGACTACACCTTCTTGGGATCAGCCTAGATACCTTTTTCATTGATGATATGGCCTAAGTATTCCACCTCACTCTGCATGAAAGAGCATTTATTCTCATTAGCAAAAAGTCTTTGATGCCTCAATACATTAAAAATCTTTCTTATATGTATTAAATAGTTGTGAAGAGGTAGTTGGAGCATTAGTAACTCCAAATGGCATCACTAGAAAACATTATAGCCCTCGATTTGTGCTAAAGGCAATCTTGATTGCATCATCTACTCGCATACGGATTTGATAATACCCTGACCTCAAGTCAATCTTTGTTAAGAATCTAGCCTCCTCAAGCTCATCAAGTAAATTATTAATTCTAGGTATTGGATACCTATTCTTCATAGTGATCTTGTTTAGATCCCTATAGTCAATACACATTTTGAACGATTCATATTTTTTCTTCACTAACAAGATTGGAGATGCATAAGGTGAAGAACTAGGTTTAGTGAATCCCATTTCAAGAAGCTCCTTAATTTTCTTGGCTACTTCTTCACGTTCACACTTTGACAATCTGTAGGGTGTCTTATTAATTAGCTTTGAGTTGAGATCCACATCAATAGAATGATCTATTGCTCTCTTTGTTAAAATATTGAGAATGCATGCTATGGAGGATCACTGATGAGCAAATAGACAATCATAATGAGGCAAAAGCATTGACAAGGAAGAACAACTAATGTTATCCAAGCATAATGCAAGATTAACTGATTGATAATGATTGATTGAATGAGTGTGGGGATGAGTGCCTTTTATAGGCTTACAATAGGTGGTATTGGTAGGTGGAGATAGGTGGAAAGGGACCATGGTATTCAACAACCCTAGTTTTAATAAACCATGCATACATGACCTAGTCTAAGGCTTTATTTGCAGTTTGTTTCTTTGCATTGTTTGTCCCATACAAAGAGACTATGGTGGATGTGATTGCACATTTCTCAACACCCCTCCTCAATCACAACCGTAAAAGACATTGAGTATACAGAGGCTATCGTGAGTAGAACCTTGCTAACTGTAGACATGGAAGAGACAAAAACAACCATACAAAGCTAGAGGCTGTTACAAGGTCTCACTAAGTGTGTAGAGGCTGTAGTGTGCAGAGGCTATATGAGGAGTTTGGGAGCTTATGGTGGGAACATAAGGCAAGTCCACATGTTGAACTTTAAAACAGTCTATCATTAGAAAATGAGCTACAAAAGAGGGACTGGTGAGTCTTATCCTTTTGATATTGGATTTCTAATTCTCCTTCTTCTTCAATGTTGTCTTCATCTTCTTTGACTGTAGCAAGATATGCTCTTTGAGACTTTTTCTTAGCATAGCAGAATTTCTCAATATGCCCAAGTTTCTTACAAAAGTCACAGACTACGCTCTTCTTCCCTTTCACATAGAGGAGTTGTTGGTCTCCTCTTGGGATGCTTGTTTCTCCTTTTTTCTTGACCTTCTTTTCCTCTTGCAAAAGAGAGGCTTTGATGTCCACAAGCTTCAAATTTGGCATGTTGATTAATGTGGTAGACACATTATCAAATTTAGGTGGAAGACTTTTGAGAAGCACTCCAATGCAAATGTCTTCATCCATCTTCAAGTTGATTCCTACAAGTTGTGTCAACAAGCTTTCCATATAATTCAAATGAGTTGCAAGTGAGGTATTACTTTGCATGTCGAGCCTAAAAAATTCAATTAGTAAACCGTATTTTGAGGATTTGGAATGAGCCCCAAATAAAGTTTCTAATCGATCCCATGTCATGTAAGAGGTTTCACAATCATCAACATGATGAATGTAGTTGTCATCAAGTTCGAGCTTGATAATAGCTTGAGCCTTATCATCATTTTTATCCCATACAACTGAAAGTGTAGCTTCCCTTGGTTTCTTCTCTTGACCACTTGTGATTGACCACAAGCCTTTCTTCATTAGGATCAATTTGATCCTAGTTTTCCATGTATGGAATCCAATGCCATTGAATCGGGATGTTGGTGAATCCTTGCCCATTTTGAGATTTGCAAGATCAGCATTAAATTAGCTCCAAACAATTCCAGTTTCAGTTGAGCACAAGTGCTAAGAATCACTAGGTGATTAGTATCAAGAGATACTAGGCAATTTAGTGACTATGATGCCCTTGAAGTTGAAATCTTCAAGATCTGATGCAAGTTCGAGTCTTCCCCTCCTTGATTTGATGTTGGAGTTGCAAAAAAAAAAGTTTTGATTAGAGGCAAAGCTGATCCTGTTAACTGACATTAGTGCTAAAAGCACTAGATGAGTGTCAATGGACACTGTTTCTTGAAATGCTTGAGAATCTTGTTAAGATCTCCTTTCCTTGCTGGTAAATAGCTTGAATGCTTGCTAAAGATTGAGTGCTGGAGCAGATTAGAGAGTCGATGACTTGATTTGAGCCATAGGAGTGAGAGAAGGAAGTAAAACAAGATCTTGAAGCTTGATAGCTATGGAGTTTGCATTACGGTTTGAGGGGATAGCCTGGTTTTTCACCTCATGTGAGCTAAATACTTGATCATTTCCAAAACTTTTTTGATAGAAATGAAGCTTAGGAAGTAGGATATCAAAGCCGTATGATGCTTGTCAGCATCGCAACGTGTACAGGCAAGATTCAACGTATGAATAGTAGAAGGCACAATTTGGATAGCTTGTTGTTGCAGATGCAACACTGGAGTAGAGAGACAGCAATGTTGGGCTTCGAAGTGATAGGGAGGAGCTCCTAGAGCAAAGGAAGAGTTCTCCAGAAGAAAGTACGAGCTAAAATGGTCCGGTTTGAGAGATTCAAGCCCTCCATTGAAGATGGGTAGCTATGGAGGTAGGTGAGAGATTCATGGAAAAGTGAAGGGAGCTAGAAATTCAAATTGGAATGACTCAATTTGTGGGCTGATAACTCCTCGACTTAAAACCCGCTCTGATACCATATTAAAATACTGACAATGCATGCTATGGAGGATCATTAATGAGCAAATAGACAATCATAATGAGGCAAAAGCATTGACAAAGAAGAACAACTAATATTATCCAAGCATAATGCAAGTACAATTGATTAATAATGATTGATTGAATGAGTGTGGGGATGAGTGTCTTTTATAGGATTACAATAGGTGGTATTGCTAGGTGGAGATAGGTGGAAAGGGACCATGGTATTCAACAACCATGATTTTAATAAACCGTTGCATACATGACCTAGTTTAAGGCTTTATTTGCAGTTTGTTTCTTTGCCTTGTTTGTCCCATACAAAGAGGCTATGGTGGATGTGATTGCACATTTCTCAACACTCTTAGGAGACAATGAAGTAGGTACTTCAAACAAGTTCCTATACTCCTCAAGAAGAGCTTTCAAAGCTGGATGATCTAATGAATTTTTGGATTAATATTCAATCTCTTTGTTCATGTGCAAAACAAAAATCTATGAGCGCCTCTTGTACTCCTTGAGTTATTGAATAGTCATAAGCTGAAAATATGATTTATTAGAGATTCCCTGTAAATGGATGAGTTGTCCATCAAAGATAAACTACAGCAATGAGACATCCATGGTAATTTTTCCCGATGTCATCAGCCAATTACACACAAGTACAATAACTATGGGTCCCATTTTTCCAAAGTAATCAGGTGGTCTACTTTTGCTTCATAATTTTCAGCCAGTTGTAAAGAAACCTGTGGACATATTTGAGTGTTTATTTCTTCTTCACTATTGGCTAATTGAACTCTTATGGGTTGTTGTAAATTAGTGGAAAGACAATTCAATTTATCAACAATAGACGTATTCACAAAACTGTGTGTATTGCCACTATCTATAAGGATAAACACATCCTTTCCATGAATATTACCCTTCATAAGAAGTGTATTGGGGCTCTTGGAACCTATCCAAGCATCTATGGAAATGGAGCAATTAGTGGTAGCAAGTGGCTCATCATGAATTCCTCCCAAATCAAAAGGAACACTACCATGCCAATCAAAAGGAAAAGTGTCCACTAGATTATAAAAGTGTTCTTGCCCAACTTTCTCCTCAAAATCCTTATTTTCAATGGTAGTTACAAATGCATTGACATTATCAGTGTTATCCTATGAAACTTCAAAGACTAGCATACTATGGATCTTGGCTTTTATATTTTTGTATACACACTTTGTTGCAAATCAACTGTATACATTTCTCCACGTTTAAAAAAAATACTTTTTCTTTCCTTTTTTTGTAGAGGTCCAAAGGAATAGACTTTGGATTCACATTAGCTGAAGTAGATCTAAATTTTTTGTCCCCTTGTTTAAGAACCACTCTTGGATTGATTGCTATCCTAAAATTATCTTCAGGTCTTGAAGCATTGAACAATGGATAAGTTGTCACTGTTAAGCTCCCACTCGGTGTATGATCACTGGCATAAACATTTCTGATTTGTCTCTATTTTAAAACACTCCTTAGCTATCCATAACTAGACTAAAATGAAGACTCCCTTCTATAATTTATTCCATAACATTCTTGTTTGCTGCCCTTTCTATGCAAAATGCATAAAAGAATAGAGAATACTTCATGAAGCAAATACTCCATATCATGCCCAAAAATCATAGAAACTAAAAAATAATCATATGACAACATAGATCTACTCTACTTAGCACTACAAATCAGAGAATAAGAACCATAATGCATAAAGTATACTGTAAATAGAACATATACACTAGAAATGATGGTGCCAATTGCCAAATCCTTCAAATTTCGAAGTAAATCCATCATACATTAGAAGTAAACATCAGAGATCATCAGATAAACAAGAAGAATACACAAAAATACCTCATCAGGTCACATTTTTGTAACTACCCAAAACTGCACTTCATGAAGCAGTGAACTTCATGAGACATATAAAGCCTACTTCAAACATGAAATAACAATGACTAAGGTAATACACCATTCTAAGGGTAAATATAGTGTCAAAGCCAATGGCTAACACCTGGCATAGCCCGATGGATGGCTAGCACAACCATGACTCAAACCCTTGAATGATCCATGAAGTCAAAATGCCTTATCCAAAACTGACATACCTAATGTAAAAGATTATGCCTTACCCACAACCTTTTCTTTTCATGAATAAATGCTTCTATATTTTTAGATACAAAAGACTGTTGTAAAACTACATAATGTTGAGTAAAAAATTTCATAAACCACTTTATGAGGTAAAATTGCATTTCCTGCTTTGTGAGAAAAAACTGTAGAAAGTTGAACCCAGCCCTCATCATGCTCATAAACAGCCCTCAGCTGCTGTCGCCCTCTTTTCACAGGAAGCTTTGAGATATTTCTTTGCCTTGTCTTCACCATGGCCACATCACCTATGACTTGATGTGAATCAGAGATGAAGAAAACGATGGAGTATGCTCGCATGAATTCACAGGAAGGCGTTGTTGTATGGGCGTAGGCGTCAGCACTCGAGCCTTCTTTGCCATACTTTGCCCTTTTTTCTCTGGCCTTACTTGAAAATGAGTTAAACTCCTTGAAAAGAGAGATAAGATAACATACTGAGAACTAGTTGTACTCATAGTGAGTTTGACATATGAATCTTGGCCCTTCAAATACACCTCATGCAACTGGAATTTTGTAGCTTCATACAGTTTAAGTACCAAAGGAACTGGAGTTAAATTCAGTTGATCTTCTAGACCATCACCATGATACCACTATGGCAAGGCATAATATCATGAGAACTAGATATGAAAATAGAATCTCCATAAGGAAAATTGCAATGACCAACTTTTAATGTCATATAGTGCCACCACTTCATGAAGTTGCTTTGTATTTCTATCATCACCAAAAACAAGTCCAAAATACCTTGCACCTCATGAAGCATTATGGAAAATTGCATATTGTCTTTAGGAACTCCATAAGTAATATATAAGATAACATCGTCTCCCAATATATGATAAGAAAATAATGGTTCTTTTTTGTAAAGAATCAAACTAAGAAACCCTAAAAATAATCATTAGATTCAAAGAATCAAAAACTGCTTTATGGGGTAAAATCCTATTACTTGCTCCATAAGGTACTATTGTTGGAACTTGAATCAAATTCATTGCAACTCTGGATATAGTGTGATCTTCACAGGATGATTTATCATAACTGGTTGCACTAATCTTCTTAATCTAAACCCATTCACCACTGGCTTAATTACTTCACCTTGCAAAGTAGCCAACACAAAAATTCATTGTCCAACATCCTTTATGACTTCATAAGGTTTAGTGTACGCCGTGTTGCACGTAGTGGAAGGTACGTCGTGTTGCACGTAGTGGAATTCGTCATGCTGAAAGACGACAGTTGATGGCCCATAGCCAATGTAGCATTCCCAACTTCTTGCAACACGAGGCTAAATCGTCCTCCCTACAGCTTGCCCTTAGTGCCTTGTGTAAATATGATTCGCCCTATCCAACTGCTTCTCTTGACAAAAGGCTCGAAGCCCCCATCGGTGGCCTGCTTGTGGAGGACGTTTTCCTTATTGCACAAACTGGCGCTGGGCATTGTGATGCTACCAATCCTTGAGACTTGCCCACCCCTCCATTATCTCTCCACAAACTCCTCTGACTTGAGACTCGAGGTCAGGAAGAAGGCAGGGAAGGATCGATGAAGGTGTTAGAGGTGTTGGACTGATGTGTGCACGCTGAAGGGGGACGCGAGGGTAGATGGGAGGACTGCAACGATTTCAGTGTACGCAAAAGCAGCAGCATGATCGAAGGTGGAGGGAGTCACGATGGTGAAGGAAGAGAAGGTGTTAGAGGTGGGAATACTATGGCAGCTCTAATGTTGAGTCCCATGGTATTTCCTTTGCACCATATCCTAATTTGTGTCATCGGCTTGAGATGCAGAATACCTTTTTCGGAGGCATGGCCAGTAGGTACTCTTTTTTTGCAGCAACCATCTTCTTCTCCATCTTCTCATTGATAAAACACTCTTCTTCTTAATTTTACCAAACCCATCTTTCCTTCATGAGAGTACAGCCAAGCAATAAAGCTTTCCATGGCCCAAAATATGGCTGCAAATCCTTCTCTTACAAGCTCCATGGCCACCTCCATTCCCGGCCAGTGCACCAAATGAAGAGCACCCTGCCACGGCACCATGAGAACCACGAACCGGCCAAGAGAGACTGCAAATACATTTGCTGGCCATGAAAACCTGAAAGAAAACTCTCCTTCTCACCAAGAATCCATATCCTCAAGACACACAAGAGGAAGGCACACAAGAAATTAGGAAATTCTTCCATCCTCACCCTCTTCCTCTTCCTCACTCTCCATTAGATTTGGCAAAGGAGCACAAGAGAGAAAAGAAAGAACAAGAAAGATGAGAGTTGTGCCAAAATGAGAGAGAGAGAAATGAACTGTGACAAGAGAAGATAAAGGAAGAGAGAGGGTGTAACCACCTCAACCTCCCACCTCCCCAAATCCCACGGATGCAACCACCTCCTTTTCCTTTCTTGAATTATAAAATTCAAATTTGCATACATTGGCTAAGGTCTAAGGACCTTTCAATTTTTAGCATGAGACAAAAGGGTTTGACCTTTCCTTTTCCTAGCAATATTTTAAGATGTGAGCTTAAGGACACACATTGTTACATTGCTTCATAAATGATTTTTGACAAAAATTATATTTGCAATGGATCATTTTACAAAAGATGTTTCCATGACAAGCACATTTTGGTGCCTTTATTTGCACATATTTGTCGGTCATCATTCCTCCCACGCTTAAGTATGAAGCGTCCCCGCGAACAAACTTGAAGAAAAACCATGATCAACTCTTGGAAAAATCTTCATCTTCATCTTCGGTCATCAAGCTTCATTTCTTTTCTTCAATCTTCTTTGAATTGTCATTGGATAGGGAAAAAAAACACACAATAGAAAAACGTAACTAGGACGTTGAGCCTAGGTCATGAGCATACCACAGAAAATCATACATCACACAAAAGATAGGGCTTTTCATACAATTTGCACACAAAAACAACTTCACACTTAGCATGAATTGAAAAACAACCAAACATGAAGCACAATAATAGGAACTCGAAAAGATATGAATATGAAGCATGCCCTTACAAAGGATATGGCAATAGTTTTCTCCCACCCAATAGTATTGAAGAGGAAGGAGAGGTAAGTTTCATTGAACATAAACTAAAAATTAGGAAATAAATCTCTTGTGTGATGAAGATGAGCATTGAAATTCTTGATTGAAAAGAAAGAGCATAAGGAAGAGGAAAACCAAGCATTAAAACAAGGCATTATAGAGGAAATGGTTTATTTAGATTAAATAGTGTTATATTAATGTTCATTTTTGAATTAAACCTTTGAGGATAAGGCAAGAATATGAGGCTGATAATGATGTTTCATGGAAGATAAGGAGACAAAGGTCACCCCAACAAAGTGCCGCGTGAAGGAGAAAACATGAGGATCTAGAGAGAAGAAGGAGATGAGGTATCCTGCACTGCGTGGAAGGTATGTCGTGTTGCACATAGTGGAATTCATCATGCTGCAAGACGACAGTTGATGGCCCACAGCCAATGTAGCATTCCCAACTTCTTGCAACACGAGGCTCAATCATCCTCTGTGCCGCTTGCCCTTTGTGCCTTGTGTAAATCTGATTCACCCTATCCAACTGCTTCTCTTGAATAGAAGGCTCGAAGCCCCCACCGGTGGCCTGCTTGTGGAGAACGTTTCCCTTATTGCACAAACTAGCGCTGGGCACTGTGATGCTACCAATCCTTGAGGCTTGCCCACCCCTCTATTATCTCTCTACAAACTCCTCTGACTCAAGACTCGAGGTTAGGGAGAAGGCAGGGAAGGATTGATGAAGGTGTTAGAGGTGTCGGACTGACGTGTGCATGCTGAAGGGGGATGTGAGGGCAGATGGGAGGACTGTGATGATTTCAGTGTACGCAGAAGCATCGGCAGGATCGAAGGTGGAGGGAGCCAGGGTGGTGAAGGAAGAGAAGGTGTTAGAGGTGGGAATACTATGGCAGCTCTAATGTTGAGTCCCATGGTATTTCCTCTGCACCATATCCTAATTTGTGTCATCGGCTTGAGACGCAGATATGCCTTTTTCGGAGGCATGGCCAGTAGGTACTCTTTTTTTGCAGCAACCATCTTCTTCTCCATCTTCTCATTGATAAAACACTTTTCTTCTTAATTTTATCAGACCCAACTTTCCTTCATGAGCGTACAGCCAAGCAATAAAGCTTTCCATGGCCCAAAATATGGCTGCAAATCCTTCTCTTACAAGCTCCATGGCCACCTCCATTCCCGACTAGTGCACCAAATGAAGAGCACCTTGCCACGGCACCATGGGAACCATGAACCGGCCAAGAGAGGCTGCAAATACATTTGCTGGCCATGAAAACGTGCAAGAAAACTCTCCTTCTCACCAAGAATCCATATCCTCAAGACACACAAGAGGAAAGCACACAAGAAATTAGGAAATTCTTCCATCCTCACCCTCTTCCTCTTCCTCACTCTCCATTAGATCTGGCAAAGGAGCATAAGAGAGAAAAGCAAGAACAAGAAAGATGAGAGTTGTGCCAAAATGAGAGAGAGAGAAATGAACTGTGACAAGAGAAGATAAAGGAAGAGAGAGGGTGTAACCATCTCAACCTCCCTGCGCATAGTAAAGAGAAGATTATTTTGCATGATGATGGTAGCACACATGATTTTATTTCTGCAAAGTTAGTGAAAGAATTGAATTTATAAACTGTTTCTACACATTATCGCATTAAAGCAGCATTCCTAGGCACAAGATATAATGGAACACAAGAAGTGCATAACTAAGAAATTAAAATTGGTGACACTGAACGAAGGAATTTTCTAGTTGTACCTTTGCAATCTAGTGACATTATCCTAGGTATGCCTTGGCGTCATTAGTATAATCCTGACATAGATTATTCCACTCATTCAATTAAAATTTATTTTCAAGGAAAACAAATTACATTGCATGGTATGCACGCCTCTAATAATTTTCCACTGCTTATTCATACCCAAGCTAAACGTGCATTACGTAAAAGTAGCAAATCTTATTTAATTTGGGTGAATGAACTTCAAGCTAAAGAAAAACATATGCATCCTAGGCATAAACAATTTCTTGCTCAATTTAAAGATTATTTTGCTGATGATTTACCACCTGGACTACCACCTTTACGTCTTGAAGATCACAAAATAGATTTAATTACTGGTACACAACCACCATGTAAAGCACCATATAGACATAACCAAATTGAACAAAAAGAAATTCAAAATCAAATAGAGGAATTGCTAAATAGAGGATTAATTAGACCTAGTAGTTCTCCATTTGGCGCACCTGTATTATTAGTAGAGAAGAAGAATAATACTTATCGCATGTGCATTGATTATCATGCCCTAAATAAAATTACAGTTAAGAATAGATATCCAATTCCTAGGGTAGATGATCTTATGGATAAACTACAAGGTTCTGCCATATTTAGTAAGATAGATCTTAAATCTCGTTATCATCAAGTAAGATTGGATAAATCTGATATATTCAAAACTGCATTTAGAACACAATTTGAACATTATGAATTTTTAGTGATGCCTTTTGGATTAACTAATGCACCTGCTACATTTAGTCGAATGATGAATCACATATTTTTGAAATATCAGCATTGTGTTATAGTATTCGTTGATGATACATTGATATTCAGTAAAAATGAGAATGAGCATTATGAACATATGTCTTTAGTTTTCAAGTTGTTAAAAGATAATCAATTGTATGGATTCATGTTTTATGAAAAGAGATTATGTGTTACAGTTCCATTTAGATATTTTGTTTTGCATGAGATTCATTGTCCTCCATATCAAGGTCATAGAGGTATTATATCTACTTTGCGTACATTGACTGAAGATTTTTATTGGCCACATATGGACACTGATGTATAGAGTCTCCATAAGGCAAATTACAATGACAAACTTTTAATGTCATATAGTGCCACCACTTCATGAAGTTGCTTTGTACTTCTATCATCACCAAAAATAAGTCCAAAATACACTACACCTCATGAAGCACTATGGAAATCTGCATATTGTCTTTAGGAACTCCATAAGTAATGTATAAGATAACATCATCTCCCAATATATGACAAGAAAATAATGGTTCTTTGTGTAAAGAATCAAACCAAGAAACCCTAAAAATAATCATCAGATTCACAGAATCGAAAACTGCTTTATGGGGTAAAATCCCATTACTTGCTCCATAAGGTACTATTGTTGGAACTTGAATCAAATTCACTGTAACTGTGGATATACTATGATCTTGATGGGATGGTTCATCATAATTGGTTGCACTAATCTTCTTAATCTAAACCCATTCACCACCGGCTTAATTACTTCACCTTGTAAAGTAGCCAATACAAAAATTCCTTGTCCAACATCCTTTACAACTTCATAAGGTCTAGTGTACCTTAACTTGAGTTTTCCCGGATGCTTTCCAAGCGGTGAATTATACACCATAACCAGATCTCCTACTTTAATTATCTTCTTTTAATGTGCCTATTAATCCATGCAGGTCTTCTTGAATGAACCACTCCATGAATGTAATGCGCCATAATCCGATCTTTCTCCATCTCTAAAGAGGGCTTCTTTTGATCTTTAACAGTTTCCAAACCAATGTCTTGACTTCCCTCACAGGTACCACTACTTTCCACAACCAAATTACTATCTTGCTGTAGGAAATTACTATTCTGCTCCATGAAGTCAATGTTTTGCTTCATAAAGCAGTAGTTTTGCTTCACAGAATTACTCTGCTCTGCTGCATGGAGTAACTATGTTGTTCTAGAGGTACAACCACTTCTTATGGTAATATTGTTGGAAATAGCTTATACTGAGATAAAATCTTTTAAATATCCACTTAAAAAATAAATACAACTGTAGGATTAGCTTCTAGAAAAAGCTCCTCCTGATCGTCTCCAATGTCAGGTGGAACATTAATTGTTTGAGCAACTAACGGATGATACTTGGGCTTCAAAACCACTTGATTAAATGTAGACAGCTTGACTTCTTTACTTCCATGAGGAATAATTGTTGTATTTGAACCCCAATTGTGCTTCAAATTAGCAAGTCTAAACCAAGGTCTTCCCAATAGCATAGTATAGGAATCTCCTAAACCTTTCATACAGAGAACAACAAAACTAACTTTGAACTTCAGCCCGAGCTACTCGAATAAGTTGATTCTTTAATATTCCCAATGGCTGTAATCTTCTTTGATCTGCCATTTTAACTTGAAATGGTGCTGCCACATGTCCTTGCAATTGATATGCCAAATACATCTCTTCAAGTAAAATTTTAACTCCTGAACCTCCATCCAGAAGAACATCATTAAATTTGCTACCCAAGTAGTCAAATTGAATAGTCGAAACTTTGTAATCTACCACCTCCATTTGTGTGGAAATCACTGCTTGACATTCTGAGATCTGTTCCGTGTCCATAGCATAACGTTTCAACACTTTATCGTGATTTGACTTAATCTTAGTTAGAAGCTTTTCCTTGAATCTTGGAATTAAATCAAAGATTTTCTCTAAAGTTAGCTACAATGAGGACTTAGTTAGTGTAGCAAACAACTCATGAGAACCATGCAATGCCTCATATGAATCCAAACTCTAAGGCTGCATACTAGACTCCATTCTTGTCATGAACATATCTTGCTGATTTTCCTCATGAAGCAATTGACTCTCTTTAACTTCATGAGGCAATTCTGCAGCTTTAAATTGTTTGAAGTGCTTCTTATGTAACTTCAAAACTTCTTTGAAGACTACTTCCCTAGCCATTTCCTGATCTTTCTAAAAAATCCTTTACTGAGATTTTGCCTTGGTAATGGCCAAAACTGTTGTCTCATCTGGACAATCTTCCACAACTATGGAATTTGAGCAATCACAGCCCACCTCTAGATCTAAACCAAGCTTAATGGCATTTAAAACACCCTTACCTAGCACTTCTTTCTGTAAAGCTTCGTGAACTTGCTGGTTCAGCTGATGGCTTACTGCTTGGCTCTCCATGACTTCTGCAGGTAACTCAACAAAGACTACTGATGCCTGAGGCAGTACAACCATGACTTGCATAAAATTGATTCCAACTATTGGTTGAACCTGTGAATCCTTTTGTGGCTCATCATAACCAACTTAAACAATGTCCCCTTGCATTCTAGCCAGAATGAAAGTGTCAGAAATTGTTGACAGGTAATGAACCATAGTTCTATAATAAAACCATTTCAATGAAATATGCCAAGACTGAGAACTCATCATATACAATGACATCCATAGTATATAATAGAGAATGAAGATATAGAGCCATAAAAAAATAAGTAGATTACTGCTCCAACTGCAAAGAATAATTGCATTCACTTGAAAAGATATTAATGATGCTCTAGCATTTTCATCATAATAAATGTAGGTCAATGTACCACCCAATTTGGATCTTAAATAAGACATTGCATCATGTGGTTGGAACCAGTAATCATCATGTGGTTGTCGTATTTGCTGTTTTTGAGGTTGTTGTATCACTTCTAACTACATTTCAACTAGTTGCTAAGGTGAGCATGTAAGCTTCACATGTCATGGCATCATGTTGTGTAGTCAGTCCCTTATGTATAGGTTTGGTGTGTGAAATATTGATCATACTCAAGGTTATAATCATGATTCTTTATAAAAGTGTAATATTTAGAGTAAGGATATAATGGAAGACTTCACTCTACAAGAGAGGAAAACAATATATTAAAGGTTATGGGAGGATATAATGTCACCTTGTTAGGATGGTTGCTTATTCAACATATCTACTCTACTACAAAAGGACACATACATACAATATGGGTTAAAGAGCTTGTAATTAAAGTTATGTATGCAAGAAGCAAAACTAACCAAAATTTAGTGACAACTTTATACAACTGACGCATCATTTGTCACTACTTGGAGCTATAACACAAATCCATTGATGTTTGATATGTATAGATCCTATTCGAGTTAGAATGTTTGGCAACATACTCATTTTGAATTGTTGGCCTTCAAAAAACCATCACACAATGCATCCCTTGGTGTCACTAGATGAGCTCGCCATTTTGATTGCAGACCTTCCACATATAACTATCTCTACATGCATTTAAAATAGATGAGAATGCTGCTTCAATTCTTTTTATTTGAGTGTGATCTGATGTGTGTAGCTGTCAAATGTAGAGAAAGAATCCTCTAATTCATGAACATTCAAAATAGCTAGTCGAAAACCCTATTCAAGTGGAACGAAATAGGCACATGCAGAGCAGTCTTGACATGCTTCTTCTGCATGAAATGGAAGTGATGCAGACGTCCGACTTCGTCGCTCAACAATACTTCCTTGTCGGTCGTACACATGCAGAGCAGTCTTGACATGCTTCTTCTGCATCAAATGGAAGTGATGCAGACGTCCGACTTCGTTGCTCAGCAATACTTCCTTGCCGGTCGTACAGATGAAATACTTTGTATTTATGGATTTCGAGTTCGTTATCAAGCTTGAAGTACGGTTGCGCGAGGTAGCTGCAATAATTCATTATCACTAATCAGTTCTCGTTTCATTGATGCTCCGTTATACTATTTCGCTTGCTACTCCGATTCAATCTTCAGTTTGCATGGCCGCCAGAGGCGATAACGACAGTAATATGGCCGAGCATAATGAGGCGCAGCAGCTCCTTCTTCATCACCTTCCCGGACCAGCGATGCTGAGTGTTGCGGATAGTCTACTGTGCGCGCTACGTCCAACATTGATCTGAGCAGATACATCAGCTGGTCGACGAGCACGAGAGACAAACAGCTTATCAAAGTATTATGCGTGGACGTTGTAGATGCACTGTGGCGATCAAGATCTAGTACAGATGTTGGAGCAGATAGTACAAGGCAACACACTGACAGCGATATGCAGTTGATGATGAGCGCGAGATGCGACGACCGAGTGGAAGATGCCTCCCTTACTGAAAGTACGCAGGAAGAAGACAAGCTGAGTCTCCTTCAGGTCTTAAGAAGGCGAGAACTAGAGGCGTACATCCGCGTAATGACTGCATGGGATTGGTGGCCGAGGTGGCCTTCACTACAATCCACGTGCATTGTGGCAAGACGCCGTCTTCACGACATGTCCGATCTCTCAACTTCGACAAGGAACTTTCAATCGATCCCCATATAGGAAAAAAAGAGAATTCCCCATGGAATTCCCTAATTGAAAATACATATAAGTGAGGAAAGTAAAAACTAGGGAAAATGGGATATTTCCTAGGGAGAATAAGTAGGGAATCACATAAGATCTTTTCTATGTAGATGTAGAAAATTCCTATGTAGGAAAAATTTTATACATAGGAAAATACAGAATTTTCTATGTAGGAAATAATTTCTATATAAGAAATATTCCATATATAGGAAAAAAATTCTAGATGTGATTCCCTAGGTACTCTCACTAGGAAATCTCTCATTTTTCCCATTTTTTACATTCTCTACTTATATGTACTTTCAACTAGGGAATTCCGTGGGAATTCTCTTTTTTCCTTATCACTTTATCTACTTTGCCCTTACTCTTAGACATGCTAATATCAAACAAAAAATTACATAATAAATTTTTATCCAGAAAATTATATAGAGAATGTTATCATTTCTGAGTAAGGATCAATAACATACATCTAATGATCAAAATAGATTAAACAAATTAAGACATCAACATCTACTTCTAGCAACCTAAAGAAAAATGAAAATAATTTTAAAGGAGCATAGAACTAAAAACTAAGTAAGCAACATGTGTGTCTTGATTGTTTTATCCCTTAAATCTCCAATATATTGCAAAGTAATAAATGTTTGAGTAATCCATCAAATCTCCAATATGTTGAAAAGCAATAAATTCTTAACTCAAAGTAGAAGTTATGCTAAAATTTCCACATCATCTAGACTAAGCACATTGCTATTTTTGTTTAATACAACTTTGCCATTTCCTAGTAGCCAATAAACAATGTTCTTAATCATATCATCACTTGTTGGCTTCTTTGTATCCTTAATCAAGACTCAAAAGCTAGCTTCAATCTTTTTGAGATTCATGTATGTACTCTTTAAAGAAAAGTACATATCATGAATTGTAGGTACACCAAGATACTTCAAAAGTATGGTTTCCATGTTCTCTTTTGTCATATTAACCTGCATTGAATAACAAAAAGAGAATAAGTAACTTATTATACTATGTATAGATAATTAAATGACACAAATTATAATATGAAAAGCCATAAATTTAACTACATGACTATTATATATATATACATATATATAAACTATAAAGCTACCCTTTAAGCATCATTTGAAATGTTAATCTCAATGCCTTGGTTTGGGAGATCTTTAAATTCCTAATTCAAATAAAATAAAAAGATTAGATTATGCTTTTCATGTATGATATAAACAAGAATATAAACATTTACATCTAGCACCTTTGGTTCTTTTTCGTTGATACTGGTACCTCGTTTCATGCTCCTTTGTTGCAAAAGATCATTCATCTTCTCACTTGGCTAGTCAATATGTAAAATAAATAGTTATGTAATAAATCATATCTTTAGTTATTCACTAAACTATGATGCTATTGTTCTCTCACAAACATATATCAAATACCTTCCTCTTTCTTTGACTTTTTCGAGATGTTTCATTAATGTCATCATCTGGATTAGCCTACATTCAAAACTAAATTTAGTAATCACATTAAAAACATTTATATAGAAAAAAAAGTTACATATCTTATCATTGCTTGAACTATGGATACTTTGTTCCAGAGTTTCTTGACGTTTAGTTGAGTACATTCTTTTGTCTAAACCATGTGACAATAACTTTGAAAAGCTGGCACAATTTTCCATATCAAGTGTCTCATCTTCATTTTCAACATCCTACATTTTAAGAATGTAAAGGATAAGACACTGTTAAGAACATGAATCACATGGTTAATCTTAAATTTAATATAAAGCAAAGAACCTCATCGGATGTATAACATTGAAATTCTTCAAAGCTCTTTTCTTCCTCCACGAACATATTCATCTATGGGAAATGAAAGTTAATGTATAAGTATCTATATAAGAGACATTCTCAAAGAAAGTTATTAGATACGAGCTTAAAAGCATTACCTGCAATGATAAATCTGTTTGCTTGTATTGTTGTCCTTCAAAGGAGCTACTTTCTTCAAGAGGCTACATCAACAAAATAAGATCATGTGTATACATCAAATGTCTCCAAAATATATGGAATCAAGTACAAACCTTGTTCAGTCGCAATATAGTAGCAACATATGGTTCACTCTGCCATCAATAGACACCCCTAAATGAGTATGGGAGAAAAAGAGCCAATCCTACACTTATGATATCAAACTTATAAATCATATCATCTTACCATTGATGATGTTATGTCATTTGATACATTTTGAAGCTTATCTATATCATCCACTCCAAGAGATGTGGATAATTCTCTCTATATGTCATAAGATTAATAGTTCAATAGCTAAGAATCTACACCTCAAATATCAGGAAAGCCAATTAAAAAAAGCAACAGTCAACTTACCTTCTTTAAAAAATCTTTTTTCTTCAAATACTTTCTTTCATGTTGCTTTGTACCCTTCCACCAGTCATATATGTCATTCTCTCTCCATATATACTCACATCTAGTAAACTTCAATGGTAAAATCTCATGGTGATTCTCTGATATAATTTTCATGGTATACTTTTTATCCGCATTTTTATAACGTAGATCATCTGGATTTAAGGATTCAAACCACCTACGTACTCGATGATAATTTTCGAGCATGACAGTGTGTTGACTTTTAAAGTATTCAACCAAGAGCTTTTTTCCATAAAGTCTACCGTCTTCTCTAAATTTCAACATGGGTGGCCGATAGATATCATCATATGATGGTATGCGTATCACTCCTATTGATACTCAAGTGATCAAATATCATTAGTTAGTATAACCATTTCAAAAAATGACTCATTATCAACATAAGAAAGCTGGTAATACCTGATTCTTGGCTTGAAGAAGTGTTAAGGCAAGCAATCTCAATGTCTTCCTTTCTTACATTGTCTCTTGTGTCATCTTTAGTAACTTGTTTACCTATATATATATAGAGTTAACCAAAGCTCACGATAATACAAGGTTATGAAATTTTTCAATAACACAAAAGAAAGTAATTAGATATTTTGTATCAATTTGGGTCACCAAATTTGTACAAGTTTTTGATCCTTAAAGTTGGTACCTGCATCTTGACTTGAAGAAACATTATCGCAAGTAACCTCCTGATCTCCCTTTCTTACATTATCTCTTTTCCCACCTTTTGTTGTTATTTTATCTATGTTTATATATATACACACAATTACTCAAAGTTTAAAGATATGAATAACTATGAACATTTTAAATTAGGCAAAGAGACTAATTAAAGCTAGTTAATCTCAAAATGAATCACCTAATAAAGAAAGATATAATATATGTACAAATTTTAATTTTCAAAGTTTAGTAGAAATAAAGACATATACCTGTATCGTGATTTGAAGAGACATTAGGGCCAATGACCTCCTTAGCTTTCATTGTTCCATTATCTCTTGTACCATCATTTGTGATTTTGTTACCTTTATGTACACATAATAAACCAAAGTTTAGAAACATAAGAGACTTATATTTTTTAAATAGAAGTACTATATCAAACTAAATCACTTAATTCCTTAGCACTTGGATTAGAGCACATAAAATAGTAATAAAATTTGGTATAAATTTAGTTATTAGAGTTAGTTACCTTTCACTTCTTCCACAACTGAATCCACAAGCCCAAGTAGTTTGGGATCCTCACTCATCATTTTTTTCAAAAGAGCCATCATCTCTAGATTAGAAGTCGACATGGCAAACCTACATAAGTATGGTAACAATAAGAAAGTATTTGCAATGCATGTTTGAAAATGTATATTACATTAAGTAATATAAAAAAAAAGACTTCAATAAACATACCGTCATAATGTTTGAAAATGTAAATTACATTAAGCAATACAAAACAAAAGACTTTAATAAACATACCGTCATAACATTGTTGCCTCATGCTCATGCAAACACCACATGGTAGGTACAATCTTTCTTTTGTTGTCAATTGCAATTGCTTTTGTTTTGAGTACTTGCCATTGCTTTTTCGTGGATACACATAGCCACCAATCCTTCCAATCTTGATTCTCTATTCTCACTTTCCAAATATTTTCTTGCAAGTGTACATTAGTTAGCCATCCCACTTTTACTTGCTTCATTTCATAGCGTACTGCTCTTATAATCGCACATTTGAGGTCATTTGGCTCACATAAAGCATCTAGATGAGACTTCATATAGACAACATCATTTTCCTCTAGCCAAGGAGGAATGCAACCGATGCAATCTATCTTAATCAAACGTGACCTTGGTGGAATTTTCATCAAAGTTCCAATCCCTTTGATGGAAGAATTTTCATGCTCAACAATCTGTGTGACTGGATAATTGAAGTCTACTTCAAATCCATCAACAAATAGACTTTCTAATTCATCTATCAATGGCTGCATGAATATGTGAAAGAGTTTACTAGAGCTTCCAATAACTTTTTTGCAATTGAATGGAATAAATAAAACCGGTATAACTCCAATAAGGGAGCTCTTTCCAACATTGAGAATTTTGATTTCAACAACTCCACAATTCTTCAGGGTTGTCTTTGAGGCTTGGAATCCATCCCAATGTAATAACAAGCGAAATTGCGTGGATCACCCTATTTATCACAAAATACATCACATTTTAGTAACCTATATCAAATTTCATTTATATTAATTAAAAAGATGAGCATGATAATAAAGTGTACCTTACAAATCCTTTTGTACCCATGTATGTGAGCAGAAGACCAAGCTGTATAGACTTGTTTGCAATGTTTGTTATTACATATCAATGGAAGCTCAAAGTATGATTCAAGATTCCAAAAATCATTTACACTTTTGCATTTTGTACCATCCCAAAACTCATTTATTGTAGAATCACAAAGTATATTCTCCTGTATTAACCATTTGTTTTTATTTCTCCACATTTCCAACAATTCATGGCATAGAGTTCTACTTCTAGTTAGTAGACGCAATTGTTCTCTAATGGAGACATAGTCAAAAGAGAGCATATCTTTTCTCGGTAGAGAACACTTGGAACACTTTTCACAACATTGTGAACAATCACGCTTTAACTTCTTCCTTCCTCCTTTTCTGGTGTTACACAAGCATTCAATTATGTCTCTAATGTATTTATCCTCCTTGCTTGGCTGATAAAGAAATGGTGCATGAATAGAGCTCTCACTTCCTTGGCATACCCTGTAACGTTGGGAGTTAACCATACCTAGCTGTGTGAACATGATACCAAGTTTCTCCCAACAAGTAGGAATATTTATACCATTCAAGTCTCCATCCCATGTGTTAGGCATTTGCACTAGTAGTTTGGCCAAGCTTGGCATATATATATTGTCCATATGTGCTTGGGGGGGATCAGAACTGACCATATCACCAAAAAGAATTTTAAGCATTTTATCTTGAAACTCAATTGAAGCTTGATGCTCATCCCAAAGTGCTTGCAATTGAATTATTCTTTGAATGATTTTGTCAAATAAAGATGGTTCAACATCATCCATCTCGAACGCTTCATGTTGTGGTTCCACCTCATTATCCTCCCTTTTGTCTAAATTGTCAATCTCATCTATGGGTCATTAACTCCCCCCATGCCTTGTGTGAGCGCTTCACAAAGCATGTATTTTATGTATATTTCCATCTTCATGCTCAATAATAGCCCAATTTACAAAAATATGACAAGCTTTTAGCTTTTGAGTTTGCTTTCTACAAAAATAGGAAATAAAGCTAATGGACAGTGCCCATAGAGTCTGGCATGCCCAACACAATGTCCAAATAGAAATAACATATCCGTGCACATAGGCGCATACAAAATAATAATCAATAATCAATGACTCAATAGACATAACAAAATATAGGCGTGGCGCCTATCAAAATATAATCCAAAGGTCGAATACTCGCTAGACTCCAATGCTTTCCTCCGCCACTGCTGCTATCTCTACACATCAACTAAAGCATTCACAATCGTTAGTAAAATAATACAATTAAACCGACAAAAGTGAATACTTAGCAGTCTTCAGCTACATAAATAAATCAACTGGTTAGAAATAAATCCTAACCTTAATTTATTACGAGTGCGCACTCTAAACTCATAAACGTTTATTAATTTAATATGCATTTTGCGGAATCACCCGCTATGGAATCACCCATGTACACACTAAATTAATGAAACGCCCGAAAAGATAGGCGTCCCCATCAACTTCTCGCACAAAGAATCCACTTTGTGTATGAGCCCCGGTCATCTAAGTTTACGGAATCCACCGTAAAACCTCACGGAATCCACCGTGGCACGGAATCCACGGTGGAATATGCCTCCTGGCATCATACCCCCGGGGTGAGATAGCAATTGACCTCAATTGCTATTAGCTCAATGTGGAGCTAACAGAGTGGGGAAAGCATTTAAGTCTCTAGCGTGCATCCATTGTGCTTCCTCTATAGGATGGTTCTTAAATTTTACTAGATATCTAGAATATCTTCGGCCAGTTCTAGTGGTCATGTAGTCAATGTCTATTATGGCTTCTGGTTCAAGTATTTCAGTCTCTTCCTCTAATAAAGGTGGGTTTTCATAAACAGGGTGGATAGGTAATTGGCCTCTAAATGGTTTCAATAAACTTATGTGAAATGTATTGTGAATTTTCCAATGAGATGGTAATTCTAATTTGAATGCATTATCATTAATCTTATGAATGATTCTAAATGGTCCATAGAATCTAGGAGCTAATTTGACAACTGAATGTCTATCTACACTTTGCAGTCTACGCTTTTCTATTCTGAGCCAAACATAATCATCAACTTTGAAATTCATGGCTTGTCTTTTCTTGTTGGCTTGTTTGGTATATGATTGTTGGGCTTTAGCAATCATATCCTTGATCTCATAAAAAATACTGTTATGCATACTAGTAATATCATCAGCACTCTGAATTCTATTAGACAATGATGCAACAGGTGTAGATAATCTATATCCATAAATGACTTCAAAAGGTGCTTTCTTTGTAGATGTGTGCGGTGTATTGTTATATGCAAACTGTAATAAATGCAAATGAGTGTCCCATGTTTGAGGTTTAGAGACAGTATATGCACGTAAAAGATCTAGAATGGTGCTATTTGTGGCTTCTGTTTGTCCATTTGTTTCTGGATGAAATGCAGATGAGAAATCAATCTTTGTGCCTAGATTTGCAAACAGTGTAATCCAAAAATTATTACAAAATCTAGAGTCACGATCTGAAATAATCTCTTTTGGCAATCCATGGTTAGTAAAAACAGTTCTCAGAAATAATTGTGCTTCTTGTGATGCTGTTAAAGTTTTCTTACATGGAATGAAATATGCTTGCTTACTAAATCTATCTACAATTGTCCAAATCATGTCATGGTTAGATTTAGTATTTGGTAAACCAGTAATGAAATCCATAGAAATATGTTCCCAAGGTTTAGATGGAATAGACAAAGGCATTAGTAGTCCATACTGTTTACCATGATGTCTCTTTATTCTTTGACAAATCAAACATTCAGAAAAGAAATTAGATACATCTGCATCCATATGCGGCCAATAAAAATCTTCAGTTAACATACGTAATGTAGATATGATACCTCTATGACCTTGATATGGGGGACAATGAATTTCATTCAAAACAAAAGATCGGAATGGAATAGTAACACACAGTCTCTTTTCAAAAAACATAAATCCATCATTACATGACAATGAATCAACAAGAATGAAATTATTTTGAACTAATTTTTGCCAATCAGAATGAAAAGTAATATCCTGGTGATATGTATCTTTCATAGCAATCAAAGAATCAAAAGATATGACAGAAATGTTATGAATTGCAGGTCTTCTACTCAATGCATCAGCAACTACATTTTCTTTTCCAGGTTGGTATTGAATGATAGGATGAAAACTTTGAATGAAGGAAGCCCATTTGATATGACGGTCAGAAATTTGGGGTTGGCTAAGTAAATGTCTAATTCTTTGCTGGTCGATCTTTATCATGAATTCTGAACCCATTAAGTAGTGTTTTCACTGTCTTAATGCTTGTACAATTGCTAATAGTTCTTTGTCATAAGTGGAATATTTCAGCTCAGAGGGTTTCAGCTTAGAACTAGAATATGCTATTGGATGATTGTCTTGCATTAGTACCGCCCCTATTCCTGATCCGCTAGCATCGGTCACAACTAGAAAGAATGGTCTATTAAAGTTAGGCAACTGTAGAACAGGGGCATTGGTTAATGCACGTTTCAGTAAGTCAAAGGATTTCTGCTGATTTTCAGTCCATTGATAAACAACGCCTTTCTTAAGAAGTTTTGTTAATGGTAAAGCAAGTAATGAAAAATTACGTACAAACTTCCTATAGAAACTAGCAAGACCAAGGAATGAGCGTAATTCATGTACGTTTTTAGGAACAGGCCAATGCAATATTGCATCAATTTTCTTAGGATCAACTTTAATTCCTTCTTTTGATACAATATGACCAAAATACTCAATTTCTATCTTAAAGAATTCACTCTTTTCAGGATTTGCAAACAATTGATTTTCTTTCAATAATTGAAAAACTAATGATAAATGCTCATAATGCTCTTTTTCACTTTGACTAGACACCAAAATATTATCAAAGAAAACAATCACACAGTACTGATATTTCAGAAAGATACGGTTCATCATTCTACTGAAGGTGGCAGGTGCATTAGTCAATCCGAATGACATGACTAAGAATTCGTAATGGCCAAACTGTGTTCTGAATGCAGTCTTAAATATGTCAGATTTATCTAGCCTCACCTGATGATATCCAGACTTAAGGTCAATTTTATCAAATATAGAAGATCCTTGCAGTTTGTCCATAAGGTCATCAACTCTAGGTATAGGATACCTATTCTTTACAGTGATCTTATTTAAAGCTCGGTAGTCAATATACATACGATAGGTATTATTCTTTTTCTTGACTAAAAGTACAGGTGCACCGAATGGGGAACTGCTAGGTTAAATTAAACCTCTATTTAGTAATTCTTCAACTTGACTCTGGATTTCTTTTTGCTCTATTTGATTGTGCCTATATGGTGCTTTGAAAGGTGGTTGTGTGCCAGGGATTAAATCAATCTTATGGTCTTCTGGACGTGAAGGAGGTAAACCTGGTGGTAGGTCTTCTGCAAAACAGTCCTTAAAATATGCAAGAAATTCCTTATGTCTAGGGTGCATATGATTTTCCTTTGCTTGCAATTCATTCACCCAAATGAGATATGATTTAGTACTCTTGCGTAATGCACGTTTTGCTTAAGTATGCGAAAGCAGTGGAAAAATATTAGATGCATGCATACCATATAATGTAATAGATTTTCCTTGAAAATTAATATTCATTGTGTGTATGGAATAATCTATATTTGGGTTATGCTGGTGTCGCCAAGGCATTCCTAAAATCATGTCGCTCGACTGTAATGGAACAACTAAGAAATTTCTTCTTTCAATGTATGAACCAATTTGAATTTCTAAATCTGTACTTCTTGTGTACCATTATACCTAGTACCTAAAAATGCAGCTTTTATGCGATAATGTGTAGGTACAGTCTGTAATTTTAGTTCCTTTACCAATTTTGCTGAAATAAAGTCATGAGTACTACCGTCATCATGCAAGATAGTCCTTTCCTTTCCATGCACCAAACATTTCATAGTCATTAATGAATGTGGAGTAGGCATACCTGGTAAAGTGTCGAAAGTAGTAGTAGTATCATCCTCATCTTCAGTGAAATCACGCATATCCTCATGCTCGTCTTCGTCCATGGCTCCAAGATAGTTGATATGTGCTGGTGGCTTCTTTGAATGACAATTTGTTGCGAGATGTCCGGGCTGGTGGCATTTATAGCATACTATTGGCTTGGCTTTGGTTACATTATTTGCAATGGCTGGAAGTCTCGATACATTTGGATTTGCTTGTGGAATAGGCTTAGGATTTGGATTGACATTGGATGGTAATACAGGTGGTTTAGCCCAACTCTTGCAGAAAGATGGTGATGAGAAACAACCTGGATTAAACCTTCTAAAATTGGAATTGAATTGTTTAGATCCATAATTCCATTGGCTTGGAATTGCTGTGGTCGTCTGTCTCTTCCGCGTAACTTATCTTCAGTGTCGTGAGCTAGTGAGATGGCGTCTTCAAGGGTAGCAGGCTTGAACATGTTCAGTTCAGCGTAGTAATGTCCAAGGAGTCCAGACATATACTTTTACTTATGTGTCGTCTCTGGTACGTCTTCAAGCATGCGTAGCTGTAGAAGTGCATTCCAAAAACGCTCTGTTTATTGTGGAATAGGCTCACGATCCCGTTGTTGAAGTAAATCCCATTGCTTGATAGCCTTCTCATGAAATTGCGGTGGAAGGAAATTCTGCATGAACTTCTTCTTGAAATCTTCCCAAGTAGCAGGACATTCTATGCTCTTGCGTACTACAATCCACCAAAGTGATGCTCTGTCTACCAAATGATTAGTAACACACTTGATTTTATCTTTTTCTGGATAAGTTTCCTCATGGAAATAGTCATCAAATTGGCTAATGAATGATAAAACAGTCTTTCCTTCTCGTATGCCATTGAAAGTGCGGAATTTGAAACTTCGTTTACTTATCTTTTATTCCTTGCGAATGGTTTGTGCTTCAAGAGTGGCGTCGATGGTACATCGAATCAAATCTTCAGCTTGAGGTTCTTCTTTATCGATAGACGCTCTTTGCAATTTTGTCAATTGCGCTTGCAATGCTTGCCTAGCCCTTTGTTCTTCTTCCAATTGCAGCATGATTAGATCCAGCTTTTGTTCCATGGTAGGCTCAGGTAGGTCGTCTTCAGCCATAGGATCATCCATATGTGGGGTCGTCATCCTGTAAAACTCAATAAACCTTTCTCACTCAAAATCAAGTTAGCGGGATGAGCGTAGCTCAAATTCGGGGTTTAAAGGCTATGTATTTTTGGGTATTTCTTTCTCAATTTTTAGAAAATCTGCAATATTTCCTTCGTTTGCTGAAAATACTTTAGCGGACCTGTAGATGGGTAGAATACCTTGCCACGAACAACTTTGCAGTTCAGAGTTTCTGCGCAGGAACAACCCTTCTAGGAGTTTTGAGCACTAGTCAGTTCTGACTTCAGTTGACTAGTCTGACTTGCAGAGTTGCAGACTTAGCCGACTTGCAGAGTTGCAGACTTACAGAACTTAGTGAACTTGCAGAACTTGATTACAGTCGACTTGCAGGACTTGACTTCGGAAGTGCAGGAGCCAGAGTTTATGAACTTGATTGTCTTGTGTAACTTGATGAAAGCTTAAAGACTTAAGCTTAATAGCTTAAGGTTAATAAAGAAAAGGGGTAATTGTGGAAAAAAACGGCGCAGTAGATAAGGATGTGGGCAGCCGTTTCATGCCGTCGCGGAATTTTCGGGCCCCCTCATACACCTCATGATGAATTTCTGAAGTGGTTAAGCTTTCTTCTAAAGCTTAAGTCAAGCTTAAACTTGAGAGAGAAAAGATATATGAAATTTTCTCACAGTATATCCACGACTTTGATGAAGGAGATGATTGCGTGGTCCTCCGCCTGTACAGCCTGGTCCTTCGCGATCTGAGAGTAGAAACAGGGGTTCTTGATCGCCAGAAGTCTGCCTGTATCGACGGTTCGCGACGAGATTGACTGTAGAGCCCGATCGTTTCTGGAGATCCGCCTTCGCTCGAGATGGGTAGCGATTGGAAGCTCTTGATCTCAACTCCGCTCTGATACCACTGGTGCGCACATCAGTCGCAGTATGCTCACGTAGTGAATCCCGGAAGGTCCCCAAGAACAATGAACTCTACCTTTTTGCACAAAAAACAATGTAAAAGCATGAATGACAAGAAGCAAGAGACCAATTGGGTTCAATCTCCCCCCATGCCTTGTGTGAGCGCTTCACAAAGCATGTATTTTATGTATATTTCCATCTTCATGCTCAATAATAGCCCAATTTACAAAAATATGACAAGCTTTTAGCTTTTGAGTTTGCTTTCTACAAAAATAGGAAATAAAGCTAATGGATGGTGCCCATAGAGTCTGGCACACCCAACACAATGTCCAAATAGAAATAACATATCCGTGCGCATAGGCGCATACTAAATAATAATCAATAATCAATGCCTCAATAGACATAACAAAATATAGGCGTGGCGCCTATCAAAATATAATCCAAAGGTCGAATACTTGCTAGACTCCAATGCTTTCCTCCGCCACTGCTGCTATCTCTACACATCAACTGAAGCATTCATAATTGTTAGTAAAATAATACAATTAAATCCACAAAAGTGAATACCTAGCAGTCTTCAGCTACATAAATAAATCAACTGGTTAGAAATAAATCCTAACCTTAATTTATTACGAGTGCGCACTCTAAACTCATAAACATTTATTAATTTAATATGCATTTTGCGGAATCACCCACTATGGAATCACCCATGTACACACTAAATTAATGAAACACCCGAAAAGGATAGGCGTCCCCATCAACTTCTCGTACAAAGAATACACTTTGTGTATGAGCCCCGGTCATCTAAGTTTACGGAATCCACCATAAAACCTCACGGAATCCACCGTGGCACGGAATCCACCGTTGAATATGCCTCCTGGCATCAGGAAGTGCGAGCCAAAGTAAGAAGAAATACAAGTGTGTAAGAACTCCAACAGTCACAAATTACTTGTCTTTCCTTATTCAATTCATGTATATACGGATACATATGCCCAAATGTATGTGTATATATGTATATACGTGTATATTTTATAAGTTTATATCCATACTCATTTCCTTTATTTCCTATCTCCTCTCTTTCATAGTTTTCTCTCTTTTTTGCATTGGTTTTTTCACTTTCCCCCCCTCTCTCTCTCTCTCTCCATTTTCTCTTACTTATATACTTACGTGTGTATGAACATGTATGCATATGTGCAAACATGAGTGTATGTGTTTGCACACGTGTACATGCATGTATGTGTATAATATTTTTGTGTGTTTTTATAATATATATAAAATTATGAGTAGTTTTAGAATATACACATATTACATGCACATATTCAACCATTAAAATATAATTTTCATGTCATATCTTCTATCAGAAAACAAATTCATCTCTTCAGGAGAGAGAGAGAGAGAGAGAGAGAGAGAGAGGTATAACTTTTCAAAAACTCACATTTTTCCTTTTCATTATTATATCACCTTGGAAAAAAATCATCTTTGTTTCTTGAATACTAAACCCCTCCTCTTTCTGCCACACACTAGAGGATTTTCTCCTTGGTTCGTTTTCAAAGTTTAAACATGTGTTTCCTAGCTAGGCAGCCTAGACCATATACAAATTAGTAGAAACGTTTTTCCATTAACACTAATTTGGTTTTATTTGTTGTCAAAAGAGCATGATTAGGGCATCAAATTTAAAGTCAATGGTGTTCCTAGATCCACATTTAATAGTGTGTTTGACTGTAAGTTAAATGAGTTGATAAATGCATCTGTAGATGCACTCTAACAAACAAAATTTCAACAAAAGCTCATCTCATATAGTAGTATATGAAAACATCATGGTTTGAACAAAAAACTAAAAATAAAAAATTGAACAACAAAATAACAACCCTCCATGCAACACATTTAATCTAAGTGGAAATCTTGAAGAGCTCTTCATCTTAAATAAGTAAAAAGGTAGCTTTAAATTTTGTATGTTAGTCTCACCTCTCTTCAACTTAAGGGTGGATGTTGGATGGCAGCATCGCCCAGAAGAACGTCGATGGTAAGCTTGGTGCAGTCGCCTGGAACTCCGGAAATGAACCAGTGCTGACCAGCTGTACTCCGCAGGGGCACCACGGTGTCACCCGGCGCGCCTGGACTTGTGCTTGAATGACGTACTCATGGCGCCTTTTGCATCACAGGACGCGTACGTATTCCGCTACGCGCGTTGCGTAGCTCCACCACGTGTTGTGCGTCCCTTCTGCAATATACCTGAAGGCTGCATAGACGAGAGCAATATTACAGCCCAAACGCAAGCAATAGAATAGTAGATATTCCGGTAGCATTTTAATTAGTTAATTGCGGTACTCTTAATACAGAAAAATTAGAGGGCGCATGGCAGAGCACTCGAATTAGGGGCCGCTCTGGAGCATGGAGACGGTGGAGTAGCTGGAGACCTGAAATGCCTGCGCGAGAATGGAGGAGCCGAAGAGAATGTCGGGGAGGGAGCTGGTGCCAGGGTTAGTAGAATTGAAGGAAGCCAGGGCATGGGCGGATTGAGACGCTCTGTTCCAAGGTTTCCCTCTTCTAGACGAAGGGCATCGATCCGTTGGCAGGAATTAATTAGAGGTTAGGTAGGGAATTAATTAGAGGGTAGGTAACAATAGTGGAACATTAGCTTATGAAAGACTAGCAACCCAAATGCCAAGGACCCCCCTTAACTTCATTTATCTAAAGGCAAGATTGTACTTTAAATAGCTTAGATTGAATCTTGTGCATTTATAGATATTCATGGTCCAAATGTGGATTTCAATCCATGATACACACATAAAAGTGATTTCATTGATCTTTAATGGGGTTCATCTAAACACGAAGGCTCACTTTGTTTGTTGTGGTTGATATAGGTGGACTTGGTAACAATGTTGGAGAAGGCTATTAACTATGTCAAATTTTTACAACTTCAAGTCAAGGTGAGTGGTAAAGCCAACGTGTGTTACCCATGTTTGATGAAAAAGAGATACAAAGTTAGAATAATGTCTAAATTTAGTGACTTGAGTTTTTATCGGTGTTGTTAGGTGCTTGCAATTGACGAGTATTGGCCCACCCCACTTAACAAGTTCCCAGCCTAATGGAGACAAGGAGGAGGCCAATTAGACCAACTAAACAAAGACCAGTGCCATATTAGATATATTCTAAATATTTATGGGGAAGTGAATCCAAAATGGATACCCATGACAACTCGATCTAACATGATCTCCCAAAAAAAATAAGACTAACACATTGGTATAACTATTATTGCATTCACAAGTGATTATGAAAGAGTTGTATATAATTATGAATGGTTCACAATTTTGTGTTTGCATTGTAGAACGAAAAACTAATTGTTCACAACACATGTCTTCTTCTAGAAATAGTTTAGTGTCAAACCATGATAGCAAACATCATAATACAATGAACAAATATGCACACTTCTTAAAGTTTCTAAGGCAAGAACAAAGCATGCACCTTCATGGTTTTGGAGCTAGCATTGATTATGTGACTAGAGTCGAGGTCTAGAAGAGGGCAAATTGTAGGAGCTTAAGGGGGCACCAATATGGTGTTCAATCCCATTGTTAGGACGACATACGTGCAATGTCTTGAGACAAATAGAAAACATTAGTACAAGAAAAGAGTGGTAAATTTAAAACTATGTAAAGAAGAGGCATGGTTTTGGGATTCCTTTTCAAAATCAATGCAAGTACGATACGTATGTATGACAATCATGCATGTAGATTTACTTTTCAAAATGTTTGTATACCACAATTTCTTGATGACTAAAAAATATTAATTTATAAAAAACGTGATAGCTATAAGGATGCCAAAATTACAAATTCATTAACAAGAGGCATGCTTTCACGATTGGTTGTCAAAACCAATGCAAGAATGAGACATCATGTATGAGAAGCAAGCGTATAGATTTAATCTTAAAAATGTTTGCATGCTAAAATATAGTAGATACATAAGAGGAATAATTTTATCATAGTGACACAATCTCACAGTAGTGCACATGTATTTAAGAAGATTTGGCATTGCACCACAAAATGTATATACAAGTGCTCGGAAGCATCAAAACCTTTTGCACTAAAAAATGCACTATGAGGTAAAACTATCATCATTCTACTACATGTCTCTCTAAATAGGTACATTGATCCTTCTTTGCTCCGAAAGCTTGAAGCAACTCAACCCTTTTCAATGCAGTGTGATGAATGAAAACATGTGACATGGGGTCCAAGCTTAGAAACATTTAAGGACACATAGTACACATGCTTACATGGAATGGAAACTTGATACTTTCTTTTATTTTATTTGGAAGCCATTGGTAGATTGGCTAGTACTTCGATGCTCTTAGGAATTGTATTCTTCAATGAATAATAATAGAGCCTCATGGCAATTCTAGCATAACTAAATACAACAAAAACATTAATACTCTTTAAGGATGAAATTCAATGTTTCCTTTGGTTCTAATCCACAACATCCAACACATTTTACTAACCTAAATGCTAATTCATGTAGTTTCATTTGAGAATAAAACCCCCAATGCATGTAGTGTGATATGAACATAATGTGGTTGGATCCATCTACATCATCAATACTTTCTCATTTCTCATCCTCTTGCTTGATGATTTGCTTCCATTGTTTGTTCTTGTTCTCTCCTGCTTGATTGTCTTTCTTCAACATCAGAATCTCTATAGACTTACATGTCCTCAATGTGCAAGTGTGTCCGACACTAGCATGTGCCACCACTTTCCATTACACACCTTGTAGTCTTTTCACTCTCACATGGTATACACCTTTCAAGCACGTCACATGATATTGGAAGATACTTTCAAAAACACATCACGGAAGGTTGTTATACATTACAAGATTGGTATGCATACACACACAAAAACACACACACACACACACACACAAGGCATTTCATTCCAATACTGTAAAAGACAATCTAATAGTAACTAAAAAGGTTGCGTTTTTTGGTATTTTTCCACTTTTACTTCATTTTTCCTAGGTTTATTTGGGAATATGTGTTGTGCAGATATAATACAACAAAATCTTTGCTTATGTATGTTAAATCAAACCACCTAGTACATTATTCCATTATAGCCCCATATATATATATATATATATATATATATATATAGAGAGAGAGAGAGAGAGAGAGCACAAAGTTGTTACCCTTAAGACTTCATTTTTACGAGGTTTATTTGGGAATGTGTGTTGTACAGATATATAATACAACAAAATCTTTGTTCGTGTATGTTAAGTCAAACCACCTAGGACATTATTCCATTATAGCCCCATATATATATATGTGTGTGTGTGTGTGTGTGTGTGTGTGTGTATACATATATACATAGAGAGAGAGAGAGAGAGCGTACACAAAGTTGTTACCCTTAGAAGTTAATGTTAATGCTATAAATACAACTATAATATATTTAAATTCTCATGATTAATTTTAGTTTACCAAGCCTTTCTTGTATACCCATCATAGCTACCCATGTGGTCTAGGAATGGGGCTTGAATGAAAGTTAAACATAGAAATAAAATAAATAAAATACTAAATATTAGTAAAGTAAAAATAAGATTGATCTAGTCACCTTAGTCGAGTATGTGGGCTAGGTGTGGGGCCAGCAAGTTTGGCTAGGTGTTGTATACCCAAAGCTAGAAATTTTAGTGTTGTATAAGTTGCAGCAAAGGCATATTCACTTTCTACAAAAGCCTTTCCTTTCTCTTGTCAACTGGAGCCGCCTCAAATTCCAATTGAAATATATGTTCCTGGTCGTTTTCATTTTTCTTATCCTCATCACCACCGTGATAGTCATCATCACCTTTGTCCTTACCTTCTCGAAACCATCATTATCAACTTGAATTGAGAAATACAGAATTGTGATAAACATCATCTTTATCTTATCCTCATTGTACCTTTAATTTCCTGTTACATAAAAGTAGGGCAGCTACAACAATGACTGCAGTTTATGGAGCAGCCTTGGAAAACTCCACCATGCTACAACCCTTCATCAGCGTAGTCGATCTCCTCTACCACCGTTATCCTACTCAGTAACACATACCACTCCATCCAAATCTGTAGACCCCTCTATAACCACTCCTCTCTCGATAGCTTTTGGCTCATCTTTTAGTATTGCGATTAGTCTAGCAGCCTGACTTGCTCAGGTCACAGAAGCAGACTAATATCTATTCATGGTGTCATCCTTCTTTGTGGACATTGTAATTAGAAATGCTACTTGGTATTATATGTAAACTTAGCTTTTTAGCAACATAGCCGAGTTTAAAGAAGCAAAGATAAAGCTACAAGAGTGGCAATGAGTTTGGAGGAAACTATCATTATTTGGAGGAGGAGTTGCCTTGTATTCATGGAAGAGTGGACCACTTAGAGAGCATCCAAATTTGAAATGCAAGAACAGGCACGTGAGAGACCAGAGAAGACAACCCTTGAGACTTAAGCCTAGAAGAGAGAATCAACTTCAAGCCTTAACACCTATAGTCCATACAATTTATTTTGAGGGCATGTTAGACCATTAATCTTTTACTACAAGAGTCAAATCATTTTTATCTTTTATCATAAAAATGTTAAAATATGTGTTCTTCTATCATACATAAGATTGGAATGATTTTAATGTACTTTTTATAATAAGGGTGATATTGAAGATCTATAATGCCTATGATGGTTCATCTTGCCTTCTTTGGAAACTTATTGAAAGTGGAAACGTTTACATTACTCCATACGATGACAAAGTACATGTGAGAGTTTTGTTTTGTTGTGATGGAATATGGTGCACCTTTTTTTCAAATTATAAAGGTCAATGCTAAGGTATGAAGAAAATTTGGTGCCTTTAAAACTTCATGTGGAACAATCTTTTGATCATACAATTAATAGTCCTTTCCTTGAGATGCATACAATGCTCTATACCTCATGTGGCAAATGTGATATATATCATGTGGTGATGTCTAGCTACTAGTTGGCTTAGTGAGTTGTTGCCATGTCCAAAATTTCTTTTGGTTCAACTCTTAAAAAAGAGAAAGATTAGTATCTTGAATTAAGTGAGTGACGACTCTTTACTTGAGGGATTGATTGCATGAAGAATATTGTGAGAATCAAGAACAACCTACTAGTTCTAGGTGTTTTGACTTGAGAATGTTCTTACATGCTTACAAAACCTAAGAAAAGGAAGATATCATCTAGAGTTTGAGTTGAGTCTAATAACATTAGATTCGGTGATAGAAGGATTCTCATTGGATAGAAAGATTTAAGACTACTTCTTGGAGGAGAGTTCAATTATCTATGTTGGTGGCTTAGGGTTGTAGCACTTGTCAGATATCCTCACAACTTGAAAAGGGATTTTGAGGGAGGTGAGATGTCTGTAAGAGTACTCTACCATTGGGCAAAGGGAAATTAAGGCATAGGAAAGTTGCTTCTTTGTAGTTTGATATGAAGATTGTTTCCCCTTGAGCATGTAGTTGATGTTGCTAGTTTTATCACGTAAGTCTATCGACCCCCAAGTTGATGTTGAGTGTAAATATGGTGGGTGCATGAGAGAGCCGCTATAGGTCAAGCAACACTCGAGTTTTTAGCATAGTTGCAAATCTGTTGGGTAAGTTGCATGTTTCTCCCAAGGAGATTTCCTAAAAATTCATGAAAAAACTACCCATTTTCAAAAATTGGGTTCAATGTTAATATGTGCTTTTTAAAAAAAATCCCAAATCTAGTAGTTTTTAAATTATACTTCTTTAGTGATAAATATTGTTAGTAAATTGGATATTTTTAAGTATTTTATATTCACACTAGTACATGGTTGACTATCAAGAGTTTTATCCATCACAAAACTATGCATTTTGTTTATCTTCACCTTAGTTTTAAACAAATTTTGATCTTAAAGCTGTCAACTATTTGGACCCCTTAAATAACTCTTTAGATATCCAATGGAGTTTCTACACTTGATATTTGGGATAATATCAATATATATTCTAGGATGTACATATTGATATATTAATACTTAGTAGTATTGCCTAATGAAAACAAGTATTGTATACTAAGTTTTCTACATCTCAATGAGATACTGACTTTAAGATGCCATATGTGAAGTGAATGTAGTAATTTTTCAATAAGATATTAACTTACACTTATGAAAGTAAGTGCTACATAAGAATTTACCACATACTCTTTGCATGAGAACTTGATTCTAGACCATCAACACATTTATTTGATTTCATAAATAGGAATACCTCATCCTGGAGGACCCTCTAAATGGAAGTTATGTGGAATAATTGTCAAATGATTTACGAAGCTTTTGGGCACAAGATCCAAACTTGGTCTAGTTTATCAAATCATATTCACAAGATGAAACTTGCTCTATGTTTTCAAATCTCAATGCAAAAGTGGGCATCAATATTGCAAATCCAACAAAATTAATCGAGTTTATTAAAAAGGGTTGCAATATTAAGGAGCTACAATGAACAATAAATAAAGGATTTAAATTTAATAAAATGCATCAAGGTAGATTGTAAGAATTGTATTAAATAATCTATATTTTCCAAGGAAAATTTCTCATACTATGTAACTTTTCACTAAGTAATAGGGTTAAAGCTACATGGCTTATATGTTGTGCACTATTTAAACATATGTTACAAATATATAAACTCATAAACATGACGACCTACAACTTATAGAAAATATATGATTTTCAAATCTATGTAGGCTTGTTATAAGTTATACATCTATAAAGTACCTTTAATCACATCCTTATAATTCCTTATGTAGGGATTTTCAAAGGAATGTGGGGAATGCTCTATATTCCCTATTATAAGATGTAGGGAATGTAGGGACTTTCAAAGGAATGTAGGGAATTAATGCTCTATATTCCCTATTATAAGATGTAGGGAATTCAATTTCCTAGTTATAGATGGGGAATACATACTTGTCTACATAGGAAATATTGGAGAATTTCCTATATTTCACCAAATTGCCTATGTGGGGAACGATTGAAAGTTCCTTGTGTTCCGGGGCTTCGCCAGTTTTTTTCCCGCGTGCAATGGCAAGGACGTACGCTTTCTGCCGCCCAAAATCATCAAGAAGCTGTAGCCAACCTAATGCCCATATTCTATGACGACGATGTGCCGGGGCGGCATGATCATTTGTGATGTAACATAACAGTGTATACGGACCAATAGACGTACATGTAGTTTCAATTGGAGGTTGTTTTTGCAATACATTGCTCCAACCACACCTCCCTTCGTTCCACCATCTCTTTGAATAAAGTGCTCAAATGTTTCATATCAACGTCTTGTTTCTTAGTGTCCTTGACTGTGTTTACATTCCTAGTAGTAGAAGCATGAGCTCACAAGGACAAAAGAGATGTGGCACACCCACCCACCACAAGGTGTCTTGCCTATTTGGAAAAATGCATTAAATATTTAGTGTTTTAGAGATCCAACTACAACAAGAAATGGTCTCTAACATGCCTATGTGTGTTAGCATTGCGTTAATCATGCACACACTCAATCTATATGCATGCAAGCTAGCATAAGTTTAAGTCCTCTGTCCTTCTCAAAGAGACCTCTTGAAAGCATTGAGTAGGTAGGATTCTTGCTTCTTGGATTTTACATTTTTTGTCTCTTACTCATGTCGACTCAATTCACTCTTGTTAGGTAATCCAATGTTAAAGCTCTTCATTGCTTGCTAAAGTTGATCCTTGCTTATTCTTGGTTCTTAGTTCAATTCTTCAATTTCTTTAGCTACCTCTATGGGTAGATTCTTCACTTATCCCTAATGTTATTCTTTGTTTTAGTAGGCTTTGAATAGGTACTTTATTAAGTGTCATTTTTGGGTATCACTAGTTAAGTGATAGCTTTTTCCCCAAGTTAGCGTTGATCATATACTTCGAGGGTCTTGCATCTTAAGAGATCTAAAATATATTTTGGCAATATTAAGATTTGATTTGAACACCACTCTTGCCTTGATATCCTCTCCAAGGCTACTTTGATCAACCCTATTCATAGGTAGTTTGATTGCATCAAGCACTCTGTACTATGGATGACAACCCCTAAAACATTTGAACTTGAAGGAATTTTATGATTTTATGTATAGACGCTTACTTATCAACATTTTTGCAATTATTTTGAGTGCAAGAATTACCTTGTTGGTAGTTGGGATACAAAGGAGAGGGATGTGATTGCAAAGAAACACTTATTTGACGTTAATGGAATGACTCCTCAATGACATTGTAACAACGATACTAACGAAATTAGATCACCAGAGAAATATATTCAAAATATGAAATAGCAATATAATTATTCATAAATAGATTATATATTGATGTATATATATGAGACACACACAAAAAGAGAGAGAGGAGAGAGAGAGAGAGAGAGTGTGTGTGTGTCACGGGCCCACGAGGAGGAGGCCGGTAGACCTCTCCCTATCACTCTCCATCTAATGAAGACTCCGAAACATCCATCAGTAGAAGCTCCTCTGGGGTGGTCGGTGGAAGGGAAGACTCTGAATCAGAAGAAGAATCTCCATCAAGAGGCTTTAGCTCCAAAGGAGCTATATCGGGAGCCCAACTCTCCCCTGGAATTCAAGAAGGGGGTGCTCCTCACCCCCATCTATGGTGGTCGAAACTTCCACGAACCGCACATCTCGGCTCGTGTAGACATCCAGCTTGACGCGATCAAACAGACGATAACCTTGAGACTGGGAGCTGTAGCCAACAAAAACTTGTCGTCGGGAAGTCGTCTCACGCTGCATCTTCGAGATGTGCACATAGGTGTCACACCCAAAGATCCTGAAATAAGAGACATCAGGCATCCTTCCAAATTAAGCCTCATAAGGTGTCATCCTGTCAACGACCAAAGTGGGAGATCGATTGAGGATGTGAACTGCGGTAGCCACTGCCTCGTCCCACAAAAACTGAGGTGTCTATCGCTCCATCATGGTGCCTACCATCTTGATCATAGTTCGTTTCTTCCACTCCAAAATGCTATTCTCTTGAGGAGTGTTGGTGTTAGCAAACTCTTGGTGAATGCCCTTATCTGCACAAAAACGAGCAACCTCATTAACCATAAATTCACAGCCCTTGTTTGAAGACAAGGTCTTCAATTGCCGGCTAGATCGATTCTCGTCAAAGAAAAGCCAATCCTTGAAAAGGAAGAAAGCCTCCGACTTCAACGTCAAAAAATAGACCCAATTCATCTTGTTGTAGTCATCTACGATCAACATGAAGTACAAGTTTGCCTTCAGGGACTTATCCTCATCGGGCCACAAAGATTTGTAGATACAAGCTTCATAGGTGATGAAGATTGCCTCAAAGCTTTGTTGGGAATTGCATCCTTATGCAATTTCCCACGAATGCAGGAGACACATGGCTGATGGCTCACCACTATGTTCTCTTGATGCTCTCTTGATATACCTTCCACAATGCTTATGCAATATCAACTTGCATAAAGCATAACAATGTGAAGTAGACCAATAATTGTTCATGAATCTTCATGAAGAGAAGAATAAGTGCTAGTATTCAGCCCACTTTCTTCCTATAAAGAAGCCAAGAAGGCTTCTTGGCACATCCCGCTTCAAGCTTCAAGAGCATGGATGAGTCCGTTGTGTGAAGATTAATCAATAGAGCAAGTAGATGAATTTCAGTCCTTCAATTTACAAGATTGGAAGACGAACAACAGTCCCTATTTAGTTATTAAAACACTCAAGAGAGTGGATTTAATGTCTCCCTTGATATGGAAGATCTAACTCAGCATTCACAGGTCAGGCCTAGTCCTCCTTCAAGACTCATAAATCGAGCTCTCCTTTGTATGGGTAACTATAACGTGTCCACCTGTAATCTTCAGGACACGTCTTAGTAGTCCATCGGAAAGGATATCTAGAAAGCTTCACCCGGCACTCACATGGAATGTCACAGGGTTTGCAATCTAGGACTTTTGGCGTCTGCCACGTAGCGGAAGTATTCTGGCCGTTCCTACTTAGGACCGACCTGAATCAGGGTTTTTCCCTAATGGTCATTTCCTAAACGGCAACTAGTGTTGAACCCCAAGCGAACTACTTTACGCAGAAACGCCAAGGTCAAAGCGGATTCATGCTGCACTTGGCTCAAGGAGAATGGAAAATGAGAGGGATGCAAGGCTCGACCTCTGTGCCATAAGGCATAGTCCCATTCCGTTCCCCTAAAATAGCATAATCTGGGATTAATATAACTTATATTCTAGGTTAGCGCCCTTGCTGTTCATGTCCTTTGTATGATCTTCTTGCTGTCCATCATGATTGACAAAAGTTCTCGGCCAACCGTGACCACCCATCCGTACGACAGACCCATGGCCGACCCATGGCCGCCACATCCACCACACTTTCCTTAGGTTGTTTTAGTTATCTAATTACCTACCACATTTAGTTGGACATGTATAAAACAGCTTCCTTAATTAGTCTATTAGACACTAGTTCCTTCACGTGATCATAGCACTTGACATAGAAAAGCAATATCAAACAAGTTCATTTTCAACAGCTTATCATATTTATCTTTGGAATACATTTATAACATCCAACCCGCAGGCTTATCCATAATCTGCCCGAAGGCTATCCAGCAATCCACAGGGATTACTAATCCAAGATTTTGCCCGTAGACTAGTATGCGGGCCTTGAGATCAAATCCCGAGTCACATTGGCCCCTTGTGCAGGGCCCGAAAGGCGAGGGATTTTTGGCAAGAGCCCCCTCTGGCACCCAAGCGTCCTCCTAATCCAAGTAGCGCTCAATGAAGAGACCTCTCGCGATGGGTTCAATCCACCTCCCCGGCACGGTTAACAACCCCCTTGGTTAGGGTCAGGCAGGCAGTCAGGGGAAACCGAAGTTGCCTCTCCCTTTAGGCCTTCAACTTGAAGCATTAGATATATTTTTATCCTTTAATTCTTTGAGCAAACAAAGCAAAATAGTGCTCTTAAAACTGTTACAAGCACAATCATTTCCATTGGTCGTTATTTTTGGCCAACTGCTAAGGAGTGAATCCTTCTTTCCGAATGCATCCAGCACTCAATCTGGGATCGATTGCCACTTGACAAGATCCCCAAGGGTTTATTTGTTAACCCTATATCCTGGGTTAGGGCCGTACCCTATTAACCTGACTTAATCAATACCTTAAGTTCAAATAGCAGTACATATGTTATTCCAATTTACTGATTGGTCTTTTGCTTCCAAGAAAATATCTAATCCCCGTATCTTGGTCACTTTACCCAAGAAAGGTACTATATTAGGATGATTATTCATCTTCTTGCAAGATAACTTGCATAAGAATCTACCAATCTCATTCTGAGGAATCGGCCATTCCCTTCTGATCAAATCACAAGATCATGCGAATCTGCAACTTGTTGCACAAGTGTCGCATCAAATCTATGGGACTATTTACCCATCGAGTGGAGTTTTATAATCATGAAATCATAATTAGATATAACAATCTATTTTTGATTGCATTAGGCCGACATAGTCGGTCCTAGGGTTCCAAGTTCAAACCAAGTTTAATCTTTTTAGCGAGAGATCCTTAGGGTAAAAACCCTAGATCATTTCTCGTAAGTATGTCCTACTATCCCTACATTCTGTGAATGTGGGCAAGTCTTTAGGGTATAGGAGTTTCAACTTTGGCAATAAGAGCGACTAGGTCACGTCCTCAATGTGTTAAATCCTAGTTTAGCTCTTTGGGATATGTTGCATTGAATTAACCCTTTCTAAACGATTCCTTCGCGGTTTTTAGGTGTTTAGGTTCAAACCAATTTAAATTGTCTATTCTTGAAGTTAATTATGCTACCATTTCCATAACCACATGATTCATTGCCTATGTATACATTGATTTACAAACCCTAACTTTTTGGGTTAAGATTAAAGCATAAGTTAAGTTATAGCATAATTCCAATTGATCCTCCTATAACATGCAAACAAGATTCATGCTACTAAGCTTTTGGATTTTATGTTTATACATGCATCCTTTTTCTACTTTCATTTTTGAATGAATTAGTCGTATGATGAACTTACACAATCTTTCGTTGATTTAAGTTTTTAGGCCACTTGCCTAGAGTTAAATCTTCTTCATGAGCCCTAGCAATTTCCTGCAGTTGCTAGCAACTTTCTTTAAGAATCATTTTAAAGAAAAGATGTTCAATAATGCGATACGCGGTTTATTGCTTCCATGCTTAATCGAAGTATACTATCATAATTCTGTTTTGTAAAGATGGGCATTAATTAATCTAATTTCATTACTTTGCAATGCATAAAAACCACTTACTAGAAATGCATAGAAATCTTATGCTCACTTTATTTTGTTCGTTTTATTGAAAAATACTAATGACCGAATCCCTCAATTGTGAGCTATTAGCCAAAGTATTTTCAATCGAAAAAAAATGCATCCTCATTCCTCAAATGACTTATACATAATTGAAATATTACGCTGTTAATCAAATTTAGGAAGAAGAACCTGGACTTGTGGTGAAATGTCCACATGGATGTTAGGAGACGATCCTCCTGCGGTTGCACCTTGTGCTTTCTTAGGGGCCATCGCAAATGCGGCCTTTTCGTCTTGGATGCAGATTTATGATCTTGGCCGATCTTCTTGGAACGCGAAACTCCCTTTGTGATCGATTGCACCGTCTTTCAGAGTCGGCTTTAGAAGGCTTTATAGGTTTCCTCCTTAAATTTGGCTAATGAGAACTTGTGGGGAACCTAAGGGGGAAAAGGGTGTTTGTGAAGGCCAATAGAAAGGGGGTTCTAAGGGACCCCGAGGTTAAGATGAACCTTTGAGGGACTTGCAATATAAAAGGGGGCTTAAAGGACCCTAAAGCATTTTGTGGGGAGGGAAAACCCACGGGGAGAGTTTTAAATCCTGGGGAGGGGGGGGGGGGGTTTAAATGCTCTTGGTGGAAATAAAAGGGGGGAAAGGGTGTAAGAATCGCTTGTGAGGGGATTAAATCCCGGGGAGTTGAAAAGAGGTTATAAAAACTTTCGAGAGTAAGGCTTAATAAAGCCATGGGAAGGGGGGCTTAGCTCCTCCCCTTAGAAGCCTCCAAGAAGCTTCTTGGAAGCTTCTGTGGTTTACAGAAACCACGTGGAGGGAAGGGAGGACTTAATGGTGGCGTGTTGGTGGCATCAGCGGTGTCCTGCTCGGCAGCAGATGGCGAACTTCAGCGGCTTCTTCCCTCCATCTCAAAAATCTTGCTCCTTCTCAACTCCCCTCCAACTAGCGACTTCCCCTCCTATTTCACAGCTTCCCTTCTCCACTACGGCACCATCAAGCAGTGTGACAGCTTCCTCCTTAAACTCTCCTCCCACATGCTTTTATAGCCGAGGGGAGGGGATCCTCCCTCCCCCACACGGCTCAATGCATGGGGTTCACCCCCCTCTGGCATCCAGCAAGGATGCTCAGTCATCCTTGCTATATCCCTCTCCTCCAGCACGACTGTTCGCTGCGGGGGAGAGGGATAATTAAAGAGAAATTTTCCATTATTCCTAAAATTTATCCTTTTGGCCTCCTAAGAGGAGGTTCCCATGTAACTAAATGGGTTTTTTTCTTTTAACTCGTTTATGCAAGTGGAGATCAAGCTACGTTGTAGATAATTTGAAAATCGCACCATCAATGTATTTTTTATGTTGGAATTCCCTTACATGACTATCACGCGGGTTAGAAATATTATCAACGGCAACTACGGTCACTCTCCTTTAAATACACAGTTTTGCCCTGTTTATTCATCCAAGAGTGGCCTTCCATTTTCGTCAAAGCACAGGAGTAGCACTTACATGTCAAGTAGAGTTTGCTGCAGTTATCTATGGTTGCATGGCTTGAACTGCCTCTTTATGTGGTAGCTTTGGACACCTCTTCCCTTTCTCCTTTCACGATGCCTGCTCAGCCCGCAAAATGCGGCGAAATTCACTTTGCCCTTCTTGTCTTCTTCCTTGTTCATTTTGCATGCTTCATTAGTTTCATAAGTAAGACATAAGTCATATACTATGTCCTATGTTCAGAAACGTGATTTTTCTTTCTAATGACCTTGTGAGTCATGTTTTTAGAGTAACTTCTTCATTGACATATGAAGTTAGGGCCTCCTCCAACCCATATGATTGTTCATGAACATACATACCATGTCATATGTAGCATGACTTACCAAACTTGTAGCAACTTCATTATTGCATTTTAAGGCACAGTGCGCCCATCTTTGTTTCACCATGCCATATGTTGGTGGACTTAGGCTTAATGTTTTATTGCACTAGGTAAGTCTCTTGTAGATTGTCTAGATTACAAGTGACTAAGTAATATATGTACATGTTTAAAGTTTTATGTTTTAGACCATGGGCAAAGAATCTCATGACAACGACATGTCAGAAAGTACCCATTTTGGCCAATCAATCACCTCAACTAGGAAAAGATTCATATAGAAATACAATGTTTATGGTCCATCACCTTTGCTCCATATAGAGTGATAGATCACGTGATACATGATAAGATTCTAATTATTGCAATTTAATTTGAGTATGATACTAATTATTGAGTGGTTAGGAAAGAGCCAAAACACAACCATGAACCACCTCAATTGCACATCATCATCTTGATTGGGGTAAAAAGTGATAAAAAATGTTGAAGATCAACAAAGTTTGCAAGTTGCATGTAGTAGACCTCTTCCCTATATACCATGACTATTGCATAGGCTAAGAGATTGTAGGAGATTGGATTTTGGAGACACAAGAGCACCATGACTATGGTAGGAGTCACCATGATCACAACTGGGAGAATATAGGAGAAGGATTCAAGCAAATTGGGAAATCACAAACACTTTGTTGACACACAAGTCATTCACATAACATCTTTTGTATACTATACATTTTTACTAAGAAACTTGAATTGAGAGAGAAGAATTGTTTAAATTGGTTGATGCTTGTTTAAAATCCATTGCATGTGATTAAGGTTGATTACATGTGCATCTTGGTTGTTTTTGAACCACCGTACATGCATTAAACATACCTTTGCTTGTTTTTCACATCATCTTGATCACAACATTCTACATCTTAAAATCAGCAACCACATCAATACTGGAAAACGACTATAAAAAAGGAATCACATTGAAAAGTTGTATGTTATCTCTAAATTAATGCATGTTGTGATTTTTTAATTGGAATTGAGATTTCTCAATCTTGCTTGCTCGATTGATAATTTGATTCTTAAACAATCTAAACCTCGATAGCAAGCTTTTAGATCTATCCATGGAGCACACACATTGATTTTGCAACCAAATCATCACCTCAATTACGTCATAGGGTAGACATCACTTGGTTGACTCTTAGGAATAGTTGAATGCCTTGATTCGATCCATGGGGACTTGTCCAATATAGCCAAGTCATTTTATAACCAAGATACACTCTAGACATCCCACTTCAAATGAAAATAAGCGGCAAACTCTAAACACTAAAAACTTAACTTTACAATTACCCTGATTTGGTATGGAATCATCTAGATTTGTTGATATATCACCTCTAGTACCTAAAAATAGCTTCTATGCTGATTTTAAAGAACTTGGAGTTTGATTGCTAGATCGAGAAACTCACTAACAAGAAGAGAACCCATTCGATAATGCTAATTTACTAAATTTCACAACACAATTTAGGAACCACTTAATGAAGTTTCCTCTAGATTCTTACATGACCATCTGAATTCAAAGCCATCTAATCTTAGATACCTTACACTACTCCTAGAATTGTCTCACATATTCAAATTCTATAGATGCTCCTTATCTTAGGTATAGAAGATAATTTCCTGATCACATTGAGTGATTCCATAACTCTTTGGACTTGTGAGACTTGCCATGGACCTATTGTGTGAGACGCTGTCAAAGAGTTTAATGTCCATGATAAAAATCATGGGATTCTTATAAACACAGAAGAGTTTCACTGGAAGATTGTATGATATATTTGCATACAAAATTCAGGCATTATTATCCAATATCTACCCTAGTTATACAAGTTCTTTTGTATTTAGCATATAATTTGCAAATATACCATGTACATTTATGAAAAAGTGGGAGATCGATTGAGGATGTGAACTGCAGTAGCCACTACCTCGTCCCACAAAAACTGAGGTGATTATCGATGCTCCATCATGGTGCCTGCCATCTTGATCATAGTTCGTTTCTTCCGCTCCAAAATGCCGTTCTCTTGAGGAGTGTTGGTGTTAGCAAACTCTTGGTGAATGCCCCTATCTGCACAAAAACGAGCAACCTTATTAACCATAAATTCACAGCCCTTGTTTGAACACAAGGTCTTCAATTTCCGGCTAGATCAATTCTCGTCAAAGAAAAGCCAATCCTTGAAGTAGGAGAAAGCCTCCGACTTCAACATCAAAAAATAGGCCCAAGTCATCTTGTTGTAGTCATCTACGATCAACATCAAGTACAAGTTCCCCTTCAGGGACTTATTCCTCATCGGGCCAGAAAGATTCGTAGATACAAGCTTCATGGGTGATGAAGATTGCCTCGAAGCTTTGTTGGGAATTGCTTCTTGATGCAATTTCCCACGAATGCAGGAGAGACATGGCTGATGGCTCACCACTATGTTCTCTTGATGCTCTCTTGATATCCCTTCCACAATGCTTATGCAATATCAACTTGCATAAAGCATAACAATGTGAAGTAGACCAATAATTGTTCATGAATCTTCGTGAAGAGAAGAATAAGTGCTAGTATTCAGCCCACTTTCTTCCTATAAAGAAGCCAAGAAGGCTTCTTGGCACATCCCACTTCAAGCTTCAAGAGCATGGATGAGTCCATTGTGTGAAGATTAATCAATAGAGCAAGTAGATGAATTTCAGTCCTTCAATTTACAAGATTGGAAGACGAACAACAGTCCCTATTTTTTCCCTAATGGTCATTTCCTAAATGGCAACTAGTGTTGAACCCCAAGCAAACTACTTTACGCACAAATGCCAAGGTCGAAGCGGATTCATGCTGCAGTTGGTTCAAGGAGAATGGGAAATGAGAGGGCTGTAAGGCTCGACCTCTCTGCCATAAGGCATAGTCCCATTCCGTTCCCCTAAAATAGCTTAAACCAGGATTATTATAACTTAGATTCTAGGTCAACGCCCTTGCTGTTCATGTCCTTTGTATGATCTTCTTGCTGTCCATCATGATTGACAAAAGTTCTCGGCCAACCGGGACCACCCATCCGTACGACAGACCCATGGCCGCCACATCCACCACACTTTCCTTAGGTTGTTTTAGTTATCTAATTACCTACCACATTTAGTTGGACATGCATAAAACAGCTTCCTTAATTAGTCTATTAGGCACTAGTTCCTTCACGTGATCATAGCACTTGACATAGAAAAGCAATATCAAACAAGTTCATTTTCAACAGCTTATCATATTTATCTTTGGAATACATTTAAAACATCCAACCCGTAGGCTTATCCATAATCCACCCGAAGGCTGTCCAACAATCCATAGGGATTACTAATCCAAGATTTTGCCCGTAGACTAGTATGCGGGCCTCGAGATCCAATCCTGAGTCACATTGGCCCCTTGTGCAGGGCCCGAAAGGCAACGGATTTTCGGCCAGAGCCCCCTCTGGCACCCAAGCGTCCTCCTACTCCAAGTAGTGCTCAACGGAGAGACCTCTCGTGACGGGTTCAGTCCACCTTCCCGGCGCGGTAAACAACCCCCTTGGTTAGGGTCAGGCATGCAATCGGGGGTAACTGCAGCTGCCTCTCCCTTCAGGCCTTCAACCTGAAGCATTAGATATATTTTTATCCTTTAATTCTTTGAGCAAACAAAGCAAAACATTGCTCTTAAAACTGTTATAAGCACAATCATTTCCATTGGTCGTTATTTTTGGCAAACTACTAAGAAGTGAATCCTTCTTTCTGAATGCATCCAGCACTTGATCTAGGATCTATTGCGACTTGGCAAGATCCCCAAGGGTTTATTTGTTAACCCTATATCCTGGGTTAGGGCCGTACACTATTAACCTGACTTAATCAATACCTTAAGTTCAAATAGCAGTACATATGTTATTCTAATTTACTGATTGGTCTTTTGCTTCCAAGCAAATATCTAATCCCTATATCTTGGTCACTTTACCCAAGAAAGGTACTATATTAGGACGATTATTCATCTTCTTGCAAGATAACTTGCATCAGAATCTGCCAATCTCATTTCGAGGAATCGGCCATTCCATTCTGATCAAATCACAAGATCATGTGAATCTGCAACTTGTTGCACAAGTGTCGCATCAAATCTATGGGACTATTTACCCATTGAGTAGAGTTTTATAATCATGAAATCATAATTAGATATAACAATCCGTTTCTGATTGCATTAGGCCGACGTAGTCGGTCCTAGGGTTCCAAGTTCAAACCAAGTTTCATCTTTTTAGCGAGAGATCCTTAGGGTAAAAACCCTAGATCATTTCTCGCAAGTATGTCCTACTATCCCTACATTCTGTGAATGTGGGAAAGTCTTTAGAGTATAGGAGTTTCAGCTTTGGCAATAAGAGCGACTAGGTTACATCCTCAATGTGTTAAATCCTAGTTTAGCTCTTTGGGATATGTTGCATTGAATTAACCCTTTCTAAACGATTCCTTCGCGGTTTTTAGGTGTTTAGGTTCAAACCAATTTAAATTGTCTATTCTTGAAGATAATTATGCTACCATTTCCATAACCACATGATTCATTGCCTACATATACATTGATTTACAAACCCTAACTTTTCGGGTTAAGATTAAAGCATAGGTTAAGTTATAGCATAATTCCAATTGATCCTCCTATAACATGCAAACAAGATTCATGCTACTAAGCTTTTGGATTTTATGTTTATACATGCATCCTTTTTCTATTTTCATTTCTGAATGAATTAGTCGTATGATGAACTTACACAACCTTTCGTTGATTTAAGTTTTTAGGCCACTTGCCTAGAGTTAAATCTTCTTCATGAGCCCTAGCAATTTCCTACAGTTTCTAGCAACTTTCTTTAAGAATCATTTTAAAGAAATGATGTTCAATAATGCGATACGCGGTTTATTCCTTCCATGCTTAATCAAAGTATACTATCATAATTCTGTTTTGTAAAGATGGGCATTAATTAATCTAATTTCATTACTTTGCAATGAATAAAAACCACTTACTAGAAATACATAGAAATCTTATACTAACTTTATTTTGTTCATTTTATTGAAAAATACTAATGAGCGAATCCCTCAATTGTGAGTTATTAGCCAAAGTATTTTCAATCGAAAAAACATGCATCCTCATTCCTCAAATGATCCATACATAATTGAAATATTACACTGTTAATCAAATTTAGGAAGAAGAACCTGGACTTGTGGTGAAATGTCCACATGGATGTTGGGAGATGATCCACCTGTGGTTGCACCTTGTGCTTTCTTAGGAGCCATCGCAAATGCAGCCTTTTCGTCTTGGATGCAGATTTATGATCTTGGCCGATCTTCTTGGAATGCGAAACTCCCTCTATGATCAATTGCACCATCTTTCAGAGTCAGCTTTAGAAGGCTTTATAGGTTTTCTCCTTAAATTTGGCTAATGGGAACTTGTGGGGAACCTAAGGGGGAAAAGGGTGTTTGTGAAGGCCAATAGAAAGGGGGTTCTAAGGGACCCCGAGGTTAAGATGAACCTTTGAGGGACTTGCAATATAAAAGGGGGCTTAAAGGACCCTAAAGCATTTTGTGGGGGGCGGAAAACCCACGGGGAGGGTTTTAAATCCCGGGGAGGGGGGGGGGTTTAAATGCTCTTGGTGGAAATAAAAGGGGGGAAAAGGTGTAAGAATCGCCTGTGAGGGGATTAAATCCCGAGGAGTGGAAAAGAGGTTATAAAAACTTTCGAGAGTAAGGCTTAATAAAGCCACGGGAAGGGGGGCTTAGCTCCTCCCCTTAGAAGCCTCCAAGAAGCTTCTTGGAAGCTTTTGTGGTTCATAGAAACCACGTGAAGGGAAGGGAGGGACTTAATGGCGGCGTGTTGGTGGCATCAGCGATGTCCTGCTCGGCAGTAGATGGCGAACTTCAACGGCTTCTTCCCTCCGTCTCAGCGATCTTGCTCCTTCTCAACTCCCCTCCGACTGGCAACTTCCCCTCCTATCTCACAGCTTCCCTTCTCCACTACGGCACCATCAGGCAGTGTGACGGCTTCCTCCTTAAACTCTCCTCCCACATGCTTTTATAGACGAGGGGAGGGGATCCTCCCTCCCCCACGCAGCTCAATGCATGGGGTTCATCTCCCTCTGGCATCCAGCAAGGATGCTCAGTCATCCTTGCTATATCCCTCTCCTCCAGCATGACTGTTGGCTGTGGGGGAGAGGGATAATTACAGAGAAATTTTTCATTATTCCTAAAATTTATCCTTTTGGCCTCCTAAGAGGAGGTTCCCATGTAACTAAATGGGTTTTTTTCTTTTAACTCGTTTATGCAAGTGGAGATCAAGCTACGTTGTGGACAATTTGAAAATCGCACCATCAATGTATTTTTTATGTTGGAATTCCCTTGCATGACTATCACGCGGGTTAGAAATATTATCAATGGCAACTACGGTCACTCTCCTTTAAATACACAATTTTGCCCTGTTTATTCATCCAAGAGTGGCCTTCCATTTTTGTCAAAGCATAGGAGTAGCACTTACATGTTAAGTAGAGTTTGCTGCAGTTATCTATGGTTGCATGGCTTGAACTGCCTCTTTATGTGGTAGCTTTGGACACCTCTTCCCCTTCTCCTTTCACGATGCTTGCTCAGCCCGCAAAATGCGACGAAATTCACGTTGCCCTTCTTGTCTTCTTCCTTGTTCATTTTGCATGCTTCATTAGTTTCATAAGTAAGACATAAGTCATATACTATGTCCTATGTTCATAAACGTGATTTTTCTTTCTAATGACCTTGTGAGTCATGTTTTTAGAGTAACTTCTTCATTGACATATGAAGTCAGGGCCTCCTCCAACCCATATGATTGTTCATGAACATACATACCATGTCATATGTAGCATGACTTACCAAACTTGTAGCAACTTCATTATTGCATTTTAAGGCACAGTGCGCCCATCTTTGTTTCACCATGCCATATGTTGGTGGACTTAGGCTTAATGTTTTATTGCACTAGGTAAGTCTCTTGTAGATTGTCTAGATTACAAGTGACTAAGTAATATATGTACATGTTTAAAGTTTTATGTTTTAGACCATGGGAAAAGAATCTCATGACAACGACATGTCAAAAAGTACTCATTTTGGCCAATCAATCACCTCAACTAGGAAAAAATTCATATAGAAATACAATGTTTATGGTCCATCACCTTTGCTCCATATAGAGTGATAGATCACGTGATACATGATAAGATTCTAATTATTGCAATTTAATTTGAGTATGATACTAACTATTGAGTGGTTAGGAAAGAGCCAAAACACAACCATGAACCACCTCAATTGCACATCATCATCTTGATTGGGGTAAAAAGTGATAAAAATGTTGAAGATCAACAAAGTTTGCAAGTTGCATGTAGTAGACCTCTTCCCTATATACCATGACTATTGCATAGGCTAAGAGATTGTAGGAGATTGGATTTTGGAGACACAAGAGCACCATGACTATGGTAGGAGTCACCATGATCACAACTGGGAGAATATAGGAGAAGGATTCAAGCAAATTGGGAAATCACAAACACTTTGTTGACACACAAGTCATTCACATAACATCTTTTGTATACTATACATTTTTACTAAGAAACTTGAATTGAGAGAGAAGAATTGTTTAAATTGGTTGATGCTTGTTTAAAATCCATTGCATGTGATTAAGGTTGATTACATGTGCATCTTGGTTGTTTTTGAACCACCGTACATGCATTAAACATACCTTTGCTTGTTTTTCACATCATCTTGATCACAACATTCTACATCTTAAAATCAACAACCACATCAATACTGGAAAACGACTATAAAAAAGGAATCACATTGAAAAGTTGTATGTTATCTATAAATTAATGCATGTTGTGATTTTTTAATTGGAATTGAGATTGCTCAATCTTGCTTGCTCGATTGATAATTGGATTCTTAAACAATCTAGACGTCGATAGCAAGCTTTTAGATCTATCCATGGAGCACACACATTGATTTTGCAACCAAATCATCACCTCAATTACGTCATAGGGTAGACATCACTTGGTTGACTCTTAGGAATAGTTGAATGCCTTGATTCGATCCATGGGGACTTGTCCAATATAGCCAAGTCATTTTATAACCAAGATACACTCTAGACATCCCACTTCAAATGAAAACAAACGGCAAACTCTAAACACTAAAAACTTAACTTTACAATTACCCTGATTTGGTATGGAATCATCTAGATTTGTTGACATATCACCTCTAGTACCTAAAAATAGCTTCTATGCTGATTTTAAAGAACTTGGAGTTTGATTGCTAGATCGAGAAACTCACTAACAAGAAGAGAACCCATTCGATAATGCTAATTTACTAAATTTCACAACACAATTTAGGAACCACTTAATGAAGTTTCCTCTAGATTCTTACATGACCATCTGAATTCAAAGCCATCTAATCTTAGATACCTTACACTACTCCTAGTATTGTCTCAGATATTCAAATTCTATAGATGCTCCTTATCTTAGGTATAGAAGATAATTTCCTGATCACATTGAGTGATTCCATAACTCTTTGGACTTGTGAGACTTGCCATGGACCTATTGTGTGAGACGCTGTCAAAGAGTTTACTGTCCATGATAAAAATCATGGGATTCTTATAAACACAGAAGAGTTTCACTGGAAGATTAAGACTATGGGAACTTTAAACTTGGTCATCTGGAAGTAATTGACAGTCTACTGGATAAATCACATTAATTCAAGTACAAAAATATGGAAAAAACCCAAAAATGTTGCCAAAAAACTGTCAAAAGTTCACTAGGTCCACACGGGACCAAAAGTAATTGACTAAGGTGACCAGTAGGTGACTTAGGCTGGTCAAAAAGTGACCAAGGTTGGAGCAGAGAGCAGCCCACATTTTTCGGTGCAAAATGTGGGTTGCTCTGCCTGAGGGAAACTGGGAGAAAGCTGGAGCTAAGATGCATGGAATGGAGCATGCAAACTGAAGATTAACAGGCCAACAACTGAAGATGATAACTTGGTGAGAGCTCCAGTTCTCTACCTCTTTGGTCTGACGAAAATGCATGCTGAAATTGTCTATAAAAGAGGGGAAATTTGAGAGAAGAGGAGTCAACCTGCTCTTATGCACGACTTCTCTCATCTTCTCTACCTTATTCTTGGTCCAATGAAGCCCGACTTGTGCCCAAGTACTTGAGTGACTTTGGGGCAAGCAAAGGGTGAGGATATTGAAGACTTATGGACTGTTATGGGCTGGAATAACCAGTCATAAACAGGGAAGCCCACTATTTTGATCTATTTTTATGAGCAAACATGGATTTTTTATGGTTGAAATAGAGGAAAATAACCTCTTTTCTTCAGGACATTGTTCATAGATGATCAAAAGTGCTTCTTCTTGAGTTTATGCCCTCATTTTGAATTTGTTTATGGGCTGGAATTTTCTGTTTTAAAATAGGGCTGAAGCTAAAATTATTCTTTTTCAATCCATTTCATGCATCTTTGGCCCAAATCTTGGATGTATTTGATTCTAGCATCAATATACTTGTCCCAAAGGATTGAAATCCATCTTTGTACATGTAATAAATGCCATTAGAGCTTGCTTTTGATATTCATAAATGAATTGGAAATCTAAAAATATCCTTTATGAAATGATGAATGTATCCTGAAGCATTTGATGTATTCAAGCTAGTCTTAATCCTCCTGTTCATGTATGCTAAATACAAAGTGAAAAGGCTTGAATTCCCCTTCCGTACCTAAATCATTTCTAAACCCCGAGTCTTATTAAAACCCAATCCATTATTCCTTTCTGAATCTTGAATCCTAAACTCTTCTTCTAAACTAAAAGCCCCACAGGTAGACCTTCAACTCTTAATGCGACGACAGTGGTGAACCCGACGTGAAGGTCCGCTGCAGAAGAAGAAGACCAATGGGAGAATCATCAAGCTCGGGAGGAGATGCTTTGCAACAGTTGGTTCGTCTAATGCAAGAGAGCCAACAACAACAATTGCAATTTCAGCAGCAGTTGCAATTGCAACAACAACGAAGACAAGAAGAAGAACGGATTGATGCTGCTGCCATTAAGGCCTTAGAAGCAGTTGGGCATGAGCTCAAGCAATTTAATGGAAAAAATGTGTCCTCTTTTATCTATCTCTACACTGACAAGATGGTCTTCTTTGGAGTTTCTCAACATGCCTGCAGTCGTTACTTTGCCCGCCTGGCTGTGCATGGCCTCCAGGACCGAATTCATGGTCTTTCCCAAAAAGATGCTGAATGGACTGTGTTCAAAAAGGCTCTTTGAGAAGAAATTTTCCTTGAAGATTCTGGCCTTATGACAGAGAAAATCTTCACCGAATGGGTCGAGAGGCCCAATAAGGATCTAACTCCTATCGCTCTTCATCAAGAGTTTGAAAGCAAATTTGCCCAACTAGATCCGGATGACCAACAAGGTATGGAAAGTCAAAAGATTGAGTTATTTTTAAAAGCTGGAGATTCTTCTCTTCAGGAGAAATTGACTGACCGACTTGAAAACCCTGACTCTGAGTTGGGATTAAAGACTGCTTGGAGTGATGTCACTGAAGCAGTTAATATGATTGCTCGAAGAGAGCGATTGCACCTAAGATGGGGATCAACCCCTGTAACAACTGATTCTATGAAGGAGCCTGTTCCAGCTTCTCGACCTCCTGTCTCTTTGGCCGATCAACCAAGAAATTTTGTTGTTCCTTCACCAAAGAAGGATGTCATGGATGAGTTAATTAAAAGCATGCAGGATCTCCATCTTAATTTAACAGAAATTAATTCTAAAGTAGAAAGGCTTGATGTTAAAGTAGAAGAAAGGGGTCGGTCAACTGCCCAAAGACCTGCACTAGAAGGCTTTAAAAGACGCTGCATTTGGTGTGATAGCCTTTAGCATGACAAGAGGAAGTGCGGAGCATTCCATGAAGCCGAAGCACAAAAATTAGTCTTTTGGAAGGATGGCAAAATTCATGCAACTGAAACTGGGCTTCCTCTTGAGCCAAACTTCGGTAACGGCGGCATGAAGAAAAGATTGGAGGATTTGGCAACAAGAACAGCCTATGCAACTGTTGATGCTGCAACTTATGGGTTGTAAATTGAGCCAACTAATGAAATTGTTAAAGCATATAAAACTAATGCAAAATCTAAAGTGTGGACGCAGGCCTTGGAACGCATGGAGCAAGGCAAGGCAACTAACGATGATTTAACCACTGACAGCCAATGTATTCGAGGAAGAACCGGATGGTCCGAGCCAATGGATTCATTTTCAGCTTTTTCCCAGCTAGCTAAAATTAATAATCAAGAAGCCATGATAGAAGAAAAGAGAAGAAGATGTTGCCGGATCCTAAAAGAAAGAATTCTTGGTAGTAGAATTGAATTTACATTAGGTGAAATTCTCGGCATTGCAAAACGAGGATTTCATGATGTAATAATTGATGTAATTAAAAAAAAAAGACAATATGTTGGTGAGAAAACTAAAGAATCTGTACATGCTTTTTTGCATGTACTTTATGTGTATTTGCAGGATGAAGAAAAGCTGAAAACTCAAGGGATTCGATTGGAGGCAATCAAAGAATTGATTGCAGCCATAGAAGCCAAAGAAGAAGACTTTATGAAGCAGAAGCTGAAGAAGCCATAATGGTGGAAACTTCTCAATCTAAAGTATAGCCCATGCAAAAGAAAGAGACTTTTCTTCACAACATGCAGGAAGAAAGTGAAACTCACTTTATTCCAAGTAGTCACTATTCCCGTACCCATTGGGCAAGGGCAAGTACTGAAACTGTTGTTAAAATTGGTGAGAAAGAAACTCCATGCATTTCCCTTATAGACCATGGTTCAGAAATTAATGTTATGTCAAGAAGTCTCTATGAGAATGGTGGATGGCCCATTGACGTGGACCCAGGGTGGCGCATGAAGGCAGCCAATAACTCTTCTGGCGATCTTTATGCAGCATGTCCTTATGTACAAGTTACTATTGGTAATGTAAAAGATGAATTTCATTTCTTTGTTCAAGATTCTTGCAGTTATCCAATCATTCTTGGACAACCATTTATTTTCGAGTCTCGCTTAGAGACAAAGGCTCTTGATGATGGTTCATCATATGGCTGGATAAGAAGCAAGGATAATGATAAGGTTGTTCAATTCCTAACTTTCTGTGTTAATCACCATCGGAATAGGGATCGATTGAGAGATCATCCCGTTCCTCCTAATGCCCGAGATTTTAAGGGTTTTCAAGTAGCGCTGCTATAAGTGAAGGCTATGGCAGTGCATCATGTCGTAAAAACTTGCCTCCACATATGAAGGAGGCAAGGTCTAAAGCTGATTTGCAGGTTTTTTCAGCCTATGGAGTGGGCTGTTATAAACAATTTTCAGCCAATAAACAGGGCTGAAAGAAAGTATTTGAGTCATATGGAGCAAGAACTGAAGCAAATTGATGTCTTACCTAAAGATGAAGAAATTTTAGGTCTATTTTATGGGCTGAATTATAATGATACAATGGTTGAAATTTATACAACCGTTCATGCAAAAAATCAAGTTGAGAATCATTCCATACAGGTATATACATTGGATACGTATGACATAATTCAAGAATTTGCAGATTATGAAGTCTTCGGACAGCCAAACAAGGATGAGGCAAGAGTAGAAACAAAATATAAAACAGTTGATAAGAAGGTCAAACCGGTAGCTACTCCTCTACCACCTGAAAGCGAAGGATTGGCAGAAAGGGTATCCAAACAACCAAGCCTTCGTGATCCTAAAGATATTGACCATCAATTTACAGTAGAAAGTCTACAAAAGCTAAAAATTGGTGAAGACTCTTTTCTCTTGCCGGCTGAAAAACAAATTTTCATGCAGATGTTAAAGAACCATGGTAAAGCCTTTTCATTTCAACCACATGAAATTGGCTGTGTAAATCCAAGCATTGTGGCTCCAATGGTAATCTTTACGATCCCACATGTGCCTTGGAATCTTAAACCAATTCCGGTTCCAAGGGCTCATTTGCCTAAGTTATTAGAACTTTTAAATGAAAAGATAAAAATGCGAAGATTGGAGCCATCTTCAGCTCCATATTCCAACCGATGGTTTACCGTACCTAAGAAGAATGGATCTTTACGATTCATTCAAGATTTGCAACCCGTTAATAAAGTCACTATAAGAAATGTTGGATCAGGACCAATTGTGGATGAGTTTGCTGAAGCTTTTGCAGGAATCTATTCCATGGGAGACTTATATTCAGGCTATGACCAATTTCAGCTTGCTTTGGAAAGCTGTGACATTACTACAATGAAGACGCCTCTTGGCCTAGTCCGCATGTGTACTCTACCTCAAGGGGCTATGAATTCAGTAGCTCACATGATAAATGCCATGCATAAAGTATTGAGGGATTATATTCCTCAATTGACTCTTCCTTTCCTTGATGATGTTCCAATCAAAGGATGTGAAGTTTATGAGAAAAATGAAGAACTCAATGAACTTGGATGTTGAAAGTTTGCTTTTGATCATATTAATGATTGTGCTCAAATCCTGTCTAAATTAGAAGAAGTCCATCTTACTCTTTCAGGAGCTAAATCTGTTTTTGGAGTTGAAGAAGTTCTTGTGGTCGGTTATATGTATGGTCCATATGGCCGAAAGCCTTCTCCATCTAAAATAAATGCAATTAGCAAGATGCAAGAAGAATGTACAAATGTTTTAGAAGTGAGAAGATTTCTTGGTGCATGTGTCTTCTACCTTATTTGGATACCACATTTTGCTCATGTTGCTGAAAGTCTTTATCAGCTTCTAAGAAAGGGCCAAAGATTTCTATGGACAAAAGAACACACTCAGGCTATTCGGAAACTCAAGAAAATGCTGACCTCAGCTCCCACTTTAAACAGGGCTAACTATTCTAATGGGCAGCCCATTTTTCTCACAGTGGACACAAGTCCTATTGGAATAGGATGGGTACTTGGTCAAGACGACCTTGAAGGCAACAGATATGTGATCCGCTTTGGAGCAAAGGTTCTTAATGAACGACAAAGAAGGTATGCTCAAATTAAAAGAGAGCTTTGGGGAGTAGTAACTGCATTAAAATGTGACAGTGAGTACTTCATGGGCGCACATGTTATAGTTGAGACAGATTGCCTACCACTCTTGGGCATGATAGCCAATTGTTCCACTCCTGACATAGCCATGCTAAGATGGATAGCCTATATTAAATCCTTAAATCCTGATTTGAAACATATTGCAGGTAAAGATAATCCAGTTGCTGACATGCTTTCACGTGCCAGATATATGGATGAAGAAAAAATGATGGATGAAGAAGAATCAAAGTTTATAAATGAAGCTATTAATGCATGTACAACAAAAAGTACAGCAAGAACAATAGGTTCAGCTGATAATACAACTTTTATATCAGCCAGGATGGATGAATTAACTGAAGAAGGACAATGGATAGCTAGTAAACAACATATTCCATGTTTTGTTATGGTTTGTTCGCACTTTAAAGAAGAATATTATGTAGATGATTGGCTAAAAATTGGCCAATTTTTGAGTACTATGACAAAGGAGGAAGAATGGACTCATGAAGAGTTCAAGAGAATTAACATAAAAGCATATGGTTTTTTTCTTAAAGATGGCTACCTTTGGAGGCATGCAAAGAAGAAAGGAAGAGTGCCTGTTCGTGTCTTAGGTGACAAAAAGACACAAAGACAGGTCATGCAAGAATTCCATGAAAGCCTATTGGCTGGTCATAGAGGCAAGGGGTACTTTTGCCAAAATAAAAGAAATTTTTTGGGGCAAAACATGTATAAAGACATTGAGCATTTTGTTGAGTCTTGTCATGCTTGTCAAATGTATTCCATGGTAAAACATAGAGATGGGCTTCAGCCTACCTATCCTTTATCTATTCACTATAGATGGGTTATTGATTTAGTAACCATGCCTACAGGATTTTGGAACATGAGATATCTAGTACTTGCTAGAGAAGATCTTACAAATCAAGTGGAAGGAAAGGCCTTGACAACAAAGTCCACTCATGCTGTTTGTAGATTTTTACTTGAAGAAGTATTTTGCAGATATGGATGTGTTGCTAAAGTAACTGCTGATAGAGGAGAATTGGATGCCGATGAAGCTCGCCATTTCTTTGCTCAATTGGGGATTAAGCTATGTCTTACTTCAGCCTACAACCCTGAAGGCAATGGTAAGAGTGAGAGAGGTCATCAACCAATTCTTAAAGCTTTAGCAAAATCATGCAAAGGAAAGTTGAGGGAATGGCCTAAAATGCTACCATTCGCATTATGGACTGATAGAACAACCCATAGTGCAGTAATAGGATATATGCCAGCTAAACTCATGTATGGAGAGCCATCTATTATGTCTATTGAGGAATCCATTGTCACATGGAGTATCTTGCCTTGGGATGAAGGCATGAACAGGGAAGAATTGCTATTTTTACGCATAAGGCAACTTGAAAGAAGGCCAGAAGATGTCAAAATAGCCATTGAAAGGCTAAAAACAACAAGATTAAAGAATAAGAAGAGGTTTGATAAGCACCATCGACTCCGTCCAAGAGCTATTCAAGAGAATGACTGGGTTCTTGTTTATGATAGCAGCCTCGATAATCAATATAGTGCTCATAGGAAGTTAGCCAAGCGATGGTTTGGACCATATGTTGTAAAAGTAGTACATAATAATGCTACTTAATCTTTGGCTGAAATGGATGGGACCATGATAAAGATTCCAATAGCCGTGAAACGAATCAAACTCTTCAAACGAAGAGAATCTTCAACTTATGATCTTGATGACCTTGATACAAGCCCTTTACTTGAAGATATGCGGGAAGACGAAGACTTAGGGAATGAAGATGAAGAAGAAGACCCTCCTTGACCTGTAATCTTATGAAATGACACATGCCGGAGGATGTGTAGGTTAGGAGGGGGTGAATGTCAAAGAGTTTACTGTCCATGATAAAAATCATCGGATTCTTATAAACACAGAAGAGTTTCACTGGAATATTGTATGAGATATTTGCATACAAAATTGAGGCATTATTATCCAATATCTACCCTAGTTATACAAGTTCTTTTGTATTTAGCATATAATTTACAAATATACCAGGTACATTTATGAAAAATAAGACTATGGAAACTTAAAACTTGGTCATCTGGAAGTAATTGATAGTCTGCTGGATAAATCACATTAACTCAGGTACAAAAATATGGACAAAACCCAAAAATGTTGCCAAAAAAGTGTCAAAAGTCCACTAGGTCCACACATGACCAAAAGTAACTGACTAAGGTAACTAGCAGGTGACCTAGGCTGGTCAAAAAGTGACCAGGGTTGGAGCTGAGAGCAGCCTGCATTTTTTGGCGCAAAATGCAGGCTGCTCTGCCTGAGGAAAACTGGGAGAAAGCTGGAGCTAAGATGCATGGAATGGAGCATGCAAACTGAAGATTAACAGGCCAACAACTGAAGATGATAACTTGGTGAGAGCTCCACTTCTTTGCCTCTTTGGTTTGACAAAAATGCATGATGAAACTGTCTATAAAAGAGGGGAAATTTGAGAGAAGAGGAGTCAGCCTGTTCTTATGCACGACTTCTCTCATCCTCTCTACCTTATTCTTGGTCCAATGAAGCCCGACTTGTGCCCAAGTACTTGAGTGACTTTGGGGCAAGCAAAGGGTGAGGATATTGAAGACTTATGGATTGTTATGGGCTGGAATAACCAGTCATAAACAGGGAAGCCCACTATTTTGATCTATTTTTATGAGAAAACATGGATTTTTTATGGTTGAAATAGAGGAAAATAACCTCTTTTCTTCAGGACATTGTTCATAGATGATCAAAAGCGCTTCTTCTTCAGTTTATGCCCTCATTTTGAATTTGTTTATGGGCTGGAATTTTCTGTTTTAAAATAGGGCTGAATCTAAAATTATTCTTTTTCAATCCATTTCATGCATCTTTGGCCCAAATCTTGGCTGTATTTGATTCTAGCATCAATATACTTGTCCCAAAGGATTGAAATCCATCTTTGTACATGTAATAAATGCCATTAGAGCTTGCTTTTGATATTCATAAATGAATTGGAAATCTGAAAATATCCTTTATGAAATAATGAATGTATCCTGAAGCATTTGATGTATTCAAGTTAGTCTTAATCCTCCTGTTCATGTATGCTAAATACAAAGTGAAAAGACTTGAATTCCCCTTCCGTACCTAAATCATTTCTAAACCCCGAATCTTATTAAAACCCAATCCATTTTTCCTTTTTGAATCTTGAATCCTAAACTCTTCTTCTGCACTAAAAGCCCCGGTGGTAGACCTTCAACTCTTAACGCGACGACAACGCTCTCTAAAATTCGCATCAAACATTTGATCCATGAGCTATTTAAACTTGTACAGGTTTAGATTGTAGATAGTATGGGCTTAAAACACCATTGATAAATTCATAGCTATCCACAAAAGGCAACACCATATTGATTGGTTTTCACAACCATGTTGATTTGATAGACCCATCTTTGTAGAATTATCTCTAATATTCACAGAGAGAGTCTAAATTTGATATAGTCTACACTATTGTTCACAAGTATGTAACTCATTTATGTCTATGTGTACCCTAACCCATGATTATGAGTTTTGTGAATGTCCATGAGCATGGTCTCAATTGGCCACAAGAGGCTGTAATCCATGCATTGATTCTAGTTGTCCACAAACCTATGCTTCAAGGAGCCCCTTCATCAGCATGTAACCCACCTACAGACTCCTTTCAACCTTTGACAAAGACCGACAAGAAAGGAACTAGACAAAAACCTAGAAGGGGACGTTGAGGGGGGACAAGATGGTGAAAGAAGAAAGAAGCACACAAAGGTACTAAGGGACAAAGGGGAATTATAGCCGTGAAGATCCCACTTCAATTCAAAATTTCTAGATTGATAAGAGACTTAGCTTCACATCCTTAACCCTAAACTCACACACATCATGTCAAATTTTGTGATAAGGCCCATTCACATACATATAGTCCTATATCTCGCACATCTCCACCCATTAGGTATCATTGCACACACATAGTCATCCCCTCTTTAGCATGAGTATCCCCTTAGATGATCCTCCCAAAGTTTGGATAACCGACACAACACAACACTCACCATACCCACATAGGGTAGCTCATGTAGAATAGGGTCTCCTTTTTAGGCATCCAAAATACACATAATTGAGAAGTGCACAATATATTCTAGGCATCTCACTTTTGTCACACAAAACACACATGCACTCACCAAACCAAACATTAGGCCACATTGATGACAATGTGGGCCCACATTATCTTGTCAACTAACCCTAAATAAGTTTTATAAACACATGCACTCACCAAATTAACCCTAGGCCCACATTGTCACCGTAGTCAACTAACCAAACCCTAGGTCCACTCTTCCTTAGGATATTTCCATTAGCACTTAGGCTAGGACTGCACCTTTCCTAGGTCCACACACATATACCCCATAGTCTTAGGTTAGGTTGCATACACCTACACCTTACCTTTAGGTGCATATCTCATCCCACTTGTGGACACCTTATTTTCACCTCTTAGGAACCCGATTTGTAGGCCCATACGAACACACATTATTTCTAGGGTTGTTTCATATCATTCTCATAGACTGAGTGTCTTGTGCAATGGTATGGAAGTGCACTTCATTAGGCATTCAAATCTTAGAGCATTCACATCTCACCTTAGGTAAGGGTTAGTTAACATCTTAGGTATTCTGAGGTCACTCATACTTCACACACTAGAGTTTCTTACATCACATGTAGGGTAGGTTAAGAGCACTAACCATAGCCACAATGACACCATAGGTCCCATAATGATTCAAACACCAAGGCATAGCCCTTAGTTGCACTATTAGTTTCGCTCCCTAACACATCCTCCTATGTTCCAAAACTCACCCATTTTCTTAGACATGCTTAGATACACCTACAATAAGTTGAATTCAGGTGCAATTTTCCTAGAATAGTGAATAGCAATTTTCCAAATTGTCTATCAACAAGCAGCTCACTTGGTTTCACATTGACCCAACATGATCGTAGGACTAATTGCTTAGGGCTTGCCAACGAGAAGTAGAGTGCCACAAGAGCTTAGGAACAAATACATCTAAGCTTGCAAGGTCGATCAAAACTCTAGGAGTCCATAAACCATTAAGTACAAGACCTCAAGAGAATTGACTGAGAACTTAAACCTAGCAAAGAAATGACAAGGAAAAATGCGCTTACTACAAGATCAAAAGGGAGTATTCAAAAAAAGAAGGACTTGAGAGATAAATTTGAGAGACATAAACTTTGGAAATGGTAAAAACTTGATAGACCAAGGAAAGAAGCATTGAAAATCCCTAGAGCTTCAAGAAAACAAGCATACACACAAGACCATACATCAAAGCTCATCTAGAGTGGAACTTTCTTCAAGGGTGAAAACAAGGAACACCTAGGACATAATTTGAAAATGAGCTTGCAAGAAGAGTTGAAGAGCTCCATATGACTAGTTAAAGTGAAATATTCTATTGATGCACTTGTATAGCTGAATAGACTCCAAGATCTAAAGTCCTAAACTCTTGCGAGTCAAAGAGAATTTGACTAGATCTCACCCAACACACTAGTAGCCACAAAATCAAGGTATCCAATCATCTAAATCTATGCTTAGAGGTTTGAGCCTCACCGTGAAACCTACAAATAGACCTCTCTTATGCAAAAACACACACACAAATTACTCAAGTTACATCCACACAATCAAGAAATAAGATTAGATGGCTCCTCTTTCTGACTCATGCACCACGAATCCATAGTTATAGCAGAAGTATGAGAGAGAAGAGAGGTTCGGGACAAAGATAGTTTGAAAAAGAAGTAAGAGGGAAGTTAAAGAGGCACCACAAGCAGCCATGCTCCAACCTCCTTGACCACCTTTTCTTGAAACTCCCTTCATACCCCTTTGTATGTTTATTAAATTGAAATATATTTTGACCATGCAAAAAGCGAATGTAGGAAAGCCGTTTGTGTTGTGTATATTTTAAGCTAATATTCCTAAGGTTTAAAAAATGCAAGACTGCATATGTAATGGCCTTTATAGTTCCAAGCCAAGTATTTACAATGCACAAACAAATATGACAACAAGGTAAAACAAATACCCATTAGCATAGACATTGTGCATAAGATCATTTATTTGTGGATGAAAGAATCACAATCTTTGAGAGGGACGGAATGGTGGGATGCAAGGTAGAAGCTATAGAGTCCAAGAGGGTTGAGAGAGAGAGTTATAGAAGAGAGTTATGTGGATAGAAAATGAATAATTCCCTTATTCTTTGTTGTTAACACTTACATTGGTTCTACAATATGTACATATATAAGGGGTGCTTGCTTGACTATTGGCCATTGGTCTCTACCCCAAAAACGTCCCACTTAAATGCCAATGTGCCTTTATGGGAGTATAAGAATAAAGTGAAGATACTATCACCTATCAACAGTTTGTAGCGTGCAAAGTGCTTAGAAAGTAAACTCTTCATGAGAAGATTTGTAGGGTTATCATTCATATGGATCTTGACAAGCTCAATGCACTTATTCTCAAGTACTTCCTTAATGAAGTGATACTTCACCTCCATATCCTTTGTGTTTGTATGAAAGACAGGGTTCTATCTCGACTAAATAGCACTTTGGCTCTCACAATGTAATGTAGGCACCGCTCTTGCAATGCCAAAGTCTCCCACTAGACAAGCAAGCCATATAGCTTTCTTCTAGGGCTTAGTGGTTATAACATTCTCTACTTCAATGGTAGACAAAGAAGTTACAATTGAGAGACCCAAGAGATTGCACCACCAAGTGAAGACAAAATATATAGTATATGTTGGGGGCAAACATGCATGTGCCTAGTCGCATGTGTATTAGTTACAGTGACAATACTCACATACCTGCACACCTGTACACTGTAGGTGGGCGAGTGCCCATTATTGTTACTTCATTTTTTATTCTTTCAGTGATATTTCTTAGGTGGAAAATCTAGTGAATGATGCCAAGGATACATGCGGGATCCCCAAAACCAATGCAACCAAGCAATCATAAACTTGAAGAAAATGAAACAAAAAAAGACTAAACCTTATAGATGAAGATATGGATATGAAGGGAGTGAGCTTGGAGTGGAAGCCCATGAGTGAATGCAAGAGCTATGGTGGAAGGAGCAAGAGAGCAAGAGTAAGAGAGACAAGATGTGGGAACTCCAATAGTCACAATGTGTCATCAGCCTTCTCTTATTTAAATGTCATTGAAAGAATAAATAATAAAGTGATAGTGATGGGTGCTTGCCACTTGCTATGTATAGGTGTGTGAATACTATTAGTGTAACTAATACATGGGCAGCTAGGTACATGCGCCTTTACCCCCAACAACCTCCCAGTTAAAGGTGAATGTGCCCCTGGTGAGAAGAGAAGGAGAAAAAAGTGACAAAGTAGAAATATATATAAAGTACAATAGGATGAGGAAAGACGTCATCTCATCCACTGCCCATAGACTTCCTAAGAAAGGAAAAATGCTCTGCTGAGAGACTTTTGGTGATCAAATATGTAATATTTTGGTCAGTTGCGATATTGACAAGCTCAATGGACTTGTCCTCAACAATCTCTTGGATAAAGTGGTAACGCACCTCATCGTGCTTTGTCTTTGCATGGAAGACCGGATTCTTAGCTTATTGAATAGCGCTTATAGAATCCAAATGTAGTGTAGGGAACACATCAGCAATACCAAGGTTTGCTACTAGAGAACCTCCATATAAGCTTCAATAGCTACAATATACTGGACCTCAGCAGTAGTAAAGAGGACCGTGCATTTTTGCACCCTAGATATTCAAGAAACATCACCTCTAGCAAAGGTGAAGACATATCTAGAGGTAGAATTCGTACTATCTACATGTCTTGAATAGTTTTCTATATCGCACAACTCCAATATCTTGGCAACCATAACATATGCACATATCTATTATGCCCTTTAAGTACCTCATGATACCCTTCATGACATCCCAATGCTGTCTGCTAGCAGGTGTAGCCATATAGTGAGCCACAACTCCCAGTACAAATGTGATGTCATGATGAGTGGCTATCAAGGCATACATCATCATGCATAAGTGATCTTGGCCATCTCGGCCTTCTGCTCATCGGATTATGAAAAATCAATCTAAATAACCTTCACATGAGAGGGTAGAGGACAACTAATAGGCTTACCATCCTACATATAAAATCATGCAAGGAATTTCTGAATATACTCCTTCTTGATAGATAAAGGAGCCCCTTAGAGTGATTGCATGTGATGCACATCCCAAGAATATGCAAGGCCAACCATTTATGGTAAATATGGAGAGTTGTATTCTATGCATAGAATAAAGTTTCAATGAACAATATGAGCAAAGTCAACACGTGACCTCTCCTGTGTTATCTGGCACCAAGTCAATATTTTTGAATATAAGAGCTGTGACAATTAGTAGCATTGAGTCGAATGATGAAACTCTCATGTCGGCTACATATCTTTAGATTTTGCCTCATTGCCACACCTAGTCATTGTTGATAGCCAATGATCTCGTTGATGAGGGATACAATTATAACACCCTACTATAGTGTTATTGGAAGAACCTAGGGCAATCCACATTGTTGCCTACCAATGAATGGCTTAAACCCTATGGAGGAAGACCATACACCTTATTGGGTCGACATAAGCTCGTACTCACATTTCAGACACAAACCATTCCACTCCTCTTCCATGTTTTTCCCAACACTGAGGGAGTATGTATTGAGATTCTCTTGGGATGCACCTTCAAGTATCTCACCAATTGTCACATCAACTATGTTGACAAACACATTCACCTTTAGTTGACCGATACCCATGTGATCAATACGTTTGTCTCCCAAGGTAGATAGCCTAAATTCAATTTGGATAATTACCATCTTTCACCTAGCCAACCCACCAAGTCCACAATCTTGCTGACCCTACTTCTAGATGATTATACAAGGAAGAAAACGTAGCACCACAACATAGTGGCAGTGGCAACCAAAAAAATTCTCACATGGTTGTCAAACACTCAAGCACCCTATGCTGTAGCTCCACTGCCACCATTGTTAGTTTGACACAACCTGTGCCTTACACAGTGCTGGGTTTCTAAGAAGCTCCTAGAAGTTCAAGGATATTATTAGGGATTCTACAAGATGTGGTTACCCAAATTGCTTAAACCTAGAGCTCATGCATCCATCACCTCTCCTGATCCTTCCTTTAGATGGCTTCACCTCCACCTCAACCCTATCTCTAAACCATTTTGAAATTTGGTACCTCCTTCTCCACCACATTTCCAGAAACCCTAGACTCCACCATCGCCCAAATCGACAAAATCAATTCCCAAAAAAATCCTCAAATAGGATTCATTCACGTCAAAGGAGGATATTTTGATGGGAAGTCCCCTTTCAGTCCCATACAGAATCAACCCATATTGGCCCCTTCCTCCAACCCACATCCCTAAAACCCAATAATGCCAGTCCATATACTAAATGGCCGAGGACTTATCAATCCATACCTAGAAGCCTCTCCTTGAGTGGTTCGTACTCTTGGACACCACTTTTGGTACCTTTTCCAAACTCTTTGCCATGATGAACTTAGGCATAGATAACACTCACGTGCTCTCCTTAGCATCCTAATGGTCTCGTATATGGGAAGAGCATGAACATCTCTTTTGCAAAAGCATTACCATCCTAGAGAAATTAGCATAAGAGAATCCCCATGACCAATAAATAAAATTTTGACTACTTCCAACCTATAGGAAAAACACACTTCTTACATACTGGTGTTATTTGCAAGCCACAACAGTTATGTAGCTCTTTAAGTCACTTCCTAAACAAATGGTTTACTATTTTCCATGAAGTGGCCATGCTTGGTAGTAAAGTGGTTACAAATATAGAACAACAGAAGATTGTTAACTTTCTAAAGCATGATCCCACTTATTGCAAACCCATGCCTCTTCATGCCATCTTCAAAGCTCATACCTTGACACAACCTAAAGAATTGCTTCATCACCCCCTCATCGCGATAAATTGTTGATATGATGTCTCTCCCAAGTTGGGATGATTGCCTCATTTTGTAGGAGGGAGGGAGAGAAATAACCAAGATGCAAACAAACCCAACCAACCAATATTCAAACCCATGACTAGACCAATGATTGTGGCTAATGATCAAGCAAAAAATCATTGACACACAACCAACACTGTTGGGCTTAAAAATAAAAACAAGAAGATACAACAAGATAACAAAATTAGTGATGATATCCTAGAGTTAGAAGGACCTAGATGTGGTGACACCAAAGGGAGTGCTCTTGACAAAGCTAGGAGATGAAGAATTGATGGACACTACATAAGTTTATCACCACCTCTTCACTTAGAATAAGCCTATCTCTAGCCTACTCAGAGTCCTAAAATGGTTCATGGAGGATATAATGACATCAAATATAGTGAACTAGGATTTGAATGCACTTGGAGTGTATCTCTAAGTACTTTGTATGATATCATGAGGTTTTTGAAAAAGATACACCCTCCAAGTTGAGTTAGATAGAGGCAATGAATATGATCATCAACTATGGATCTGTGTTGACTCACTTGCTAGCTATCCACATTGGAGTACCTCATTAGTGTTGCTTGACTCTCTAGGAATGAAAAAGAGAAATGAAGAAAGAGGCACAGAGGAGACACATAGCCTTCCAGAATGAAATGTACCCATAGAGTCCACGAAATGTACTCATAGCCTTCCAAAACGACATGGAAGAGGAGGGGGAATAGAGACCCTAGAGAGGATGTGTGAGGACCTCAAGAGGGAAAGTATTGATGAGCTTAAAGAAAAACAAGATTTGTAGGAAAGGTTGGATGACTTGTAGGAGGACTATAGGATCTTCATTATAGAAAAAGAGAAATAGGCAATAGAACTACAAGAACAACTTGAAGAGAAGGAAGCACAACTCCAGGCAAAAAGAGAGGAACTCAACATGGTCGAGGAGGCCGCATGGGGCAAAGACATCTAAAGGGCATTACAAGAGAAGGAGTCCCTACAAGAGGAATTCCAAAATTTTTGGATGGAAATAGAGAACCTCCTAACATAACAATTCTTGACGGAAATGGAGGAGAGGGAGAGTACCTTGAGGGAGAACAAAAAGAATCTTATGAAGCCATGATTGAGGAATTGCAAGTATACTCCTAGAAGGTTGTTGATTGTCCCCTTCCCTCACAACTTCTAATTGATGTTGAGTATGTAAATCCTAAAGGAGTACAAAAATACCAAAAACATGAAGAATAAAATAATACATTGATTTTCAACTTTAAGGTGGATGAGGAAAATAAGTTTAAGGAACCAATATCCCCACATATAGTTTGAGTGCTCATTAGGGCAGCTAAGAGCATAGTAGAAAAGTGGATAGGGCAACTTTATATAGAGGATTTCAAGGAATCTTGCTAGGTCATGGGACGCAAAAGCATGTATCTCACCATTATGCCATGGGAAGCATGGCTAGGGCAACCAAAGTAGAGATACTCCATCGTAGAAAATGACAAAATAGCTTGGCAAGCCTTCGTCTACTTAAGCTGTGTTACAAAGCTAGACCTACTTCATTGGCCCTACCCTTCTCTTGACATGGTAAGGGATATATAGAAGGATAACATGGTAGGTATAACTTTCTCAAAATTTCCAATATAAGAGTGAATGACAAGAAAAGCTACATGTTCTAGTTAGTTGACCTCATCCCATTGTTTACCATCTTTGTGAGAAAATTCACTAACTACCTTGATCCTTCTTTTATCACTACATGCAACTATCTCCAGCTCCTCATTACTCATATGAGGAGCGACTTTCGCCAATGTTTTCTAATGTAAACATAGGAATTGACTGAGTGGTGATGATATGATCATCTTTGAGCCACACTATTGCCTCTTTATTGTATTGAGCTACTAGAGGATATGGTGGATGGTCGGTTTGCATTTTGTACACATCCCTTCTACTTTGTATCACCCCTATAGTTGCACAATTCATTGAGAGAATAGATGGTTAGCATGGAATGCCTTCAATATGCACTCAAGCCAGCTCTTAGAGTAATGTGCCTACTTATCCATCATTCCACTCACACAAGAAGAAGAAGAACAAGAACAAGAACAAGAAGAAGAAGAATAGAAAAAAATCAATGTTGATAGCACCTAGGGGTCCATCCTCTAGCCCATTCCCCCCACATCACCACTTTAGGGCATGTTAAGGGTAGGGCATCCCAAGTTTGCTTGGCACACTTATCTCCCTCAAGTCATCACAACACCAAAATCTTCCACAAACCAGGTCCTCAAATGTGGGACAATGCTCCAAGTTTACTTGGAGCTTGATCCATCTTCTAGTTCCACTACACAAGCACTTGACATCACTGACAGGTAGTCACCCCCTCAGGGAGTGGACTACAATCTGACATCTACTTTGGGCGTTTGAAGACCCATCAACATCGGTGGCCCACATCTACCTCTTCCTATGAACTTCCCTACCTCTAATCTCCATATCCCTTCTTGTCTCCACCCTATCCAACCTTCACCATCACCATTCAAGCACCCTCTCCATCAAAATTGTTGTCAGTTATTCTAGCATGCTTTACCAATCTCATTTTTCTAGTCATTTGGAGAGAGAGTGAGAGTGCCATGGGATTAACACTTCATTAAGAGAGGGGAAAATGCTAACATGTTTAGAAGCACAAGGACATTTTACTTTTTAGTTACACATTTAATGTGAAAATTTATTAATTATTCAAAGCCTTGTATTAATTTTTGAAGAGTAGCAATATTCTTTCATTCAAATTGCTAAAGAGTAGTATAGGAAAAGGGACTAAAATTGTGGAAAAGAGAGAAGACTCATCAAGGGAAAGGAAAAATCCTAATGCTAGAATTCATATATAAAAGTAATGAGCTTGAATGGAAATGGTTATTGTGTGTGCAAACTTTGCTCCTCTACTTTCCTGATCTAAAGCCTTGTGCAAGAGAGTGTGAGACTAAGGGGGAGAGAGAGAGCGACTAATGAGGGACCAAGAGAGCGAAACCTCTAGCTTCCTCTCTAGTACTCTCTCATATCCACCATGCTTTCTCTTGTGTGATGAGGGTTATAGAGGGTTGAAGGGCAATGGAGTTCTCACTTGGATTGTAAAGCTAGAGCTTGTGACCTTCTTGCTAGGATGGACGTGACTTTATGCTTGTATCAATGGTTTGCTTCAATCCATGTGCGAATGACTAGGCTAGAGCTAGAGCTAGTCTACGATGCATGCGTTCAAGCTCTTGAAAGATTAAGAGTGTAGCCAATGGCCCCAACATATTGAGTGTGTAGAGAAACATAGATGGTATTGGTAACCTCAATAGAAGCTATATTAAATGGTACTATCTTCTTGGTAGGACATTATTTGCACAAGTTGTCCATGAAAGAGCATGATGTCCCTATATGATCCATGAGGGTAATCGACAAAACATGATATGAAAAAATGGAGCAACACACACAACTCATCCACCAACCCACAACTAATCTCCTTCAGAGAAACTTTAACATTCAAGCAACTAGTATCAGTAACCTAGGAATAGAGAATGACATTATAATTCCATCCACTTACCTCTGAATTTGATTGGCTACTACCAAGTTGATGTGCTTATTAAAAAGGTGCTAATTAAAACACCATTCAATATTTTTATTAGCTAGAATTAGGCCAACCAATGTTGTAGCCCATTGATGTAAAACTAACTTTAACATCGATCCTAAATTCTACAATGCAACCTCAACAAAACACCCCCACAAGTGAAAATGTCCTCTATTGGAGTTGCTAATAGTAGAAGCTCAAAATCAATGATAGGTGAGCATCGATGCTCAATCACATCAACTCTGCCAAGCATCCCAATCCACTTCTCATGCAAGATCCCTTCAAAATCATTGCTCATTCTAAACAAACACACAATACATACTGTTTTAATTGTCTTTAACAATTAACAACATTGCATTTCAATGGAACAAAGATCATAATGCAAGCGCATTGATTGAAAGATCCCATCATCAGGAGGCACTGCCTTGTCCTATATAGACCCGCACATACACTCATTCTCGAGAATCACAATAACAATAGCCTCGTGTCATTGCTACAACTCAAGAGTTACAAACCAAACCTACTAAAATTGCATCATGTAGAAGGTCATAGAGTTCGTTGTGTTAGACCAAGCACAAGCCAATAACCACTCTTGATTTCCAAGAGGACACTAGGCCCACCATGGTATATTGACCCAAATAGGCCATAGAAACCTCTTCAATGCACTTGGCATTAAGGGGAATATGGACTCAAAAAGGCCCTTTAGCTTAAGAGTTAATGAATCTCTTAATGATAAAAAATTTGAGGTGGCCTTGTCCCTACCACTTATAGGTTTGTTTCCCTACATTCCCTTTTATCACCTCTCCCCCCTTACTTTTACCAGCTTAGTTCATGTGGGTCCCATTGGACATCCAAGAAGGTGACCCGAAATTTGAAAATTTCTCCCCATACAAAAAAGGCTCTGCTAAAAAAAAAAAAACATATTCTTATGTCATGTATAGTAAAAAAAACATTTTTTTGTATCTTTCTGCAAGACATACTTCCATTCAGTCATTTCCTTGCCTTCGTTTCACAAATCTTCTCAACTTTCTATGCTCCTAGCTTCTCTTAGCCATAGCCACATAGTGTTAAGCTTCTCTTAGCTATAGTCACACAACCCTCGGCTTCTCTTAGCCATAGCCACACATCACCTACCTTCTCTCTGTCTTCCATGGTTATTCCCTTACCTCCATTTTACAAATCTTCTCATATTTCTATCCTCACACAACCATTTCCACATAGCCCCCAACTTCTCCCAGCCATTGCCACACATCACCCAGCTTCTCTCCTTCTTCTGAGCATACACATAGCCACACAAGCCCCAACTTCTCTTAGCCATAGCCACCCAAAACCCAAATTCCCTCTCTCTTCCATGGTCATTCTCTTTCTTCCATTCCATAAAACTTCTTATCTTTCTATGCTCATATAACCATAATCAAACAATCCTCCTTACTTCTATTCCTCTCCTTCTAAGTAGTATTCTTCTAAAATCCATTCCAGTGTCATCTACATGTTAGCAAATGTGACCATGTGATTCCATATCTGCTGTTTATGTACGCAATACAATGCATGAGCATTTGGTTATTCTCTTTCTTCCATTCTAGGAAACTTCTTATCTTTCTATGCTCATATAACCATAATCACACAATCCTGCTTACTTCTATTCCTCTCCTTCTAAGTAGTATTCTTCTAAAATCCATTCCAGTGTCATCTACATGTTAGCAAATGTGACCCTGTGATTCCATATCTATTGCTTATGTATGCAATACAATGCATGGGCATGGAAAATGAAAAGGCACATTATTCAAGAAGGATTGATAGGTCTACATGTAGCCACAAGCAATCAAGAGAGGAGTTAATAATCTCCATTGCTACATCTCGAGTGAAATCCCAATTATGTTTAAAGCTGGTATGTGCACTCCTTGAACTCATAATCCATGAGTGCCAACTCCTTTATCCCTTCCCTTGACCATGAGTCTTTTGCACATGTACCTTGACCATACCTTTAATCAATGAGCTTGCTTTCACATACACCTTCTTCTAGCTTCTTCGTCCTTGATTGAGTTGTGTACTCTTCATAGTCCTTTTCTCCCATCTTGGAAAGTGTCCTTGCAAGAGGAGTGAGTTTCACAAACTTCTATACATATTCCATGTGACACCGTTGCTATTAGCATCAGAAATTTATTGCAATCACTATATAGGTCATATTTTGCAAAAAATAGTGATGCATATAGCGACAGTTTTGTAGAGACACTGATATCGACACATTTAGTGATGACAGAGTAATTTTTTTAAATGAACATTTGTGTCGCTTTGAGGCCTCTATCTTGTACTGCTTCATCTGGTCTAGAGATTGATTGATCTTTTTTTGCGCAAAACGTCGTCCAGGGAAGCTTGAATTGCCATCTCATGTTCCTTTTGGTTTTGTTTCATTCTAACTTCTAGCTTTTTCAAAATTTTCATTGATCTATAATCGACAAATCTTATGGTCATTTGTTGATATTTCATTTCTACTTTATCTGATTCTCTAGATGAAGATGAAGATGACGAGCTAATCTCAATCTCTTCTCTTTGTTTCTTTTTTCTCTTTTTTGATGCAAAGTTCAACCTCTTTGCCCATAAGGCTTTGTCCCATTCCGTTCCCCTAAAACAACACAAATCGGGACTCTAGTATCCTAGATTCTAGGTCAACGTTCCTTGCTATTCATTTCCTTCGAGAAAAGTTCCAAGCCAACCGGAACCACCCATCCTTTTCCTTCACGTAATCTTAGCACTTGACATAGAAAAATAGTGTCAAACAAGTTTCTTTTCAACAGACTATCTTATCCCGTTCAGAGTTTTGAAAGGAAACTTGGCCCTTTCTACAATGAATATGGGCGTCATTAGGTTTAAGCCAATCCCTTCCGAGTAGACACTCATGGATACCTAAACTCATGACTTTGAATTTGACCGAAGTCGCCTTTCCTCCCATAAAGAATTCCACCTTAGCAGTTTGCCTAGTACAAGTGACCTCATGACCATTTGCTAATTCCACTAGCAAGGTAGGTGCTTCTACTTTGGGTATTCCTAATCTTTTTGCACAAGCTGGTGAGATAAAGGAATGTGTAGTGCCATAATCAATCAAGGTCTTGAAACCTTTACCTTGGTAGTCCGACAGTGTCTGAATCACCAAGCACTGGCGATTCAGTCCTTTCTTATGAAGAGCGGCATGGACTGTCGCCCTTTCAAACTCTGCTTCCATGGTTGGATCTTCTTCATCTTCGCACATTTGCCTATTGGCAATGCATGCGGTTCTTCCTCTACCTCTGGTAGTGGCTCCTTGGCCACGGCCAGTTCCTTACAAAGGTGCCTGGCAATGTCCTCCTCCAAGCTTGGGACATTGCCTGTTGAAATGACCAGGCTCGTTGCAGTGGAAACAATGGAGGTTTCGGCCATTGCTTTGAGTAGGAACAAAGTTGTTGACATTATTTGTCCTTGCTTTCTTTCTTTGTCCCTGATTCTGACCTTGAACTCTCTTCATTTGAGGCCTAAATGTTCCTTTGTTCGGGTCATTATAAGACCGAGTTTTGTTACCTCTTGGTTTAGTCTGCACCTCCTGAATTATAGGGACAGCTCGAATGAGTGTGTCCTGAAGATCTGATGGGCGCATAGATTCGAGACAGGTATTCATTGGTGGATTTAAACCAGCAAAAAATTTTGACACCTGCTGTGTCATGTCCATCTGTGGCGCATACTTAAGAAGTGAGATGAATTTAGAGTAGTATGTGTCAAGAGTGAGTCCCAGTTGTTTTAGCTCGTAGAATTCATTCATTTTCTGTGTGTGATACGCAGGTGGTAAGTATCTTCCCTACACGGCTTTCTTCAGCTTCTCCCATGTAACAAATCCTTCCATGATCCCTTGATCTCTGCATCATTGTTTCCACCAAAGCCTAGCTTTGCCGGTGAGCTTCAGCTTGGCGAGCATAGCCTAGTTGGCGGGTGCAGTACTGGCTGCTTCAAAGAAATCCTCGATGGATTCAATCCAAATTTCAACATTTGCTTGGATGGACCTGCCTCTCCCGTCAAATTCAGGCGGCTTAATCTGCTTGAGAAGAAACTTCTTCTCCTGGATTACAGCAGTACTTGATGTAGGAGGTGAACTAGGAATCTGTACCTGGGGTTGTGCCTGGATAAAGGCTTCTTAACATTATTACTCGCTAATCATTACAATTGATATTTCATCTCCATTTTAGCTATCAACCAAGCAATCTAACCACTTAACTTCTTATCAATTCTCATGAACAAAACAAACATTGATAAAAAGAAGTCTTATTGCATTTATATGGGTCTAGCCCTTTCGGAGTACAACATCTCTTGGTATGGCAAAGTGGCTGATACATTTAGTTCGGGGAGAATCGTGTTGTATTACATTTATCTACGGGAATTGGATAATAGTATGGTTTCAGGTCATGGATCTTTAGGAATTGGTAAGTCATCGGAAGATTGGGGTATCCTTTCCGTTGAAACCCATTCTTCTCATAATGCCCTAACACTTTGATCCTGTTAGCGGGGATTACACAGGTCACTTTCTCATATACATATGAGTTCAGCTCGACCCTCCCACCTCGAATATGTAAAGTTGAGTTTACGTGAGTCTCCACAAAAATGGACAGCTTTACGATCTTCAGGTCTTCTAACCACTTGATCCTCTTTAAGTTGGTTTAATGGTATGCAAACCGGTGGGCAGCTATATAGTAGATTCCTGAGGCACCGTCCATCTTCTTTCCATGTACAAAGGCGATGGATTATAGATACACTCTAGGATGTTCATCATCTCAACCCTTTGTCGATAATCTAGGGAACGCATCACACTCATAAACATGACTCGGAACACTAAGAACTTGTTCCATGCTTCGTAATTCTACAAGACAGCATCGAAAGTAAGGAAATGTTTGGAACAGTAAAATTTGCTTTACTTCTTCTTATTAAGATTCCTTAAAAACAAATCCTTTCTTGGTTCTCTTTGATACCAATTGTAACATGTCTACCTGTTGTCTTCAGGACACGTCTTAGTAGTCCATCGGAAAGGATGTCTAGAAAGCTCTGCCCGGCACTCCCATGGAATGTTATGGGGTTTGCAATCTAGGACTTTCCGCGTCTAATACGTAGCAGAAGTATTCTTGCCGTTCCCACTTAGGACCAACCTGAATCAGGGTTTCCCTAATGGTCATTTCCTAAATGGCAGCTAGTGTCGCACCCCAAGCGAATTACTTTATGCAGAGACGCCAGGTCCGCAGTGGATTCACACTGCACTTGGTTCAAGGCGAATGGGAAACGAGAGGGATGCAAGGCTTGACCTCTCTGCCATAAGGCATAGTCCCATTTCGTTTCCCTAAAACAACGTAAACCGGGATTATTGTAACTTAGATTCTAGATCAACGCCCTTGCTGTTCGTGTCCTTTGAATGATCTTTTTGCTGTCCATCATGATTCAGAAAAGTTTCTGGCCAACCGGGACCAGCCATCCGTAGGACGGACCCATGGCCACATCCACCGCACTTTCCTCAAGTTGTTTTAGTTATCTAATTACCTACCACATTTAGTTGGACATGCATCAAACAGCTTCCTTCATTAGTCCGTTAGGCATTGGTTCCTTTACGTAATCATAGCACTTGACACAGAAAAGCAATGTCAAACAAGTTCCTTTTCAACAGCTTATCATATTTATCTTTGGAATACATTTATAACATCCAACCCATAGGCTTATCCATAATCCGCCCAAAGGCTATCTAGCAATCCACAGGGATTACTAATCCAAGATTTTGCCCATAGACTAGTATGCGGGCCTCGAGATCCAATCCTAAGTCACATTGCCCTCTTGTGCAGGGCCCAGAAGGCGAGGGATTTGTGGCTAGAGCCCCCTCTGGCACCCAAGCGTTCTCCTGCTCCAAGTAGCGCTCAATGGAGAGACCTCTCGTGGCGGGTTCGGTCCACCTTCCCGACGCAGTTAACAACCCCCTTGGTTAGGGTCAGGTAGGCAGTCGGGGGTAACTGAAGCTGCCTCTCCCTTCAGGCCTTCAACTTGAAGCATTAGATATCTTTTCATCCTTTAATTCTTTGAGAAAACAAAGCAAAACAGTGCTCTTAAAACTGTTACAAGCACAAACATTTCCATTGGTTGTTATTTGGCCAACTGCTAAGGAGCAAATCCTTCTTTCCGAATGCATCCATCACTTGATTCGGGATCAATTGTGACTTGGCAAGATCCCCAAGGGTTTGTTTGTTAACCCTATATCCTTGGGCTAGGGCCATACCCTATTAACCTGACTTAATCAATACCTTAAGTTCAATTAGTAGTAAATATGTTATTCCAATTTACTGATTGGTCTTTTGCTTCCAAATATCTAATCCCCGTATCTTTGTTACTTTACCGAAGAAAGGTACTATATCAGGATGATTACTCATCCTCTTGCAAGATAAACTTGCGTAAGAATCTGCCAATCTCATTCTAAGGAATTGGCCATTCCCTTGTGATCAACTCACAAGATCATGCTACACTGCAACTTATTACACAGGTATCGCATCAAAACTATGGGACTATTTTACCCATCGAATGGAATCTTCTAATCATGAAATCATGATTAGATAGGAAATAGGGTTGGGGTGTCTTCATAACAATCTATTTCCAATTGCACTAGGCCGACATTGTCCGTCCTAATGTTCCAAATTCAAATCGAGCTTTATCCTTTTAGCGAGCGATCCTTAGGGTAAAAACCCTAGATCGTCTCTTGCAAGTACGTCCTATTGTCCCTACATTCCGTGAATGTGGGCAAGTCTTTAGGTTTAAGAGTTTCAGCTTTGGCAATAAGAGCGACTAGGTCATGTCAGTGTGCTAAATCCTAGTTAGCACTTGGGATATGTTGGTTCGATTTAACCATTCCTAACGAGTCCCTCGCGGTTTAGGTGTTTAGGTTAAACCAATTTACTTATCTATTCTTGAAGATAATTACGCTACCATTTTCGTAACCACATGATTCATTACCTATGTATTGAGTAGATTTTACAAACCCTAACCTTTTTTGCTTAAGATCAAAGCATATACTAAGTTATGGCATAATTCTAATTGATCCTTTTGTACATGCAAATAAGATTCATGCTACTAAGCTTTAGGATTTTATGTTTAACCATGTAGCCTTTTTCTACTTTCATTTCGAATGAATTATTCGTATGCTGAACTTACACAACCTTTCGTTGATTTGAGTTTTTTAGGCCACTTGCCTAGAGTTTGATCTTCTTCATGCAGCCCTAGCAATTTCCTACGACTGTTAGCAACCTTCTTTAAAGAGTCATTTCGAAGAAAACATGTTCAATAATGCGATTTATTCCTTCCATGCCTAATTGAAGTGTACTATCATTATTTCGACTTGTAAAGATAGGCATTAGTTAATCTAAGTTCGTTACTTTGCAATGCATAAAATAAATTGCTAAGAATGCATAGATGTCTTATGTTCTTTCATTCATTCCATTGGAAAAATACAAATGACCAATTCCCTTGATCCTAAGCTATTTCCTTTTAATTTATCCAAAGTATTTCAATCAAAAAAGTGCAACCTAATTTCATAAATGATCCATGCACAATCGAAATATTATGACGTTAATCAAATTTAGGAAGCAAAACCTGGACTTGTGGTGAAATGTCCACATGGATGTTAGGAGATGATCCTCCTGCGGTTGCACCTTGTGTCTTCTTAGGAGCTATTGAGACTTCGATCTTCTCGCCTTGTTCGCGGATTTATGATCTTGGCCCATCTCCTTCGAACGCGAAACTCCCTTTGTGACCGTTTGCACTATCTTTTGGAATCAGCTTTAGAAGGCTTTATAGGCTTCCTCCTATGAAATGATTTTAAAAGGCTTATGTGGGAATGCAAAGGCTTAAACTCCGGGGCTCTAAGGGAAGAATAAAAAAACCTTAAACTTCAAGGAAAAAGGGGTGTAAAAGATTGCTTTGGGAAGGCAAATAAAAGGGGATTTTAAAAGATCCCGGGGTAACAAGAACCCGCTTGAGAGGGCAATAGGGAAGGGGGTTTAGAACCTGGGGCTAATAGGAGCTTGTGGGGAAATCCAAGGGGGGAAAAAGGGCTTAATTTCTGGGGTACATGGGCTTTTGAAGAGCTTGGATGGAATGAAAAAAAAAAGGGAAAAAGGGGGTGCTTGTGAAGGGCGTAAATCCCGGGGGGTGGGCTTTGGATCCCGGGGGGGGTTTTATTAAAATGGACTTGGTGGAGAAAAGGGGGGGGGGGGGGGGGAAGGGGCTTATGACAGCCCCCTTAGAAGCTTTGCTAAGAAGCTTCTAAGGAGCTTCAACACGTGGCGAAGGGATTGAAAATGGCGGCCAGATGATTAGACGTCGGCGTTCTAGTGGCAGCTCCGCGAGCTCCTCCTTCGTCTACAGCAACGATTCGCTCCCTCTTCCAGCTCTACGGCAGCATCATGATGATTACCGCCTCCTCCTCTCTACGAATTGTCCTAGCTCTCTCCCTCACAACCATACACCACACTCTTCTTCACGGCCGCAATGTTATGACTCTCCAGTCAACAACGTGACGGCTCTTGCCTCCCTTCACTCCCCCCCCACAAGGCTTTTAAAGGTTGGGGGAGGGGATTCTCCCTCCCCACGTGGCCTTCTGTCCATGGGCTTCACTCCTCCAACAAGCTCCAGCAAGGAGCTAGGTCATAGCACCTTCCCTCCCTCTCCTCCAGCACGACAGTCGGCTGGGGGGGGAAGGAGGGGATAATTTTTAAAAAATTATGCCATAATTTCAAATTATTATCCTCATAACCTCTTCCCAAGAGGGGATTCATGTGACATATGCAGTTTTATTAAACCATAGTCTCGGTTCTACCAATGGAGATTATGATACATCGTTTTTAAGTTCGTACTGTCCGGGACCCAATGCCGGCATTGTCTTGCGTGAGTCTCACGAGTACGAAATATTTTTCAGTAGGAAATATTACACCATCAGAGAGGCTTCTTGACTTTATCCTTCAGAATGGCATGGATCTCTCTTTCTATGGAGTTGTTAAGAATGTCTGTAATCCTGATTGGGACCTTGACAGTGTTTTGCAATATTGTAAAAAATATTTTTTGGAGGACTTTTTGGAGTTTGAAAATCTAGCAGGTCCTGCTATTGAAGTTGATACAAAGGAATATGTCCATGTTCCTATTGGGTCAACAGGCAATGAAAATTTAGTGTTTACTAGGAGGTGTGGTGCCCACTCTCTGGACATGTTTTATGCAAGAGACATATTGTGCTCCACTCATTCCAAGAACTACAAGATTATGTCAAAGTCTGCTACTTTTATTGTTTTCACCCTTGTCAGATATCCTATGAAAGCTTATGAGCAACAGTTGGAAGGAACAAAGTTTGTTAGCTTTTGTATGTTAGATGACCTGGCAGATGAAAAGGAAACAGAGGAGGTTGTAGATGTAGATTTTGAGGCTTCTATTGCTGAGAAGTTGGATGTTGCTCAGTTCAAAGCTGAGACCATCATTGAGGAGAGCCAAGGAAATGCAAACCTTTCAACTGATGAGAGTTCTCACTATACCGTTCCTTCTCTACCATCTATACCTTTCAAGGAGGAGTACATATTACTGTTAGATATTCAAAAACTTTTCAATCTTAGGGAAGATTATTGTCTAGCCATTATTGCAGAGGCTTCTGATGCTGCAAATGGGATAGTTGACACAGAGAATGAATCAAAGGAAGAGATACTCAAACTTGATACCGAAATTGGAGATGATAAGTTTATTGATGCTGGTGAAGCCCTCTCTCTTTGTTTTGAAAAGGCAAAAGATATTGAGAAAGAGTTGAGTATTACTGATGAGGAGTTTGATCGCATGCAAAGCCATCTTGGGATTTCCAATTTTGGAAGAGAGGAGTCTGAATACATTAAATAATTGATAAACACCAATGAGACATCATCATCAATAAATTTATGGAATCCAGTTAAATTGGAGTACGATAAAAACCAAGTGGTAAGATTATTTTGAATTTGCTTTTACACATTGGTAGGTTTGAGTTCCATGCTCATTTGGTATGGGTGTTATTTGCAGTTGGAGATTGTTGATTCAGATAACTTCTTGGGACGTGGCAAAGGATCGAGAGCTGGTGGTAGTACATGGAAAGACATTGCACTCGGCCACTACTTAGCTAGGATTGACCCTAATTCCTTTTTGGTACTTCATAGTAGTTTCTTAGAGGATGTAGCATGGCCCATACTTTGTATTAAAGATCTTATAAGGCTTCTAGGTTTCTCAGGATTACAATATAATGCCCACAAAGAAATGTTTTTGGAAAAGATTGTAGCAATTAGGATTTTCGGCTACGGTCCATGTTACTCTCCTTCTAGAGCAGGATACTTTTTGGCCTTCACATCCTACGCCTTGGCTGCAAACCGAATTGATGTAAAATTTATAGCTGGCTACAAGAGAAGAAAATTTCTATGTTATAGAGGAAAGATCCCTGAGGAGAAAGAGAATGTGAGAGTTTTGGAAAGCGAGCTTTGTATATATTCTATCATATATATAACAGTGTGACTGCTCATGTGTCATTGCCATCTTTTATCTGCATTCTTTGAAGTTGTCATCGAAAAAACCAATTGCATAGCTTCTTTAAAGCATTGCTTTTTGTAACTCCTCCCCCATGCCTTGTGCTTCGAAAATAACTTGTGCATGCTTGATAGTGGGATTTTTCCATGCCTTAGCTACTATAAGTTGCTAAGGGGCCATGCTCCTCCACAAAGTAAGGCCCATGAATATGAAGAATATGCTGCAATACAAAGTAACACTCATTTTATACCAATTGAAAAACCTATCAAAATAAACCCATATTAAATAATTGTTACTTTACCAGATAAAAAGTGATATCTTTTTCTCCCCATGCCTCTTTTATCGCCTGAACAAGATTTGTGATTGATCTTTTGAACTCTTCTGCATATGTATATGCTGTCTTATGTTGCCTGAGGAGTTTCAAAAAACCATCAAGGTGTATCTAAATCTCCATTCTAAGAAACGCAAGCCTCGGCGTGCTTGCAACATTTGTTGTGATCTCACATAGCTCTCTCCAACACTCCCAAGCCGCATTCACCTGCTTTCCTAAATGATTTCCTACGAATCATCTAGCTTTTGAGCCTCCCATAGAGACATTAGCCAAGATATCTCTTGTTTTTTTTGAAAGTATTGGATTCTTTCTCAAGTGAACTTGGCCTCCATGAAATCCCATTTTCGATAGTAATGCCTTGCATTTATCAATACACTCATCTGATAAAGATAATGGCTTAATGGAATATGCATAGTCAAGATGCAACCTGAGAAGCTTATGGATTATTCTAATCTCTACATGCAAAGTACAAATATGAACATTCTTAAGAGAGATTAAAATAATGGGATCCCAGATGTCTTTTATGTTTTTAAATTTACTCAAATCTATAGAGTCTCTATTTGGGGCTCTTCTTACTGGTCGCAAACTACACCAATCTTTGGATCCAACACTTTCAATGCAATAAATGCAAGGATATTTTGCATTTGCACCATTACATATTCCAAGCATACATTTGATAGTTTTTAAATCAGCACTCGTATGCCATTCCTTATTAAAATTACCAACCCCATCAACGTCTACCAACATTTTGCCTTCACTTTGAGACTTAATGATATTTGGAATACATGTATGGCTGAACAACCATTTCAACGTTTGATGATTTTCAATTGGTACCTGGGCTGCACCAATCCAGCAAATCTCCGTCTCGGATTGGATCTTATGCAATGGAGCTTGGCCCTCACCATTGCTATGGTCCAATGCCATGTTCATGAGGCAAATCATAATTTTATCCATCTTCTGTCTCTTTTGAATTTGTGCTTCATCCAACTTCAAGGCAAACTTTAGAATGCCATAACTTTCTTCTACTGTGATTTTATACATGTGAACCATTGCAATTTGCACCTTTTTTAGATCAACCCATATATTGTTAAACACATTGTAATAAAAAATTACATTTTTTTTATTTTTCATAGGACATAGAACTTCGATGTGAATGTAATCTCCAAAAACATGTGGAATCTTGCGATTCATGGCAATTCTTGCAGTCGAAATGTAACGTGTCCACTAGCATCATCCAGGACACGTCTTAGCAGTCCATCGGAAATGATGTCTAGAAAGCTCCGCCCGGCACTCCCATGGAATGTTACAGGTTTTGTGATCTAGGGCTTCCCGCGTCTGCCACGTAGCGGAAGTATTCTGGCCATTGCCACTTAGGATCGACCGAAATTAGGGTTTTCCTGATTGTTCATTACCTAACAGCAACTAGCGTCGAACCCAAGCGAACTACTTTACGCAGAAACGCCAGGTCTAAAGCGGATTCACGCTGCACTTGGGTCAAGGAGAATGGGAAACGAGAGGGATGGAAAGCTCAACCTCCCTGCCATAAGGTATAGTCCCATTCCGTTCCCCTAAAACAGCATCAATTGGTTAAGACATAACTCTAGGTCAACGCTTTTGTTATTCGTGTCCTTTGACGATCATCCCGCTGTTCTTCGAGATTTGAGAAAAGTTCTCAACTAACCAGGACCACCAAACCGTAGGACGGACCCATGGCCCATCCTCCGCACTTTCCTCGATTTGTTTTAGTTATGTAATTATCTAACACATTAATTTGACATGTAACAATCAGCTTCTTTAATTAAACCGTTAAGCACTGGTTTCTTCACGTAATCTTATCACGTGACATAGAAAAATAATATCAAACAAGTTTTTTATTAACATATCATCATATTTATATTTGAAATACAAGGAGTTCCACCTATAGGCTTGTCCATAATCCGCGCGAAGGCTATCCACTAATCTATAAGGATCACTATTCCAAGCTTTTACCCGTAGACTAGTATGCGGGCCTCGATCCAATCCTGAGTCACATTAGCCTCTTGTGCAGGACCCGGAAGGCGAGGAATTTACGGTCAGAGCCCCCCTGGCACCCAAGCATCCTCCTGCTCCAAGTAGAGCTCAACGGAGCCGCCGCGGGTTTGGTCCACGTTCCCGGCGCGGTCAACAACCCCCTTGCTTAGGGTCAGGCAGACAGTCGAGGGTAATTGAAGCTGCCTCTCCCTTAAGGCCTTCAACCTAAAGTATAGATATTCATTTCATTTATAATTCATAAATCAAACAATGCTCTAAATTCTCTCGCAAGCACAAACACTTTCATTAACCGATCTTGTTGTTGGCAAACTGCTAAGGAATGATTCTTTCCTTTCGAATGAATCAGCACTCGTTCCAAGGTGTCTTGCAACTTGGCAAGGTCCCTAAATATTTTGGGTTAGGGCGTACCCTATTAACCCAACTTGGTCAACCCTAAAGTTCATTGAATACTTTAGTTTTCGGTTTTTAACTTTCCTTATTTAGAAGGATATCAAAGAATACATCCTTTTTCAAGATAACTTGCGTAAGGATCCGCCATCCTTGCTGAGGGTATTTAACCTTCCTTCTTTTGAATCAATCACAAGACCATATGACTTTGTACTTACTGCGCAAGTCTTGCATCGTAATATACGATGAAACAATCCGTTTTAGTTTCTTCAAGCTGACCTTTGTCGGACCTAGGGTCTCTTTTTAAGAACCTCAGGGACGAACCCTAGTTCTTTTACATTTACCTTTTATTGACCCTACAATAAGGGAAGGTAGGCAAGTATTTAAGGTATAAACGTTTCTTGGTTTTTTTTAAATTATTCCCAAGGCATATTTCGCAGCATAGGTATTTCTAAGTTTACATTAATTCAGTTATCTTTTAGAAGGTAATATTGAGATCACCTCGGCACGATTTGTTATCCTTGTGACAATTGATTTTTCAGTCCTAAACTTTATTGCTTTGAGGTTAGGTAAATTCAATTAATCTTCCTTTTTCCTTGCGAACGAACTCATGCCAAATAACAATCTTTTCCTTGCTAAGATGTGCAGTTAGCAATGATAACTTCCTAGAGTTCAAGCAACGTAAGAAACCTTTCCTGAATTTCATCTTCTATGATGATTCGTTGCAAAAAGAATAGGGGTTAATGGTGAAAAATGCAGTTTTTATACCTTCAAGTTTTAATCGACATATACTACTATAGTAGGTAGATAATCTTGCTCGTAATTCATTTCAATGAATGATGCTATTTGAAGAAAAACTATGTTTTATACATTATCATTTTTGCATGTTCAATTAAACTAAACTCCTTCAATATCGTAAATAACTAGGACAAAATATATCTTATCCCTAACAATTCATCTTGTATGATTGAATTAAAACCGATATAAAACCAAGAAGGAAAAACCTGGTTTTGGGGTGAGATATCCACATGGATACTAGGAGATGACCCTCCCGCAACTACTCCTTGGACTTTCTTAGGAGGCATCGCAGTTGTAATCCTTCGGATGTGAAGGCAGCTTTTACTCTCCTTTTCGCATTTCCAGCGTCTCTCTTTCAAGGCAAGTAGCCGTTCAAAGGATTGACCACGAGAAGGGATAATAAGACCTTTAAGGTCTTAGCTTCTTCGGAGAGGGAAAGGTTTATAAAGCCTAAGGAGACCCTATAGGGTATATACACGGCAAAAAGGTTATGGGTGAGTGTGGCTTCATAACCATATGAACCTTGGAAGAACTTTTGGCTTGGGGTAAAAGGTATAGGAAGGGGGATTTTTGGAGAGGTTTTGGAACACGGAGTAGTATAGGTTTTTGGGATTTTAACCCGGAGTGATAGGAGAAAGGTGAAGGGTGAAGGCTTATAGCACGGGGAAGGAAAAGGGTGGGTAAGGAAAAAGGGGACACAGGGGTTAGAAAGGGCTTAGGGGGTGTGTTAAGAAAAAAGGAATATGAGGGGGGGTGAAACACGGGGTTTCAACACAAGAAGGGACTTATAGATTTAGTCACGGGGGGGGGGGGGGGGATTTGTGGATTATGAGGCCAAGGGGTGGGGGTTTTAATGGCCCCACGGGAAGGGTTAAGGCCTTAAGACTGGGGCGGGGTGAAAGGATTTCTAATGGGGTAAAATGGGGAGAGGCTGAAATGGTTCTAAGAAACACCGGGGAGGGGGGGGGGGTTTAGTGTAAAAAGGGATATGGGGGGTGAAAGGGTAAAAGTATAGCAAGGGTATAGGAAGGGGGGCTTAAGGAGCCCCCCTTAGAAGCTTCTCAAGAAGCTCTTGAGGGCTTCTGTGGGCAGCCACGTGGAGGGAAAAAAAACCACTTAATGGTAGAAGAAGGACGGCGTCGACAACAAATGGTCTGGGCGACGGATTAGACAATGGCGGTTCCTCCTCAGTAGCGGTGGTGTTATGGTGGCCTCCCTCTCTCACAGCGGACGTCAGGCGGCAGCATTTGAAGGCAGGGCGGCATCATTTTTTTTCTTTCATTCTTCCTCCGTCTCCCCTAGTACCTGTGGCCCTCCCTCTTTTATATAGGGGAGGTGAGGGAATCCTCCCCTCCTCGACATGTCGCTGGGCATGCTCGTGGAGCCGAGCAAGCTCTAGCGAGGAGCTTGATGGCTCCTCTATCCCCCCTCTACCCCTCCAGCATGATGCGCCGCCGTGTGAGAAGGAGAAAAATCAAAATATTTATATTTGATATATTACATTCTCTTCCCCTTAGAGGAATGGAGATGTCCTCATCTCGAGATAAACTAGGGAAATTGATGGTTGAGAGTGCCTTCATCCACCCAAGTGGCATCCTCTTCGGGATAATCTTTTCACTGGATGAGGCATTCTCTCAAGGTTCTGGATCTTAACTGTCTCTCCCTAACATCTAAGATCCTATCCGGCCTTAGTTCAAGGACTCCTTGACTAGGCATTACAATTTGTTGGTCATCAAGTACATGGTTAGGGTTGGGTACATATTTTTTCAATAGGTTGATATGGAATACATTGTGAACCTTTAGGTTCTCAGGGAGTTGCAATCTATAAGCATTGGGTCCTAGGCATTTGAGGATTTTGTACGGCCCACAATACCTTGGACTTAGCTTCTTGCAATATCTAGGCTTTTTAGGGCGTACGCAAATGAAGACCATGTCTCCTTCTTCGAAGACTCTTTCTTGACGTTTCAAATCCGCATATGCCTTCTGTCTATCCTCGGCCGCTTGGATGTCCTGTCTTATTGACTTTATTTGGTCATCCATCTCTTCCAACATCTGCCTTGACGCTTCAACCCTTAGGGTTGGATCAAAAAAGTTTAGGGGACTTCGATAGTCATGACCATACAAAGCTTGGAAAGGGGTCATCTGAATGCTTTGCTGGTAAGAAGCATTGTAGGCAAATTCAACCAAAGGCAAGAATTGAATCCACCTCTTTGGCTCTTGACAGCAGTATGCCCTAAGCATATCCTCGATGACTTGACTTACTCGCTCTGTTTGGCCATCCGTTTGGGGATGGTAGGAGGTGCTAAAACATAATTGAGTCCCAATAGCTTCAAAGGTAGCTCTCTAGAAGTGTGATGTGAAGAGAGAATCTCGATCACTAATGATTCTTCTGGGTAAACCATGTAGCTTGAATATCTCCTTGATAAACAATCTTGCAATGTCGGAGGCTTTATAGTTTGTCTTTACTGGAATAAGGTGTGCAACCTTGGTAAGCATGTCAACCACAACCATGATGGAGTTGTATCCTTCCTGGACTTGGGGTAAGCCTACAATAAAATCCATACTGATGAATTCCCACTTCATTTGGGGGATGTCAAGCGGTTGCAGTTTCCCTGGCATCATGACATGTTCGGCTTTGATACGTTGGCAAGACAAACACTCAGTGATATATTTGAGAACGTCACCTTTGAGCCTCTCCCAATGGTAGCTCTTCCTAATTGCATTAAGAGTTTTAGCATAGCCAGGATGTCCTGCGAAAGGGGAATCATGAGCTTCCCACATTATCTTCTACTTAAGTGACTGGCTTGCTGGTATACATAGCCTTGTTCTGTAGTAGATAAGTCCATTATCAATGGAAAATTCCTGATATTTAGCTTGCAACTTTTGATTCTGCTCTTTGGTAGAGATCTCCTTTAGCATTGTTTGGTAGGCCAAATCATGGCATGCTTCCTCTCTAGCTAACTCAAGTATAGGGTTGTTTGGCATAGATACTTTTGTAGCTAGAGATCTAGCCGTTGATGGATTCTGCAAGATTAGGGAATTTAGGAATGCCTTGTGACTGAGTGCATCGGCAACTACATTCTCTTTCCCTAGTCGGTACTTAATTTCAAAGTCATATTCCTCCAACACTTCAATCCACTGATGTTGCCTCATGTTGAGCTCGTTCTGGGAAAAGATCCATTTGAGACTCTTAAGGTCGGTTACTAGAGTAAACTTATTACCCAACAAGTAGTGTCTCCAAAGCTTTAGAGAATAGATGATAGCTAGTAATTCCAAATCATGCGTAGCATAATTCTTTTCATGGTTCTTCAATTTTCTTGAAGAGTATGCTACTGGATGACCTTCCTGCATAAGTACATATCGCAAGGCAAGAATCCTAGCATCAATTACTACCTCGAACTCCTTATTGAGGTCTGGAAGTTTTAGAATAGGTGCTGATACCAAACTTTGCTTCAATCTGTCGAAGCTATTTTGTTCCGGAGTTGACCATGTAATGGAAGTCTGCTTCTTCAGTAAATCCGTCAGAGGTGCTGCAATCAAAGCATAGTTTTTTATGAAGACCCTATACCATCCTGTCAATCCAAGAAAGCTGTGTATTTCTTTGACAGATACTGGTGTTGGCCATTCAAGCACATCTCTGACCTTGGTTGGGTCTACTGATATTCCTTTTGATGATACTATGAATCCCAAATATTCAATCTGACGCTTGAAGAATGCACACTTTTTCATTTTAGCATATAGCTTATGTGACCTCATTGTCTCAAGGACAATCGGAAGTTGAGGTTCATGATCTTCTTCCTGTTTAGAATAGACTAAAGTGTCATCGAGGAAGACAAACACGAAATCATCAAGATATGGCCTAAAGATGTCCTGCATTAACCTATTGAAGGTGGTAGGTGCATTCGTAAGCTCGAATGACATAACTAGGAACTCAAAGTGCCCATATCTTGTATTGAAGGCCGTCTTTGGGATATCTTCTTTCTTGATCCTTATCTGATAGTAACCTGACCTGAGATCAATCTTAGAGAAGATCTTTGCACCCTGAAGACGATCAAGAAGCTCATCTATTCTAGGAATAGGATACTTGTTCTTGACTGTTGATTGATTCAACCCTCGGTAATCAATACATAGTCGAAGTGTCCCATCTTTCTTTTTCTGGAATAGTACTAGAGCTCCCCATGGTGAATTGCTAGGCCAGATGTAGCCCTGATCTAACAGTTGCTTGAGTTGTTCCTTCATCTCAATTGCTTCTGGTATGGACATTTTATAAGGTCTCTTGGCAATTGGCGCAGCCCCAGGTACTAACCTAATCTCATGATCCACTTCTCTTTGAGGCAAAAGTTCGGTCAACTCTTTAGGGAATACGTCGGCGTATTCCTTTAGCCAAGAAGGTCCTTCATGAGACTCTTGCTTTTGATCTAACTTGTTGAGTTTGATCAAGTAAATGGGTAATCCTTTGTGACTCCTTTTTTATGATCCGAGATACTTTGGCCAATTGGATTCTTGGCACTCTTGCCTCACCTTGAGTTGTGACTAATTCCCTTTCAGAGTTTCAAAAGGAAACTTGACATTTTTCACAGTGAATGTGGGCATCGTTGGGCTTAAGCCAATCCATTCCGAGTAGACACTCATCGATACCTATATTCATGACTCTGAATTTAACTGAAGTCTTCTTTCCTCCCAGAAAGAATTCCACCTTAGCAGTTTGCCTGGTACAAGTTACCTCACTACCATTTGCCAATTCCACAAGCAGGGTAGGTGCTTCTACTGTGGCTATTCCTAATCTTTTTGTACATGCTGGTGAGATAAAGGAATGTGTACTACCACAATCAATCAAGGTTTTGAAACCTTTACCTTGATAGTCCAACGGTGTCTGAATCATCGAGAACTGGCGATTCGGCCCTTTCTTGTGTAAAGCGGCATGGACTGTCGCTCTTTCGAATTCTGCTTCCATGGTCGGATCTTATTATTCTTCTTCTTGACCTCCTTGCCTATTGGATATGCAGGCGGTTTTTCCTCTTCCTCAGATAGCAGCTCCTTTACCACGGCCTGTTCCTTGGAAAGGCGCTTGGCGATGTCCTCCGCCGAGCTTGGGACATTGCCTCTTGAAGTGACCGGGTTCGTTGCAGTTGAAACAATGGAGGTTTCGGCCATTACTTTGAGTAGGAACAAAGTTATTGACATTATTCGTCCTTGCTTTCTTTCCTTATCCCTAATTATGACCTTGAACTCTCTTCATTTGAGGTCTGAATGCTCCTCTGTTCGGGTCATTATAAGACCAAGTTTTGTTACCCCTTGGTCTAGCTTGCACCTCCTAAATTATAGGCACCGCTCGAATGAGTGCATCCTGAAGATCTGATGGACGCATAGATTTGAGACGGGTATTTACTGGTGGATTTAAGCCTACATAAAATTTGGACACCTGCTGTGTCATGTCCATCTGTGGCGCATACTTAAAAAGTGAGACGAATTTAGAGTAGTGTTCGTCAAGAGTGAGTCCTAGTTGTTTTACCTCGTAGAACTCATTTCTTTTCTACGTGCGATATGCAGGTGGTAAGTATCTTCCCTACATGGCTTTCTTCAGCTTCTCCCAGGTAACGGATCCCTCTGAAATCCCTTGATCCCTGCACCATTGCTTCCACCAAAGTCTGGCTTCGCCGGTGAGCTTTAACTTGGCGAGCATAACCTGATTGGTGCATGCAGTACCGACTGCTTCGAAGTAATCCTCCATGGATTCAATCCAAATTTCAGCATCAGCCTAAACAAACCTGCCTCTCTCGTCAAACTCGGGTGGCTTAATCTGCTTGAGAAGGAACTTCTTCTCCTGGATCACAACAGTATTTGATGTAGGAGGCGAATTAGGAACCTGTACCTGGGGTTGTGCCTGAATAAAGGTTTTCTTAACATTATTATATGATAATCGACGTTAGCTTATATTACATCTTTAATTCAGTTATCTTGTAAACAATGTAGCTACTTAACTTTTTATCAACTCTTATGCACAGCCAGACAGTGATAAAAAGAAGTCTTTATTTGTATTTACATGGGCATAGCCCATTCGAATACAACGTTTCATGTGATGATAAGCCAATTGTTACATTTAGTTTGGGGAGAACAACGTTGTATAACATTTATCTACAAGAACTGTGTAATAGTAGGGTTTTGGGTCATGGATCTTCAGGAATCTATAATTCATTAGAAGTTCAGGATATCCTTTCTGTTGGAATCCATACTTCTCATGGCGGCCCAACACTTTAATCCTGTCGGCAGGGATTACACAAGTTACTTCATCATATACATATGAGTTCATCTCAACCATCCGATCTCAAATATGTAAAGTCGAATTTACGTGAGCTTCCACAAAAACGAATAGCTTCATGACTTTCAGGTCTTTCAACCACTTGATCCTTTTTAGGTTGGTCTATAGATAGGCAAACCAGTGGGCGGCTATATAGTAGATTCCTGAAGCACCCGTCCATCTTCGTTCCATGTATAAAGGTGATGGGTTATAAATCTGCTCCAGGATGTTCATCATCCCTATTGTTTGTCTATAAAGTGGAGAATGCATTGCAGTCATAAACATGACCCGAAATACCAAAAACGTGTTCCACGCTTCGTAATTCTGCAAGACAGCATTGAAGGTAAGGAAATGTTTGTACAACAACAATTTCTTTACTTCATTTTATTGAGATCTCATAAAAACAATTCCGTTGTTGGTCGGCTCTGATACCAACTGTAACGTGTCCACTAACATCATCCAGGACACATCTTAGCAGTCCATCGGAAAGGATGTCTAGAAAGCTCCACCTGGCACTCCCATGGAATATTACGAGTTTTGCGATCTAGGGCTTCCCGTGTCTGCCACATAGCGGAAGTATTCTGGCCGTTCCCACTTAGAATCGACTGGAATTAGGGTTTTCCTGATTGGTCATTACCTAATAGCAACTAGTGTCGGACCCAAGCGAACTACTTTACGCAAGAAACGCCAGGTCGGAAGGGGATTCATGCTGCACTTGGTTTAAGGAGAATGGGAAATGAGAGGGATGGAAAGCTCAACCTCCCTGCTATAAGGCATAGTCCCATTCCGTTCCCCTAAAAGAGCGTAAATTGGTTAAGACATAACTCTAGGTCAATGCTTTTGTTGTTCGTGTCCTTTGACGATCATCTCGCTGTTCTTCGAGATTTTTGACCACCCAACCGTAGGACGGACCCATGGCTCATCCTCGGCACTTTCCTCGATTTGTTTTAGTTATGTAATTATCTAACACATTAATTTGACATGTAACAATCAGCTTCTTTAATTAAACCATTAAGCACTCGTTCCTTCACGTAATCTTATTACGGGACATAGAAAAACAATATCAATCAAGTTCTTTATTAATATATCATCATATTTATCTTTGAAATACAAGGAGTTCCACCCGTAGGCTTGTCCATAATCCGCCCGAAGGCTATCCAGTAATCCACAAGGATCACTATTCCAAGCTTCTGCTCGTAGACTAGTATGTGGGCCTCGAGATCCAATCCCGAGTCACGTTAGCCTCTTGTGCAGGACCCGGAAGGCGAGGGATTTACGGCCAGAGCCCCCTTGGCACCCAAGCGTCCTCCTGCTCCAAGTAGAGCTCAACGGAGCCACGGCGGGTTCGTCGGTCCACGTTCTCGGCGAGGTCAACAACCCCCTTGGTTAGGGTCAGGCAGACAGTCGGGGGTAACCGAAGTTGCCTCTCCCTTCAGGCCTTCAACCTGAAGTATAGATATTCATTTAATTTGTAATTCATAAATCAAACAGTGCTCTAAATTCTCTAGCAAGCACAAACACTTTCATTAACCGATCTTGTTGTTGGCAAACGGCTAAGGAATAATTCTTTCCTTTCGAATGCATCAGCACTTGTTCCAGGGTGTCTTGCAACTTGGCAAGGTCCCTTATATTCTGGGTTAGGGCGTACCCTATTAACCCAACTTGGTCAACCCTAAAGTTCATTGGATACTTTAGTTTTCAGTTTTTAACTTTCCTTTTTTAGAAGGATATCAAAGAATACATCCTTTTTCAAGATAACTTGCGTAAGGATCTGCCATCCTTGCTGAGGGTATTTAACCTTCCTTCTTGTGAATCAATCACAAGACCATATGACTTTGTACTTGCTGCGCAAGTCTTGCATCGTAATATACGATGAAACAATCTGTTTTAGTTTCTTCAAGCTGACATTTGTCGGACCTAGGGTCTCTTTTTAAGAACCTCAGGGACAAACCCTAGTTCTTTTACATTTACCTTTTATTGACCCTACAATAAGGGAAGGTAGGCAAGTATTTAAGGTATAAACATTTCTTGTTTCTTTTTAAATTATTCCCAAGGCATATTTCACAGCATAGGTATTTCTAAGTTTACATTAATTCAGTTATCTTTTAGAAGGTAATATTGAGATCACCTCGGCAGGATTTGTTATCCTTCTGATAATTGATTTTTCAGTCCTAAACTTTATTGCTTTGAGGTTAGGTAAATTCAATTAATCTTCATTTTTCCTTGCGAATGAACTCATGCCAAATAACAATCTTTTCCTTGCTAAGATGTGCAGTTAGCAATGATAACTTCCTAGAGTTCAAGCAACGTAAGAAACCTTTCCTGAATTTCATCTTCTATGATGATTCGTTGCAAAAAGAATAGGGGTTAATGGTGAAAAATGCAGTTTTTATACCTTCAAGTTTTAATCGACATATACTACTATAGTAGGTAGATAATCTTGCTCGTAGTTCGTTTCAATGAATGATGCTATTTGAAGAAAAACTATGTTTTATACATTATCATTTTTGCATGTTCAATTAAACTAAACTCCTTCAATATCGTAAATAACTAGGACAAAATATATCTTATCCCTAACAATTCATCTTGCATGATTGAATTAAAACCGATATAAAACCAAGAAGGAAAAACCTGGTTTTGGGGTGAGATATCCACATGGATACCGGGAGATGACCCTCCCGTAGCTACTCCTTGGACTTTCTTAGGCGGCATCACAGTTGTAATCCTTCGGATGTGAAGGCAGCTTTTACTCTCATTTTCAGATTTCCAGCGTCTCTCTTTCGAGGCAAGGAGCCGTTCAAAGGATTGACCACGAGAAGGGATAATAAGACCTTTAAGGTCTTAGATTCTTCGGAGAGGGAAAGGTTTATAAAGCCTAAGAAGACCCTATAGGGTATATACACGGCAAAAAGGTTATGGGTGAGTGTGGCTTTGCAACCATATGAACCTTGGAAGAACTTTGGGCTTGGGGTAAAAGGTATAGGAAGGGGGATTTTTGGAGAGGTTTTGAAACACGGAGTAGTATAGGTTTTTGGGATTTTAACCCGGAGTGATAGGGGAAAGGTGAAGGGTGAAGGCTTATAGCACGGGGAAGGAAAAGGGTGGGTAAGGAAAAAGGGGACACGGGGGTTAGAAAGGGCTTAGGGGGTGTGTTAAGAAAAAAGGAATATGAGGGGGGGTGAAACACGGGGTTTCAACACAAGAAGCGACTTATAGATTTAGGCACGGGGGGGGGGGGGGATTTGTGGGTTATGAGGCCAAGGGGTGGGGTTTTTAATGGCCCCACGGGAAGGGTTAAGGCCTTAAGACTGGGGCGGGGTGAAAGGATTTCTAATAGGGTAAAACCGGGAGGGGGTGAAAGGGTTCTAAGAAAAACCAGGGAGGGGGGGGGGGGGTTTAGTGTAAAAGGGGATATGGGGGGTGAAAGGGTAAAAGTATAGGAAGGGTATAGGAAGGGGCACTTAAGGAGGTTCCCTTAGAAGCTTCTCAAGAAGCTTCTGAGGGCTTCTGTGGGGGCAGCCACGTGGAGGGGAAAAAAAACCACTTAATGGATGAAGAAGGACGGCGTCGACAGCAAATGGTCTGGGCGGTGGATTAGACAACGGCGGTTCCTCCTCAGCAGCGGTGGTGTTATGGCGGCCTCCCTCTCTCACAGCGGACATCAGGCGGCATCATTTGAAGGCAAGGCGGCAGCGTTTTTTTTCTTTCGTCCTTCCTCCGTCCACCCTGGTACCTGCGGCCCTCCCTCTTTTATATAGGGGAGGGGAGGAAATCCTCCCCTCCTTGACGTGTTGTTGGGCATGCTCGTGGAGCCAAGCAAGCTCCAGCGAGGAGCTTGCTGGCTCCTCTGTCCCCCCCTCTACCCCTCCAGCACGATGCGCCGCCGCGCGAGAAGGAGAAAAATCAAAATATATATTTGATATATTACAGAAAACTGCAAGGGATCGGGGCAATCCAAATACAGTTACCCTATTGTGTCTAAGATTTTTAAACCATAATCGAGAGATAGCATGATAACCTTTCCGACTTATAGCCACAGTATCACGTGTCTCTACAATTTCATTTGCTTTCACTGTGCCTTTTAAGTCCTTCACTAACTCTTTGAGAGTTGGAACTCTCAAATCCGCATTTTCGAGTGACTTAAGAATCCTCAAAATATCTTTCTTATTTATTATTTCCTTCAAAAGTTCGATTCTTTCCTCATTCTCTCGGATATTGATGCCTAATATGTTAGAGAGATATTTCTTTGTAAGATTTAGTCTCCTTTTCTTTGCTGTCGCACACAAGTTAGTTATATTTTTTAATGGTCTCTTCCTCTCTCTAAATCCTACTGGAGTTTCTCTCAAGCATGTTAGCTTATCCTGCAATGACTTGTTAATATTTTTCAAAACATCAATCTGACTTGTCAACTCTAAAATATTTGTTTGTGTAGTTTCTAGTGCTTTTTTTATTTCGTGCATTTGAGCTATATATGTGTAAGATGCAAAGTATAACCTCATACAATAGCCAAGCATCCCATTGTAACCTTCTCCAACATATCTTATATATTCATGGACATTGAAAAAAGAAGGTGGTTTACCTGTAGAAGGATCCCTGCGATAAATATTTTCGTCCACCCACAAATCTATATGCTTCATTCCTTGTGTTTGCAACCTGTCAGCTTCGATCTCATCTATCAATACTCAATGATGTATACTTCTCTAAGATGTGTAAATTGGATCTAGCTCAACAGTTAGTTTGTATTTACGTGTGCTTGCGCCTGTGTTATTTGAAGAGGTATTGCTAGACATTTTAGCAAATGAACTGAGCAAGAATCTCACAGTGATAGGAAGCAAGTGCAACGAAAATAATGGCGAAAGAGAATAGTGTGTAGAAAGAAAACACGGAAGCAAACAAATATGATTTTCGTGCAAAAATATCGAAAATACAAAATCTCTCGACTTCCAAGACAAAAATGGCCAAAAAGGTGACTCCTAACCTGGATTAAAAGATGAGGGCAATTAATGGCCGACCTCTTCAATGAACAAAATATTCTCTCATTAATCACATCAGGATAACCAAATTTAGAAGTTTTATTCTTCCTAAACCTCAACTAATTAGCAACTTAATCACTTTCTTACAAGTGCCTTTTTTGAAACGTTTTTGGCCCTAATGAATGCAACTTCTTCATATTTTTTTGTGTAAAAGAATAAGTAGAGAGAAAAACAATCTTGCCATTTAACCAAATTAGGCTATTTTCAAGGTGATAATGTGAGTCTTCCTCCATGATACCTTGCTATAATTTTTGAAAAACATGGCTGAGCTTTCATCCAAAAGATAGACATCCTATAATTCTTCAATCTAGTCACTATGTAGCTCAGTCATAGCTAAAACTTTATATGCGCACATACCTGAGAGAGAATCATCCACAACATTTTTTTTCCTCCTCGCATGAGTAATGTCAAAATCATAATTTTGCAAAGTAGCTATCCACATACACTACTTAGGAGTAAGATGGGACTAAGTAGCCATATAATGCTCAATGAATCGACGATAAAATGAAGATAGACCAAGAAACCCTCTAAGTGAAGTAGTTGTAGTAGGTGTTGGCCAATCTTTAACAGACTACACCTTCTTGGAGTCAGCCTAGATACCTTTTTCATTGATAATATGGCCTAAGTATTCCACCTCACTCTACATGAAAGAGCATTTATTCTCATTATCAAAGAGTCTTTGATGCCTCAATACATTGAAAATCTTTCTTATATGTATTAAATAGTCATGAAGAGGTAGTTGGAGCATTAGTAAGTCCAAATGGCATCACTAGAAAATAGTATTGCTAAAGGCTTCTATTTGTGCTAAAGGCAGTCTTGATTGCATGATCTGCTTGCATACGGATCTGATAATACCCTGACCTCAAGTCAGTCCTTTTTAAGAATCTAGCCTCCTCAAGCTCATCAAGTAGATTATCAATTCTAGGTATTGGATACATGTTCTTCATAGTGATCTTGTTTAGATCCCTGTAGTCAATACACATTCTGAACGATTCATCTTTTTTCTTCACTAATAAGACTAGAGATGCATAAGGTGAAGAACTAGGTTTAGGGAATCCCATTTCAAGAAGCTCCTTAATTTTCTTGGCTACTTCTTCACGTTCACACTTAGACAATCTGTAAGGTGGCTTATTAATTAGCTTTGAGTTGAGCTCCAAATCAATAGAGTGATCTGTTGCTCTCTTTGTTAAAATACTGAGAATGCATGCTATGGAGGATCACTGATGAGAAAATAGAAAATCATAATGAGGCAAAAGCATCGACAAGGAAGAACAACTGATATTATCCAAGCATAATGCAAGTGCAACTGATTGATAATGACTAATTGAATGAGTGTGGGGATGAGTGCCTTTTATAGGCTTACAATAGGTGGTATTGGTAGGTGGAGATATGTGGAAAGGAACCATGGTATTCAACAACCGTGGTTTTAATAAATCGTGCATACATGACCTAGTCTAAGGCTTTATTTTCAGTTTGTTTCTTTGCCTTGTTTGTCCCATACAAAGAGGCTATGGTGGATGTGATTGCACATTTCTCAACACTCTTAGGAGGCAATGAAGTAGGTACTTCAAACAAGTTCCTGTACTCCTCAAGAAGAGCTTTCAAAGCTGGATGATCTAATGAATTTTTGGATTGATATTCAATCTCTTTGTTCATGTGCAAAACAAAAATCTATGAGCGCCTCTTGTACTCCTTGAGTTGTTGAATAGTGATAAGCTAAAAATCTGATTTATTAAAGATTCCCTGTAAATGAATGAGTTGTCCATCAAAGATAAACTACGGTAATGAGACATCCTTTGTAATTTTTTTCAATGTCATCAACCAATCACACACAAGTACAATAACTATGGGTCCCATTTTTCCAAAGTAATCAGGTGGTCTACTTTTGCTTTATAATTTTCAACCAGCTGTAAAGAAACCTGTGGACATATTTGAGTGTTTATTTCTTCTTTACTATTGGCTATTTGAACTCTTATGGGTTGTTGTAAATTAGTGGAAAGACAATTCAATTTATCCACAATAGACTTATTCACAAAACTATGTGTATTACCACTATCTATAAGGATAAACACATCCTTTCCATGAATATTACCCTTCATAAGAAGTGTATTGGGGCTCTTGGAACCTATCTAAGCATCCATGGAAATGGAGCAATTAGTGGTAGCAAGCGGCTCATCATGAATTCCTCCCGAATCAAAAGGAACACTACCACGCCGATCAAAAGGAAAAGTGTCCGCCGGATTATAAAAGTGTTCTTGCCCAACTTTCTCTTCAAAATCCTCATTTTCAATGGTAGTCACAAATGTAATGGATCTTGGCTTTTATATTTTTGTATACACACTTTGTTGCATGATCAACTATATACATTTCTCCACATTTAAAAAATAATACTTTTTCTTTCCGTTTTTTATAGAGGTCCAAAGGGATAGACTTTGGATTCACATTAGCTAAAGCAAATCTAAACTTGTTGTCCCCTTGTTTAAGATCCACTCTTGGATTGATTGCTATCCTAAAATTATCTTCAGGTCTTGAAGCATTGAACAATGGATAAGTTGTCACTGTTAAGCTCCCATTCGGTGCATGATCGCTGGCATAAACATTGCTGATTTGTCTCTATTTTAAAACACTCCTTAGCTATCCATAACTAGGCTGAAATGAATACTCCCTTCTATACTTTATTCCATAACATTCTTGTTTTCTGCCCTTTCTATGTAGAATGCATAAAAGAATATAGAATACTTCATGAAGCAAATACTCCATATCATGCCCAAAAATTATAAAAACTCAAAAATAATCATATGACAACATAGATCTACTCTCCTTAGCACTACAAATCAGAGAAAAAGAATCATAATGCATAAAGCATGCTATAAATAGAACATATACACTAGAAATGATAGTGCCAACTGTCAAATCCTTCAATTTTCAAAGTAAATCCATCATACATTAGAAGTAGACATCATAGATCATCAGATAGACAAGAAGAATACACGAAAATACCTCATTAGGTCACGTTTTTGCAACTACCCAAAAATGCACTTCATGAAGCAGTGAACTTCATGAGACATATAAAGCCTGCTTCACATAGGAAATAACAATGACTAAGGTAATACACCATTCTAAGGGTAAATGTAGTATCAAAGCCAATGGCTAACACATGGCACAGCCTGGTGGATGGCTAGCACAGCCATGACTCAAACCCTTGAATGATCCATGAAGTCAAAATGCCTTATCCAAAACTGACATACCTAATGTAAAACATTATGCCTTACCCACAGCCTTTTCTTTTCACGAATAAATGCTTCTATATTTTCAGATACAATAGACTATTGTAAAATTGCATGATGTTGAATGCTGTATGAGGTAAAATTGTAGTTCCTGCTTTCTGAGGCAAAACTGCAGAAAGTTGAACCTAGCCCTCATCATGCTCATAAACAACCCTTGGCTGCTGTCGCCCTCTTTTCATTGGAAGCTCTGAGATCTTTCTTTGCCTTGTCTTCACCATGGCAGCATCACCTATGACCTGATGTGAATCAGAGATGAAGAAAACGATGGAGTATGCTCGCATGAATTCACAGGAAAGCGTTGTTGTATGGGCGTAGGCGTTATCAGCTTGTCGGTCGTACACATGCAGAGCAGTCTTGACATGCTTCTTCTGCATCAAATGGAAGTGATGCAGACGTCCGACTTCGTTGCTCAGCAATGCTTCCTTGTCGGTCATACAGATGAAATACTTTGTATTTATGGATTTCGAGTTCGTTATCAAGCTTGAAGTACAGTTGCGCGAGGTAGCTGCAATAATTCATTATCACTAATCAGTTCTTGTTTCATTGATGCTCTGTTATATTATTTCGCTTGCTACTCCGATTCAGTCTTCAGTTTGCATGGCCGCCAGAGGCAATAACGACAGTAATATGGCCGAGCATAATGAGGCGCAGCAGCTCCTTCTTCATCACCTTCCCGGACCAGCGATGGTGAGTGTTGCGGAGAGCCTACTGTGGAGGTCCAACATTGATCTGAGCAGATACATCAGCTGGTCGACGAGCACGAGAGACAAACAGCGTATCAAAGTATTATGCGTGGACGTTGTAGATGCAATGTGGCGATCAAGATCTAGTACAGATGTTGGAGCAGATAGTACAAGGCAACACACTGACAGCGATATGCAGTTGATAATGAGCGCGAGATGCGACGACCGAGTGGAAGCAGCCTCCCGTACTGAAAGTACGCAGGAAGAAGACAAGCTGAGTCTCCTTCAGGTATTAAGAAGGCGAGAACTAGAGGCGTACATCCGCGTAATGACTGCATGGGATCTGGTGGACGAGGTGGCCTTCACTACAATCCACGTGCATTGTGGCAAGACGCCGTCTTCACGACATGTCCGATCCGTCAACTTCCGGGACTTCGCCAGTTTTCTTCCCGCGTGCAATGGCAAGGACGTACGCTTTCTGCCGCCCAAAATCATCAAGAAGCTGTAGCCAGCCTAGTGCCCATATTCTGTGACGACGATGTGCCGGGGGGGCATGATCATTTGTGATGTAACATAACAGTGTATACGGACCAATACACGTACATGTAGTTTCAATTGGACGTTGTTTTTGCAATACATTGCTCCAACCACACCCCCCTTCGTTCCACCCTCTTTGAATAAAGTGCTCAAATGTTTCATACCAACGTCTTGTTTCTTGGTGTCCTTGACCGCGTTTACATTCCTAGTAGTAGAAGCATGAGCTCACACGGACAAAAGAGATGTGGCACACCCACCCACCACAAGGTGTCTTGCCTATTTGGAAAAATGCATTAAATATTTAGGGTTTTAGAGATCCAACTACAACAAGAAATGGTCTCTAACATGCCTATGTGTGTTAGCATTGCGTTAATCATGCACACATTCAATCTATATGCATGCAAGCTAGCATAAGTTTAAGTCCTCTATCCTTCTCAAAGAGACCTCTTGAAAGCATTGAGTAGGTAGGATTCTTGCTTCTTGGATTTTACATTTTTTGTCTCTTACTCGTGTTGACTCAATTCACTCTTGTTAGGTAATCCAATGTTAAAGCTCTTCATTGCTTGCTAAAGTTGATCCTTGCTTATTCTTGGTTCTTAGTTCAATTCTTCAATTTCTTTAGCTACCTCTATGGGTAGATTCTTCACTTATCCCTAATGTTATTCTTTGTTTTAGTAGGCTTTGAATAGGTACTTTATTAAGTGTCATTTTTGGGTATCACTAGTTAAGTGATAGCTTTTCCCCCAAGTTAGTGTTGATGATATCCTTCGAGGGTCTTGCATCTTAAGAGATCTAAAATATATTTTGGCAATATTAAGATTTGATTTGAACACCACTCTTGCCTTGATATCCTCTCCAAGGCTACTTTGATCAACCCTATTCATAGGTAGTTTGATTGCATCAAGCACTCCTTACTATGGATGACAGCCCCTAAAAACATTTGAAATTGAGGGAATTTTATGATTTTATGTATAGATGCTTACTTATCAACATTTTTGCAATCATTTTGAGTGCAAGAATTACCTTGTTGGTAGTTGGGATGCAAAGGAGAGGGATGCGAATGCAAAGAAACACTTATTTGACGTTAATGGAATGACTCCTCAGTGACATTGTAACAACTATATTAATGAATTCAGATCACCAGAGAAATATATTCAAAATTTGAAATAGCAATATAATTAGTCATAAATAGATTATATATTGATGTATATATGAGACACACACACACACAGAGAAAAAGGACCTAGATCGGACCAAACCTAGAGTAATAACTACGGGAAGATGAGGTGATAAACGAGAGGTTTGAAAAAGCAACATCCTAGGAGGCTACAAAAAAGAGGTGGTAAGAGGTAGAAAAATAAACAAAATATTATATAGGCAAATCTAGATTTGTAAAGATTACTCCAAATTAGTCATAAAAAGATTCTTTTTTGAAAATCTAATAGAAAAAATCTTTAACTTGCTTTATTTTCTTTATTTATTATGTTTCAAATCCATGGAGATTAGTGTATTTTACAAATTTATATAGATAAAATTATTTCATACCAAAGAATCATTCTTTTCCAATAGGGCAATATGTCTATTTGTTGACATGTCCCCAAAGCATAGTCCATATTTTTAGAAGTCATCATATAATTCTCCCATATTTTCTATATTATATAAATATTGTATTTCAATTAATATAAACCTAGGTGAAGGAAAATATCCATTCTCAACCTTTGTATTGAACTTTCTTACTTGTGATTCTGATTGCAATATATGTCCTAAAACTAGGAGGTATACAAACAAAGCATAGATGACTAGGATAGTCATGGATTGTTTATACTAGAATAGTGTAAACCTCAAAGGTTCTTATGCCTATAGACTTGGACATATCAAGAATATTTTGTTCCAATATAGATTGCTAATGAGAGATACTAAGTATAGACCAATTTCCTTTGAAATGGCATTCTAATGTATTCATGTCTCATATCGATTAAGCATTTTATAATCTATACAAATCACTTTAGGAAGAAGTTTACCACTCACATACTAGGAACTAAATAAGGTAACACCTAGTTCTCTTTCTTGAGAGACATGAATGGTGATAGATTGTACATGATAAGGACTACAAACCAAACTAAGCATTTTCTTGATTGCATTGAAAAGGGATCCATTATGTGGAAAGTAACATTGAGTTTGATTTTGTGAGGCTCTAAGGAAACTCTGGCCATGTGATATCAGTATATTGAAAAGGAATCAATGGCATGAAAAGAATCATTGAGTTTGATTTGGTGAGGTTCTAATCGAGTTTGACTTAAAGAAGTTCTTAGCTCATAGAATTTGAATATGAAGAAATAGACTCCACTTAAAGAAAAACTTCACTTATAAGAAAATGATTAAGTTGCTAACTAGAAGAGGTTTTGGAGTAATAAACACTCCAAATTTGGTTGTTCAGATGTGATTAGTAATGGAATGTATCATTTATTGAAGAGATTGTACATTAAATATCTCCATTCTTTAATCCATGTCATGGGTCATATTTTTAATCATTTCTCTTTCAAAACTTATAAAATTTTATGTAGTTGAGAGTTTTGTACCAAAACAAGTCCACTCATTCATTTAGATTCATTTCTTGTGCCATTCTGTTTTGTGCACTTGTGTTTTTTTTTCTCTCTGATATTATTGCATGGTTGATTCTATTCAACTAAAATTTGGAGAAATATACACCATTGAGCATGGTTGGACAAGGATGATGATAATAAGTTATAATTGGAAGGAAAGAAGCATATAGATTCATGATTGGATGATAATATTTATCCAAAAGAGCATCTAATTGGTGGGCCTCCTCTCTTTTGCAATGTTCGCGGCTTTGTAGGGTGTGTTGGAGATGGTTGTGATGGAATGCTTGGGTATTGTATGTAGTTACGTTCTATTTCTTTTGTATACCCGAGACATATTCTTAAAATGAGAGAATCATTAACAACTATTCAAACAACTATTTTTGGGCTAATTAACAAGGTTGACATGATGAAAAATACTAATAAATCATTGTAAAAAAATTTATCATGCTTTAAGAAAATAGGGATAGGATTTAGAGAGAGAAAAAGTCTCCTAAAATCATAACCCACTTGTGTAAAAGGGGTTAAAGAAGGAAGACTGAATCTTGCAAAGAGATTTGTCTCTAGTATATCAAGCATTGGTATTGAAGATAATGAGAAGAGAATCAACACTTTAAACCAAATTAATAATAGAAAAGATATTTAAGGGTTTCTTCGATCACTAAAAAATGTACCTTTGAGAGGTCAAACTCTGAACGAGTTATTAGTGAAAGGCTTGAAACAGATTCTAACACCAAATGAAGTAGTCAAGATATGTGACACTGTAGGTATTAGCCATAGAGGTTATTTTACTTTCTCTAAATTATGATTCAAAAACCTTAGAAGTCATAGGATAAGTACATTTGGTTTGCCCTCAACCTCTTGCAACTTCACTTGCTAGCATAGCCATGGATACTAGGATTTCAAAAGTTTATGAGCATATTCATATTGAAGGGTCTATGCCCTAGAACAAATAGAAAACAAAATCTATCTTTAGATACAATACCTTTAATAATATTTGGGTTGATAATAAAAAAGTAAAATTTGAAATGGTTGAAATGGTCCATATGTATAAATTTACTATATATGAATGTGGTGGTATTTTAGAGTTGCTTCTAAAGCTAGATGAATCACAGATTCGAAAATAACAAAAGAACAAAAGAACAAAAGAGTCATCATTTGTAGCATGAATAGGGTACTAGAATATAGTAACAATAGGGGACATGAACAACATCCCAAGATTCAATCTAACATGGATATATGGTGGATTAATACAGTTGAAGTACTAGTTGAAAGTCATCCAACCTTGACTTGATTATTCTCTCATACATATATTCATAATATTGTTAAGTGTCAAGGTAAAGGAGAAACATTAACAGTAGATAGGGTTAGTAGTTGGAATATTGAATGATGTCTCACTACTGACATAAAGAGTATCAAATGTATGCTTGGGATATGCAATGGAGCCAATGCAAAGTATCCTTGTATTTATTGTATGAAAGGCATAGGGTCTAAAGATTAGAGTAAAATTTTACCAGTCAAAAGTGTCACAAATAGGGTATTTATAGATACAAATAGGGACTTCAAAGACTAAAGAATAAAATAAAAATTTAGGAAATTTGAATAACCAAAGGTACAAATCTTTTCATCCTCTTTCTTCTCAAGCTTTTTTTTTTGTAACATAAAATTTCTTCCTCTTATAGCCAACTATGGATTTGAAATTAGGAGCATAACAAAAAAATTGAGTGGCCACTATCTTTTCTAGAAACATCACTTTGTTGGCAATGTAGTATATTCCTCAATGCTAAGAAGCCTTGTTATAGCTCTTATACAAAGAATGGGCCATGAGGCCTCCTTTGAGAAAGTCTTATCAGTACAAGTTACAAGCCATATACCGATGTCTAGAGTGGTGAAAATATTTATCTTAAAAAATATCCCCATCGTCATTAAAAATGTCCACATATACGTCTCTACAAACCCATCACAAACAGTATAACACTTTCAAATATATTTAATGATGCTAATAGCGGCCTATGTAGGTAAATTAGTAACACTAATAATGATGGTTATAGAGAAAAAAAATAGGTGGTAGTGCGCACTCGTAATAAATTAAGGTTAGGATTTATTTCTAACCAGTTGATTTATTTATGTAGCTGAAGACTGCTAGGTATTCACTTTTGTCGGTTTAATTGTGTTATTTTACTAACGATTGTGAATGCTTCAGTTGATGTGTAGAGATAGCAGCAGTGGCGGAGGAAAGCATTGGAGTCTAGCGGGTTTTCGACTTTGGACTATATTTTGATAGGCACTTAAGATACGAAATTTTGTCAAAATAAGGTTTTTAAGTCCTGAGATTAGTGTGAGCCTACGTGGAGGAGGCGTATCTATGATGTAAATATGGACATTTGGATGGCCTTTTGTAACATCATGCCCTATAAGCAAAATAATCCTACATTGATGACATACCCTCAAAGGAACGATAGGAGTGTATTTTGAACCCAATTTCCACGGCTATTACGACTTCCCTGTAATCTACAATGCACATTGCACTAAGTTTGAAGACACCCTTGTCTTCACCTCATAAGACCTCTATGATTCCTTAGTCCGCTTCAATGAAGAATTCTCTTCATGCCCTGACCGAGCATTTATTACCACTTGTAATTATATTGAATTACTTAGAATACTACTTAGGCAAGCCTCCACTCCACAAGAGCATGGCCTTCTGACCCTCTATTTTGACCCTAATGCTATAGATAGTTGCACAACGGCTTGACTAATGATGTGAGCTACACTACTTCCTTCATTTTGGTTAGCTCTCTTGGAGGACACGAATGATAGCCAAGTCACTTGCTACAATCATCCATTCCTCTCCACTACCACTCTCCAAGTCTGCCTCGATGTGAAGGGATATATCCAAGGCCGCCCATTCCTCAATAAATCTCTTAGACCCCCTCCTCCAGCTCATCATGACTCTAAGGACGAGAAGCTTAGCTTTTGTCATAACTATGTAAATCCAAAACAAAGAAAGAATAAAAAAAAAGAGGAGAAAAGAAAAGAAAAAAAGGAAAAGAAAAGAAAAAGAAAGAGAAAGAAAAGGAAGAGTCAAATTTGGATGAAAGAGAAGCAAACACAAGAAAAGCACTTAACTCCACTTAGGTCACAGTCACTACACCTAGGGGTTCTCAAGTTAGGTGCACCCAAGGGCTTTGGTCGGCCCACTTTGTCCCTAACCCTCTTGCCCATTTTGCTTCTCCACCATGCTTAGGTGTAATATTTCCATGCAATAAAAGTTAGTTGGTTAGTTCGAAAGTTAGTTAGTCAATTAAAAAGTTAGTAAGATTACTAGCTAAAGACTAACTAAGGTAAAAATTGACTAGCATTAATAGCTAATAATTTTCATTAAATTAAAAATATATTTTAAAAAATCTAGTCATAAATCTGACATTTTTATCGGATTGATAAGGACCGTAGCCACCCTTCACAAAAAGTACAATGTGAATGGGATTGATGAGCCATATTAATCACTAGTATTAATGTGTATAGTTTGAATGGTCCAAAAATATTAAATTCTTGGGGAAAAAAAACTATTATATTTTAGATATTATCCTAAAAAGATAGATCTAAAAGTCAGTTAAAAGAAAAGACAAGTGATGTTTTAGTTAGTTTTGGAGATTTTATAAAAAGAGAAATAAAGAAAAGCGACTGACAAAATCGCGCACGCCGCAATCGCAGTCTACAGGCAGTAGACAGCACTTTGAACAGAGAAAATAAGAAGAAGTGACCTAAGAGCTTTCTAAGCAAGTGTCTTGGAGTTTTTACCCCCCTTTTGGAGCCAATGCAACCATCAGATTTATGATTTGAGCATCAGATCACTGAGTCTTCTAAGAGCTCCTCCACTCTTGTTCTCAGACTTGTCTCCTCCTCTCTAATTCATTATAAATATGAGGCATGGGGAGGCACAAGAGAGCATAAGGAGACCCCGAAAGGCTGCAAGAGAGAGGGAGAGAGAGAGTATACCCCTCCAAGAGATTGTGAGAGAGAGCTTGAGAGAGAGACAAAGAGAGAGAGAGAGAAGAGTTACCCCGAGAGGCTGCACAATTTCCCTCTATCTCGATTGTCGATTTAACCATATTCTCTTATGCTCTCCCATCTCAAATCTATTCCACCTTCTTAATCGCGTGAGTTTACTTGTGGACGATGGCCTCCAAGCGAAGAATGTTGCGTGCGGATGACAATCTTACAACCAGCAACATAGCTTCGGGCGAAGGCATCACTATCAATCCAATTGCGGCACCGGTTGTAAGTAATACATTTTCAAATTGATAGATGCTGGTTTTAATGCTTGCAAGAGATGCATTAGGCTCCATACCTTGTGGTTCTAGAATAGGTCATTGAAAAGGATAAATCGCATCTCAAAGATTCAAAGATGAAGTTTGTGAAGTGCTTGTATCAAAGGGAGTTAAATTGCACCTAGTTGCTATGTGATGAATCCATGCATAGCATAGGCAACATATGGGACACTAAAGTATTGAGCATTGATAAGTCTTTGATTAATCTTTACCGAGGATAATATTGCTTAAAGTTTGCAAATGCATTTACATGGTACATACATTAGAGAGATTATGTAAACTTTACATCCATGACATGCGACTCCTTGCCTTAGGAGAAAGGAAGATAAAGCCAAAAAAAAATGTTGCATAGTAGGAAAATGCTAAAAGATAATTGTCACTTAGCGAAGAGGCATAAATTCTCTTAATAGATTGATTAATTTGCATTAGAATGATAGGACTTATGTCATCTATAGTATTAGAACCTTTACCATATGCCTTAGGCTAAAGGAGGGAATATTAAGTAAATTCTACTCTTTGGCCCCAAGGGGGAGAGTGAATATGTGATGGAATTATTGTTGCGTCTATTATTGTATTGTTTGGAAAAAATACAATTAGTTTTATTGGTTGATTGAACAACACCCTAAATGTTTTTCTTTCAATCAAGGGATTTTTGCATTGTGATTTAGATAAATATTCCAAGGCTTGTGTTGATGGAGAATGAATGGTAGGGGTTTGTAATGACAACTTGCCATGGGAATAAAGGAATGTTTTTCTAGAATATGATATTAGGGCTAATTGCTTTGATTGTGCCTGAATTTTAATTGGATTAATTAAGGAATGATATTTTGCATGCATGGATCATCTCCAAGATCACATCGCAGATTATCTCAAGAGGGCATTGCTCAATTCACAGGCTAATGGTCGAGTGGTGAAAAGGCCAACCATGAAAATGGCATCTCACTCCTAGACCGCTTGTGGGTCAGGTGGAGCTCTGGACACCCCTTGCCTATCCAGAATGGAGTTGGAGATCCCCGTGAGCCCAATGTCTGCGACGTTGAAAGATCTTATTCAAGATAAAGGATGGAAATTCTGGTGCTAAGAGATTTGGACCAGGTACTTCTGTTGGACAAAAGGGATACATAATTCTCCTGTATGGGCAGGAGAAAAAGATTAACTTAAAGATAAGTTAAGGAACTTGTTTGAAAAAAAAGGACTGCTTGTTTTGTTTTTGTGTATGTATTGTAAATTACGTGAACGAACTCTGTGCCCTAAAAGGCTTAATTAATGAAGCTGATTTTAAATGTCACACATAAATATGGTAAGACCTAATTAGACCACTAAAACTATCGAGAAAAGTGTAGTGGACATGACTTGGGTCCTTTCTACAGAAGGGTGGTCCCGATTAGCTGGGAACATTTCTCAAAAGACGTAATAACGAAACTGTGAAGACCTAGAGTCAGTAGAATTAGAATTCCGATTTATGTTGTTTTAGGGGAGCGGAATGGGACTATGCCTTATGGGCAGAGAGGTTGAGCTTCGCATCCCTCTCGTTTCCCATTCTCCATGAACCAAGTGTAGCATAAATCCGCTGTCGTATTGCTACGCATTCGAGGTGTGAAAACCACCCAAAAGTTGTGTGTGTGATTTGATACTTTGTACATACTTAGTTGTTATGTTTACTCTTTTATTTTATGTGGGTAATATAGTGAAGAGGGGTTTGAAGCAAGAGGAAGAAATAATTCGTGATGAGTTGACATACATGAGTGCCCTTCAAGCTTGTGGTGCACTTATAGATGCAGAAGCTATTGTTTGGAAGAAACAATTGTCTCTACTTGGGTTTCTGGAAATTGGTCAGACATTACATCATGATGCTTGTATGAGGGGTTATACTTCAGATGTCTTTGTTGGTAATGGTCTTGTGAGTATGTATGGAGCACATGGGACCATACAAGAAGCAGAGAGTATGTTTATTGGCTTACCGTTTCGAAATGTCGTATCATGGAGTGCAATGGCTATCTCTTTGGCTTACCTTTATGGACACCATCCCAAGTTGAATGATGGAAATGCATTTCGCGGGTTGGCTACAAGCTAGCAGATGGGTGTAGGATCAACGATTCGAGTTGAAGTGTATGTACTTGATGGTACTGTAGTCAGAGAAAGACCAGCGTTAACTCTGTCTTTCTTAATTACTAGTTTAGCAGCAGCATTCTTAGTTTTTTGTTATGCAGAACTGACCAGTTGATGTCCATCGGTTGGCAGTGCCTACCATTATGCCTATATTTGTGCTGGGGAAGAGAACAAAGGGGGCGTGAAAAAGCAAAAGCGAAAGAGAACTATTTTTGAAAGAGCCTTTTGGGGGGGAAAGAAAAAAATAACACTATTATTGAAAGGGACGATGATGGATAACGGGGGGAACACGGAAGAAAACGAAGGGGAATGGTGGGTTGGATGAGTGATTGCAAACAGAGAAACAAAAAAAGAACAGAGTAGGGGGGGACTTGCCTTCACCCACCTCCACAAGACAGGAAAGTTAGGGCCCTGACTCCGGCCATGGATCTTGGACCTGGCTCCTCCTGCCCTAATGCCCTGCACGTGGCATGAAGCTAGAGAATGTGGCTTGAGCATGGGGTCTCAAAACAAAACCGACAAGCCATAGCAGCCCTTGGCCACTCACATTCCTGTGCAAATCCACGTAGTCATTCATCACGGCGGCACAGACTTTGCTCTGGAGAGGAAGCTGCTCCAAAGCTTGTCTCAAGAAGCAGTGGCTTGCACTGAAGATTGATTAAATACAACATTGTTCTGCATCCGCATTGCTTCTCGATTTCATCAACCCACGCTACGGTTTTGTCAGAAATGTTTGATTTTCTCTGAAGAGAAGCTGCTTCAAAGCTCGCCTCAAGATACAGTGGCTTGCGCTGAAAAATCTATCAGATAACATTGCTTTACCTTCCGCCAGTGCTCCTTAATCTCATCAACCATAAAGCTGCGGTTCTTGTCAGGAAAGTTTGGTCGATCCGCTTCTCTAAGCACTATCGCATCATCAGGTAGCTGGTTAGGTTGTTGTCACAGGTCACAAGTTTTGGGAATTATTATATTTTCAGCCAGAGGGTGCATGAATTTCAGCAGCATATCATCCATTGCATCATCAAAGATTCTTGTGGACAATGATTTTTTGTAGCCACATTCAAATTTTGGGGCATTTGTACTGTAGACTGCAGAAATTGAGACAGAGTAATGCTTACATTAACCTTCTAGGACCAAGCACATTATAACCGAGTTTCTAACAAGGCGACTGGCGTATAACACGGTATACTCTCTCGGGTTGTTTGGGAATTACTCTGATGAAGTGGAGAATTTGCGGAAGATTGTTCTGATCTTGCTTGGCATAACTGGGTAGGCATGCTGACAGACCAGCAGCCCAGATTATTTGTTTTCTTATGGCATACTGTTTGTTGCCACAAACATATGGTTCACCGTACTGTGCAAGCATCAAATCTAGCATCATACTTTGGTTGATTGGGTGTGATCCCTTTTTCTCACATTGAAGCTGTATTTGCTGGAGTAGATTATATATTGACTATCGTAAACAAGCATTTCATTCAAAAATGCAAAAAAAACTTTATTACTACTACAACTATTCTGAGGGCTGAGACATACAGAATTATTGTCTTAGATTTGGTTCAGAATTCTCAGAAACTACGTGAAGCTGTGGATTTGAACATAGATAATAATTACCTGTCTGAATCAAAAGATCATCAGTCATAATAGAGTTCAGCTCTTCTGATGTAAAAGAGGGAGTTGTTAAGCTTTTTAAAAAAATACTTGTCTCATCAGTCTTTTGAAGAGTTGTTGGAGTGTAAACATGAACGTTGTGGAGGTTGCCACTGTAAGCTAAATTGGCTTTCTATTCGTCTTCAATTATTGACAGAAATAAAAACAGAGACTTGACATCAATTTCTCATCTTGCTTATATGTATGATTGATCTTCTATCCTGAAATCAGTCAAGGTCCTCTGTGGTTGCGACATTGCTTTCACAAACCCTTCAACACCGCTTTGACTTTGTTGTTTCAATGCAAAGTGGTTCATCTAGATCTCGACGCTACCTAATTCCTAGAGACTTGGTTGATAGGAAAGAGACCTTGACTTTAGGTCGGTCCTAAGTGGGAACGGTTAGATACTTCCGCTTCGGGGCAGACTCTGGAAGACCTAGATTGCAAACCCTATGACATTCCTTGTGAGTGCCAGGTAGCGCTTTCTAGACTCCTCTCTTGATGGGCTGCTAAGACGTGTTCCACAAGTGGACAAGTGAACACGTTACATTAGGGAACATCAAGGGTAGGACATCTCACCTCGCCTATGGTTAGACCTGTCTCCCTAAGCCGCACCCACCGCACCTCCCTTCCGCACGAACTGAGTCCTCAAGTGGTGGACAATACCTCGATTCAACTCCCAGTTTCACTAGCACAATCAAAATGTGCCACACAGCACAACAGACACACCCCGAGGTAGTGCACCTTCTTTTTTTAAAAGGTACAAACAAGGCCCCAACGTCGTCGGAGGCTCCATCATCCATGTAATGCACTCCCGGCCTCCACCACCTCAACTGGTTGATCATCTTCTTTCCAAGACCAATAGCCTCAAGACCCCATCATCATTGACTCACACGACCATCCTTTCATACCAACAAACCTTCATCAACTCCAATCCACAAGTGTCTCCAAACTAGCACCCGTCTAAGAGAGGGGTCATCTTATACGATATGTCACCATGTAGATGAACCACAATAGGTATAGACCAAGGTATCCCTAGTGAAAAAGTGAATGAAGAACCTCATTTGTAATAGCGCAGGAGAAGACAATCTTTTAAAAAAGAAGAGGGAGCTCCAACTACCTTAACGAGGCCCTATCAAGGATGAAGGGTGCTCTCGCAAAGATGACTGAGAGCACCAAATGGTCTAGCAAGGCTCTCTCAAGGATGAGGGAGAACTCCCAAGGGCTCTTGCAAGGAAAGGGCGAGGCGCAATGTTATTCATTTTATAAGGCACGCATGGTGCAAGTGATGAACTCTACACAGACATAGGTAAAGGGATAAGGTAACTTGAAGGGAACATGGAACACCCTTTCGAGATTGTATCATGGCAATTGCAGAGAGCAAGAGGACGGATCTATTCAACACCATATTCAATTTTAAATATAAATCCACCCCTCAGCCCCTCTCCAAGCAGGGATCCACGTCAAACACCATATTCAATTTTAGAGGATAGATCCACTCAATGCCACCGTCAAAGAGGGATTGGCCCCAACTTCATCTTCAATTTCAAGGGCTAGTCCAACCATCCATCACCATCCCCTACAAGGGCTTGAATACAAACTCTAAAAAGCCATATGGCTACTCCCATCTCACCTTCCAACTACTATCCATCAGTGCCATGAGACAAACACTAAACTAGGAGGGGGTAATGTTAACCTCAACACAAGAAGAAAGTGAAAAAAGTGGAAAAGCACAAGTTGGGTCACTTAAAAGAGGTGGCTCAGAAGGCAATTGGACACAATGGAGGAAGCAAGAAGGGAAATGACCGAAAGTGCAAGGGCGGCCTCAAAAGCCAAGTCAAAGGAAAAAGTGCATTTTTAAAATGCAAGGGAGTCACCAAATTTTGTAAAAGAGCACCACGCTCCCTCCTGTGCAAATTATAAAGGTAGATGGGCGGTAGAAACAAAGCTAGGAAGAAGATAGGAGGACAATGGGAAAGAAGGCCTAGGCCACCACCAGCCATGTAAAAAGGGGATAAAAGGATGACTGCCCAAAAGGGATTTAGGGTTTTATATATAAAATCAAAAAGTAAATGGGAAGCTCATTCTTTGGTGTGTGGCAAAGTGGACTCTTCTTCTTCTCTCCTTCTCTTATCTTGCTTTCTTACTTGTGAGTGCTTAAGGAAGGGAGTGTGAGTGAGTGTGTGAGGGTGAGGCCCGAGGGTTTCACTAGGGTTTACTGTATGGTACCACGTGAGTGTAAGGGAGGGGGGTTATTTAAGGGAAGAAATGTACATTTTATAAGGTAAGGTCTCATAAATAGGGGATAGATAAGGGGTATTTTCATATATTTCATGCACGCAAGTGATGTCTCCTTATTACTACTAGTGAATCCCCCGTGGGGTGAGGGATCTTGGAGGTGAATCCCTCCAACATCTCCTCTCTTCTTTTTCTCATCACTTCTCTTCCCTCATCTCGTAGGTGGCTATGGACGAAGAGGCTTGAGGATGCTTGAGCTTGCATCGCGAATCGTGGAGCTATTAGAGTGCTTGAGAGAAAAAGCAACTCAATTGGGCATCAAGGTAAGCTCACTACACTCGTAGAGAGGGAGAGCGCGTTAGCTATGTGAGAGGTAGCCATTAGTGCTTGCTTGAAATGCTTGAAACAATAAGCACTCCGTGGGTCTTGGCAGTTGAGCAAGTATGCCCTTTGCACTAAAACATGTTTTAAAACATTGTGCCTAAATACTTGATAGCACAACTCTCTTATGTGAGCCATTGCCCTCTTTCTCACATCATTCATGATCATGGTACTTGTTTTCACATCCATGAGGTATCCGTACCCTCTTCCACCTACGACCATGCTCCTAGATATAATTGGGAGAGTCTTGTCTATTTGGCATACCTACATGGGTGGTATCTCTGGGAGTAGCACCCATAGGGATGCCACTTTTGGGTGGCTAAGTGAAACATATAGTCATTGGAGCACACATCCCTACAAGTATAATAAACCTTGAAGGTGATAAGTGTCCACTAGATTGACAAGACGGGGACATTTCATCGGTACCTCCACAATACCCACCTGAGCCACCCTCTCTAGAACCAATATGAGAGCGAGAAGAAGCAACCAACCGTGGGAACACAACATTTGCATCTTTGTAGTATCCCCCCATAACTACCCCCTCTGTTCATTAAGTAAGGCATCTCTTAGGCTCTCTTTAAGGCAAGTGTAGAGCATCGACTTTACCTATTGTGATCGAAGCAATAGAGTGTACTGAAGTAGACTGTGTAGAATGGCCAGACGATGAGAGAGATAACTCTTTGTCCACCATATCTGTGACAGGGATATTTGATCTGGACACATGTGCATGAAGATCTCCTATAGCTCCTCATCTGTCATCTCTCAACCCATCCTACTCTCTAGATAACTTGCATAAAACAAAGTTAGCATAATCAACATAAGGATTTAGGTAAATTACAATAACATAACTCTATAAAAAAGGATATTAATTAAAATATGTATACTAAAATACTCTTAAAACTGAATTATCAATAAAGAGCTAGTGGATGCAAATACAATTGGCCCTATGGCTACATCTCAAGCTCTTGGCATAGTTTGGTATACACTAGAAGATCTATATACAGGTCTCCATAGAGAGAGGAGTCCATTTTATTCTTGAAAAATTATTGGCTTCTTGTCTCTTCATCTATATTACCCGTGCATGTCTTCTTTGCATGCCCCAAGCCCTCCTCGCCCGCCTCCACCCCCTGTAACATTGACTCCTCTACTTGCATGCTCTCCTCTCCATGTTTGGGAACATTATCTTCATCATACACTCACATGCTATGAGGTGTTGATGGCACAACATACCACTAAGAATGTGCATATTGTTTGATCTTTTCTCGAAATCTACCTTCAAATATCTAGATGGACCTTGTCAATCAGTTATCCTAGCTCCTTTCAATACCATTATACATCAAATATGATCATGGATAAGATATCGTAATCTACTGAGATAACACTTTGCAAGTTTTCCTCCCTCCCTCTCTTTACCTTGCCCTTTATTTCTCTCTCCTCCCTCTCCCTCCCTTGATTCTCTCTTTCCCTCTCTACTTTTATTTCTTCTCCTTTTCTCTCTCTCCTCCTCTCTATTTTTATCTCTCCTCCCTCTCTATTCCTCTTTTTCTCTCTCTTTTTCTTTCTTTGCTTCCTTTCATTTCTCTCTCTTTGTTTCTCCTTCCCTCCCTCTCTCTCTCTCTTTTCTCTCACTCACCAATTAGTGAGACCTTCTCTCTCCCTCTTGCCATCTCTCTATTTCCCTCTTCCCCCCCGATTCCCCTCCCTCTTTGTTTCCCTTCTTCTCTTTCTCTACCTCTTTCCCTCCTCCTGTCCCTCCCTTCTTCCCTCTCCCTCCCTCCCTCCCTCCCTCCCTCTCCCCCCTTCCCTCTCTCAATGCATCTCTCCACAAACAAAAATAAAGAAATAAAAGGAAAAAAGAAGAAAACAAATAAAAAAGAGGTAATGTACCTACCTCAAAGTCTCAAAGATGAAACCCTTTGTACCTCCCTTTCATGGTTTCCATCCCTTCTCCTTTGCATCCTTCTTCTTCTTCGCGTAGTATGGATGCAAACAATGGTGGAGGCGGTGATGAGCTCTCCCTCCATCTCTCTCTCTCTCTCTCTCTCTCTCTCTCTCTCTCTCTCTCTCTCTCTCTCTCTCTCTCTCTCTCTCTCTCTCTCTCTCTCTCTCTCTCTCTCTTACTCTCCCTCTCAAAGCTTTGAGCTCTTTGGCTCTCTCTCTTTCATTCTCATTCACAAATGGTTTTGAGAAATACTATGCTCGGGGTTTTCGACGATCTTTTTTCTGAGTCTCAGGTCACTATTTGTGTCACTATTTTTTCTGAGGGATCTCAATAGTGCTTACTTAAACAATAGTCTCGACCTTAAAATGAGAAACATCTAGATTTTTTGCAATAGATGCCTCCATTTGAGGGTCAACCTAGTCCTCCATGTCCTTGTCATTCTCTATCTCCTTGAGCATACAATAACTAGATGATTTCATGATCTTTAATTGCTCTTCATAGAGAATAAATGGAGCTAACTTCAATGTAAGCCTACATTTCCTTGGATGGAGAGAATACTCAATATCTTTTCCAAGAAAGCCTTCCACACTTCTTTTTGTGATGAAACCTTCTCTATGGGTGACTTGCCAATGGTGGGTATTTGAACAAAATCCTTTCACTCCACCTACACAATTGGACCTACTAAATCCTCAAACTCTACATAGTTCTCGTTGAAAAAATCTTTGAAAAAATTTACAACTTAGAGTCACGATCCGAGTCAAGATTAAACATGTCCCTCACGATTGGAAAAAATGACAATTCAATGTTCCTCGAAATAAGAAAATCCAAGAGCCTCTCACATGTTGTAGTATATATAATTTGAGTGAGGCATGGGGTTCTCAAAGGGGATTTTCCTTTGCTTTATGGTGTCCTCCTTAAAATTTGTGCACTTCTAGTGGAACTTGGAGAAGTGGCTAAATGCACATAAGGGAGAAGGCTATCCCTTCTTTTTAGTAACTCCTTGAGTGTTGGAGGAGATATAAGTCCTTTTACTTTTGAGACTGACTACCTTTGTATAAGAGACTAGGAGGATATTGACTCTTTAGGCATGATTAAAGGGGTGCTAGAATGGAGAACTAGAAGGCATGGCATATGTGTTGATACAGAGTGAAGAGAGGTGGTGCGAGACATAGTTGGTACCTTGCTTATGCCATATGGGAAGTGCCGAAAAAGTGTCAATACATTGTGAGAAGAACTCGAAATAGAAGCAAGGAGATATACAGTGGTGCCATATGGGAAGCGATTAGCCTCCATAGCCATGTGAAACATAAATTCAAGAGCCTAAGAAGGGAGATGAAAAAAATCCTAACAAAGAACCAAGGTTGACCATTTATAGGCACTTATGACACATGGCAAAAACTTAGCCATTGGATCTCAACATTGGACACATGGCAAAATTTTGACCATTGATTATATCTATTGGATTTAGCCATTTGAAACCCTAGCTTGTTCAATGAACAAAAGATTTACACATGGCACTCTTTTCAAGTGATTATAAAAGCTTAAATTTTTTGCATGCTTTCATTTACACTCTAACATTGTAAAAAGGACCCACTCTATGACTTGCCTTCTCTATTTCCCCTATGGTGCAATAAGCATCCCATTGTGGCTAAACTAAGTTCATTATTCATGCCATATCACCCACCTCATTTGCATACTTCCCCACGTTACAATTGTGCACCTTCCCACTCCCACAACTGTGCATCTTCCTTGTGGTGCAATTGCACCTATTTGTAGTGTCAACAGGTCTCCCTCTCAGGTTTATCAGCTTGCACCTCAATAACATCCCTAATGGTGCAATAGCTCCCATTTGTTGCTTGATGAACACTCCCTCTCCTACTATATGGGCTTGCACCTCACCAACTTTCCTAAGAGTGTGATAACTCCCATGCACTAGTTGATGAAGACTTCCCATCACATTGTATTAGCTTTGATTTGAATGACTTCCCTCTATAGTGCAATATCACCCCTTGAAACTCTAGCAACTCTCCTTCTCATGCCATATTGGCTTGCTCCTATCTTTTTGTGAGAGTTGATATCTTCAATGGTGGCTAGGACCCAATAGAATACAATAAAGTTATATACTTAATAGCCACAACCAAAAGTATCTCATATTCCTTTAGAGCCAAATGTTGGCCAAGCTATTTCAATTGTTTCCATAGTGCCTCGAGAGATTCCTATTGATACTTGAACTAAGGTCACATCTTTTATTGAGAGTCAATGAGGTCTACCTTAGCCTTGAAGTTCTACTCCTCCTACTATTCTTGGACAAGGGGAGCATTCACCTCTCCCAAACGCTCCTGAGCATGTTGAACCTTTAGCTATGCATGTTGAGAAACCTTCTAAAGTAGCTCCAATGAAAGGAAAAAGGAATTCAAGGTAGTTTTACATGCAGAGATGCTTCAGTGAAATCGAGTAAGCCTAGAGGGAAATCAACCATCTTATCCTAAAGGCCTTATTCATCAAAATGGTTAAGTATATCTTCAATAAATTGTCCAAGATCGCTACAACCGATGACAATGTTTTCAAGCCCTTACCCACTACTGATCACAAATCCTTTGAGATCCTTAATGTTTCCCCAAGACTGAGAAAAATGAAATAGTATATCATTAAAGATGGCATTACTTATACCCCACAAGAACGATAGACGAGAGAGAGAATACCATGCATGAAAAAATAAAAGAGGAGTTTCAAAGTGAGGATGTGATTTGTGAGAGAAAGATTGATTCTCTTGGCCCACTTAAGTATGAGTGGATGGGCAAACTTTTTTTATCAGATGGTTATGAATGTTTCAATGGATGCAAATAATTCTTAGCACATCTCCAGAAGACAAGATTATGTTAGAAAAGAGAGATATTAAAGTATCAAATTCTATTGTTTATTTTTTAAATGTGAGGCCTACTTTTTATTCTATTTATGTTTTCAAAGTTATCTACACCTTCATTCTCTTATTTTGGACTTTGTTTCCATACATAGCATGCATTGCTTCTCTAAGTAATGATATAGCTAGGAACATATTTATTGCTAATTCACCTTGGTTTATGGATATTTTTTCAAATTTTGATTTAGATATTGTAATATTTTTTCAATTTTTTGATAATTCCTTATGCTTCCATATTTTCTTTCCATATGTCCTTTTACATAGTTACTTTTGGTGGTTTATTTTCATTTTAATTGTTGACTAATGTTTTATTTATATTCCCCTTTTTTTTTCAATTGACTTGTTGTGTGATTTATTTTAGTGTAAAGATTACCTTGAGTCATATATGTGGTTGATAAGGAGGACAAGGTGTATAAAGATAATTTGGGATAGGGCAATAACACTAGTAGACCCTGACTCCCCTCTTCCTCCTAAATCTTTCAAGGACAAAGCCAAGAGAGACATGAAATCTTAAAGAAAGGGTAAGGGCACAACCAAGTCAACCACCAAAAATACTTCTCTTGCCTCCACAAAGAAAGGTATGTTGAAGCTTTTTCCTTAGAAGCCTCAAGGTAAGTGGGTGCCCGTGGAATTCAAATTCTTTCAACAATGAAAAAATAGCATGTAGTAAGGAAACTAGTGATGATGAATGAAAGTGGTGAATAGAAATATGTGCCAAAGAAGCAAAAAGTCTCAAGGGAATGTGAATAGAAATATGTGCCACTAAATTGGTTGCTCCGTGTGGAAGCATACACATCCGAACCAATCCAAGTGGTATCTTCATGGTAGTGATATCTCGGCTTTCTAATGCAAGATGGAACTGATCATATCCTGAATATAAATCACCCATAGAGTAAATTATATTGTTTGCAAATGCTTATGCAAATTCATCCATTATTGTGTGTGATCCAACATTCCTTATGGTGACTTTATTAATTGGTTGTAAGTCTTGTATAAACCTCAAAGAACTATTCTTCTTTGGAACAATAAACCACCTTGAATATGGAGTTGAAGAGGGCTCCAAAATTGGCATTCTAATCTTTTCATTCAAAATCTTAGGCAAATATGCCCAAGATATTGGAATAGGCTTTAAATTCCATGGCACATGAGGTATTGTAAAGATCACCATCGGTGCAACTATGGTCAGATCAACACATCCAATTTCATCTGGCTGAAACACAAAGCCTTTCACATGCCTTGCCAACATCTACAAGAAACAAGCTCTTTTTGCAAGCAAAAGAAAGCTTGTATCACCAATTTTAGATTTTGTAAACTTTCAGCTATAAATTTATGTCCTACTCCATGTGGATCCCATAAACTGGGTTGTTGAGTCACTTTTTCAGCCAACCCATCACTTTCAAGCAGTAAAGGCAAAGACACATGCTTAGTCTTCTTTGCAATTGATTTGTACTTTGTATCCACCCTTGCTTCAACCTTGTTTTGTAGCCCACAACATTCATGCTTATCAAACTCTTGAATGACTTCATACATCTCTAGAGTGTCAATATAAATAACCTCTTTTTTTGACATATTTTGAGCATTAATTACTGCAAAAATTTTAGCAATCATATCAACATCAACTAGCCCTAAAAACAATCCTGAAATACCTTCATTTTCCAGCTATCAAACCATATGTCTTCAGATCTTTTTTAGCCCATCCTACATATTTCTTTTCAACCCTCCACATCGCTAAAATATTCTTAAAGTTGCCAAGGCAACATATTGTCCATTCTTGCAATCTAGGCACAAATATAGTTTTTCCCTTTCTTGGAGGCATAATTATCTTTCTAGAGGCACTGCCATAGCGTCCACTTACAACACTGCTATCTAAAAACCCTTAAACTCTCGTGTATTAGGTGGCATGGGTATATCTTGTAGCCTATCCCAATTGCAGGGATGATTCACACAAACAATGAGAAATTGTATTGCCTTTGTATTGTCTTTACTCCAAACCTGAGCATATGAAGATGTAGAGACCGCCAAGACCCACAGACCACTTATTTTTTCAATCGTTTCAAGCCGAGCACTAATGGCTACCTCTCACATAGCCGACGTGCTCTCTCCCTACGAGTGTTGTGAGCTTACCTCCATGCATGATTGAGTTGCCTCCTCTCCTAAACACTCTAGTAGCTCCACGATCCAAGTGCAAGCTTCAAGCAATCTCAATCCTCAATCTCCATGCTCTAAGCTCCATTGCTACGAGCAAGAGAAGAGAAGAGAAGAGAAGAGAAGAGAAGAGAAGAGAGGAGAAGATGCAGAGCTTCTCTACCACAGTCCCTCACTCTCACACACTTACTCCCTCACACTCTCACACTCCCTCTCTCAAACATAAGCTCAAGCAAGCAAGAAGAAGAAGAAGAAGAAGAGAGCTACTTTGGGCAACACATAAGAATGAGCTTCTCATTCACTCTTCAACTTTATATACGAAACCCTAAATCCCTTTTGGGCGGTCATCCTCTTATCCCCTTTTTTACATGGCCAGCCGTGCGCCCGTTTTCCCATTGTCCTCCTATCTTCCTAGCTTCCTTCCTACCACCCATCTATCTTTATAATTTGTATCGGCGCTCTTAAAATAAATCATGGTGTGCCTTGCGCTCTTTTACAAAAGTATTAACTTACACTTTTTCTTGTGCGTCTTTCTCCTTAATTTAGGACTTTTCTACACTTCTTGTGTTTCCATATTTTTCTTAGCACTGTAATGTGTCCCTTAGTATCATCCAGGACATGTCTTAGCAGTCCATTGTAAAGGGTGTCTAGAAAACTCCGCCCGACACTCCCATGGAATGTTATGGGTTTTGCGATCTAGGTCTTTCCGCGTCTGCCACGTAGCGGAAGTATCCTGACCATTCCCCACTTAGGATTGATCAGAATTAGGGCTTTCCTGATTGGTCATTAGCTAACAGCAACTAGCGTCAGACCCGAGCGAACTACTTTACGCAGAAACGCCAGGTTCGAAGCGGATTCACGCTGCACTTTGTTCAAGGAGAATGGGAAACGAGAGGGATGCAAGGCTCAACCTCTCTGCCATAAGGCATAGCCCATTCCATTCCCCTAAAACAACGTAAATCGGGTAAGACATAACTCTAGGTCATCGCTCTTGTTATTCGTTTTGATGATCATCCTGCTGTTCTTTGGGATTTTTGAGAAAAGTTCTCGGCTAACCGGGACCACCCAACCGTAGGATGGACCCATGGTCTATCCTCCGCACTTTCCTTGGTTTGTTTTAGTTATGTAATTATCTAACACATTAATTTGGCATATAACAATCAGCTTCTTTAATTAATCCTGTTAAGCACTGGTTCCTTCACGTAATCTTATCACGTGACATAGAAAAACAATATCAAGCAAGTTCTTTTTTAACATTTCATCATTTTATCATTAAAATACAAGGAGTTCCGCCCGTAGGCTTGTCCATAATCTGCCCAAAGGCTATCTAGTAATCCCCAGGGATCACTATTCCAAGCTTCCGCCCGTAAACTAGTATGCAGGCCTCGAGATCCAATCCCGAGTCACGTTAGCCTCTTGTGCAGGACCCAGAAGGCGAGGGTTTTACGGCCAGAGCCCCCTGGTACCCAAGCGTCCTCCTATTCCAAGTAGAGCTCAACGGAGAGACCTCTCATGGCGGGTTTGGTCCACGTTCCCAGCGTGGTGAACAACCCCCTTGGTTAGGGTTAGGCAGGTAGTCGGGGGTAACTGAAACTGCCTCTTTCTTCAGGCCTTTAATATGAAGTATAGGTACTCATTTAATTTGTAATTCATAATTCAAACAGAGACCTAAAATCTCTAGCAAGCAAAAACATTTCCATTAATCAACCATGTTGTTTGGCAAACTGCTAAGGAAGTCTTCTTTCCTTTTGAGTGTATCAGCACTCGTTCCCAAGGTGTCTTGTAAATTGGCAAGATCCTTTACAATCCGGTGTAGGGCGTACCTTATTAACCCAACTTGGTCAACCCTAAAGTTCCTTAGATATGCTAGTGTCCGGTTTACAACTTTCCTTATTTAGAAGGATATCCAAAAATACGTCCTTTTGCAAGATAACTTGCGTAGGGATCTGCCATCCTTGATGAGGGTTTTTACCCTTTCTCCTTGTGAATCAATCAAAAGACTAAATGATTTCGTACTTGCTGCGCAAGTCCTGCGATGGAGTAATCCATTTTAGATCCTTTAACCTGACGTATGTCGGGCCTAGGGTTTCTTTTTAAGGATCTCGGGGACAGCCCTAGTTCTTTATCTTTACGAATTTGTTTGACCCTACAATAAGGAAAATAGTCAAGTGCTTAGGGTATGAATATTTCTATGTTTAGATTGGTTTGGATAACTTTTGGAAGGTAATATTAATCGTCTTGTCACAGTTTTGATATCTTGTGACAATTTACTTTTCAGTCAATACAATTCAATTTAAACTTCCTTTTTCCTTGCAGATGAACTCATGCCAAATAACAAACATTTCCCTTGCTATGATAAGCAATTAGCTATGATAACTTCCTAGTAATTTGAGCAACAAAAGAAACCTTTCATGAATTTAATCATTTTCAATGATTCGTTGCGAAAGGAATAAGACTAATGGTGCAAGATATAATTTCTATATCTTTAGGATTTAACTAAAATATACTACTATAGTAAATGGATAATCTTGCTCGTAATTTATAATGCTTGATGCAATTCGAAGAAAACTAAGTTCTATACATTATCATTCATTCAAATAAGCTAAAATCCTTCATTACAAATAGCTCGGACAAATATATCCTATTCCTAACAATTTCCCTTTTGCATGATTGACTTAAAACGAAATTAAAGCCAAGAAGAAGAACCTGGTTTTGGGGTGAGATATCCACATGGATACTGGGAGATGACCCTCCCGCAGCTACACCTTGGACTTTCTTAGGCGGCATCGTAGTTGTAGTCTTTCCATCGTGGAAGTAGCTTTACAATTCCTTTTGAAATTCCACCATGGCTCCCTTTTGCAATAACTTTCACCATCCGTCGAAAGTAGTTTTAGAAGGCTTCCTCCTTGAAGTAGGGAATTCGAAAGGGGGTGATTCACAATCTTTTGCGGATAAGACCCATTAAAGCCATAGGAGGGGCTTAATGGCCTTGTAAAAACTCGCACAAACAAGGAATAAAATAAAATAAAAGTGTGGAATCCCTTACGAGGGTTTTTGAGTGGGAAAGGGAGGTGTTAAAAAGACCCTCAACACTCTCTTTCATTTTACGAGTGGGGGAGAAAAAAAATAAAGCCCCAAGGGTATTTTGCATGGGGAGAGGAAAGGGCTAAGGGGGGGCCCTTAGGGGGGATTTGAGATACGGGGGAGGGGAAATAAGGCCCTTTAATGGAGAACTTACAACAAAAAAGCTATAGGAAAAAAAAACTTTTGAGGGGGTGGAAAAAGGGTCCTAGGGGTTTAAAACATGGGGAAAAAAGTAGCTTTAAAGACTATAGGTAAGGGCCTAAGGACCCTTAGGCAAAATTTCGAGGGAGGGGGGTTTCAAGAGCACAAAGGAAGGGGGGCTAAAAGAAATTTTAAAAACACATGGGAGGGGGTTTCAAGAGGCACAGGAAGGGGGGCTTGGAAGGTTTTAAGACACGGGGGGGGGATAGTAAGACCTTTAAGGTCTGAGTTCTTTCGGGGGGGAAAGGGGGCTTATAAAGCCCCCTTAGAAGCTTCCCCCCAAGAAGCTTCTACAGCTTCAGAACCACGTGGCAGGGGGGAAAAGAAAACCAACACCGAAGGTGGCATTCTGACAATGGCTGGGGCGTGGTTTACGACTGCATAGGGCGATGGATTACGACGACATCTCCTCCTTCAGCAGCACCACGACAGTCCTCCCCTCACCCTCAAGTGGCACAGGCGTAGTCCTATTTGGGTTCTCCCTCCCTCAAAGCCTTCTCTACCTCACACATAGCCTAGAACGGTGTCATGGCGGCCCACCCTCCTTTCCTCTTCTCATTCTCTTTGGGGTCGCTGGTCTTAGCTACGTCGACGCGGCTACTTAGAAGCAAACCGCAAACCAGAACCATGACTACAACTAGCAGGACCAGACGATGGTGGATCGTAACCTCCTTTTTTCCATCCTCCCCTCCCTTCCCTCTAGTAAGGTTTTATAGGCAAGGGAGAGGGACCTCCCCTCCCTTGCGTGTTGTCATGCATGGGTACAGGCTTTGGCAAGCTTGAGGAAGGAGCTTGCCCACCTTACTAATCCCCTCTTCCTCAAGCTCGACAGTCGGCTGGAGGAGAGGGGAAATTAAAAAATTTTGCTTTTATGAAAAAGATAATTCCATTATCTTCTAGTGGCCAGTTCACACGAGCCTAAAGCCATCGGAATATTACATTCTCTCCCCCTTGGAGGAATCGAGATGTCCTCATCTCGAGATAAACTGGGGATATTGATGGATGAGAGTGCCTTCATCTACTCAGGTGGCATCCTCTTCGGAATAATCTTTCCACTGGATGAGGCATTCTCTTAAGGTTCTAGATCTTAATTGTCTCTCCCTAACATCTAAGATCCTATCCGGTCTTAGTTCAAGGACTCCTTGACTAGGCATTACAATTTGTTGATCATCAAGTACATGATTAGGGTTGGGTACATATTTTTTCAATAGGGTGATATGGAATACATTGTGAACCTTTAGGTTCTAAGGGACTTGCAATCTAAAAGCATTGGGTCCTAGGCATTTGAGGATTTTGTACGGCCCACAATACCTTGGACTTAACTTCATGCATTCTCCTAGGGATAGAGAACTCTTTTTAGGGCATACATGAATGAAGACCATGTCTCCTTCTTCGAAGACTCTATCTTGACGTTTCAAATCTGCGTATGGCTTTTGTCTATCCTTGGCCGCTTGTATGTCTTGTCTTATTGACTTTATTTGATCATCCATGTCTTCCAACATCTGTCTTAGCGCTTCAACTCTTAGGGTTGGATTAGAAAAGTTTAGGGGACTTCGACAATCATGACCATACAATGCCTGGAAAGGGGTCATCTGAATGCTCTGATGGTAAGAAGCATTGTAGGCAAATTCAACCAAAGGCAAGTATTGAATCCACCTCTTCGGCTCTCGACAGATGTATGCCCTAAGCATATCCTCGATGATTTGATTTACTCGCTCTGTTTGGCCATCCGTTTGGGGATGGTAGGCGGTGCTAAAACAGAGTTGAGTCCCAATAGCTTCAAAGATAGCTCTCCAGAAGTGTGATGTGAAGAGAGAATCTCGATCACTAATGATTCTTCTAGGTAACCCATGTAGCTTGAATATCTCCTTGATAAACAATCTTGCAATGTGGGAGGATTTATAGTTTGTCTTTACTGGAATCAGGTGTGCAACCTTGGTAAGCATGTCAACCACAACCATAATGGAATTGTATCCTCCTTGGACTTGGGGTAAGTCCACAACAAAATCCATACTGATGAATTCCCATTTCTTTTGGGGAATGTCAAGCGGTTGCAGTTTCCCTGGCATCATGACATGTTCGGCTTTGATACGTTGGCAAGACAAACACTCAGTGACATATTTGACAACGTCACCTTTAAGCCTCTCCCAATGGTATCTCTTCCTAACTGCATTAAGAGTCTTAGCATAGCTAGGATATCCTACGAAAGGAGAATCATGAGCTTCCCATAATATCTTCTGCTTAAGTGACTCGCTTGCTGGTATACACAGCCTTGTTCTGTAGTAGACAAGTCCATTATCAATGGAAAATTCCTAATACCTAGCTTGCAACTTCTGATTCTGCTCCTCGGTAGATATTTCCTTTATCATTGTTTGGTAGGCCAAATCATGGCATGCTTCTTCTCTAGCTAGTTCAAGTATAGGGTTGTTTGGCATAGATACTTTTGTAGCCAGAGATCTGGCCGTTGATGGATTCTGCAAGATTAGGGAATTTAGGAATACCTTGTGGCTGAGTGCATCGGCAACTACATTCTCCTTTTCTGGTCGGTACTTGATTTCGAAATCATATTTCTCCAATACTTCAATCCATCGGCGTTGCCTCATGTTGAGCTCATTCTGGGTAAAAATCCATTTAAGACTCTTATGATCGGTTACTAGAGTAAACTTGTTACCCAACAGGTAGTCTCTCCAAAGCTTTAGAGCATGGATGACAGCTAGTAATTCCACATCATGCATGGCATAATTCTTTTCATGACTCTTCAATTTCCTTGAAGAGTATGCTACTGGATGACCTTCCTACATAAGTACACACCCCAAGGCAAGAATGCTAGCATCAGTTACTACCTCGAACTCCTTATTGAGGTCAGGAAGTTTTAGAATAGGTGCTGATACCAAACTTTGCTTCAATTTGTCGAAGCTATTTTGTTCGGAAGTCACCATGTAATGGAAGTCTGCTTCTTTAGTAAGTCTGTAAGAGGCGCTGCAATCAAAGCATAGTTTTTTATGAAGACCCTATACCATCCTGTCAATCCAAGAAAGCTACGTATCTCTTTGAGGGATACTGGTATTGGCCATTCAAGCACATCTCTGACCTTGGCTAGGTCTACTGATATTCCTTCTGATGTTACTATGAATCCCAGATATTCAATCTGACGCTTGAAGAATGCACACTCCTTCATTTTTGCATACAGCTTATGAGACCTCATTGTCTCACGGACAATCCGAAGTTGAGGTTCATGATCTTCTTCCTGTTTAGAATAGACTAAAGTATCATCGAAGAAGACAAGTACGAAATCATCAAGATATGGTCTAAAGATATCTTGCATTAATCTATTGAAGGTGGCAGGTGCATTTGTAAGCCGGAATGACATAACCAGGAACTCAAAGTGCCCATATCTTGTATTGAAGGCCGTCTTTGAAATATCTTCTTCCTTGATCCTTATCTGATAGTAACCTGACCTTAGATCAATCTTCGAGAAGATCTTTGCACCTTGAAGACGATCGAGAAGCTCATCTATTCTAGGAATAGGATACTTGTTCTTGACTGTTGATTAATTCAACCCTCGGTAATCAATACATAGTCGAAGTGTCCCATCTTTCTTTTTCTGGAATAGTACTGGAGCTCCCCACGGTGAGTTGCTAGGCCGGATGTAACCCTGATCTAACAGTTGCTTGAGTTATTCCTTCAACTCAATTGCCTCCGGTATGGACATTCTATAAGGTCTCTTTGCAATTGGTGCAGCTCCAGGTACTAGCCTAATCTCATGATCTACTTGTCTTTGAGGCGAAAGTTCAATCAAATCCTTGGAGGAATACGTCAGCGTATTCCTTTAGCCAAGAAGGTCCTTCATGAGATTCTTGCTTTTGATCTAACTTGTTGAGTTTGATCAGGTAAACGGGTAATCCTTTTCTAACTCCTTTTATGATCCGAGATACTTTGGCTAATTCGATTCTTGGCACTCCTGCCTCACCTTGAGTTGTGACAAATTCCCTTTCAGAGTTTCGAAAGGAAACTTGACCCTTTCCACAGTGGATGTGGGTGTCGTTGGGCTTAAGCCAATCCATCGTGAGTAGACACTCATGGATACCTAAATTCATGACTCTGAATTTGACTGAAGTCTTCTTTCCTCCTAGAAAGAATTCCACCTTAGCAGTTTGCCTGGTACAAGTTACCTCACGACCGTTTGCCAACTCCACAAGCAGGGTAGGTGCTTCTACTGTGGTTATTCCTAAACTTTTTGCACATGTTGGTGAGATAAAGGAATGTGTACTACCACAATCAATCAAGGTTTTGAAACCTTTACCTTGATAGTCCGACGGTGTCTGAATCACCGAAAACTGGCGATTCGGCCCTTTCTTGTGTAAAGCGGCATGGATTGTCGCTTTTTCGAATTCATTTTCCATAGTCGGATCTTCCTCTTCTTCTTCTTCGCATCTTTGCCTATTGGAAATGCAAGCGGTTCTTCCTCTTCCACGGGTAATGGCTCCTTGACCGTGGCCTGCACCTTGGAAAGGCGTTTGACGATGTCCTCCGCTGAGCTTGGGACATTGTCTCTTGAAGTGACCGGGTTCGTTGCAGTGGAAACAATGGAGGTTTCGGCCATTACTTTGAGTAGGAACAAAGTTGTTGACGTTATTTGTCCTTGCTTTCTTCCTTTGTACCTGATTGTGACCATGAACTCTCTTCATTTGAGGTTTGAATGCTCCTCTGTTCGGGTCACTATAGGACCAAGTTTTGTTACCCCTTGGTCTAGCTTGCACCTCCTGAATTATAGACGCCACTCGAATGAGTGCATCCTGAAGGTTTGATGGACGCATAGATTCAAGACGGGTATTTACGGGTGGATTTAAGCCTGCACAAAATTTGGACACCTGCTACGTCATGTCCATCTGTGGCGCATACTTTAAAAGTGAGACGAATTTAGAGTACTATGCGTCAAGAGTGAGTCCTAGCTGTTTTAGCTTGTAAAACTCATTCATTTTCTGCGTATAATATGCAGGTGGTAAATATCTTCCCTGCACGGCTTTCTTCAACTTCTCCCAGGTAACGGACCCCTCTGAAATCCCTTGATCCCTGCACCATTGCTTCCACCAAATGAGAAAGAGTAAATTATGATAGAAGATAAGATGATGTTATTGTCCACTAGCCAAGCTTTTGTATAAATGTGTTTATATATATTTGATCAATTCTTCTTGAGGGAGAGAGAGAGAGAGAGAGAGAGAGAGAGAGAGAGAGATAGAAAGAGAGAATATTTTGGATAGAATAGAAGATAATATTGGATGATGATAAGAGATAGATTAAAAGCTAAGATTACAGGTAAATTAGGGGTTGATTAGGGTCTATCATGACTAAAATCAAGAGAAAGAGATAAGATCCAAATTGGGTAAAAAAGAAAATAGATATAGTGAATCAAAGGTGTATAATTGTGTGATTTGAATGGTAATCCAAGTTAAAATTGCCATATATTTTTCTTTATAGGATGCACGTGCAAAACGTACCAAGAGAAATATATATATTCACTTTCAATTCGAGGATAAATATGCACCAATGTTCAAAAGAACTGTAGAAAGGGATGATGCAATAAGATACAAGATGCAACAAGAAAGAAATGCAAGGAAAAAAAACGTGGACCTTTGGGTTGGTGGGTGTATTTATCCACCCGATCTAGTCACTCAAAGGCCACCACAATTTGAAGGGCTTACATCATTTGTAAAGTTCATTTGTGAAAGCAATGAAGGATTGTATGGATACACATGCAGACTTTTCACACAAGGATTAGAAGGGGTTCATCAAGCCTTGACAAATATGCAGACAAGATTACAAGGGAATATGTACTCTTTGATTACAATGGAATATGCACTTCACATCACTGACAGGTAGTCACCCCCTCAAGGAGTGGACTACAACCTGACATCTACTTGGAGCATTTGAAGACCCATCAACATCGGTGGCTCACATCTACCTCTTTCTATGAACTTCCCCACCTCTAGTCTCCATATCCCTTCCTGTCTCCACCCTATCCAACCTTCACCATCACCATTCAAGCACCCTCTCCATCAAAATTGTTGTGTCCATTATTCTAGCATGCTTTACCAATCTCATTTTTCTAGTCATTTGGAGAGAGAGTGAGAGTGCCATGGGACTAACACTACATTAAGAGAGGGGAAAATGCTAACATGTTTAGAAGCACGAGGACATTTTACTTTTTAGTTACACATTTAATGTGAAAATTTATTAATTATTCAAAGCCTTGGATTACTTTTTGAAGAATAGCACTATTCTTTCATTCAAATTGTTAAAGAGTAGTATAGGAAAAGGGACTAAAATTGTGGAAAAGAGAGAAGACTCATCAAGGGAAAGGAAAAATCCTAACGCTAGAATTCATATATAAAAGTAATGAGCTTGAATAGAAATGGTTATTGTGTGTGCAAACTTTGCTCCTCTACTTTCCTGCTCTAAAGCATTGCGCAAGAGAGTGTGAGACTGAGGGGAGAGAGAGAGAGAGCGACTAATGAGGGACCAAGAGAGAGAAACCTCTAGCTTCCTCTCTAGTACTCTCTCATATCCACCATGCTTTCTCTTGTGTGATAAGGGTTGTAGAGGGTGGAGGGGGCAATGAAGTGCTCACTTGGATTGTAAAGCTAGAGCTTGTGACCTTCTTGCTAGGAGGGACGTTACTGTATGCTTGTATCAATGGTTTGCTTCAATCCATGTGCAAATGACTAGGCTAGAGCTAGAGCTAGTCTATTATACATGCGTTCAAGCTCTTGAAAGAATAAGAGTGTAGCCAATGGCTCCAACATATTGAGCATGTAGAGAAATAGAGATGGTATTAGTAACCTCAATAGAAGCTATATTGAATGGTACTATCTTCTTGGTAGGACATTATTTGCAATGAAAGAGGATGATGTCTCTATAAGATCCATGAGGGTAATCGAGAAAACATGATATGAATAAATGGAGCAACACACACAACTCATCCACCAACCCACAATTAATCTCCTTCAGAGAAACCTCAACATTCAAGCAACTAGTATCAGTAACCTAAGAATATAGCATGACATTAGAATTCCATCCACTTACCTCTGAATTTGATTGGCTACTACCAAGTTGATGCACTTATTAAAAAAGGTGCTAATTACAACACCATTCAATATTTTTATTAGCTAGAATTAGGCAACCAATGTTGTAGCCCATTGATGTAAAACTACAATCCTATGGAGGTCAACGTTTTTCAAAATTGGGCAAGTATAAAGTCTAGAAACAATGATCATTCCAATCTCCTTCTATGTTTTAACAAGTGCATATATCACATACTACCATTTCACGAAGTTGACAAGCGCATACGATTTAAGTTTCTTAGAATAAGGGTTATCTCAACCTTTAGCCCTAGTGGACTAACTTTACCATCGATCCCAAATTCCACAAAGCAACCTCAACAAAACACCCGCACAAGTGAAAATGTCCTCTATTGGAGTTGCTAATAGTAGAAGCTCAAAATCAATGAAAGGTGAGCATCGATGCTCAATCACATCAACTCCGCCAAGGACCCCAATCCACTTCTCATGCAAGATCCCTTCAAAGGCCATTGCTCATTCTAAACAAACACACAATACATACTGTTTTAATTGTCATAAACAATTAACAACATTGCATTTTAATGGAACAAATATCATAATGCAAGTGCATTGATTGCAAGATCCCATCATCAGGAGGCACTACCTTGTCCTACATAGACCCGCACATACACTCATTCTCAAGAATCACAATAACAATAGCCTCATCTCATTGCTACAACTCAAGAGTTACAAACCAAACCTACTAAAATTGCATCCTGTAGAAGGTCATAGAGTTCGTTGTGTTAGACCAAGCATAAGCCAATAACCAGTCTTGATCTCCAAGAGGACACTAGGCCCACCATGGTATATTGACCCAAATAGGCCATAGAGACATCCTCAATGCACTTGGCATTAAGGGGAATATGGTCTCAAAAAGGCCCTTTATCTTAAGAGTTAATGAATCTCTTAATGATAAAAGATTTGAGGTGGACTAATGGAAGAGGGAATGGTGTGCATACTTTATCAGCTCCCTTTTTGCTTTCTCCCTACCACTTATAGGTTTGTTTCCCTACATTCCCTTTTATCACCTCTCCCCCCTTACTTTTACCAGCTTAGTTCATGTGGGTCCCACTGGGCATCAAAGAAGGTGACCCAAAATTTGAAAATTTCTCCCCATCCAAAAGAGGCTCTCCTAAAAAAAACATATTCTTATGTCATGTATAGTAAAAAAACATATTTTTTTTGTATCTTTCTACAAGACATACTTCCATTCGGTCATTGCCTTACCTTCGTTTCACAAATCTTATCAACTTTCTATGCTCCTAGCTTCTCTTAGCCATAGCCACATAGTGTTTAGCTTCTCTTAGCTATAGTCACACAACCCCCGGCTTCTCTTAGCCATAGCCACACATCACCTACCTTCTCTCTACCTTCCACGGTTATTCTCTTACCTCCATTTTATAAATCTTCTCATTTTTCTATCCTCAAACAACCATTTCCACATAGCCCCCAACTTCTCCCAGCCATTGCCACACATCATCCAGCTTCTCTCTTTCTTCTGAGCATAGACATAGCCACAAAAGCCCCAACTTCTCTTAGCCATTGCCACCTAAAACCCAAATTCCCTCTCTCTTTCATGGCCAATCTCTTTCTTCCATTCCATAAAACTTCCTATCTTTCTATGCTCATATAACCATAATCACACAATCCTCCTTACTTCTATTCCTCTCCTTCTAAGTAGTATTCTTCTAAAATCCATTCCACTATCATCTATATGTTAGCAAATGTGACCCTGTGATTCCATATCTGATTTTTATGTACGCAATACAATGCATGAGCATTTGGTTATTCTCTTTCTTCCATTCTAGGAAACTTCTTATCTTTCTATGCTCATATAACCATAATCACACGATCCTCCTTACTTCTATTCCTCTCCTTCTAAGTAGTATTCTTCTAAAATCCATTCCAGTGTCATCTACATGTTAGCACATGTGACCCTGTGATTCCATATCTGTTGTTTATGTACACAATGCATGAGCATGGCAAATGAAAAGGCACATTATTCAAGAAGGATTGATAGGTCTAGATGTAGCCTTTAGTAATTATAGGGCTTAATCGAGTTTTTTGTTGTGGTGTACTAAAAAATCATATCGATAAGTGGATGCTTTCAACATTAAAGTTGAAGATTATAGATGACATTCATAGCTTGCTAAAATTTGAGAGAGCTTCAAGGTCAATAGATCTTTCATGGTTTGTATCAATTCATGTTTTTTCTTATGTTTTCAAAACCACTAATAGGCATCAATGTCCCTCCATGTTCATTTGTAAGGATATGATTGATGACTTTCTTAATTCCATATTTGAAGAAGGATGGAATGAGGTGGGTGGGATACACAAAGGTGACATCTGCTCGTGTAGAGTGGTGGTCTCTAGTGTTACTTTTCATTACTTGATTACACATTCATCATTGTACATACCTTCTATTACTGATGTTGGACGAAGAAAGTGGGCCAATGGATTCCCTTGGAGTCCATTGAAGACATGGGACAAGAGTTTGATATGCAAATATATATGCTAGGTGGAGTGATTGAGTCGGTTGTCGCAGTGAGTGATTGTAGGAGTCTCCTAAATGTATAGGAGTATCTTATCTTGATGGGAAGCGCTCGCATAGAGAGCTTTAACTTCTATATTGGTGGTAGAAAAAGGTGAGCTTATTTAATACTCGAATTGTTTTGTTATGGTTGGGACACAATATTTTAAATCTTATTTGTATTTTTTTCTTTTAGATGGACATGGAGATGAGCAGAGAATACGCAAGGAAACACAGGTTTCAAAGACAGATTTGAGGAATGAAAGACTACAGATATGTAATTTGGCAAAGAAAATGAAGTCGAGTCATTTCTCTTTGTGCTTTGTTGAGGGTCTAGTCACATTTATCATCATATTCATTAAGGAAATAAGAAGGTGGATAGTAAGAAAATAAAATTGTTACCCATTGTGATTGGGCTATTTGGTGTATTGCTAGAGGATTCCGCTTCAATGAAGAGATGAAAATATGTATCTTGCCAAGGAAGATTCGAGGGAGCAGATCAATGTGTAAGAAGGAATTTACAAATTATTTTTTGTTTCCCAACTCACATTACAACAAGCCCGATTGACATGCATATGAATTTTTTCATTGCGTTTGATTTTTGGAGAACAAGAACCAAAGAAACCTTCTCATGCTACAAGGGATCAATCATTAAAGGGCGGAGAAGTGAAGAAAGCAAGCATAATAGCTCTACATGTATGAGGGATATATGTCACTTTACCAACAGAAGAGAGGACTTGCTTATGAGTTTCTACTTGCCTCTTAGGAACTAGTCTTGATCTACCATCATTGAATACATCATTGTATCAAGCCACAAGAAATCAAGAGAGGAGTTAATAATCTTCGTAGCTACATCTCGAGTGAAATCCAAATTATGTTTAAAGTTGGTATGTGCACTCCTTGAACTCATAATCCATGAGTGCCAACTCCACTATCCCTTCCCTTGACCATGAGTCTTTTGCACATGTACCTCGACCATACCTTTAATCAATGAGCTTGCTTTCACGTACACCTTGTTCTAGCTTCTTCGTCCTCGATTGAGTTGAGTACTCTTCATAGTCCTTTGCTCCCATCTTGGAAAGTGTCCTTGCGAGAGGAGCGACTTTCACAAACTTCTACACATATTCTGTGTGACACCGTTGCTATTAGCATCACAAATTTACTGTAGGCACTATGTGTCGCTTTTTGCAAAAAAATAGTGATGCATATAGCAACAGTTTTGGAGAGACACTGATATCGATGCATTTAGTGATGACATAGTAAATTTTTTTAATGAACATTTGCGTCGCTTTGAGGCCTCTATCTTGTACTGCTTAATCTAGTCTAGAGATTGATTGATCTTTTTTGCACAAAACCTTGTCAAGGGAAGCTTGAATTTCCATCTCATGTTCCTTTTGGTTTTGTTTCATTCTAACTTCTAGTTTTTTCAAAATTTTCATTGATCTATAATTGACAAATCTTATGGTCATTTGTTGATATTTCATTTCTACTTTATCTGATTCTCTAGATGAAGATGACGAGCTAATCTCAATCTCTTCTCTTTGTTTCTTTTTTCTCTTTTTTGTCTCATCAACAAGGTTTGGGTTTTCTACTTCGTTCCCAAATCCCTTCTACTTTTCTTTGGTGGTGCTATGTTCTCATGTCGTCTCTTGTGATGGCTGCCATTTCTACACTATAAACTTTGATGGCATAATATCATGTAAGAGCACATCTATATTGATTGTGATGACTCATCTCAGTGCACTAGCATATTTGATAATATTCTTATGTGTCTCTATGTGATTTACCTTTAGATTGGGATCTTTCACTTGAACTTTAATTACCTTGGTTAAGGACTTAGTTATACTACAACACGACTAGTCACAATTTGATAAAAATCAACATAAATTTTATAGAGAGATGTAAGTAGAAAGACAAAAAGAGAAATTTGTATTATAGTTTGAAGGAAATAGAGGAGTTGCGAATAACACAATCAGAAATTGCACTCCGATATACACCTCGAAACTCCCGACCACCCTCGAGCTGATTTCATGTACATAAAAGAATTGCCATCTCACTCTCAATCACAATTTCACTCACAATCTCTATTGCAATTGCAATCATATTTGATAGTCTCAATTTTGGATTTTAAAATAAAAATATGATGAAGATAACTATTCGTTCATTTTCTTTTTCCAAAAACGGCTTCATGCGTCAAGAACAGGGTCTTCCATTATCCCAAGAAAAGCATGTGCCAAAATTGATGTGATCCTCCCAAATCATCACTTACATCATGTAACCTACAAAAAATGAAAAGAAAACACAAAAAGCATGATACATTTAACTGTTGAAATTTTCTTATTTTTTATTTTCGAAAGCTGGTATATCTAAAATGATGAAGAATTAGATGAAGCCGATAAAAAATTAGAGTATTCTCCTCTATCTCATCTTCAAACTTTGTGAAAGGACTTTTGATCAAATTCTGCTCCCTTTGATCACAAATTGACTTCCAAAGAAGTCTTACATCTAAAAGTTAGAAAATTTTTTACCAAACATAACTAAAATTTGTTCAGAATACTTAAAGTAGCCTAAAAATCATTTATCTACACACATGTCCAAAAAAAGTTCAAAATGACTTTATTAAAGCATATCACATTCTCCTCTTCTTTGAAAAACTATGTCCTTAGAGTTAGAAAGATGGATATTCTTGTTGTAAACTATTTGGATAAACCCATGTTACATCCTCTATAGTATATGTATCCCATTTCACCAGCACATCCACAATATCTCTACCTCTAAGATGTCTGACTTTACGATCTAATACTAATTTTTTTTCAACCTTCAATGTTCCTTCTTCTTGTACACTAAACTTATATTGCAAAAGATTATCAAAGTTAGAAACATACTTTTTCAATAAACTCACATGAAAGACATAGTTAACCTTGATATGAGATGAGTACAATTGGAGTTTATATAAAAGTTCATCATTCTTTAGAATTTTGAATGGGCCTACAAAACATGGAGATAACCTTCTATCTTTCCCAAAAAACAAATTGGTTCAACGAGGTTCATAGCTCTTAAGGATACCATATCACCCTCACTGAACTTTAGTAATGTTTCTTCATTCTTTTTCATTCCTTATCCATTGTTTCAAGCATTTGTTTTTCTACTCTATTTGAAGCATTACAAAAATGAATAGGAGTCACATAGTTATAACCATACATTGCTTCAAACAGAGTCATCTCAATGAATGCATACTATGAACTGTTGCATGCAAATTAAATTATGGATAAATATTCAGTCCAATTGTTTTGTTTTTCATTTATATACATTCTAAACATGTCTTCTAAAATTGGGTTCAGTCTCTCTATCTTTCTATCAGTCTGCAGATGAAATACAATACTCGTTCGTAATACAATTTCAATGGCTTTTAATGTGGCTTTCCAAAAGTTAGATGTAAACTTCGAATCTCTATTAGACACAATACTTTTGGGCATACTATGCAAATGATAGATTTCTTTCACAAAAAATTTGGATGCATTCGAAGCAGTGTTAGTCTTTTTCATGAGAAAGAAACGTGCTATTTTTGTGATTTTATCCACTACCACAAAGATAGTGTCATACTCTCCCGTAATAATAGGCAGCTTAACAATAAAATCTAGAGATATGGATTCTCACTTTTGGTTAAGTATATCCAATGGTTGCATTTTACCTTGCATACATTTCTATTCAATTTTTACTTGTTGGTACACTCTAAACATTCCTTCACATATGTTTTAATGAGCTTCCTCATCCTTGGCTACAAGCATGAGTTCTTGACTTTATTGTAAGTCTTTCAAAATCTACGATGAGCAGAGAAAGATAAATTATGGCATTCCTTAAGAGTTTTTTAAAAAAAATTGCAGTAGTTGTAATACAAAAATGATTTCAATAATAAAGATTTCCCTTAAGTATTTGAAACTTTCCATCATACATTTCTTCCAAGTTTTTATTAAGAACAACAAAATTTTAGAATACATGGGATCATTTGGTACTTCAAGTCACACATCATCAATCAAGTTAGTTCATATAATAAATAAGCTACTACACATGGGTCTATGACATAAAACAATAGCAACTTTTTTTTCTTTCTAGATACATGTAACGTGTCCTCTTAGTATCATCCAGGACACGTCTTAGCAGTCCATCGGAAAGGATGTCTAGAAAGCTCCACCCGGCACTCCCATGGAATGTTACGGGATTTGCGATCTAGGTCTTCCTGCGTCTGCCACGTAGCGGAAGTATCCTAGCTGTTCCCACTTAGGATTGACCGAATTTAGGGTTTTCTTCATTGGTCATTAACTAACAGCAACTAGTGTCGGACTCGAGCGAACTACTTTATGCAAAGACACCAGGTCCGAAGCGGATTCACGCTGCACTTGGTTCAAGGAGAATGGGAAATGAGAGGGATGCAAAGCTCAACCTCTTTGCCATAAGGCATAGTCCCATTCGGTTCCCCTAAAATAGGGTAAATCAGGTAAGACATAACTCTAGGTCATCGCTTTCGCTCTTCGTTTTGATGATCATCCCACTGTTCTTCGAGATTTTTGAGAAAATTTCCTGGCTAACCAAGACCACCCAACCGTAGGACGGACCCAATGCCCATCCTCCGCACTTTCCTTAGTTTTTTTTAGTTATGTAATTATCTAACACATTAATTTGACATGTAACAATCGGCTTCTTTAATTAATCCGTTAAACACTGGTTCCTTCACATAATCTTATCACGTGACATAGAAAAACAATATCAAACAAGTTCTTTATTAACATAACATCATTTTTATCTTTGAAATACAAGGAGTTTTGCCCGTAGGCTTGTCCATAATCTGCCCAAAGGCTATCCAGTAATTCACAGTGATCACTATTCCAAGCTTCTGCACGTAGACTAGTATGCAGGCCTCGAGATCCAATCCCGAGTCACGTTAGCCTCTTGTGCAGGACCCGGAAGGTGAGGGATTTACGGCCAGACCCCCCCTAGCAACCAAGCATCCTCCTGCTCCAAGTAGAGCTCAAGGGAGAGACCTCTCACGACTGGTTCGGTCCACGTTCCCACCGCGGTCAACAACCCCCTTGGTTAGGGTCAGGCAGGCAGTCGGGGGTAACTGAAACTGCCTCTCCCTTCAGACCTTCAACCTGAAGTATAGGTATTCATTTAATTTGTAATTCATAAATCAAACAGTGCTCTAAATTCTCTAGCAAGCACAAACACTTTCATTAACCGATCTTGTTGTTGGCAAACTGTTAAGGAATTATTATTTCCTTTTGAGTGTATCAGCACTCGTTCCAAGGTGTCTTGCAACTTGGTGAGATCCTTTATATTCTGGGTTAGGGCGTACCTTATTAACCCAACTTGGTCAACCCTAAAGTTCATTAAATACTTTAGTTTTCGGTTTATAACTTTCCTTATTTAGAAGGATATCCAAGAATATGTCCTTTTTCACGATGACTTGCATAAGGATCTGCCATCCTTGTTGAGGGTATTTACCCTTTCTTCTTGTGAATCAATCACAAGACTAAGTGACTTCGTACTTGCTGCGCAAGTCCTGCGATGACATAATCCGTTTTAGATTCTTTAAGCTGACGTATGTCGGACCTAGGCTCTCCTTTTAAGAACCTCAGGGACAACCCTAGTTCTTTTACCCTTACGAAATTAATTGGCCCTACAAAAAGGGAAGGTAATCAAGTGCTTAAGGTATAAACGTTTCTTTGGTCTTTAAATCATTCCCAAGGCATATTTTGCAGCATGGTATTTCTAAATTTAAATTGATTTGGTTATCTTTTGGAAGGAAATATTGATCACCTCGGCACGATTTGTTATCCTTGTGACAATTGATTTTTCAGTCCTAAACTTTATTGCTTTGTGGTAGGTAAATTCAATTTAATCTTCCTTTTTCCTTGCAAACGAAACTTATGCCAATTAACAATCTTTTCCTTGCCAAGATATGCAATTAGCAATGATAACTTCCTAGTAATTTGAGCAACATAAAAAAAACCTTTCATGAATTTCATCATGATTCGTTGCAAAAAGAATAGGGTTAATGGTGCAAGATGCAGCTTTTATACCTTCAGGATTTAACTTAAATATACTACTATAGTAAGTAGATAATCTTGTTTGTAATTTGATATAAATGCATGATGCTATTCGAAGGAAACTACATTCTATACATTATCATTTGTTCAATTAAACTGAACTCCTTCATTGTAAATAACTCAGAAAAATATATCCTATCCTTAACAATTTATCTTTACATGATTTGACTTAAAACCCGATATAAAACCAAGAAGGAAAAACCTGGTTTTGGGGTGAGATATCCACATGTATACCGGGAGATGACCCTCCCGCAGCTACTCCTTGAACTTTCTTAGGCGGCATCACAATTTGAATGTAAAGGCAACTTTTACTCTTTCTTTCAGATTTCCACCGTCTCTCTCTCGAGGCAAGAAGTCGTTCAAAAAGTTGATCACGAGAAGGGATAATAAGACTTCCAAAATCTTAGCTTCTTCAAAGAGGGAAAGGTTTATAAAGCTTAAGAGAAAAAGGGTCTATAGGATATAATCATGGTGGAAAAAGTTATGTGTGAATGTGGCTTCACAACATCTATGAAAGCCCTGGGGAGATCTTTCGCACTGGAGTGAAAGGAGTTAGGGGTTTTTCAAACCCAAAGGAAAATTTGAAAGATAATATAATGGTTTACAGTATGGGGGAAAAGGCGTATAAGTAGAGAGGGGACACGGTGTTTTAAAAAAAGCTTAGGGGTGTATGAAGTAAAGAAATATGAGGGGTAAAACACGGGGTTTCAAAGAAAGATGGGACTTATGGATTTCGGCACGGGGATTAAGGGTTTTTGGAGGTCAAGGGAATCTGGGCTAAGGTGGCTTTCGAGGGATGCTAGGGGACAAAGGGTTTCTAAAGGTTAGAACCGGGAGGGAATGAAAGGGTAAGGAAGGGTATAGGAAGGGGAACTTGAGGGTTTTAAAAACCTGGGGGAGGGGGAATGAAAAAGCACGGGAAGGGGGGCTTGAGGTGGTCCCCCTTAGAAGCTTCAAGAAGCTTCTTGAAGCTTCTCTGGAATCTCTGAAGCCACGTGGGGAGATAACGTCGAATGTTTGATGGAGTTGGTGCTGTGGGCTGTTGATTGGATGTAGGGCAATTCCTCCTTAGCGGCAGTGGCGATATGGCGGACCCCCCTCTTCTCACAGCAGACGTCGACAGCACTAGCAAGAGCATTAATTTCCCCGCCTCCTCTCTCCTCCCCTAGTACGCCCTTCCTCTTTATATAGGGGAGGGGAGGGAATCATCCTTCCCTTGCCTGTCAGCTTGCATGGCGAGGGGCCTGAGCAAGCTTCAGCGAGGAGCTTGCTTGCCCCCCCTCTATCCCCCCCTCAATGCTCCAGCAATGTGCCACCATGAAGGACTAAATTTTTTTGTTTTCATATATTTAATATATTACATTCTCTCCCCCTTAGAAGAATCGAGATGTTCTCATCTCGAGGAAAACTGGGGATATTGATGGTTGAGAGTGCCTTCATCTACCCAGGTGGCATTCTCTTTGGGATAATCTTTCCACTGGAGGAGGCATTCTCTCAAGGTTCTGGATCTTAACTGTCTCTCCCTAACATCTAAGATCCTATTTGGCCTTAGTTCAAGGACTCCTTGACTAGGCATTACAATTTTTTGGTCATCAAGTACATGGTTAGGGTTGGGTACATATTTTTTCAATAGGCTTATATGGAATACATTGTGAACCTTTAGGCTCTCAAGGAGTTGCAATCTATAAGTATTGGGTCCTAGGCATTTGAGGATTTTGTATGGCCCACAATACCTTGGACTTAGCTTCTTGCAATCTCCTAGGGATAGAGAACTCTTTTTAGGGCGTACGCGAATGGAGACCATGTCTCCTTCTTCGAAGACTCTTTCTTGACGCTTCAAATTTGTGTATGCCTTTTGTCTATCCTTGGCCACTTGTATGTCTTGTCTTATTGACTTTATTTGATCATCCATGTCTTCCAACATCTGTCTTGACGCTTCAACCCTTAGGGTTGGATCAGAAAAGTTTAGGGGACTTTGACAACCGTGACCATACAATGCTTGGAAGGGGGTCATCTGAATGCTTTGTTGGTAAGAAGCATTGTAGGCAAACTCTACCAAAGGCAAGCATTGAATCCACTTCTTGGGTTCTCGAGAGCAGTATGCCCTAAGCATATCCTCGATGACTTGATTTACTCGCTCTGTTTGACCATCCGTTTGGGGATGGTAGGTGGTGCTAAAACAGAGTTGAGTCCCAATAGCTTCAAAGATAGCTCTCCAGAAGTGTGATGTGAAGAGAGAATCTCGATCACTAATGATACTTCTAGGTAAACCATGTAGCTTGAATATCTCTTTGATAAACAATCTTGCAATGTCGGAGGCTTTATAGTTTGTCTTTACTGGAATCAGGTGTGCAACCTTGGTAAGTATGTCAACCAAAACCATAATGGAATTGTATCCTCCTTGGACTTGGGGTAAGCCTACAACAAAATCCATACTGATGAATTCCCATTTCATTTGGGGAATGTCAAGCGGTTGCAGTTTCCCTGGCATCATGACATGTTCGGTTTTGATACGTTGGCAAGACAAACACTCAGTGACATATTTGAGAACGTCACCTTTAAGCCTCTCCCAATGGTAGCTCTTCCTAATTGCATTAAGAGTCTTAGCATAGCCAGGATGTCCTGCAAAAGGGGAATCATGAGCTTCCCACATTATCTTCTGCTTAAGTGACTAGCTTGCTGGTATACACAGCCTGGTTCTGTAGTAGACAAGTCCATTATCAATGGAAAATTCCTGATACTTAGGTTGCAACTTTTGATTCTACTCCTTGGTAGATATTTCCTTTAGCATTGTTTGGTAGGCCAAATCATGGCATGCTTCCTCTCTAGCTAGTTCAAGTATAGGGTTGTTTGGCATAGATACTTTTGTAGCTAGAGATCTGGCCGTTGATGGATTCTGCAATATTAGGGAATTTAGGAATGCCTTGCGACTGAGTGCATCGGGAACTACATTCTCTTTCCCTGGTTGGTACTTGATTTCAAAATCATATTCCTCCAACACTTCAATCCACCGACGTTGCCTCATGTTGAGCTCGTTCTGGGTAAAAATCCATTTGAGACTCTTATGATCGGTTACTAGAGTAAACTTGTTACTTAACAGGTAGTGTCTCCAAAGCTTTAGAGCATGGATGACAGCTAGTAATTCCACATCATGCGTGGCATAATTCTTTTCATGACTCTTCAATTTCCTTGAAGAGTATGCTACTAGATGACCTTCTTGCATAAGTACACACCCCAAGGCAAGAATGCTAGCATCAGTTACTACCTCAAACTCCTTATTGAGGTGAGGAAGTTTTAGAATAGGTGCTGATACCAAAATTTGCTTCAATCTGTCGAAGCTATTTTGTTCGGAAGTTGACCATGTAATGGAAGTCTGCTTCTTTAGTAAGTCTGTAAGAGGTGCTGCAATCAAAGCATAGTTTTTTATGAAGACCCTATACCATCCTGTCAATCCAAGAAAGCTACGTATCTCTTTGATGGATACTGGTATTGGCCATTCAAGCACATCTCTGACCTTGGCTGGGTCTACTGATATTCCTCTTGTGGATACTATGAATCCCAGATATTCAATCTGACGCTTGAAGAATGCACACTTCTTCATTTTTGCATACAGCTTATGCGACCTCATTGTCTCAAGGACAATCCGAAGTTCAGGTTCATGATCTTCTTCCTGTTTAGAATAAACTAAAGTGTCATCGAAGAATACAAGCACGAAATCATCAATATATGGCCTAAAAATGTACTGCATTAATCTATTCAGGGTAGCAGGTGCATTCGTAAGCCCGAATGACATCACCAGGAACTCAAAGTGCCCATATCTTGTATTGAAGGCCGTCTTTGGGATATCTTCTTCCTTGATACTTATCTGATAGTAATCTCACCTGAGATCAATCTTGGAAAAGATCTTTGCACCTTGAAGACGATCAAGAAGCTCATCTATTCTAGGAATTGGATATTTGTTCTTGACTGTTGATTGATTCAACCCTCGGTAATCAATACATAGTCGAAGTGTCCCATCTTTCTTTTTCTGAAATAGTACTGGAGCTCCCCATGGTGAATTGCTAGGCTGGATATAGCCGTGATCTAAGAGTTGCTTGAGTTGTTCCTTCAGCTCAATTGCTTCTGGTATGGACATTCTATAAGGTCTCTTTGCAATTGGTGTAGCTCCAGGCACTAACCTAATATCATGATCTACTTCTCTTTGAGGCGGAAGTTTGGTCAATTCTTCAGGGAATACGTCAGCGAATTCCTTTAGCCAAGAAGGTCCTTCATGAGACTCTTGCTTTTGATCTAACTTGTTGAGTTTGATCAAGTAAACGGGTAATCCTTTTCTGACTCCTTTTATGATTTGAGATACTTTGGCCAATTGGATTCTTAGTAGTCCTGCCTCACCTTGAGTTGTGACAGATTACCTTTCAGAGTTTCGAAAGGAAACTTGACCCTTTCCACAGTGAATGTGGGCGTCGTTGGGCTTAAGCCAATCCATTCCGAGTAGACACTCATGGATACCTAAATTCATGACTCTGAATTTGACCGAAGTCTTCTTTCCTCCTAGAAAGAATTCCACCTTAGCAGTTTGCCTAGTACAAGTTACCTCATGACCATTTGGCAATTCCACAAGCAGGGTAGGTGCTTCTACTATGGCTATTCCTAATCTTTTTGCACATGCTGGTGAGATAAAGGAATGTGTGCTGCCACAATCAATCAAGGTTTTGAAATCTTTACCTTGATAGTCCGACGGTGTCTGAATTACCGAGAACTGGCGATTCGGCCCTTTCTTGTGTAAAGCGGCATGGACTGTCGCTCTTTCGAATTCTGCTTCCATGATCGGATCTTCCTCTTCTTCTTCTTTGCATCTTTGCCTATTGGCAATGCAGACGGTTCTTCCTCTTCCACAGGTGGCGGCTCCTTGACCACAGCCTGCTCCTTGGAAAGGCGTTTAGCGATGTCCTCCGCAGAGCTTGGGACATTGCCTCTTGAAGTGATCGGGTTCATTGCAGTGGAAACAACAGAGGTTTCGGCTATTAATTTGAGTAGGAACAAAGTTGTTGACGTTATTTGTCCTTGCTTTCTTTCTTTGTCCCTGATTATGACCTTGAACTCTCTTCATTTGAGGTCTGAATGCACCTCTGTTCGGGTCATTATAAGACGAAGTTTTGTTACCCCTTGGTCTAGCTTGCACCTCTTGAATTATAGGCACCGCTCAAATGAGTGCATCCTAAAGATCTGATGGATGCACAGATTCGAGACGGGTATTTACTGGTGGATTTAAGCCCTCACAAAATTTGGACACCTGCTGTGTCATGTCCATTTGTGGCGCATACTTTAAAAGTGAGACGAATTTAGAGTAGTGTGCGTCAAGAGTGAGTCCTAGCTGTTTTAGCTCGTAGAACTCGTTCTTTTTCTGCATGCGATATGCAGGTGGTAAGTATCTTCCCTACATGGCTTTCTTCAGCTTCTCCCCGGTAACGGATCCCTCTGAAATCCCTTGATCCCTGCACCATTTCTTCCACCAAAGTCTGGCTTCGACGGTGAGCTTTAACTTGGCGAGTATAGCCTGATTGGCGGGTGCAGTACTGGCTGCTTCGAAGTAATCCTCCATGGATTCAATCCAAATTTCAGCATCAGCCTGAACAAACCTGCCTCTCCCGTCAAACTCGGGTGGCTTTATCTGCTTGAGGAGGAACTTCTTCTCCTGGATCATAGTAGTATTTGATGTAGGAGGCGAATTTGGAACCTGTACCTGGGGTTGTGCCTGAATAAAGGTTTTCTTAACGTTATTATATGATAATCGACGTTAGCTTATCTTTCATTTTTAGTTCAGCTATCTCGTAAACAATGTAGCTACTTAACTTTTTAACAACTCTTATGCATAGCCAGATATTGATAAAAAGAAGTATTTATTTGTATTTACATGGGCATAGCCCTTTCAAATACAATGTTTCATGTAATGATAAGCCAATCGTTACATTCAGTTTGGGGAGAACAACGATGTATTGCATTTGTCTATAGGAACTGTGTAATAGTAGTGTTTTGGGTCATGGATCTTCAGGAATTGATAAATCATTGAAAGTTCAGGATATCCTTTCCGTTGGAATCCATACTTCTCATGGCGGCCCAACACTTTAATCTTGTTGGGTTGGGATTACACGGGTTACTTCCTCATATACATATGAGTTCATCTCAACCCTCTGACCTCGGATATGTAAAGTTGAGTTTACATGAGCTTCCACAAAAACGAACAGCTTCAGGACCTTCAAGTCTTCCAACCATTTGATCCTTTTTAGGTTGGTCTGTAGATAAGCAAACCGGTGGGCGGCTATATAATAGATTCCTGAAGCACCCGTCCATCTTTGTTCCATGTACAAAGGTGATGGATTATAGATCTGCTCCAGGATGTTCATCATTCCAATTCTTTGTCTATAAAGTGGAGAATGCATTGAAGTCATAAACACGACTCGAAATACCAAAAACTTGTTCCACGCTTCATAATTCTACAAGACAGCATTGAAGGTAAGAAAATGTTTGGACAGTAACAATTTCTTTACTTCATTTTATTGAGATCTCATAAAAATAATTCCGTTGTTGGTCCGCTCTGATACCAACTGTAGCGTGTCCTCTTAGTATCATCCAGGACACGTCTTAGCAGTCCATTGGAAAGGATGTCTAGAAAGCTCCGCCCGGCACTCCCATGGAATGTTATGGGATTTGCGATCTAGGTCTTCCCGTGTCTGCCATGTAGCGGAAGTATCCTAGCCGTTTCCACTTAGAATCGACCGAATTTAGGGTTTTCCTGATTGGTCATTAACTAATAGCAACTAGCGTCGGACTCGAGCGAACTACTTTACGTAGAAATGCCAGGTCCGAAGCGGATTCACGCTCCACTTGGTTCAAGGAGAATGGGAAACAAGAGGGATAAAAAGCTCAACCTCTCTGCCATAAGGCATGGTCCCATTCCGTTCCCCTAAAACAACGTAAATCAGGTAAGACATAACTTTAGGTCGTCGCTTTCGCTCTTCGTTTTGACGATCATCCCGCTGTTCTTCGAGATTTTTGAGAAAAGTTCCCGGCTAACCGGGACCACCCAACCGTAGGACGGACCCATGGCCCATCCTCCCCACTTTCCTCGGTTTTTTTTAGTTATGTAATTATCTAATACATTAATTTGACACGTAACAATCATCTTCTTTAATTAATCCGTTAAACACTAGTTCCTTCACGTAATCTTATCACATGACATAGAAAAACAATATCAAGCAAGTTCTTTATTAACATAACATCATTTTTATCTTTGAAATACAAGGAGTTCCGCCCGTAGGCTTGTCCATAATCTGCCCGAAGGCTATCCAGTAATCCACAGTGATCACTATTCCAAGCTTCTGTCGGTAGACTAGTATGCGGGCCTCGAGATCCAATCTCGAGTCACGTTAGCCTGTTGTGCAGGACTCGGAAGGCAAGGGATTTACGGCGAGAGCCCCCCTGGCACCCAAGCATCCTCCTGCTCCAAGTAGAGCTCAACGGATAGACCTCTCGCGGCGGGTTCGGTCCACGTTCCCGGCGCGGTCAACAACCCCCTTGGTTAGGGTCAGGCAGGTAGTCGGGGGTAACTGAAACTGCCTCTCCCTTCAGGCCTTCAAACTGAAGTATAGGTATTCATTTAATTTGTAATTCATAAATCAAACAGTGCTCTAAATTCTCTAGCAAGCACAAACACTTTCATTAACCAATCTTGTTGTTGGCAAACTGCTAAGGAATTATTATTTCCTTTTGAGTGTATCAGCACTCATTCCAAGGTGTCTTGCAACTTGGCGAGATCCTTTATATTCCGGGTTAGGACGTACCTTATTAATCCAACTAATTGTTCAACCCTAAAGTTAGTTAGATACTTTAGTTTCCGGTTTATAACTTTTCTTATTTAGAAGGATATCCAAGAATACGTCCTTTTTCACGATAACTTGCGTAAGGATCTGCCATCCTTGTTGAGGGTATTTACCCTTTCTTCTTGTGAATCAATCACAAGGCTAAGTGACTTCGTACTTGCTACGCAAGTCCTGCGATGACATAATCTGTTTTAGATTCTTTAAGCTGACATATGTCGGACCTAGGGTCTCTTTTTAAGAACCTCACGGACAACCTTAGTTCTTTTACCTTTACGAAATTAATTGACCCTACAATCAGGGAAGGTAGTCAAGTGCTTAAGGTATAAATGTTTCTTTGGTCTTTAAATCATTCCTAAGGCATATTTTGCAGCATGGTATTTCTAAATTTAAATTGATTTGGTTATCTTTTGGAAGGAAATATTGATCACTTCGGCACGATTTGTTATCCTTGTGACAATTGATTTTTCAGTCCTAAACTTTATTGCTTTGTGGTAGGTAAATTCAATTTAATCTTCCTTTTTCCTTGCAAACGAAACTTATGCCAATTAACAATCTTTTCCTTGCCAAGATATGCAATTAGCAATGATAACTTCCTGGTAATTTGAGCAACGTAAAAAAAACCTTTCATGAATTTCATCATGATTCGTTGCAAAAAGAATAGGGTTAATGGTGCAAGATGCAGGATTTATACCTTCAGGATTTAACTGAAATATACTACTATAGTAAGTAGATAATCTTGTTCGTAATTCGATATAAATGCATGATGCTATTCGAAGGAAACTATGTTCTATACATTATCATTTGTTCAATTAAACTGAACTCCTTCATTGTAAATAACTCGGAAAAATATATCCTATCCTTAACAATTTATCTTTACATGATTTGACTTAAAACCCGATATAAAACCAAGAAGGAAAAACCTGGTTTTGGGGTGAGATATCCACATGTATACTGGGAGATGACCCTCCTGTAGCTACTCCTTGAACTTTCTTAGGCGGCATCGCAGTTCGAACGTAAAGGCAACTTTTACTCTTTCTTTCAGATTTCCACCGTCTCTCTCTCTCGGCAAGAAGTTGTTCAAAAAGTTGACCACGAGAAGGGATAATAAGACTTCTAAAATCTTAGCTTCTTCGAAGAGGGAAAGGTTTATAAAGCTTAAGAGAAAAACGGTCTATAGGATATAATCACGGTGGAAAAAGTTATGTGTGAATGTGGCTTCACAACATCTATGAAAGCCCTTGGGAGATCTTTGGCACTGGAGTGAAAGGACTTAGGGGTTTTTTAAACCCAAAGGAAAATTTGAAAGATAATATAATGGTTTACAGTATGGGGGAAAAGGCGTATAAGTAGAAAGGGGACACGGGGTTTTAAAAAAAAGCTTAGGGGTGTATGAAGTAAAGAAATATGAGGGGTAAAACACAGGGTTTCAAAGAAAGATGGGACTTATGGATCTCGGCACGGGGATTAAGGGTTATTGGAGGTCAAGGGAATTTGGGCTAAGGTGGCTTTCGAGGGATGCTAGGGGGCAAAGGGTTTCTAAAGGTTAGAACTGGGAGGGAATGAAAGGGTAAGAAAGGGTATAGGAAGGGGAACTTGAGGGTTTTAAAAACCCGGGGGAGGGGGAATGAAAAAGCATAGGAAGGGGGGCTTGAGGTGGTCCCCCTTAGAAGCTTCTTGAAGCTTCTCTAGAATCTCTGAAGCCACGTGGCGAGATAACATCGAATGTTTGATGGAGTCGGCGCTGCGGGCTGTCGATTGGATGCATGGCAATTTCTCCTCAACGGTGGTGGCGATATGGCGGACCCCCCCTCTTCTCACAACAGACGTCGACAGCAGTAGCAAGAGCATTAATTTCCTCGCCTCCTCTCTCCTCCCCTGGTACCTGCGGCCCTTCCTCTTTATATAGGGGAGGGGAGGGAATCCTCCCCCCCTTGCCTGTCAGCTTGCATGGCGAGGGGCCTGAGCAAGCTCCAGCTTGCTGGCCCCCCATCTATCCCCCCTCGATGCTCCAACAATGCACCGCCATGAAGGCGTAAAATTTTTGTTTGTATATATTTAATATATTACAATACATGTTTAATATCAAAGTCATATTCACATAGCAAGTGCAATCATATCTTTTGTTGATTATTTAATAAAGACTGAATGAAAATATATTTCAGACCTTGGTTATCAATTCTTTACTCAAATTTTATACCAAGTAACAAATGTCTCCAATGTTTTGAAGCATAAATTACTGTAGCAAGTTTCAAGTCATGTATAAAATAGTTCATCGCATGTCCACTTAATTTCTAAGATTCATAAGCTAGTACTCTTCTCTCTTATGTCAACACACATCCTAACTGCTTCCAACTGGCATCATAAGACAATACCAAAGGTTTTCCCATCTCAAGAATCTTTAATGTGCAATTTTCAGCCAATTTTCCTTGAAGCCACTACTCTCCCCGCTTGTGTTAACACACATCCTAACTGCTCCCCATTGGCATCAGAAGATAATACAAAAGGTTTCCCCATCTCAATAATTTTTAATGTGCAAATTTCACCCAGTTTTCCTTTCAATGTTTCAAAGGCTTTCTAACATGCATGTGACCAAACAAAAGGTTTAGTTTTCTTAGTGGGTTCAGATAAAGGACTAGCCATCCTAGAAAAATCTTGCATATGAGTTCTCTCATATTGAGCTAATGCTAAGAATTTTCTCACATCTCTCACACATTTTTAAAGGTTCATATCTCTAAAATGATGAAGAAATGGAGTGAGCATGTGAGAGCACAAAATGTTCTCCTTGATCTTTTCTTAAACTACCTGAGAGGAACTTTGACCAAATTGTACTTTATTTGATCAAAATCAGCTTCGAAAATAGGTCTTATGCCTAAAAGTTAGAAAAATTGTGAGAAAAATTTGACTATCACAGAAATTTGTTCAAAACACTTAAAGTGGCCTAAAAGCTATTTCCAAAAAATATCTACACACATGTCTAAAAAATTTTCATTATGACTTTATTACAGCATATCACATACACATTCTAATAAGAGAGCATTTAAATCCTGATTGACAATATTTTCTATTATGCTATCTTCCACTAGTCACTTAGGGACTCTGGTTGGGATGGTAGTGGCTTTATAATAGGTAAAGAGGATGGAACACATATGTTGTGACTCAAAGATATTCATCTATAATGGCCTTTAAGAACACTCCTTCACTATTTATGATGGTGTCATCCTACCTTTGTACAACCTGTGGTGTTTATGTGTATTATTGTATTTGCTTGATTTTGCTTTTATGCCAAGAATTTCTTATACCAATTGTGGACTACAATCAAATTTTACTATCCTCTTCACAAATCTATCACCTTATTTTATAGCATACAAGAACCTATTCGATTTAGTGTGTGGATGATTGTTTCTAATGAGATTTGCGCATGTCATTAATTAAACATTAGTATCTATTTCTCGGCCATAGTCAACTAGGCTATACTTGGCTATCAACTCCCTCATAGTTTGATATGTGTTGATTAATATTGCTAGATTGGTCAGAAGCTAGAACTATATTAGTCCTACCCCCCATGTGCTTACTTGTACATTAAAATCCGACTGGCTTGCAATGATTTATCTATTACTTCTTTGTTCTACTCAGAAGTCACTTGTTACTATTTTCAAGCTATTCTTCATTTGTTTCTATCCTTACATTTCATTCTTATAGAAATTTTCTCTTGCTTGTAATACCAAAAAAATACTTGCAACATTCTTTAAGGTATCAACTCATCTATGTGCATCCATTTCGACACTATCCTTGTTCCCATCCTAGATTGCCTAATTTTTGAATTTCCATCCATACTCAACTTCTTGATGCTACTAACAACTATCTTATAAGCATTTTTCAAGGTAGCATGTTGTTTTTTTAAAGCTAGCTATTATATTATTACAATTCTATGCTTTGTCAAGTATTGGCACACTAGTTGGTACCAACTCATCCATGCATACTTTGAGGTACCAACTCATCCATGTGTAGTTGTGTGTTTTTTTTCTCCTTTGACATTTCTACTCTTCTTTCCTCTCTTGTGATGTTTCTTTTCTATTTCTTGTCATACTGGAGTCAACCTTTTGTAGTAACTCTCTTGCAATAGGATCATCTTTTACATTATCAAGTCACAAAAAAAAGTAACAAACCTATAGTAATTTCTAAAATTTTCACCAAAACAATGTTTGGTCATTGAATAAGCAGCTCTACATATGAGCTAGTTGAGACATCTTTACATTATGGCCAAAAAACAGTATTTACTATATGATACACTATATAGAGATATACATAAAACTTCAAAAGCTAACATTTGGCTTGCATGTAAAATGGCAAAAGTCATAATTGCAAAATAATTTCTTTTTTTCATTACAAATAATGATTGATGTATGTGAAATATTGAAGATAAAATAAAGGTGTATATTACAAAATAGAATAACTATGATGTAAGATAGTATATCACTTGCACTAACACACCCCTCATTGGGTTAATTTTTGTTCATCCGACTATCCTCATCACAACCATTAGACTTTCTTGATCTTGACTACTCCTCTTTCTCTTCATTCCCTTGTATCTATACAAATAGAGTAAATATTGTGATAGCATTAGGAACATGCAGTTGTAGCGAATCAAATCTTAGATACTTACAAACATGTCTTTCTTTGATGTTCATCCTCTTACTACAAAGTGTGATGAGTCATGCTGTTTGATCTGAGCTCACCACATACACCAATGTGTTGTAAACAACCCTTAGTACCACACACTTGTTTACTTTGTTGTATATAGTCTCAGACCTTTGGTTGGGTGTGGCTTATAAGGGAATTTATACACCTTAGAAATCTACACATCCTTGTTTCTAGATATTCCTATATGGCATAGTAGACCACCATATAAGTCAATTGCTCAATTCATCTCAACCCATGCCTAAAATTCCTTCACCTTAAACATGTTTCAAAATTCGAGACTTTGATTATAATACAAGATTTCAAGACACGAATAGAATGCATCAAGGGATTGATTATGTGGGTTTTATAGTAAGGTATTTAAATTAATAATAAAAAGTATTATTATAGTTATAGATATACTAAATTCTATGTATTGATCTATAAGTCAAGGTAGTTGATGTACTCTTACATGTAACTTACTACATAGCAGTTGACTTAACTAATCCTTAGCAAATTCATTCAGTAGAATGAGACAAGAAAGTACATCATAAGTAAACTAGAGGAAACAAACTTATTACCATAATTAATGTTTAAACACCATATTAGGGAATATGGGAATTTTCCCATAAGTTTAGAACAGGTGGTCAAATCTTTGGGTTTTTCTTGACATGAACACTATAACTCCAAATTGAGCTCTCTATAGCTCAATAGATTCCATTTTTCAAGTAATTTCCAATGATAGGTCACATCATATGCTTTTGAGAAACTTATGGGCACGTTATCCGGGTGCCACCTTTTTAGTATTCAAAAAATGGGAATTGGGAGATTCCCAAAATCACTAATATTGTGTTTTTAGCTCTCTTCTAATGGATGAGAGAGAGAGTTCCCTTGTTGAGATAAAAATACATATGGAAAGAACTCTTACAATCTACAGATTTAACATTAACACTTATGCTTTTTAAATGAAATGCATGTTGGAAGTTATCTTTAAACATGCTGATGGAAGAAGTGTAAGCCATATCATTAGCACTTGTCTTTTTGGAAAAAAACTCTTACAATCTTATAGCTACGACATTAGCACTTATGCTTTTTAAGTGAAATGCATGTTGGAAATTGTATTTTCACATCTTGATGGAAGAAGAGTTGGCCATACTAGATAATCATATCATCAAGTATCAAGAGAAATGCATCAGAGTGTTTAGAGAGTATATCCTTTGAAACAATTTCTTTGTTTTTTACACTTTATTTTCTTTCCTTTATAATAAGTTGTAGAAAATTAAGAAGATGTTTTACGCCCTATACATAAAGGAAGTTGCAATGTGCCAATGTATGAATTGTAATGTATTTACAAACCATGAGTATAGAATGTTAGTTTTGAGAAGGCATTCAAAATACAAATTGATATATTGTTATTTCAAATTTCTAACCAATCATATGTTCTTTTTGTCAATTCAAATTTTTGATTGATCGTATGTTCTCTTTGGTAGCTCAAATTAATTAGTTTGGATATAATGGAAATAAGAAGTATGAGTTAAAGATGTAGAATAATTCATATCAAAAGATATTATTTGAATTGTGAAACTTGTGGTGCAAGGAATTATTCAACACCATAGGGAACATCAGAAAGGGATGAGTTAATGCAATTCAACTACTAAAAATAGATTAAAATGACTATATAAATAATAACCTACCACTACAAACTCCTATTTATACATCTCTATAACTAGCTCATAACCAAAAAACTCATGTGTAGAGCATCAAGAGTAGGATGGAGCTCAATGTGTAATGAAAATGTTGTATACAAATTTAAAATTCACATCTCTAAAATCATGATTGAAATACGTAAACTAACAAAGACCATCAAGCTTCATGTACACAAAGAACCCTAGTACCCATGGTTCACCCTACTCATTAATCCACCCATTACTATCTATGGCTCACCCTCCTCATGACTTCATCCATAGGTAACCAATGTTATTCATCCTTTAAAGAAATGAACTATTTGTCCCAATCAAGAAGAGGATCTTTAGAGCATGCAATAAGAAATCCAATGAGATAATAGCATCAATAAAATAATATTGCCAAAGGATTTGGGAGCCATTCCGGAAGCCAAACTCTCAATGTATCTATAAGCCATAACTCTTCACCGTTAACACATGAACACAAATTCCAAGGAGTAGTTTGAGAAAACCTTTAACTCCCAATCCTCAACTTAGTCTTTCAAAATCACCAATCTATTTTCTATGGACTCTTGGATCTTCTAGGTCAATAAAGAAAGAAACCATGTGACTATAAAAGATCAATGGATAAAATAGATTCCTTCTCTTCAAACTTAATAACACAATAGCTTCCTTCTCTTCAAACTTAATAACACACCTTATAGCTTAAAAAGAGAGAAACTCCCTTCCTATTGTAATAGTAGTCCCAAAACACACAAAATCACCACATAAAATAATAGTCACTACATGTCTTCTATCACACAAGAGGAGAAGGCCTTCTCAATACAAGGATAACCTCTCTCTCTCCTTCAAAACATCCTCCATGTTCTACTTAGTGCACAAGGAATCCCTATCTCCCAAAACCCTAGTTGTGGGTTACTCTCATGCATCACAAAATGTAATGCCTTCTCACTTTATAAGCAAGCCAATGGTTGCCATGTTTAATTCTTTCCAATTGTGTTGATACATATAACTCTTATTGAGTTTGTTGATAATGAGATCATAATCTAATCTTATGCTATCGAGAAATAAGTATACTCTATGTGGTAGGCGTCCTTGAGGGATCATATGCTAGTCATGATCAATAAGATCATCATTATGTTCATCAAGTTGTTGCTTGCATGGTTTGAAATAGATGCATGCTTTTTGTGTAGTCCCCGCCTTTTTAGGATATATATGACCTATAGTATTAGTTCTAAAAGACAATTTGTCAAAAAGAGCCACTAAGAGCTAGTTCATACGAGCACCCTCTTCCTTATTCCGAGGTCACTATATGAACAAGAAATTCGTGGGTTTGCATGGGCACAAGCACACATATTATCATCATCTCAAGAACTCATGCTTTCAAATCCATTGACATATGTACAATAGCAAGATGCCTTTCCATGAATGACTGTACATGTGAGGAATCTTGGATTGCAATGGATAAAACCAAGTGCTAGTAATTGATTTGAATGAAAATTAGATAATCCTGATTGCATAAACATCAAATAAAGAATCAACATGTTTTACTAAAATTTGTGACAAAATCAAATAATTCTCAAAACAGCACATCACACTTTTTCTTTGAAGAACCATATCCCATCAAAAAGGGTAATTTTGAGCTAAGTCAAACATTGAGCAATGTGGATTTGTGCTAAGTCAGTCTTTGAGAAATTTGAATTGTCCTTTAAAATCCATCACACATTTAGGATCTTTCAATACATTTTTCTTTGGTTAGCTTGGTGAAAATATTGGTAATACAAAAGCCTGGGGAGGTTAGCCATAAATATTTGTATGTATTACACATTTTTTTACATACAGAAGGGTCTATATATAAGGGCTTACTTGCAAATTGAATAGAAAAGGGTTATAATTTATTAAGGGAATTTTCATAGATGAAGATATTTATAAATAGGCATTGAATGCATGTGATATAAAGGATATACATCTAGTGAACAACCCAGGTAGAAAAGAAAGACATGTTCTATCACACCTTCAATAGGCCATTATTTTCTCATTTCTTTTTTTCATCATTTCTTTGATGTAGACTAAGAAAAAATTTTAAATCTTACATATGATTCTATCAAGTACATATCCATTTCTCCATCACATAATTGCACCAATATTAGGGAGAAACTTGTGACACTATTATCATTGTATCATTTCTCTTCAAGAATGGTTCTTTATTTAGATTGTTGTCAAACATTATGATCCTTAAGGGTATGATGAGTAAAGGCTAACCAAGGCATTAACAAGTTTTACTCTTAGTGCAACTCTCAAGTGCTCCTATATTTATGGGCCCCTATTAACTTCTCTTGGGCACCTACTTTTGAATAACAAGAGCAAGAATTGAGGCAATTTGATAGTCTTCAATGGAACAAAGATCATAATGCTAGCACATGGGTTGCAAGAGGGTAAATAGTGTTTTTATTTGTAGGTGGATGCCACTTGATTGCATAAAATATGGAGCTCAAGGTAAAGTATAAAGTTTAATACTATTATAGCTTGTTTAATGGACTTATAAGTGAGTCCATTGGTAGTGTCTTCTTTGGGGGAAACAAAAGGGGAAAAACTAAGAATAACATATTGTGTCAAGGAAAGTAGTATGATTATAGATTTATGAATATCTCTATTCTAGGGAAGTGCTAAGCAAGCAAGGTCTCTAGGTAAGGTTTGAAGAAGTCAAAGCTATGTCTCAAGGTTTTGAAAATCTTAATGCTCTTTCAATGTAACGAATAGCTCCACTATTCCATTTGAGTTTCATGTGTTATAAGGGGTGGCAGAGCTCTTCAAAAAAAAATTGAGAGTCTCCAAACTTTGTAAATCTAGCAAACAATGTTATACGCTGTGAAATATTTGGTCATTTAGAATTAGAAAATAGCTTCATAGAAATTTCTACATCTTAATAGATATCATACTTTAAAGATACATCAAGGTTAACATTTCTAAAATTTAAAAGAAAAATAAGATGTTGTAGATAGTCTTAAACAAATTTCTACATCCTAAAAGATGAAGGATCTGACAATGTTGGAGAAACTCCAAAAGCTCTTGTGAAATGAGATAAAAGTAAGGACAATATAAAGCTAGAGCATTCATTATGACAAAGGACCAAATCAAGTGAATACATAAACTATTTGGTGCATCATAAATTCTATTGTCCAAGTTGAAAAATTCATTTTGCTACATCCTCTCGCAATTGTAATTTGTATAGTCTCCAATTCTTATTTCATTTGGTACACAAAGTGCCTATCCCAATGAGGAGACATCAAGGCCATAAAGGGTTCAATCTCTCTCTAAGATAGTTTGAAACACAAGTTCTTCCACTTTCTCTACTGAAAAAGGTCTTCCTAAGTGATTTTTAGAGAGAATACACGTTTTACTAACATTCCAAAGGAATGAGATAGGTATTTAGGCTTGTCCATAAAACTTTTTTTTTTTTTTTGTGGACTATCTTCCAAAAAGTGAAACTTCCACCTTTCTAGGTTGTATATACATTTTAGTTTATTATTATTTGTGACCAAAAAGATCATATACTACAAGCTATATGGCACTTGCTAGGAAAATTTTCATCAAGCAACTAGAAATATATATGCAAAAGTCATCCATAAAAAAACTAAAAGAGCTTACCAACGAAAGGGGTAAATATATGATTCACCTATCTTTGTACCACTTGTTTACCCTTTTTGTCTATCCATGAATTTGTAGATGATAGGCTCTAGAAGGAGCCAATTTAGTGCCCATGGATCTCAATTTTACCTACCAAAAGTTACTCATGAACTTTGAATCTCTGTCATGAACAATCACCTACGATAATCCATGTAATCTAAAAATCTGCTCCATGAACTGACTAGCCACTTGTGAAGTAGTAAATCAGGTATTGGTTGGAAAGAAATGGGATGCCTTGCTGAGTCTATCCACCACTACATATATAATATTCCATACCTTTTTGGTATAGATAAACCAATAATCAAGTCCATGGTAATGTGTGTCCACTTGCCGACAAGAATAGGTAGTGGCTATAACAAACCACCTCGCTTATAGGTGATGTCCTTATTTTGTTTATAAGGCATATACTACATAATAGATTTTTAACATATTTTTGTACTCCTTTCCAATAAAAGCTTTTTCTAATCTTATCATAGGATTTAAAAACTCCAAGATGTCCAGCTAAAGAAAAATAATGCAACTCCTCCATATGTTTTTGTGTAAAAGAATAAGTAGAGAGAATAACAATCTTGCCATTTAACCAAATTAGGCTATTTTTAAGGTGATAATGTGAGTTTTCCTCCATGAGACCTTGTTGTAATTTTTGAAAAACATGGTTGAGATTTCATCCAAAAGATAAACATCTTATAATTCTTCAATCTAGTCGCTATGCAGCTTAGTCATAGCTGAAACTTTATATGCCCACATACCAGAAAAAGAATCATCCACAACATTGTTTTTTCTCCTAGTAGCTACTTTGCAAAATCATAATTTTGCAAAATAGCTACCCACATACACTACTTAGGAGTAAGATGGGACTAAGTGAGAAAATACTTTAAGACCCTATGATCACTTTGAACTCTAAATTGACTGACATACAAATAATGGTGTTGTTTCTTTATCACATGTAGGATAGCCAACATCTCTTGGTCATAGACATTCATAGCCATTTCCTTATCTCTAAGCTTATGACTTTCAAAGGAAATCAATCTATGCTCCTTTAACAAAACAACCCCTATGCCTTGGCTATTGGCATCACACTGTATGGAAAAATATTTAAAAATTTTCGAGTATACTAGAATAGGAGCAAAAGTAAGGAATTTCTTTAACTGATTGAAGCTACTATCTACAAGTGCATCCAAAAAGAAAGCTTCATTCTTCAACGTGTCAGTCAAAGGAGCTACAATATCCACATAATGCTTAATGAATCGATGCTAAAATGAAGATAGACCAAGAAACCCTCTAAGTGAAGTAGTTGTAGTAGGTGTTGGCCAATCTTTAACAGACTACACCTTCTTGGGGTCAGCCTAGATACCTTTTTCATTGATGATATGGCCTACGTATTCCACCTTACTCTGCATAAAAGAGTATTTATTCTCATTAGCAAAGAGTCTTTGATGCCTCAATACATTAAAAATCTTTCTTATATGTATTAAATGTTACAACTATATATATTATCTCTCACTTGACTTGGGTCTCACCTATATATGCTAACTCTACATCAATATGAATCATTCTTTGGGAGCATGTCTTGTGTATCTCTCTCATACTCTCTCTCTCTCAACATGGTATCAGAGCTATGGATGCGTAGCAACAACAAGGAAGATAAGTTGTTTCATTGTTTATACTTCATTGAATTCTTTGCACAAGTGATGATTTGATACATGAACTTGTTCAAATTAGAAGTAGTAGCTCTCACCGTGCTCTCGAATCCTATCAAAACCGCTTGTCAATCGGAGTTCTGGATCAAAAGTTATGACAGTTCAGGATTCAAGTCAGCAATTCTGCTCGAATCTGCGATTCTTTATTTAAAACTATAATTCTAATTACAGTTCGTTAATCCCCAATTACATTTTCTTAATCGCTTGTCTTCGTTAATGATGTTGATTACGACAAGCAAACATCTTGCTATCTTTAGCAATGTTTTATTATCGTTCACGCTCTTTGCTCGACCGAAATAGCACTTTTCTTATATGTGTCATCTCGTCTTGCACGTTATGCCTCTCTATTTTGGGCTTTCTTTTTAGTCACTCAATACTTTTCGTCGTTCTTACGTGCATCTCCCTATTTTGATTGTCATTCCTCTCAACTACGCTCGTCTTGATCATGGTTTGCAGATTCTGCAATCTCATCTTATTTGTTTTCTCTCGACATACAGGCATGGCCAATTGCGTAATTGTTAACGGATATCCGTCTGGCCAACATTCAGTTCCCTTCTTCCAAGGACAAGGCTTTCCTGGGTGGAAAGCAAAGATGATGCTAATTCTTGAAGGTGATGAATTATTTGATATTGTTTTGGGCGACCTGTCTTGCCCAGTTCAACCTATTGATGTGATGAATAACAATTTTGTGATTACTGATGGTCCATTATTTGAACAATGGAAAATTGATCATACTAATTGGATTTGTCGTGACAAAGCGGCTTGTCGTTATATATTGTCTGCACTTCGTGACTCACTTATGTTGGATGTCTTTCATCTGGAAACCTCTCATGCTGTTTGGAAGTATCTTATCTCAACGTTTGAGAAGAAATCGGTCACCAAAATTTTATATCTCCAAACTTGTTTGAAGAATCTTCAATATAAGGTTGGTACTTCTATGCACTCTCATATCGAGGCTTTTAAAGACATTATCAATAAGCTTGGTGCTGTCGGTGCTCCTGTTGCTAAAAATCAGATTGTTACTCAACTTCTTCATACCATCAAAGATCCTTTATATAACAATATCATCACTATTTTGTCTAACAAGGATGATATCCACTTTGACAAAGCATGTATATCTCTTATTGAATATTCTCAACGTCATGAGCATCATTTGGAAAAATCTGATGCTGTTTTGGTCACTCGCGAACAAAGGGATTTTGATGCTGCTTTTGTTGCTCGCAAGTGTCCCGCTTCACGTTTTCAGCAGGGTGGATGCCCTAATCAAGGTAGTAAATCTTCTCCTCTTGCTTATCCTAACAAACATTTTTCTTATTGTGATAAGAAAGGCCATGTGGCTTCTGATTGCTGGGCATGTCAATATGATGAGGAGCATGGAGTTACTACAAAGCAACCTCGCTCGTCCAAAAGTTTTCCTCCTTGTGATTATTGTGCACATATAGATCATCCATCTCGTCGTTGTTATAAATGTAGATATGATGAAGAACATTCTCGAGCTTATATTGTTCAACAAACTACAACTGATGATGATCATACTCATCAGGAGCTCAATTTCGTCCATCATGATATCTCTCCAGAAAAGGTACTTCATGAACATGATGGTTCTCTATTCATCGTTGATTCAGGTGCCACTGGAAATATGACATACCAATTGCAGTGGCTTCACAATTATCATTCTCTTCCTATCAAGAAGTTTGTTTACCTTGCGGATGATACGACTTATCAAGTCAAAGGAGTGGATGATTTATATCTAGGGACTGTTTCATCCACTAGAATATTAAGAGGAGTTCTTCATGTTCTAGATTTGCAAAGAAATCTTCCTTCTGTTGCTCTTCTAGTTGATCTTGGTTTGTTTGTTGGCTTTGATCATAATCAATGTCGTATAGAGAAAGACGGGCATACTATAGCAGTGGCTCCTTGACATGGTAATCTATTTGAGCTATCATTGAACGATACAATTGCAAATGTTGTTACTGCCCCTGGAGATGCAGATTGCAAATTATGGCATCAATGATTTTTACACTCCGATTTTTCCAAAATTCTTGATCTTCATCGTCATGGTCTTGTGCAAGGTATGGATCTTAAATCTCATCCACGTATGGGAATATATGTGAGTACTATGCACTTGGAAAACACCATCATTTGCCTTTCCACATTTCTACTTCATCACATTCCTGTGCTCTCTTGGATTTGGTTCATATCGATATTTGCAATCCTTTTCCTGCCTCAAAGTCTCAATATTGATCTTTTATAACTTTCATTGATGATTTCTCATGGTACACACATGTCTATCTTCTTCGACATAAGTCTGAGGCTTTATCTATATTTAAACAATACAAAATAAGTGTGGAGCTTTAAACTGGATTCTCTATAAAGACGCTTCGCAGTGACAATGGCGGTGAATATGTATCCAATCTATTTGATGACTTCTGTAAGGATCAAGGTATTCATCATGAGTTTACAGTTCCTTATTCTCCTCAGCAAAATGGTGTTGCTAAGTGCAAAAATCGCACTATTCTTAATGCTATACGTTGCATGCTTATACACTCTGGTTTGTCTCGAAAGTTTTGGACTGAAGCACTTCTAGCAGCTGTTTTTATTCAAAATCATCTTCCAACTACTGCACCTGCTGGTAAAATTCCTATAACAATTTGGACAGGGAAGACACCTTCAGTCTCTCACTTTCGCACATTTGGCTGCATTGCTTATATTCATGTGCCCAAGGACACTCGACATAAGTTGGATCCTCCAGGTTTGAAGGTTATTTTTCTTGGTTATTCAAATCATTCCAAAGGTTACAAATTTTATGATCCTTCTACTCAAAAGGTTATCACTAGTCGTCATGCTATATTTGATGAGAAGACTATGGGTGGCACATGGTCGTCAGATGTTTCAGATGATACACAGTCTTTGCTTAGTGCATTTTCTTACTTGCTTTGTGATTCTACTAATTCTGATGATCATAAACCTCCTTCACCTCCAAAGAAAATTGATGAAAATTTGGAGATCTATGTCGATCTTCCTATTGAGATAGAGCATGGATTCTATTCTATTGAATATGATGTCTTTGATGATGCTATGTCTGTCTAAGAGGATCCAATATCGTATATGGAAACTATCAATTCGTCTCAAAGGGATCAATGGCAAGAAGCTATGTAAGCTGAGTACGATTCTTTAATCTCCAAAGGTACATGGATTCTTACTGAACTCCCCCCAAATCGTGTTCCTATCAAATGTAAATGGGTTTATAAAACCAAGACCAAAGCTGATGGCTCATTTGATAAGTTCAAAGCATGACTTGTTGCAAAAGGTTACTCACAGATTGCAGGAGTAGATTATCAAGAAACATTTTCTCCCGTTGTGCGCTCCACAACTATTCGTATGATTTTGGCTTTTGCAACACTATTTGATCTAGAAATTCACCAAATGGATGTTAAAGTGGCTTTTCTCAATGGAGATCTTGAAGAAGAAATCTATATGGAGCAACCTGAAGGTTTTATGATTGCAGGAAAGGAGCATCTTGTATGCCAGCTTCATCGTGCATTATATGGATTGAAGCAAGCCTCTCGTGCTTGGTATATTAAGATTGATCAGTTCCTCACATCTAAAGGTTTTGTTGCATGTTTTGCTGACCCAAATCTTTACATCAAAAGGGAGGACAAATATTTTAATATTCTTGCTCTATATGTTGATGATACTATTCTTGTGTCAAATAATATTCCTTTTTTGATGCTATGAAGAAGCTTTTATCGACTGCATTTGAAATGGTTGATCTTGGTGAGATACATTCTTGTTTGGGTACTCAAGTTCAACGACACCGACAACAAGGCATTCTTCTTCTTTGCCAAACAAAGTTTATTAATGATATTGTTAAGAAGTTTGGGTTGACAAATGCGCACTTTGCCAACACTCCCATTCTTTCAAGCTCTACCAAGGGTACATCTACAACACACAATGAAGAATCGGCCATTCATCAACCTTTTGCTAATCTTGTTGGTTGTCTTCAATTTATTGATTTAAACACAAGACCAGATATTTTATTTGTAGCTAACTTTTTGGGATAGTATCTTTCTTCCCCTTCCACTATTCATTAGAGTGCTGCAAAACCTATTCTTAAGTACCTCAAGGGTACTAAGGAATTTGGCCTTATTTATCGTCGTCGAGAGGATTCTTCTTTATCTTCTTCAACTTCTCTTGACCTTATTGGATATACAGATGCTGATTGGGCAAGTTCACACTTATCCATGCGATCTACAAGTGGGAATTGTTTCTTTGTAAATGGATTTTTGGTTTCTTGGTCCAGCAAGAAACAACGATGTGTTGCGGTTTCTACAACTGAGGTTGAATATGTTGCTGCATCATTAGCAGCTCATGAGGTAGTTTGGCTTCGACAACTACTTGCAGATTTGGGACATCCTTCATCATCTAGTACACCTCTTCGATGCAATAACCAAAGTGCTATTAGTCTTACCAAAGACTATATACAACATAGTAAATCAAAGCATATTGCTATTCATTATCATTATGTTCGACATGAAGTCAAGAAAGGTTCCATTATGGTGGAGCATTGTCCCAGTGATCAAATGGTTGCAGACATCTTCACAAAAGCTCTTAGTGAAGCTCGCTTTAGTTCATTAAGACATGCACTTGGTATTGTTCCAAGTTCTTGTCTCATTGATTGAGGCATGTATCATTGTATTCAAGAAAACTTTATAGTAAATCATTTTTGTATTGTAGGTATGTGTAGGGGCTCGGGTTTTTCCCTTGTTCTCCCAAGGCATTTTTTCACTCGTAGCCAGAGACCTTTGTTTGAGTGGGGATGTTACAACTATATATATCATCTCTCACTTGACTTGGGTCTCACCTATATATACTAACTCTACATCAATATGAATCATTCTTTGGGAGCATGTCTTATTTATCTCTCTCATACTCTCTCTCTCTCTCTCAACATTAAATAGTCGTGAATAGGTAGTTGGAGCATTAGTAAGTCCAAATGGCATCACTAGAAAATAATATAGCCCTAGATTTGTGCTAAAGGCAGTCTTGATTGCATCAACTGCTCGCATACAGATCTCATAATACCCAGCCCTCAAGTCAATCTTTGTTAAGAATCTAGCCTCCTCAAGCTCATCAAGTAAATTATCAAATCTAGGTATTGGATACCTATTCTTCATAGTGATCTTGTTTAGATCCCTATAGTCAATACAAATTCTGAAAGATTCATATTTTTTCTTCACTAATAAGACTGAAGATGCATAAGGTGAAGAACTAGGTTTAGTGAATCCCATTTCAAGAAGCTCCTTAATTTTCTTGGCTACTTCTTCACGTTCACACTTAGATAATCTGTAGGGTGGCTTATTAATTAGCTTTGAGTTGAGCTCCAAATCAATAGAGTGAGCTATTGCTCTCTTTGTTAAAGTACTGAGAATGCATGCTATGGAGGATCATTGATGAGCAAATAGATAATCATAATGAGGCAAAAGCATCGACTAGGAAGAACAACTGATATTATCCAAGCATATGCAAGTACAACTGATTGATAATGACTGATTGAATGAGTGTGGGGATGAGTGCCTTTTATAGGCTTACAATAGGTGGTATTGGTAGGTGGAGATAGGTGGAAAGGGACCATGGTATTCAACAATCATGGTTTTAATAAATTGTGCATACATGACCTAGTCTAAGGCTTTATTTGCAGTTTGTTTCTTTGCCTTGTTTGTCCCATACAAAGCAGCTATGGTGGATGTGATTGCACATTTCTCAACACTCTTAGGAGACAATGAAGTAGGTACTTCAAAAAAGTTCCTATACTCCTCAAGAAGAGCTTTCAAAGCTGGATGATCTAATGAATTTTTGGATTGATATTCAATCTCTTTGTTCATGTGCAAAACAAAAATCTATGAGCGCCTCCTGTACTCCTTGAGTTGTTAAATAGTGATAAGCTGAAAAACTGATTTATTAGAGATTCCCTGTAAATGGATGAGTTGTGCATCAAAGATAAACTAAAGCAATGAAACATCCGTGGTAAATTTTCCCAATGTCATCAGCCAATCACACACGAGTACAATAACTATGGATCCCATTTTTCCAAAGTAATCAGGTGGTCTACTTTTGCTTCATAATTTTCAGCCAGTTGTAAAGAAACCTGTGGAAATATTTGAGTGTTTATTTCTTCTTCACTATTGGCTATTTGAACTCTTATGGGTTGTTGTAAATTAGTGGAAAGACAATTCAATTTATCTACAATAGACTTATTCACAAAACTGTGTGTATTGCCACTATCTATAAGGATAAACACATCCTTTCCATGAATATTACCCTTCATAAGAAGTGTATTGGGGCTCTTGGAACCTATCCAAGCATCCATGGAAATGGAGCAATTAGTGGTAGCAAGCGGCTCATCATGAATTCCTTCTGAATCAAAAGGAACACTACCATGCCGATCAAAAGGAAAAGTGTCCGCTAGATTATAAAAGTGTTCTTGCCCAACTTTCTCCTCAAAATCCTTATTTTCAATGGTAGTTACAAATGCATTGACATTATCAGTGTTATCCTATGAAACTTCAAAGACTAACATACTATGGATCTTGGCTTTTATATATTTGTATACACACTTTGTTGCACAATCAACTGCATACATTTCTCCACATTTAAAACATAATACTTTTTCTTTCCTTTTTTTGTAGAGGTCCAAAGGAATAGACTTTGGATTCACATTAGCTGAAGTAGATATCAATTTTTTGTCCCCTTGTTTAAGATCCACTCTTGGATTGATTGCTATCCTAAAATTATCTTTAGGTCTTGAAGCATTGAACAATGGATAAGTTGTCACTGTTAAGCTCCCACTCAGTGCATGATCGCTAGCATAAATATTGCTGATTTGTCTCTATTTTAAAACACTCCTTAGCTATCCATAACTAGGCTAAAATGAAGACTCCCTTCTATAATTTATTCCATAACATTCTTGTTTGCTGCCCTTTCTATGCAAAATGCATAAAAGAATAGAGAATACTTCATGAAGCAAATACTCCATATCATGCCCAAAAATCATAGAAACTCAGAAATAATCATATGGCAACATATATCTACTCTACTTAGCACTACAAATCAGAGAATAAGAACCATAATGCATAAAGCATACTGTAAATAGAACATATACACTAGAAATGATGGTGCCAATTGCCAAATCCTTAAAATTTCGAAGTAAATCCATCATACATTAGAAGTAGACATCAGAAAACATCAGATAGACAAGAAGAATACACAAAAATACCTCATCAGGTCACATTTTTGCAACTACCCAAAAGTGCACTTCATGAAGCAGTGAACTTCATGAGACATATAAAGCTTGCTTCACACAGGACATAACAATGACTAAGGTAATACACCATTCTAAGGGTAAATGTAGTGTCAAAGGCAATGGCTAACACCTGGCATAGCCCAATGGATGGCTAGCAAAGCCATGACTCAAACCCTTGAATGATCCATGAAGTCAAAATGCCTTATCCAAAACTGACATACCTAATGTAAAAGATTATGCCTTACCCACAACCTTTTCTTTTCATGAATAAATGCTTCTATATTTTCAGATAAAAAAGACTGTTGTAAAACTGCATAATGTTGAGAAAGAGTAAAAAATTTCATAAACTACTTTATGAGGTCAAAATTGCATTTCCTGTTTTGTGAGAAAAAACTGTAGAAAGTTCAACCCAGCCCTCATCATGCTCATAAACAGCCCTCGGCTGCTGCTCTCGCCCTCTTTTCACAGGAAGATTTGAGATCTTTCTTTGCCTTGTCCTCACCATGGCCACATCACCTATGACCTGATGTGAATCAGAGATGAAGAAAATGATGGAGTATGCTCGCATGAATTCACAGGAAGGTGTTGTATGGGCGTAGGCGTCAGCACTTGAGGCTTCTTTGCCATACTTTGCCCTTTTTTCTCTGGCCTTACTTGACAATGAGTTAAACTCCTTGAAAAGAGAGATAAGATAACATACTGAGAACTAGTTGTACTCATAGTGAGTTTGACATATGAATCTTGGCCCTTCAAATACACCTCATGCAACTGGAATTTTGTAGCTTCATACAGTTTAAGTCTTGAACGAACTGGAGTTAAATTCAGTTGATCTTCTAGACCATCACATCCAAATCCAAGGTTAAAAAGTAAAAGTTTTTTCAATGCACAATCTCCCATAACCATGATACCACAGTGGCAAGGCATAATATCATGAGAACTAGATATGAAAATAGAGTCTCCATAAGGCAAATTGCAATGACCAACTTTTAATTTCATATAGTGCCACCACTTCATGAAGTTGCTTTCTATTTTTATCATCACCAAAAACAAGTCCAAAATACCTTGCACCTCATGAAGCACTATGGAAAATTGCATATTGTCTTTAGGAACTCCATAAGTAATGTATAAGATAACATCATCTCCCAATATATGACAAGAAAATAATGGTTCTTTTTTGTAAAGAATCAAACTAAGAAACCCTAAAAATAATCATTAGATTCAAAGAATCAAAAACTGCTTTATGGGGTAAAATCCTATTACTTGCTCCATAAGATACTATTGTTGGAACTTGAATCAAATTCATTGCAACTATGGATATACTGTGATCTTCATGGGATGATTCATCATAACTGGTTGCACTAATCTTCTTAATCTAAACCCATTCACCACCGGCTTAATTACTTCACCTTGCAAGGTAGCCAACACAAAAATTCCTTGTCCAACATCCTTTATGACTTCATAAGGTCTAGTGTATGTCGTGTTGCAGGTAGTGGAAGGTACGTCGTATTGCACGTAGTCTAATTCGTCATGCTGCAAGATGACAGTTGATGGCCCATAGCCAATGTAGCATTCCCAACTTCTTGCAACACGAGGCTCAATCATCCTCCATGCAGCTTGCCCTTAGTGCCTTGTGTAAAGCTGACTCGCCCTATCCAACTGCTTCTCTTGACAAAAGGCTCGAAGCCCCCATCGGTGGCCTGCTTGTGGAGGACGTTTCCCTTATTGCACAAACTGTCGATGGGAATTGTGATGCTACCACTCCCTTGAGGCTTGCCCACCCCTCCATTATCTCTCTACAAACTCCTCTGACTCGAGACTCGAGGTCAAGAAGAAGGCCGGGAAGGATCGATGAAGGTGTTAGAGGTGTTGGACTGACGTGTGCACGTTGAAGGGGGACATGAGGGTAGATGGGAGGACTGCGACGATTTCAGTGTACGCAAAAGCAGCGGCAGGATCGAAGGTGGAGGGAGTCACGGTGGTGAAGGAAGAGAAGGCGTTAGAGGTGGGAATACTATGGCAGCTCTAACGTTGAGTCCCATGGTATTTCCTCTACACCATATCCTAATTTGTGTCATCAGCTTGAGATGCAGATATACCTTTTTTGGAGGCATGGCCAGTAGGTACTCTTTTTTTGCAACAACCATCTTCTTCTCCATCTTCTCATTGATAAAACACTCTTCTTCTTAATTTTACCAAACCCATCTTTCCTTCATGAGCGTATAGCCAAGCAATAAAGCTTTCCATGGCCCAAAATATGGCTGCAAATCCTTCTCTTACAAGCTCCATGGCCACCTCCATTCCCGGCCAGTGCACCAAATGAAGAGCACCCTGCCACGGCACCATGAGAACCATGAACCGGCCAAGAGAGGCTGCAAATACATTTGCTGGCCATGAAAACTTGCAAGAAAACTCTCATTCTCACCAAGAATCCATATCCTCAAGACACATAAGAGGAAGGCACACAAGAAATTAGGAAATTCTTCCATCCTCACCCTCTTCCTCTTCCTCACTCTCCATTAGATTTGGCAAAGGAGCACAAGAGAGAAAAGAAAGAACAAGAAAGATGAGAGTTGTGCCAAAATGAGAGAGAGAGAAATGAACCGTGACAAGAGAAGATAAAGGAAGAGAGAGGGTGTAACCACCTCAACCTCCCACCTCCCCAAATCCCACAGATGCAACCATCTCCTTTTCCTTTCTTGAATTATAATATTCAAATTTGCATACATTGGCTAAGGTCTAAGGACCTTTCAATTTTTAGCATGAGACAAAAGGGTTTGACCTTTCCTTTTCCTAGCAATATTTTAAGATGTGAGATTAAGGACCCACATTGTTACATTGCTTCATAAATGATTTTTGACAAAAATTACATTTGCAATGGATCATTTTACAAAATATGTTTCCATGACAAGCACATTTTGGTGCCTTTATTTGCACATATTTGTCGGTCATCATTCCTCCCACACTTAAGTGTGAAGTGTCCCCGCAAACAAACTTGAAGAAAAAGCACGATCAGCTCTTGGAAAAATCTTCATCTTCATCTTCGGTCATCAAGCTTCATTTCTTTTCTTCAATCTTCTTTGAATTGTCATTGGATAGGGAAGAAAAACACACAATAGAAAAACGCAACTAGGACGTTGAGCCTAGGTCATGAGCATACCACATAAAATCATACATCACACAAAAGATAGGGCTTTTCATACAATTTGCACACAAAAACAACTTCACACTTAGCATGAATTGAAAAACAACCAAACATGAAGCACAATAATAGGACCTCGAAAAGATATGAATATGAAGCATGCCCTTACAAAGGATATGGCAATAGTTTTCTCCCACCTAATAGTATTGAAGAGGAAAGAGAGGTAAGTTTCATTGAAAATAAACTAAAAATTAGGAAATAAATCTCTTGTGTGATGAATATGAGCATTGAAATTCTTGATTGAAAAGAAAGAGCATAAGGAAGAGGAAAACCAAGCATTAAAACAATGCATTATAGAGGAAATGGTTTATTTAGATTAAATAGTGTTATATTAATGTTCATTTCTGAATTAAACCTTTGAGGATAAGGCAAGAATATGAGGCCGATAATGACGTTCCATGGAAGATAAGGAGACACATGTCACCCCAACAGAGTGCCGTGTGAAGGAGAAAACATAAGGATCTAGAGAGAAGAAGGAGATGAGGTATCCTGCACTGCGTGGAAGGTACGTCATGTTGCACATAGTGGAATTCATCATGCTGCAAGACGATAGTTGATGGCCCACAGCCAATGTAGCATTCCCAACTTCTTGCAACACGAGGCTCAATCGTCCTCCGTGCCGCTTGCCCTTAGTGCCTTGTGTAAATCTGATTCACCCTATCCAATTGCTTCTCTTGACAGAAGGCTCGAAGCTCCCATCGGTAGCCTGCTTGTGGAGGACATTTCCCTTATTGCACAAACTGGTGCTGGGCACTGTGATGCTACCAGTCCTTGAGGCTTGCCCACCCCTCCATTATCTCTCTAAAAACTCCTCTGACTCGAGACTCCAGGTCAGGGAGAAGGCAGGGAAGGATCGATGAAGGTGTTAAAGGTGTCGGATTGACGTGTGCACACTGAAGGGGGATGTGAGGGCAGATGGGAGGACTGCGATGATTTCAGTGTACGCAAAAGCAATGGCAGGATCAAAGGTGGAGGGAGCCACGGTGGTGAAGGAAGAGAAGGTGTTAGAGGTGGGAATACTATGGCAGCTCTAACGTTGAGTCCCATGATATTTCCTCTGCACCATATCATAATTTGTGTCATCGGCTTGAGATGCAGATATGCCTTTTTCAGAGGCATGGCCAGTAGGTACTCTTTTTTTGCAACAACCATCTTCTTCTCCATCTTCGCATTGATAAAACACTCTTCTTCTTAATTTTACCAAACCCATCTTTCCTTCATGAGCGTACAGCCAAGCAATAAAGCTTTCCATGGCCCAAAATATGGCTACAAATCCTTCTCTTACAAGCTCCATGGCCACCTGCATTCCCAACCAGTGCACCAAATGAAGAGCACCCTGCCACAGCACCATGAGAACCACAAACCGGCCAAGAGAGGCTGCAAATACATTTGCTGGCCATGAAAACCTGCAAGAAAACTCTCCTTCTCACCAAGAATCCATATCCTCAAGACACACAAGAGGAAAGCACACGAGAAATTAGGAAATTCTTCCATCCTCACCCTCTTCCTCTTCCTCACTCTCCATTAGATTTGGCAAAGGAGCACAAGAGAGAAAACCAAGAACAAGAAAGATGAGAGTTGTGCCAAAATGAGAGAGAGAGAAATGAACTATGACAAGAGAAGATAAAGGAAGAGAGAGGGTGTAACCACCTCAACCTCCCACCTCCCCAAATCGCACGGATGCAACCACCTCCTTTTCCTTTCTTGAATTATAAAATTCAAATTTGCATACATTGTTTAAGGTCTAAGGACCTTTTAATTTTTATCATGAGACAAAAGGGTTGGACCTTTCCTTTTCCTAGCAATATTTTAAGATGTGAGCTGAAGGACCTACATTGTTACATTGCTTCATAAATGATTTTTTACAAAAATTACATTTGCAATGGATCATTTTACAAAAGATGTTTCCATGACAAGCACATTTTGGTGCCTTTATTTGCACATATTTGTCGGTCATCACTTGACATGGTAAGAGATATATAGAACGAGAACATGGTAGGTATAACTTTTCCAAAATCGCCAATATAAGAGCCAATGAAAAGAAGAGCTACATGTTCTAGTCAGTTGACCTCATCCCATTGTTTACCATCTTTGTGAGAAGATTTACCAACTACCTTGATCCTTCTTTTATCACTACATGCAACTATCTCTAGCTCCTCATTACTCATATGACGAGTGACTTTCGCCAATGTTTTTTAATGTAAACATAGGAATTGACTGAGTGGTGATGATATGATCATCTTTGAGCCACACTATTGCCTCTTTGTTGTATTGAACTACTAGAGGATATGGTGGATGGTCTGTTTGCTTTTTATACACATCCCTTCTACTTTGTTCTAATATTTTCGTTGTGATAATATTTCTAACCCATGTGATAGTCATTCAAGGGAATTCCAGCATCCAAAAATACACTGATGGTGTGATTTTCAAATTATCTACAATGTATCTTGATCTCCACTTGCATAAACGAGTTAAAAGAAAAAGAAAAACCGTTTAGTTACGTGGGAACCTCCTCCTAGGAAGCCAAAAGGATAAGCTTTAGGAATAAAGGAAACTTTTTTAATTATTTCCCCCTTTCTCCCCCAACGACGGTCGTGCTGGAGGGGAGGGGAATAGCAAGGATGACTGAGCATCCTTGCTCGATGTCGTAGAAGGGAGAATGGCCATGCAACAAGGGAGAATGGCCGTGCAACGGGCCGCGTGGGGGAGAGAGGTCTCCTCTCTCTATCCTATATAAACCCCTGTGGAGGAAGGAAAGAAAGGAGGGCTGAAGGGGAGAGTCGTGTGCTGATTGTGATAGACCGTGAGAGTTGAGAAGGTCGAGGCTGCCATAGACCACTGTGGAGGGAGGAAGGACAGCTGTGACAGGCTACGATTGTACCATGGGATGAGGTAGCTGAAGGAAATGTCGAAGCCAGCTTGGGTGGAGGAGCTGCGTAAGACTGCCGCTTCCTACTCAAGCTACCAGTTGCCGTGTTGCATCCGTGAGGAGGAGGAAGAGGGTGGATGGTGAGATGTGCCGTGAGGAGGGAAGGGAGCCGCTAGCTGTCGTTGAAGAGCCGCGCCACATTCCTGGCTGAGAGGGAGGAGACAACGTAACACTGCCAATTGAGTGAGGGTGGGAGAGCTATAACACTGCAGAGTGAGGAGCAACGCTGACACAATCGGGTGAAGGGGAAGATTCTGAGGGTAAGGGAGCCATCACGCTGCGAATTAAGAGAGAGAGAAATCACTTGGAAGAAAAGAGGAGCTGAAGGCATCGTGTTGCTGCGCAAGTTACCACCTGGGAATCGCAAGCTGCTGCCAACAGTCGTCTTCCTCTCCTCCACGTGTGGAGGCCACGGCCCTAGAAGCTCCCAAAAGCTTCTTGGGGAAGCTTCTAAAGGCCCTTAGGAAGCCCCCCCGTCCTGTGGGCTTCCTTGAGCCTTCTTTTGTGATTTTTATATACACCCCCCTGCGGGATTTAAGAACCCCTTCCCGTGGGGTTCTACTAAAACCTTTAAGTTCACCTTGCCTTGAGGTTCAAAGCAACCCTTCCCGTGGGTTCTCCCCCCCCCAACAATTTTTTTTAAAAAATCATTTAAGCCCCTTCCTACGAGGCCTCCATAAGGCATTCCCTTGTGGGTTTTTTTAAATATAAACCCCAGAGTTAAGCCCTTTCTAAGCTTGCTTTACACCCCTTCCCCATTGAAATTTAAGCCCTTTTGTCCACCTTAGGCCGGGTTTTAAAGACCCTTCCCGTGGGAAATCCCCATTCAAACTCATATATACTTGCGGGCTCTTAAAAACCCTTCCTATTGCCCTTCTCAAGCGGTCTCTTATATCCTCGAAAACTTGACTTTTCCCCCTTACATCCCCCATAAGCCACACTAGCCAGGTTTAAAAGGCCTTTCCCTAGCATTTCCACAAAATTTTCAACCCTAGTTTCCTTTTAAAAGCCTTCCATTTCAAGCCTTTTTAAATCCATTCCCTACTTCGAGAAGGAAGCCTATAAAGCCTTCTAAAGCTCGATTCTGAAAGACGGTGAAATTGATCAAAAAAGCCAAATCACAAAGGGAGTTTCGCGTGCAAAGGAGACCGTCAAGATCATAAATATGCGTCCAAGGCGAAAGGGCCGAATTCATGATGGCCCCTAAGAAGGCACAAGGCGCAACCGCAGGAGGATCATCTCCTAGCATCCATGTGGACATTCTACCACAAGTCCAGGTTTTCTTCCTAATTTTGTTTACGTCATAATATTTCAATTGTGCATGATTCATTTACGAAAATTAGGATGCACTTTTTGGATTGAAATACCTTGGCTAACTTAAAGGAAATAACTTTGATCAAAGAATCGGTCATTTGTATTAAATGAATGAAAAAGAAGAGCATAAGATCTCTATGCATTCCTAGCAAGTGATTTTTTATGCATTGCAAAGTAACGAACTTAGTTTAACTAATGCCCATTTTTACAAGACGAAATAATGATAGTACACTTCAATTTTGCATGGAAAGAATAAATTGCATGTCGCATTATTAGGCATCTTTCCTTCGAAATGATTCATTAAAAGAAGGTTGCTAATCATCCGTAGGAATTTGCAAGGCATGGAAAATGGTTCTTAAGCTGCGTGAAGTAAATTAAACCCTAGTCAATTGGCTTAAATCTCAATTAGTTACAAAAGTTGGTGTAATGCTCATTTAGCCTATGAATAATTCATTCAGAAATAAAATTAGGAAAAGGCTGCATGGTCCATTTTAAATATAAACCCCAAAAGCCTAGCAGCCTAAATCATGAAATGCATGTTCTAGAGGGGTCAATGAAAAATTATGTCGTAACGTGACCTAGTCGCTCTTATTGCCAAGCTAAAACTCTCATACCCTAAAGACATGTCCACATTCACGGCATGTAGGGACAACAGGACATATTTGCAAGAAACAATCTAGGGTTTCTACCCTAAGGATCGCTCCCTAAAAAGATGAATTTCGGTTTGAGTTGGAACCCTAGGACCGACAATGTCGGCCTAGTGCAATCAAGAACGGATTGGATAACCCTGTTTGCTATCTAAATCATGATTCTGTGATTAGAAGACACCATTCGATGGGTAAAATAGTCCCATGGATTAGATGCGACACTTGTGCAACAAGTTGCAGAGTCGCATGATCTTGTGGTTTGATCACAAGGGAACGGCCAAATTCCTCGGAATAAGATTGGGAGATTCTTACGCAATTTTATCTTGCAAGAGGGGAAATAATCGTCGTGATACGCGTAAAGTAACCAAGATATGAGGATTAGATATTTGTTTGGAAGCAAAAGACCAATTAGTAAATTGAAATAACATATTTACTGCTAATAGAACTTAAGGTATTGGTTAAGCTAGGTTAGTAGGGTACAGCCCTAACCGAAGGATATAGGGTTAACAAACAAACCCTTGGGGATCTTGCCAAGTCGCAATTGATCTTGGATCGAGTGCTAGATGCATTCGGAGAGAAAGATTCACTCCTTAGAAATTGGCCAAATAAACAACCACTAGAATCGATTGTGCTTGTAACAGTTTAGAAAGCACTGTTTCCATTGTTTGCTCAAGGAACTAAAGGATGAAAAGATATCTAATGCTTCAGGTTGAAGGCCTGAAGGGAGAGGCAGCTTCAGTTACCCCCGACTGCCTGCCTGACCCTAACCAAGGGGGTTGTTGACCGCACCGGGAACGTGGATCGAACTCGCCGCGAGAGGTCTCTTCGTTGAGTTCTACTTGGAGCAGGAGGACGCTTGGGTGCTAGGTGGGGCTCTGGCCGTAAATCCCTCGCCTTGCGGGTCCTGCACAAGAGGCTAACGTGACTCAGGATTAGATCTCGAGGCCCGCATACTAGTTTACGGGTGAAATCTTGGAATAGTGATCCCTGTGGATTACTGGATAGCCTTCGGGCGGATTATGGACAAGCCTACGGGCGGAACTCCTTGTATTTCAAAGATAAAATGAGGAAATGATAATAAAGAATTTGTTTGATATTATTTTTCTATGTCACGTGATAAGATTACGTGAAGGAACCAGTGCTTAACGGATTAATGAAAGAAGCTGATTGTTACATGTCAAAATTAATGTGTTAGATAATTACATAACTAAAACAAACCGAGGAAAGTGCAGAGGATGGGCCATGGGTCCGTCCTACGGTTGGGTGGTCGCGGTTAGCCGGGAACTTTTCTCAAAAATCTCGAAGTACAGCAGGATGATCATCATCATCAAAACGAATAATGAGAGTGATGACCTAGAGTTACGTCTTACCCGATTTACGTTGCTTTAGGGGAACGGAATGGGACTATGCCTTATGGCGGAGAGGTTGAGCCTTGCATCCCTCTCGTTTCCCATTCTCCTTGAACCAAGTGCAGCGTGAATCCGCTTCGGACCTGGCGTTTCTGTGTAAAGTAGTTCGCTTGGGTGTGACGCTAGTTGCTATTAGCTAATGACCAATCAGAAAAACCCTAATTCCAGTCGATCCTAAGTGGGAACGGCCAGGATACTTCCGCTACATGGTAGACACGGGAAGGCCTAGATCGCAAAACCCGTAACATTCCCTGGGAGTGCCGGGCGGAGTTTTCTAGACATCCTTTCCGATGGACTACTAAGACGTGTCTTGGATGATACTAGGGGACACGTTACAGTTGGTATCAGAGCGAACCAACAAAAGACTTGTTTTTAAGAAATTTTAATAAGAAGAAGTAAAGCAAATGTTACTGTCCCAAACATTTCCTTACTTTCAATGCTGTCTTGCAGAATTATGAAGCATGGAATAGGTTCTTAGTGTTTCGAGTCATGTTTATGACCGCGATGCATTCCACGGATTATCGTCAAAGGGTTGAGATGATGAACATCCTAGACCACATTTACAATCCATCACCTGTGTACGTGGAACGGAGATGGATGGGTGTTTCAGGGATCTATTACATAACTGCCCATCGACCTGCGTACCTTCAAATTAACTTGAAGAGAATCAAGTGGATGGAGGATTTGAAGATCGTGAAGCTGTTCGTCTTTGTTGAGGCTCACGCAAACGCAACCCTACAGGTCGGGGGTCGAAGGGTTAACCAGAATAAGTATGTGTACAGGGAAGTGATTCAAAGAATCCCTGCCGACCGAATCAAGGTTTTGGGACATCATGAGAAGAATGGATATCAAAGGAAAAGATACCATAATCTTCCAATGAACTATCGATTCCTAAAAATCGATGACCCCAATCCGTACTACTACTCAGTTCCTAGTAGCTAAATGCAACAACATCTTATTCTCCTCGAATTAATGTATCAACTTGCTCCATCACCCCAATAAATAATTGTACCTCGAAAGGGCTATGCTAATATGAATGGAATAAAACTTTTAAAAAAAAAATCAACGATTGTCTTGAGTAAGAATATTGATAAAGAAGTAAAGTGATTTGGTCACTTGGCTAAAGGAATACGCGGACGTAGTTCCTGAAGAGTTAACAGAACTCTCGCTTCAAAGAGAAGTAGATCATGAGATCAAGCTAGTAATAGGAGCTACGCCAATCGCGAAGAGACCCTATAGAATGTCTATATCGGAAGCAATTGAGTTAAAGAAACAAATCAAGCAACTGCTAGATCAAGGCTACATCCGTCCTAGCAGTTCACCATGGGGAGCACCAGTACTGTTCCAGAAAAAGAAAGATGGAACACTTCGACTATGTATTGATTACATAGGGTTGAATCAATCAACAGTCAAGAACAAATATCATATTCCTAGAATAGATGAGCTTCTTGATAGTCTTCAGGGTGCCAAGATCTTCTCCAAGATTATCTTAGATCTGGTTACTATCAGATAAGAATCAAGGAAGAAGATATCCCAAAGACGACCTTCAACACTAGATATGGACACTTTGAGTTCTAGTTATGTCATTAGGGCTTACGAATGTGCCGGCCACATTCAATAGGTTAATGAAGGATATCTTTACACCATATCTTGATAAACTTTGTGCTCGTCTTCTTTGATGACACTCTAGTCTATTCCAAACAGGAAGGAGATCATGAACCCCAACTTGGGATTTTCCTTGAGACAAGGAGGTCACACAAGCTATATGCTAAGATGACGAAATGTGCATTCCTCAAACATCAGATTGGTTATCTGGGATTCATCATATCAGCAGAAGGAATCTCAGTGGAGCCGGCCTAAGTCAGAAATGTTCTAGGATGGCCAAATACCAACAACTGTCAAAGAAATACGTAGCTTTCTTGGTTTGACAAGATGGTATAGGGTCTTCATAAAAAACTATGCTTTGATTGCAGCACCTTTGACAGACTTACTGAAGAAGCAAACCTCCATTGCATGGTCAACTACCGAACAAAATAGCTTTGATAGGTTGAAGCAAACTTTGGTATCAGCACCGATCCTAAAACTTCTAGACCACAGTAAGGAGTTCGAGGTAGTAATTGATACTAGCATGCTTGCCTTAGGATGTGTGCTCATGTAGGAAAGTCATCCTATATCATAATCTTCAAGAAACTGAAGAGCCATGAGATGAATTATGCTACCCATGATCTTGAACTTTTAGTTGTCAAGCTTTGGAGACACTACCTGTTGGGTAACAAGTTTACACTAGTGACTGATCATAAAAGTCTCAAGTGGAACTTTACCTAGAACAAGCTCAACATGAGGCAATGTCAGTGGATTGAAGTGCTGGTGGAGTATGACCTTGAAATCAAATACCGACCTGGAAAGGAGAATGTAGTTGCTGATGCACTCAGTCACAAGGCATTCCTTAACTCTCTAATCTTGCAAAATCCATCAATATCTAGATCTCTAGCCACAAAGGTGTCCATGCCAAAATACTTGAGCTAGCTAGAAAGGAAGGATGCCATGATCCAGCCTATCAAAAGATGCTAAGGGAAATCTCTATCAAGGACCATGAATAAAAGCTACAAGCTGAGTATCATGAATTCTCAGTCAATAGTGGACTTGTCTACTATAGAATGAGAGCATGTATACCGGCAAGCCAGTCACTTAAGCAGAAGATATTGTACGACGCTCATGATTGCCTTTCTCAAGACATCCTGGCTATGCCAAGACTCTCAATGCAGTTAGGAAGAGCTACTATTGGGAGAGTCTGAAAGGTGGCATTTTCAAATATGTCACTGAGTGTTTTCTTGTCAACGTATTAAAATCGAACATGTCAAGATGCCAAGGAAGTTGCAACCACTCGACATTCCCCAAATGAAATGGAAATTCATCAGTATGGACTTTGTTGTTGGCCTACCCCAAGTTCAAGGAGGATACCACTCCATCATGGTTGTGGTTGACATGCTGACTAAGGTTGCAAAGACAAACTATAAAGCCTCAGACATTGCAAGGTTGTTTATCAAGGAGATATTCAAGCTACATGGGCTACCCAGAAGAATCATTAGTGGTCGTGACTCTCTCTTCACATCACACTTCTGGAGAGCCATCTTCGAAGCCATTAGGACTCAACTCAGTTTTAGCACAGCTTACCATCCCCAAACTAATGGCCAAACAGAGCAAGTCAATCAAGTCATGGAGGATATGCTAAGGGCACACTGCTGTCGTGAGCCAAAAAGGTGGATTCAGTACTTGCCTTTAGTTGAATTTGCCTACAATGCTTTTTACCAACAAAGCATTTAGATGACCCATTTTCAAGCATTGTATGGTCATGACTGTTGAAGTCCCCTAAACTTCTCAGATCTAACCTTGAGGGTTTAAGCTTCAAGGCAGATGTTGGAAGAGATGGATGACCAAGTAAAGTCAATAAGACAGGACATCCAAGCCGCAAAGGATAGACAAAAGGCATACGCGGATTTGAAGTGTCAAGATAGAATATTTGAGGAAGGAGACATGGTCTTCATTCACGTATTCCCAAAGAAGAGTTCTCTATCCCTTGGAGAATGCAAGAAGCTAAGTCCAAGATATTGTGGGACATACAAAGTCCTCAAATGCCTAGGACCCAATGCTTATAGATTGCAACTCCCAGAGAACCTAAAGGTTCACAATGTATTCCATATCAGCCTATTGAAAAAGTAAGTACCCAACCCTAATCATGTACTTGATGACCAACAAATTGTAATGCCTAGTCAAGGAGTCCTTGAACTAAGGCTGGATAGGATCTTAGATGTTAGGGAGAGACAATTAAGATCTAGAACCTTAAGTGAATGCCTCGTCCAGTGGAAAGATTATTCCAAAGAGGATGCCACCTGGGTAAATGAAGGCACTCTCATCCATCAGTATCCCCAGTTTACCTCGAGATGAGGACATCCCGATTCCTCCAAGGGGGAGAGAATGTAATATTTCCGTTGTGATAATATTTCTAACCCATGTGATAGTCATGCAAGGGGATTCCAACATCCAAACATACACTAATGGTGTGATTTTCAAATTATCTACAACGTATCTTGATCTCCACTTGCATAAACGAGTTAAAATAAAAAGAAAAACCGTTTAGTTACGTGGGAACCTCCTCCTAGGAAGCCAAAAGGATAAGATTTAGGAAAAAGGGAAAATTTTTTAATTATTCCTAGGAAGCCAAAAGGATAAGATTTAGGAATAAGGGAAAATTTCAAGGAGAAGAATCTCTCAAGGCTCTGTTTCCGCAAGGCTTTCGCAAGAACCCTCTCACGAATCCCTCTTTTCCGAAAGAAAGAAGGCCCAAGCTCCGAACCATAAGACCTTCCAAATCCAAATTCCACAAGTCAAGGAGCCATACCTCAAAGGGACTTGCGCGTACAAGGGAGAAGGCCAAAAATCATAAGATTGCGAGCCAAGGCAAGAAGTTCGAATTCCCGAAGGCAAAACCAGAGGTCGAATTCACGATGGCCCCTAAAAAGGTACAAGGTGCATCCGCAGGAGGATCATCTCCGAATATTCATGTGGATATTTTACCGAACCCACAAGTCCAGGTTTTCTTCCTATTTTTGATTCACGTCAAAGTATTGCAATTATGTATGGTTAATTTATGGAACTAGGATGCACTTTTGCGATTGAAATACTTTGGCTATTTTAAAGGAAGTAACACATGATCGAAGATCGGTCATTTGTATGTTTCAATGGAATGAATGAAAGATGTCTATAGCAAGTTGCTTCAGTGCATTGCAAAGTAACGAATCTAGAACAACTAATGACTATCATTACAAAGTCGAGATTGCGTAATGCTCAATGAGTGCGTTCGAATATTTCATTCAAAAAAATGAAGTTAGGGAAAGGCTGCATGGTTTGTTTAACATAAAAACTTAAAAGCTTAGTAGCATGAGTCGTGAATACATGCCCTAGTAGGACCAATGGAAGTTATGCGAATTTTATCATGTGCTTGGTCTTAACAAGAAAAATTAGGGATTGCAAATCTAGAGAAAATGAATCGCGTGCTTACGTGAGTTATGACGTAATGCAACTAGTTTTTCCCCTCTTAGATCAAGACAATATCTTTAGGAATGGCTCGTCCTTGTCGTAAGACAAGTAAATTGATTTACCCAAAACACCTAAACCGCAAAGGACTCATTTAGATGGTTAAATCGATACAATATGCTCCAAGTGCTAGCTAGGGTTTAGCACATTAAGGACTTGACCTAGTTTCACGCACTTGTTACCAAGACGAATCCTTAAACCAAAGGTCCTACCCACATTCACGGAATGTAGGGACAATTGGACGCTCATGCATAAAACGATCTAAGGTTTCTACCCTAAGGATCACTCGTTCAAATGATGAAACTCGAATTGAGTTGGAATTCCTAGGACCAAACGTTGTCGGCCTAGTGTAATTAGGAATAGGTTGGGTAAGAAGACACCCTAAACCCTGCTTCTCGTCTGGAGATAATTCCGTGACCAAAAAACGCCATTCAATGGGTGAAACAATCCCATGGAATAGATGCGACACTTGTGCAAAAAGTTGCAACGTCGCATAGACTTGTGATTTGTTCACAAGAGAGTTTTGCCATTTCTTGAAATGGGGTTGGCAAGCTCTTGTGCAAGTTTAACTTGCAAGAGAATGAGTAATCATCATGTTACATCACCTTTCTTGGGGAAAAATTTCCAAGTAAAGGAAAGTTAGGTATTTGCTTGGAAGCAAATGATCAATCAATAAATTGGAGCGACATGGTCGCCAGGATTTACTATTAATAAAACCTAAGGTATTGGTTAAGTTGGGTTAACAGGGTATGTCCCTAACCCAAGGACAAAAGGGTGAATAAACAAACCCTTGGGGATCTTGCCAAGTCAAATTGATCCCAAATCGAATGCTGGATGCATTCCGAGAGAAGGATTCACTCCTTAACAGTTGGCAAATTAAACGACCACTGGAATTGATTGTGCTTGTAACAGTTCAGGAAGCACTGTTTGCATTGTTTGCTCAAAGAACTAAAGGATGAAATGATATCTAATGCTTCAGGTTGAAAGCCTGAAGGGAGAGGCAGCTTCAATTACCCCCGACTGCCTGCCTGACCCTAACCAAGGGGGTTGTTGACCGTGCCGGGAACGTGGACTGAACTCGCCGCGAGAGGTCTCTTCGTTGAGTTCTACTTGGAGCAGGAGGACGCTTGGGTGCCAAGTGGGGCTCTGGCCATAAATCCCTCGCCTTGCGGGTCCTGCACAAGAGGCTAACGTGACTCAGGATTAGATCTCGAGGTCCGCATACTAGTTTATGGGCAAAATCTTGGAATAGTGATCCCTGTGGATTACTGGATAGCCTTCCGACGGATTATGGACAAGCCTACGGGCGCAACTCCTTGTATTTCAAAGATAAAATGAGGAAATGATAATAAAGAATTTGTTTGATATTGTTTTTCTATGTCACGTGATAAGATTACGTGAAGGAACCAGTGCTTAACGGATTAATGAAAGAAGCTGATTGTTACATGTTAAAATTAATGTGTTAGATAATTATATAACTAAAACAAACCGAGGAAAGTGCAGAGGATAGGCCATGGGTCCGTCCTACGGTTGGGTGGTCCCGGTTAGCCAGGAACTTTTCTCAAAAACCTCGAAGTACAGCAGGATGATCATCATCATCAAAACGAATAATGAGAGTGATGACCTAGAGTTCCGTCTTACCCGATTTACGTTGCTTTAGGGGAACGGAATGGGACTATGCCCTATGGCAGAGAGGTTGAGCCTTGCATCCCTCTCGTTTCCCATTCTCCTTGAACCAAGTGCAGCGTGAATCTGGTTCGGACTTGGCGTTTCTGCGTAAAGTAGTTCGCTTGGGTGTGACGCTAGTTGCTATTAGCTAATGACCAATCAGGAAAACCCTAATTCCGGTCGATCCTAAGTGGGAATGGCCAGGATGCTTCCGCTACGTGGCAGACGTGGAAAGACCTAGATCGCAAAACCCGTCACATTCCCTGGGAGTGCCGGGCGGAGTTTTCTAGACATCCTTTCCGATGGACTACTAAGACGTGACTTGGATGATACTAGGGGACACGTTACAGTTGGTATCAGAGCGAACCAACAAAAGACTTGTTTTTAAGAAATTTTAATAAGAAGAAGTAAAGCAAATGTTACTGTCCCAAACATTTCCTTACTTTCAATGCTGTCTTGCAGAATTATGAAGCATGGAATAGGTTCTTAGTGTTTCGAGTCATGTTTATGACCGCGATGCATTCCACGGATTATCGTCAAAGGGTTGAGATGATGAACGTCCTAGACCGCATTTACAATCCATCACCTGTGTACGTGGAACGGAGATGGATGGGTGTTTCAGGGATCTATTACATAACTGCCCATCGACCTGCGTACCTTCAAATTAACTTGAAGAGAATCAAGTGGATGGAGGATTTGAAGATCGTGAAGCTGTTCGTCTTTGTTGAGGCTCACGCAAACGCAACCCTACAGGTCGGGGGTCGAAGGGTTAACCAGAATAAGTATGTGTACAGGGAAGTGATTCAAAGAATCCCTGCCGACCGAATCAAGGTTTTGGGACATCATGAGAAGAATGGATATCAAAGGAAAAGATACCATAATCTTCCAATGAACTATCGATTCCTGAAAATCGATGACCCCAATCCGTACTACTACTCAGTTCCTAGTAGCTAAATGCAACAACATCTTATTCTCCTCGAATTAATGTATCAACTTGCTCCATCGCCCCAATAAATAATTGTACCTCGAAAGGGCTATGCTAATATGAACGGAATAAAACTTTTAAAAAAAAAATCAACGATTGTCTTGAGTATGAATATTGATAAAGAAGTAAAGTGATTTGGTCACTTGGCTAAAGGAATATGCGGACGTAGTTCCTGAAGAGTTAACAGAACTCTCGCTTCAAAGAGAAGTAGATCATGAGATCAAGCTAGTAATAGGAGCTGCACCAATCGCGAAGAGACCCTATAGAATGTCTATACCGGAAGCAATTGAGTTAAAGGAACAAATCAAGCAACTGCTAGATGAGGGCTACATCTGTCCTAGCAGTTCACCATGGGGAGCACCAGTACTGTTCCAGAAAAAGAAAGATGGAACACTTCGACTATGTATTGATTACATAGGGTTGAATCAATCAATAGTCAATAACAAATATCATATTCCTAGAATAGATGAGCTTCTTGATAGTCTTCAGGGTGCCAAGATCTTCTCCAAGATTATCTTAGGTCTGGTTACTATCAGATAAGAATCAAGGAAGAAGATATCCCAAAGACGACCTTCAACACTAGATATGGACACTTTGAGTTCTAGTTATGTCATTAGGGCTTACGAATGTGCCGGCCACCTTCAATAGGTTAATGCAGGATATTTTTAGACCATATCTTGATAACTTTGTGCTCGTCTTCTTTGATAACACTCTAGTCTATTCCAAACAGGAAGGAGATCATGAACCCCAACTTGGGATTTTCCTTGAGACAAGGAGGTCACACAAGCTGTATGCTAAGATGACGAAATGTGCATTCCTCAAATATCAGATTGGTTATCTGGGATTCATCATATCAGCAGAAGGAATCTCAGTGGAGCCGGCCTAAGTCAGAAATGTTCTAGGATGGCCAAATACCAACAACTGTCAAAGAAATAGGTAGCTTTCTTGGTTTGACAAGATGGTATAGGGTCTTCATAAAAAACTATGCTTTGATTGCAGCACCTTTGACAGACTTACTAAAGAAGCAAACCTCCATTGCATGGTCAACTACCGAACAAAATAGCTTTGATAGGTTGAAGCAAACTTTGGTATCAGCACCGATCCTAAAACTTCTAGACCACAGTAAGGAGTTCGAGGTAGTAATTGATACTAGCATGCTTGCCTTAGGATGTGTGCTCATGTAGGAAAGTCATCCTATATCATAATCTTCAAGAAACTGAAGAGCCATGAGATGAATTATGCTACCCATGATCTTGAACTTTTAGTTGTCAAGCTTTGGAGACACTACCTGCTGGGTAACAAGTTTACACTAGTGACTGATCATAAAAGTCTCAAGTGGAACTTTACCTAGAACAAGCTCAACATGAGGCAATGTCAGTGGATTGAAGTGCTGGTGGAGTATGACCTTGAAATCAAATACCGACCTGGAAAGGAGAATGTAGTTGCTGATGCACTCAGTCACAAGGCATTCCTTAACTCTCTAATCTTGCAAAATCCATCAATATCTAGATCTCTAGCCACAAAGGTGTCCATGCCAAAATACTTGAGCTAGCTAGAAAGGAAGGATGCCATGATCCAGCCTATCAAAAGATGCTAAGGGAAATCTCTATCAAGGACCATGAATAAAAGCTACAGGCTGAGTATCATGAATTCTTTGTCAATAGTGGACTTGTCTACTATAGAATGAGAGCATGTATACCGGCAAGCCAGTCACTTAAGCAGAAGATATTGTACGACGCTCATGATTGCCTTTCTCAAGACATCCTGGCTATGCCAAGACTCTCAATGCAGTTAGGAAGAGCTACTATTGGGAGAGTCTGAAAGGTGGCATTTTCAAATATGTCACTGAGTGTTTGTCTTGTCAACGTATTAAAATCGAACATGTCAAGATGCCAAGGAAGTTGCAACCACTCGACATTCCCCAAATGAAATGGAAATTCATCAGTATGGACTTTGTTGTTGGCCTACCCCAAGTTCAAGGAGGATACCACTCCATCATGGTTGTGGTTGACATGCTGACTAAGGTTGCAAAGACAAACTATAAAGCCTCAGACATTGCAAGGTTGTTTATCAAGGAGATATTCAAGCTACATGGGCTACCCAGAAGAATCATTAGTGGTCGTGACTCTCTCTTCACATCACACTTCTGGAGAGCCATCTTCGAAGCCATTAGGACTCAACTCAGTTTTAGCACAGCTTACCATCCCCAAACTAATGGCCAAACAGAGCAAGTCAATCAAGTCATGGAGGATATGCTAAGGGCACACTGCTGTCGTGAGCCAAAAAGGTGGATTCAGTACTTGCCTTTAGTTGAATTTGCCTGCAATGCTTTTTACCAACAAAGCATTTAGATGACCCCTTTTCAAGCATTGTATGGTCATGACTGTTGAAGTCCCCTAAACTTCTCAGATCTAACCTTGAGGGTTTAAGCTTCAAGGCAGATGTTGGAAGAGATGGATGACCAAGTAAAGTCAATAAGACAGGACATCCAAGCCGCAAAGGATAGACAAAAGGCATACGCGGATTTGAAGTGTCAAGATAGAATATTTGAGGAAGGAGACATGGTGTTCATTCATGTATGCCCAAAGAAGAGTTCTCTATCCCTTAGAGAATGCAAGAAGCTAAGTCCAAGATATTGTGGGCCATACAAAGTCCTCAAATGCCTAGGACCCAATGCTTATAGATTGCAACTCCCAAACAACCTAAAGGTTCACAATGTATTCCATATCAGCTTATTGAAAAAGTATGTACCCAACCCTAATTATATACTTGATGACCAACAAATTGTAATGCCTAGTCAAGGAGTCCTTGAACTAAGGCCGGATAGGATCTTAGATGTTAGGGAGAGACAGTTAAGATCTAGAACCTTAAGTGAATGCCTCGTCCAGTGGAAAGATTATTCCAAAGAGGATGCCACCTGGGTAGATGAAGGCACTCTCATCCATCAGTATCCCCAGTTTACCTCGAGATGAGGACATCCCGATTCCTCCAAGGGGGAGAGAATGTAATATTTCCGTTGTGATAATATTTCTAACCCATGTGATAGTCATGCAAGGGAATTCCAACATCCAAACATACACTAATGGTGTGATTTTCAAATTATCTACAACGTATCTTGATCTCCACTTGCATAAATGAGTTAAAAGAAAAAGAAAAACCGTTTAGTTGTGATAAGATTTAGGAATAAGGGAAAATTTTTTAATTATTTCCCCCTTTTTCCCCCAGCGACGGTCGTGCTGGAGGGGAGGGGAATAGCAAGGATGACTGAGCATCCTTGCTGGATGTCGTAGAAGGGAGAATGGCCATGCAACGGGCCGCGTGGGGGGAGAGGTCTCCTCTCTCAATCCTATATAAACCCTTGTGGAGGAAGGAAAGAAAGGAGGGCTGAAGGGGAGAGTCGTGTGCTGATTGTGATAGACCGTGAGAGTTGAGAAGGTCGAGGCTGCCATAGACCACCGTGGAGGGAGGAAGGACAGCTGCGACATGCTACGATTGTACCATGGGATGAGGTAGCTAAAGGAAATGTCGAAGCGAGCTTGGGTGGAGGAGCTACGTAAGACTACCGCTGCCTACTGAAGCTACCAGTTGCCGTGTTGCATCCGTGAGGAGGAGGAAGAGGGTGGATGGTGAGATGTGCCGTGAGGAGGGAAGGGAGCCGCCAGCTATCGTCGAAGAGCCGCGCCACTCTGCTGGCTGAGATGGAGGAGACAACGTAACGTTGTCAATTGAGTGAGGGTGGGAGAGCTATAACACTGCAAAGTGAGGAGCGACGCTGCCACAATCGGGTGAAGGGGAAGATTCTGAGGGTAAGGGAGCCATCACGCTGCGAATTAAGAGAGAGAGAATTCACTTGGAAGAAAAGAGGAGCTGAAGGCATCGTGTTGCTGCGCAAGTTGCCGCCTGGGAATCGCAAGCTACTGCCAACAGTCGTCTTCCTCTCCTCCAAGTGTGGAGGCCACGGCCCTAGAAGCTCCCAAAAGCTTCTTGGGGAAGCTTCTGAAGGCCCTTAGGAAGCCCCCCGTCCTGTGGGCTTCCTTGAGCCTTCTTTTGTGATTTTTATATACACCCCCCTGCGGGATTTAAGAACCCCTTCCCGTGGGGTTCTACTAAAACCTTTAAGTTCATCATGCCTTGAGGTTCAAAGCAACCCTTCCCGTGGGTTCTCCCCCCCCCAACAAAATTTCTTTAAAAATCATTTAAGCCCATTCCTACGAGGCCTCCATAAGGCATTCCCTTGTGGGTTTTTTTTTTATATAAACCCCAAAGTTAAGCCCTTTCTAAGCTTGCTTTACACCCCTTCCCCATTGAAATTTAAGCCCTTTTGCCCACCTTAGGCCGGGTTTTAAAGACCCTTCCTGTGGGAGATCCCCACTCAAACTCATATGTACTTGCGGGCTCTTAAAAACCCTTCCTATTGCCCTTCTCAAGCGGTCTCTTATATCCCCGAAAACTTGACTTTTCCCCTTACATCCCCCATAAGCCACACTAGCCAGGTTTAAAAGGCCTTTCCCTAGCATTTCCACAAAATTTTCAACCCCAGTTTCCTTTTAAAACCCTTCCATTTCAATCCTTTTTAAATCCATTCCCTACTTCGAGAAGGAAGCCTATAAAGCCTTCTAAAGCTCGATTCTGAAAGATGCTGAAATCGATCAAAGAAGCCGAATCACAAAGGGAGTTTCGCGTGCAAAGGAGACCGTCAAGATCATAAATCTATGTCCAAGGCGAAAAGGCCGAATTCATGATGGCCCCTAAGAAGGCACAAGGCCCAACCGCAGGAGGATCATCTCCTAGCATCCATGTGGACATTCTACCACAAGTCCAGGTTTTCTTCCTAATTTTGTTTACGTCGTAATATTTCAATTGTGCATGATTCATTTACGAAAATTAGGATGCACTTTTTGGATTGAAATACCTTGGCTAACTTAAAGGAAATAACTTTGATCAAAGAATCGGTCATTTGTATTAAATGAATGAAAAAGAAGAGCATAAGATCTCTATGCATTCCTAGCAAGTGGTTTTTTATGCATTGCAAAGTAACGAACTTAGTTTAACTAATGCCCATTTTTACAAGACAAAATAATGATAGTACACTTCAATTTTGCATGGAAAGATTAAATTGCATGTCACATTATTAGGCATCTTTCCTTCGAAATGATTCATTAAAAGAAGGTTGCTAATCATCTGTAGGAATTTGCAAGGCATGGAAAATGGTTCTTAAGCTGCGTGAAGTAAATTGAACCCTAGTCAATTGGCTTAAATCTCAATTAGTTATAAAAGTTGGTGTAATGCTCATTTAGCCTATGAATAATTCATTCAGAAATAAAATTAGGAAAAGGCTGCATGGTCCATTTTAAATATAAACCCCAAAAGCCTAGCAGCCTAAATCATGAAATGCATGTTCTAGAGGGGTCAATGAAAAATTATGCCGTAACGTGACCTAGTCGCTCTTATTGCCAAGCTGAAACTCTCATACCCTAAAGACATGTCCACATTCACGGCATGTAGGGACAACAGGACATATTTGCAAGAAACAATCTAGGGTTTCTACCCTAAGGATCTCTCCCTAAAAAGATAAATTTCGGTTTGAGTTGGAACCCTAGGACCGACAATGTCGGCCTAGTCCAATCAAGAACGGATTGGATATGAAGACACCCTAACCCTGTTTGCTATCTAAATCATGATTCTATGATTAGAAGACACCGTTCGATGGGTAAAATAGTCACATGGATTAGATGCGACACTTGTGCAACAAGTTGCAGAGTCACATGATCTTGTGGTTTGATCACAATGGAACGGCCAAATTCCTCGGAATAAGATTGGCAGATTCTTACGCAAGTTTATCTTGCAAGAGGGGAAATAATCATCGTGATATAGTACCTTTCTTGGGTAAAGTAACCAAGATACGAGGATTAGATATTTGTTTGGAAGCAAAATACCAATTAGTAAATTGGAATAACATATTTACTGCTAATAGAAATTAAGGTATTAGTTAAGTTGGGTTAGTAGGGTACGGCCCTAACCCAAGGATATAGGGTTAACAAACAAACCCTTGGGGATCTTGCCAAGTCGCAATTGATCCTGGATCGAGTGCTGGATGCATTCTGAGAGAAAGATTCACTCCTTAGAAATTGGCCAAATAAATGACCAGTGGAATCGATTGTGCTTGTAACAGTTTAGAAAGCACTGTTTGCATTGTTTGCTCAAGGAACTAAAGGATGAAAAGATATCTAATGCTTCAGGTTTAAGGCCTAAAGGGAGAGGTAGCTTCAGTTACCCCCGACTGCCTGCCTAACCCTAACCAAGGGGGTTGTTGACCGCACTGGGAATGTGGACCGAACCCGCTGCGAGAGGTCTCTCCGTTGAGTTCTACTTGGAGCAGGAGGACGCTTGGGTGCTAGGTGGGGCTCTGGCCGTAAATCCCTCGCCTTCCGGGTCTTGCATAAGAGGCTAACGTGACTCGGGATTAGATCTCGAGGCCCGCATACTAGTTTACGGGTGGAAGCTTGGAATAGTGATCCCTGTGGATTACTAGATAGCCTTCGGGCGGATTATGGACAAGCCTACGGGCGGAACTCCTTGTATTTCAAAGATAAAATGAGGAAATGATAATAAAGAATTTGTTTGATATTGTTTTTCTATGTCACGTGATAAGATTATGTGAAGGAACCAGTGCTTAACGGATTAATTAAAGAAGCTGATTGTTACACGTCAAAATTAATGTGTTAGATAATTACATAACTAAAACAAACCGAGGAAAGTGCAGAGGATGGGCCATGGGTCCGTCCTACGGTTGGGTGGTCCCGGTTAGCCGGGAACTTTTCTCAAAAATCTCGAAGTACAGCGGGATGATCATCATCATCAAAACGAATAACGAGAGTGATGACCTAGAGTTACGTCTTACTCGATTTACGTTGTTTTAGGGGAACGGAATGGGACTATGCCTTATGGCAGAGAGGTTGAGCCTTGCATCCCTCTCGTTTCCCATTCTCCTTGAACCAAGTGCAGTGTGAATCCGCTTCGGACCTGGCGTTTCTGCGTAAAGTAGTTCGCTTGGGTTTGATGCTAGTTGCTATTAGCTAATGACCAATCAGGAAAACCCTAATTCCGGTCGATCCTAAGTGGGAATGGCCAAGATGCTTCCACTACGTGGCAGACGTAAGAAGACCTAGATCGCAAAACCCGTAACATTCCCTGGAAGTGCCGGGCGGAGTTTTCTAGACATCCTTTCCGATGGACTACTAAGACGTGTCTTGGATGATACTAGGGGACACGTTACAGTTGGTATCAGAGCGAACCAACAAAAGACTTGTTTTTAAGAAATTTTAATAAGAAGAAGTAAAGAAAATGTTATTGTCCCAAACATTTCCTTACTTTCAATGCTGTCTTGCAGAATTATGAAGCATGGAACAAGTTCTTAGTGTTCCGAGTCATGTTTATGACCGCGATGCATTCCACAGATTATCTCAAAGGGTTGAGATGATGAACATCCTAGACCGCATTTACAATCCATCGCTTGTGTACGTGGAACAGAGATGGATGGGTGTTTCAGGGATCTATTACATAACTGCCCATCGACCTGCGTACCTTCAAATTAACTTGAAGAGAATCAAGTGGATGGAGGATTTGAAGATCGTGAAGCTGTTTGTCTTTGTTGAGGCCAAACGCAACCCTACAGGTCGGGGGTCGAAGGGTTAACCAGAATAAGTATGTGTACGGGGAAGTGATTCAAAGAATCCCTGCCGACCGAATCAAGGTTTTGGGACATCATGAGAAGAATGGATATCAAAGGAAAAGATACCCTAATCTTCCAATGAACTATCGATTCCTGAAAATCGATGACCCCAATCCGTACTACTACTGAGTTCTTGTAGCTGAATGCAACAACATCTTATTCTCCTCGAATTAATGTATCAACTTGTTCCATCGTCCCAAGAAATAATTGCACCTCCAAAGGGCTATGCTAATATGAATGGAATAAAACTTTTTTTTAAAAAAATCAACGATTGTTCCATCGCCCAAAGAACAGTGGGATGATCATCATCATCAAAACGAATAACGAGAGCGATGACTTAGAGTTACGACTTACCCGATTTACGGTGTTTTAGGGGAACGGAATGGGACTATGCCTTATGGCAGAGAGGTTGAGCCTTGCATCCCTCTCGTTTCCCATTCTCCTTGAACCAAGTGCAGCATGAATCCGCTTCGGACCTGGCATTTCTGCGTAAAGTAGTTTGCTTGGGTCTGACGCTAGTTGCTGCTAGCTAATGACCAATTAGGAAAACCCTAATTCCGGTCGATCCTAAGTGGGAACGGCTAGGATACTTTCGCTACATGGCAGACGTAAGAAGACCTAGATCGCAAAACCCGTAACATTCCATGGGAGTGCCGGGCGGAGTTTTCTAGACATCCTTTCCGATGGACTGCTAAGACGTGACTTGGATGATACTAGGGGACACGTTACATTTGTATCACCACTATAGTTGCACAATTCATTGAGAGAATACATGGTCAACATGGAATGCCTTCAATATGCACTCAAGCTAGCTCTTAGAGTAATGTGACTACTTATCCATCATTCCACTCACACAAGAAGAAGAAGAAGAAGAAGAAGAAGAAGAAGAAGAAGAGAAATGTTCATAGCACCTAGGGGTCCATCCTCTAGCCCATCCCCCCAAATCACCACTTTAGGGCATGTTAAGGGTAGGGCATCCCAAGTTTGCTTGGCACAGTTATCTCCCTCAAGTCATCACAACACCAGAATCTTCCACAAACTAGGTCCTTAAATGTGGGACAATGCTCCAAGTTTACTTGGAACTTGATCCATCTTCTAGTTCCACTACACAAGCACTTCACATTAGTGACAGGTAGTCACCCCTCAGGGATTGGACTACAACATGAACATCTACTTGGAGTGTTTGAAGACCCCTCAACATAGGTGGCCCACATCTACCTTTTCCTATGAACTTCCCGACCTCTAATCTCCATATCCCTTATTGTCTCCACCCTATCCAACCTTCACCATCACCATTCAAGCACCCACTCCATAAAAATTGTTGTGTCAATTATTCTAGCATGCTTTACCAATCTCATTTTTCTAGTTGTTTGGAGAGAGAGCGAGAGTGCCATGGGACTAACACTACATTAAGAGAGGCGCAAATGCTAACATGTTTAGAAGCACGAGGACATTTTACTTTTTAGTTACACATTTAATGTGAAAATTTATTAATTATTCAAAGACTTGTATTAATTTTTGAAGAGTAGCACTATTCTTTCATTCAAATTGTTAAAGAGTAGTATGGGAAAAGGGACTAAAATTGTGGAAAAGAGAGAAGACTCATCAAGGGAAATGAAAAATCCTAATGCTAGAATTCATATATAAAAGTAATGAGCTTGAATGGAAATGGTTATTGTGTGTGCAAACTTTGCTCCTCTACTTTCCTGCTCTAAAGCCTTGTGAGCGAGACTGAGGGGGAGAGAGAGAGCGACTAATGAGGGACCAAGAGAGTGAAACCTCTAGCTTCCTCTCTAGTACTCTCTCATATCCACCATGCTTTCTCTTGTCTGATGAGGGTTGAGGGGCAATGGAGTGCTCACTTGGATTGTAAAGCTAGAGCTTTTGACCTTCTTGCTAGGAGGGATGTGATTGTATGCTTGAATCAATGGTTTTCTTCAATCCATGTGCGAATGACTAGGCTAGAGCTAGAGCTAGTCTACAATGCATGCGTTCAAGCTCTTGAAAGAATAAGAGTGCAGTCAATGGCCCCAACATATTGAGCATGTAGAGAAATAGAGATGGTATTGGTAACCTCAATAGAAGCTATATTAAATCGTACTATCTTCCTGGTAGGACAATATTTGCACAAGTTGTCCATGAAAGAGCATGATGTCCCTATACGATCCATGAGGGTAATTGAGAAAACATGATATGAATAAATGGAACAACACACAAAACTCATCCACCAACCCACAATTAATCTCCTTCAGAGAAACTTCAACATTCAAGCAACTAGTGTCAGTAACCTAGGAATAGAGAATGACATTATAATTCCATCCACTTACCTCTGAATTTGATTGGCTACTACCAAGTTGATGAGCTTATTAAAAAAGGTGCTAATTATAACACCATTCAATATTTTTATTAGCTAGAATTAGGCCAACCAATGTTGTAACTCATTGATGTAAAGCTACAATCCTATTGAGGTCAACGTTTTTCACTATTGGGCAAGTATAAAGTCTAGAAACAACGACCATTCCAGTCTCCTTCTATGTTTTAACAAGTGCATATATCACATACTACCATTTCACGAAGTTGACAAGTGCATATGCTTTAAGTTTCTTAGCATAAGGGTTATCTCAACCTTTAGCCCTAGGGGACTAACTTTACCATCAATCCCAAATTCTACAATGCAACCTCAACAAAACACCCGCACAAGTGAAAATGTCCTCTATTGGAGTTGCTAATAGTAGAAGCTCAAAATAAATGAAAGGTGAGCATCGATGCTCAATCACATCAACTCCGCCAAGGACCCCAATCCACTTCTCATGCAAGATCCCTTCAAAGGCCATTGCTCATTCTAAACAAACACACAATACATATTGTTTTAATTGTCATAAACAATTAACAACATTGCATTTTAATGGAACAAATATCATAATGCAAGTGCATTGATTGCAAGATCCCATCATCAGGAGGCACTACCTTGTCCTACATAGACCCGCACATACACTCATTCTCAAGAATCACAATAACAATAGCCTCATATCATTGCTACAACTCAAGAGTTACAAACCAAACCTACTAAAATTGCATCCTGTAGAAGGTCATAGAGTTCGTTGTGTTAGACCAAGCATAAGCCAATAACCAGTCTTGATCTCCAAGAGGACACTAGGCCCACCATGGTATATTGACCCAAATAGGCCATAGAGACATCCTCAATGCACTTGGCATTAAGGGGAATATGGTCTCAAAAAGGCCCTTTATCTTAAGAGTTAATGAATCTCTTAATGATAAAAGATTTGAGGTGGACTAATGGAAGAGGGGATGGTGTGCATATTTTATCAGCTCCCTTTTTGCCTTGTCGCTACCACTTATAAGTTTGTTTCCCTACATTCCCTTTTATCACCTCTCCCCCCTTACTTTTACCAGCTTAGTTCATGTGGGTCCCACTGGGCATCCAAGAAGGTGACCCAAAATTTGAAAATTTCTCCCCACCCAAAAAAGACTCTCCTTAAAAAAAAACATATTCTTATGTCATGTATAGTAAAAAAAAAACATTTTTTTGTATCTTTTTGCAAGACATACTTCATTTGGTCATTGCCTTACCTTTGTTTCACAAATCTTCTCAACTTTCTATGCTCCTAGCTTCTCTTAGCCATAGCTACATAGTGTTTAGCTTCTCTTAACTATAGTCACATAGCCCCCGACTTCTCTTAGCCATAGCCACACATCACCTACCTTCTCTCTGTCTTCCACGGTTATTTTCTTACCTCCATTTTACAAATCTTGTCATCTTTCTATCCTCACACAACCATTTCCACATAGCCCCCAACTTTTCCCAACCATTTCCACACATCACCCAACTTCTCTCTTTCTTCTAAGCATAGACATAGCCACACAAGCCCCAACTTCTCTTAGCCATAGCCACCCAAAATCCAAATTCCCTCTCTCTTCCATGGTCATTCTCTTTCTTCCATTCCAAAAAAATTCTTATCTTTCTATGCTCATATAACCATAATCACATAATTCTCCTTATTTCTATTCCTCTCCTTCTAAGTAGTATTCTTCTAAAATCGATTCCAGTGTCATCTACATGTTAGCAAATGTGACCCTATGATTTCATATCTGCTGTTTATCTACGCAATACAATGCATGAGCATTTGGTTATTCTCTTTCCTCCATTCCAGGAAACTTCTTATCTTTCTATGCTCATATAACCATAATCACACAATCCTCCTTACTTCTATTCCTCTCCTTCTAAGTAGTATTCTTCTAAAATCCATTCCAGTGTCATCTACATGCTAGAAAATGTGACCCTATGATTCCATATCTGTTGTTTATGTAGGCAATACAATGCATGAGCATGGAAAATGATAAGGCACATTATTCAAGAAGGATTGATAGGTCTAACATGTAGCCTTCAGTAATTATAGGGCTTCATCGAGTTTGTTGTTGTGGTGTACTAAAAAATCATATCGATAAGTGGATGCTTTCAAAATTAAAGTTGAAGATTATAGATGACATTCATAGCTTGCTAAATTTTGAGAGAGCTTCAAGGTCAATAGATCTTTCATGGTTTGTATCAATTCATGTTTTTACTTGTATATTCAAAACCACTAATAGGCATCAATGTTCCTCCATGTTCATTTGTAAAGATATGATTGATGACTTTCTTAATTCCAAATTTGAAGAAGGATGGAATGAGGTGGGTGGGATACACAAAGGTGACATCTTCTCATATAGAGTGGTGGTCTCTAGTGTTACTTTTCATTACTTGATTACACATTCATCATTGTACATGCCTTCTATTACTGATGTTGGATGAAGAAATTGGGCCAATGGATTCCCTTGGAGTCCACTGAAGACATGGGACAAGAATTTGATATGCAAATATATATGCTAGGTGGAGTGATTGAGTCGGTTGTCACAGTGAGTGATTGTAGGAGTCTCCTAAATGTATAGGAGTATCTTATCTTGATGGGAAGCGCTCGCACAGAGAGCTTTAACTGCTATATTGGTGGTAGAAAAAGGTGAGCTTATTTAATACTAGAATTGCTATGTTATGGTTGGGAACACAATATTTCTTATTTGGATTTTTTTCTTTCAGATGGACAAAAGAATGGAGATGAGTAGAGAATACAAAAGGAAACACAGGTTTCAAAGATATATTTGAGGAATGAAAGACTACAGATATGTAATTTGGCAAAGAAAATGAAGTCGAGTCATTTCTCTTTGTGCTTTGTTGAAGGTCTAGTCACATTTATCATCATATTCATTAAGGAAAGAAGAAGGCGGATTTTTTTTTAAATTTTAAAAAAAATTGTTACCCATTGTGATTGGGCTATTTGGTGTATTGCTAGAGGATTCCGCTTCAATGAAGAGATGAAAATATGTATCTTGCCAAGGAAGATTCGAGGGAGTAGATCAATGTGTAAGAAGGAATTAACAAATTATTTTTTGTTTCCCAACTCACATTACAGCAAGGCCGATTGACATGCATATGAATTTTTTCCTTGCGTTTGATTTTTGGAGAACAAGAACCAAATAAACCTTCTCATGCTACAAGGGCTCAATCCTTAAAGGGCAGAGAACTGAAGAAAGCAAGCATAATAGCTCTACATGCATGAGGGATATATGTCACTTTACCAAAAGAAGAGAGGACTTGCTTATGAGTTTCTACTTGCCTCTTAGGAACTAGTCTTGATCTACCATCATTGAATACATCATTGTATCAAGCCACAAGCAATCAAGAGAGGAGTTAAGAATCTCCATAGCTACATCTTGAGTGAAATCCCAATTATGTTTGAAGTTGGTATGTGCACTCCTTGAACTCATAATCCATGAGTGCCAACTCCACTATCCCTTCCCTTGACCATGAGTGTTTTGCACATGTACCTCGACCATACCTTTAATCAATGAGCTTGCTTTCACATGAGCTTGCTTTCACATACTCTTCATAGTCCTTTGCTCCCATCTTGGAAAGTGTCCTTGCAAGAGGAGCGACTTTCACAAACTTCTATACATATTCCATGTGATGTCGTTGCTATTAGCATCACAAATTTAGTGCAGGCACTATATGCGTTGATTTTTGTGTCGCTTTTTACAAAAAATAGTGATGCATATGGTGACAGTTTTGTAGAGACACTGATATCGACACGTTTAGTGATGACGCAATAAATTTTGAGGCCTCTATCTTGTACTACTTCATCTAGTCTAGAGATTGATTGATCTTTTTTGCGCAAAACCTCCTCCAGGGAAGCTTGAATTGCCATCTCATGTTCCTTTTGGTTTTTTTTCATTCTAACTTCTAGCTTTTTCAAAATTTTCACTAATATATAATTGACAAATATTATGGTCATTTGTTGATATTTCATTTCTACTTTATCTGATTCTCTAGATGAAGATGACGAGCTAATCTCAATCTCTTCTCTTTGTTTCTTTTTTCTCTTTTTTGTCTCATCAACAAGGTTTGGGTTTTCTACTTTATTCCTCTATCTCTTCTCCTTTTCTTTGGTGGTGCTATGTTCTTATGTCGTCTCTTGTGGTGGTTGCCATTTCTACACTATAAACTTTGATGGCATAATATCATGTAAGAGCACATCCATATTGATTGTGATGACTCATCTCAGTGCACTAGCATATTTGATAATATTCTTATGTGTCTCTACGTGATTTACCTTTAGATTGGGATCTTTCATTCGAACTTTAATTACCTTGGTTAAGGACTCAGTTATACTACAACACGACTAGTCACAATTTGATAAAAATCAACACAATTTTTATAGAGAGGTGTAAGTAGAAAGACAAAAAGAGAAATTTGTATTATAGTTTGAAGGAAATAGAGGAGTTGCGAATAACACAATCGGAAATTGCACTCCGATACACAACTCAAAACTCCCGACCACCCCCGAGCTGATTTCATGTACATAAAAGAATTGCCATCTCACTCTCAATCACACTTTCACTCACAATCTCAATTGCAATTGCAATCATATTCATAGTCTCAATTTTGGATTTTAAAATAAAAATATGATGAAGATAACAATTCGTTCATTTTTTTTTCCAAAAACGGCTTCATGCGTTAAGAACAAGGTTTTCCATCAGCCCAAGAAAAGCATGTGCCAAAATTGATGTGATCCTCCCAAATCATCACTTACATCATGTAACCTACAAAAAATGAAAAGAAAGCACAAAAAGCATGATACATTTTTTTTAAACTATTGAAGTTTTTTTTTTCAAAAGTTGATATATCTAAAATGATGAAGAATTAGATGAAGCCTATAAAACAATAGAGTATTCTCCTCTATCTCATCTTCAAACTTTGTGAAAGGACTTTTGATCAAATTCTGCTCCCTTTGATCACAAATCAACTTCCAAACAAGTCTTACATCTAAAAGTTAGAAAATTTTTGACCAAAATATTACCATCACTAAATTTTTTTCAAAATACTTAAAGTGGCCTAAAAATCATTTATCTACACACATGTCCAAAAAAAGTTCAAAATGACTTTATTAAAGCATATCGCATTCTCCCCTTCTTTGAAAACTATGTCCTTAGAGTTAGAAAGATGGTTATTCTTGTTGTAAACTATTTGGATAAACCCATGTTACATCCTCTATAGGATATGTATCCCATTTCACCAACACATCCACAATATCTCTGCCTCTAAGATATCTGACTTTACGATCTAATACTAATTTTTTTTCAACCTTCAATGTTCCTTCTTCTTGTACTCTAAACTTATATTGCAAAAGATTATCAAAGTTAGAAACATACTTTTTCAATAAACTCACATGAAAGACATAATTAACCTTGATATGAGATGAGTACAATTGGAGTTTATATAAAAGTTAATCATTCTTTAGAATTTTGAATGGGCCTACAAAACGTGGAGATAACCTTCTATCTTTCCCAAAAAAAAAAGGTTCGACGAGGTTCATAGCTCTTAAGAATACCATATCACCCTCACTAAACTCTAGTGATGTTTCTTCATTCTTTTTCATTCCTTATCCATTGTTTCAAGCATTTGTTTTAAAATTTCTACTCTATTTGAAGCATTAAAAAAATGAATAGGAGTCACATAGTTATAACCATACATTGCTTCAAATAGAGTCATCTTAATGAATGCATATTATGAGCTGTTGCATGCAAATTAAATTATGGACAAATATTCGGTCCAATTGTTTTGTTTTTCATTTAAATACATTCGAAACATGTCTTCTAAAATTGGGTTCAGTCTCTCTATCTTTCTATTAGTCTGCAGATGAAATACAATACTCATCCATCGTAATTCAATTTCAATGGCTTTTAATGTGGCTTTCCAAAAGTTAGATGTAAAATTTGAATCTCTATTAGACACAATACTTTTGGGCATACTATGCAAATGAAAGATTTCTTTCACAAACAATTTAGATACATTCAAAGCGGTGTTAGTTTTTTTCATGAGAAAGAAACATGCTATTTTTGTGATTTTATCCACTACCACAAAGATAGTGTCATACTCTCCCCTAATAATAGCAGCTTAACAATAAAATCTAGAGATATGGATTCTCACTTTTGGTTTAGTATATCCAATGGTTGCATTTTACCTTGCATACGTTTCTATTCAATTTTTACTTGTTGGTACACTGTAAACATTCCTTCACATATGTTTTAATGACCTTCTTCATCCTTGGCCAAAATAATGAGTTCTTGATTTTATTGTAAGTCTTTCAAAATCTACGATGAGCAGAGAAATATAAATTATGGCATTCCTTAAGAGTTTTTTAAAAACTTTTGCAGTAGTTGTAATACACAAATGATTTAGATAATAAACATTTCTCTTAAGTATATGAAACTTTCCATCATACATTTCTTCCAAGTTTTTATTTAAGAACAACAAAATTTTAGAATACATGGGATCATTCGGTACTTCAAGTCACACATCATCAATCAAGTTAGTTCATATAATAAATAAGCTACTACACACGGGTCTATGACATAAAACAATAGCAACTTTTTTCTCTTTCTAGATACATGTTTAATATCAAAGTCATATTCACATAGCAAGTGCAATCATATCTTTTGTTGATTATTTAATAAAGAGTGAATGAAAATATATTTCAGGCTTTGATTATCAATTCTTTACTCAAATTTTATACCAAGTAACAAATGTCTCCAATGTTTTGAAGCATAAACTACTGTAGCAAGTTTCAAGTCATGTACAGAATAGCTCATTGCATGTCTCCTGAATTTCTAAGATTCATAAGCCAATACTCTTATCTCTTATGTCAACACACATCCTAATTGCTTCCCACTGGCATAAGAAGACAATACCAAAGGTTTTCCCATCTCAAGAATCTTTAATGTGCAATTTTCAGCCAATTTCCCTTGAAGCCACTACTCTCCCCTCTTGTGTTAACACACATCCTAACTGCTCCCCATTCGCATTAGAAGATAATACAAAAGGTTTTCCCATCTCAATAATTTTAATGTGCAATTTTCACCCAGTTTTCCTTTCAATGTTTCAAAGGCTTTCTAACATGCATGTGACCAAACAAAAGGTTTAGTTTTCTTAGTGGGTTCAGATAAAGGACTAGCCATCTTAGAAAAAACTTGCAACTGAGTTCTTTCATATTGAGCTAATGCTAAGAAGCTTCTCACATCTCTCACACATTTTTAAAGGTTCATATCTCTAAAATGATGAAGAATTGGAGTGAGCCTGTGAGAGCACAAAATGTTCTCCTTTGTAACGTGTCCACCTGTTATCTTCAGTACACATCTTAGCAGTCCATCGGAAAGGATGTCTAGAAAGCTCCGCCCGGCACTCCCATGGATTGTTACGGGGTTTGTGATCTAGGACTTTCCGCATCTGCCACATAGCAAAAGTATTTCGGCCGTTCCCACTTAGGACCGACCTAAATTAGGGTTTTTCCTATTGGTCATTTCCTAACTACAACTAGCGTCGAACCCGAGCGAACTACTTTAAGTAGAAACGCTAAGTCTAAAGCAGATTCACGCTGCACTTGGTTCAAGGAGAATGGAAAACGAGAGGGTTGCAAAGCTCAACCTCTCTGCCATAAGGCATAGTCCCATTGCGTTCCCCTAAAACAACGTAAATCGAGATCATTTATAACTTAGACTCTAGGTCAACGCTCTTGTTGTTCATGTTCTTTGAACGATCTTCTTGCTGTCCATCATGATTGAGAAAAGTTCCTTGCCAACCGGGACCACCCATTCATAGGACGGACCCATAGCCACATCCTCCGCACTTTCCTCAAGTTGTTTAGTTATTTAATTACCTAACACATTTAGTTGGACATGTATCAATCAGCTTCCTTCATTAGCCCATTAGGCATTCATTCCTTCACATAATCATAGCACTTGACATAGAAAAACAATGTCAAACAAGTTCCTTTTCAATAGGTTATCATATTTATCTTTGAAATACATAAAGTCCAGCCCGTAGGCTTATTCATAATCTTCCCGAAGGCTATCTAGCAATCCACAGGGATTACTAATCTAAGATTCCGCCCGTAGACTAGTATGCGGGCCTCGAGATCCAATCCCGAGTCACATTGGCATCTTGTGCAGGGCCCGGAAGCCGAGGGATTTACGGCCAGAGCCCCCTTGGCACCCAAGCGTCCTCCTGCTCCAAGTAGCGCTCAACAGAGAGACCTCTCGTGGCGGATTGGTCCACCTTCCTAGCGCGGTTAACAACCCCCTTGGTTAGGGTTAGGCACGCAGTCGGGGGTAACTAAAGCTACCTCTCCCTTCAGGCCTTCAACCTGAAGCATTAGATATCCATTTATCCTTTAATTCTTTGAGCAAACAAAGAAAAACAGTGCTCTTAAAACTGTTACAAGCACAATCATTTCCATTGGTCATTATTTTTGGCCAATTGCTAAGGATTGAATCCTTTTTTTTGAATGCATCCAGTGTACTCCATCCGGGATCAATTGCGACTTGGTAAGATCCCCAAGGGTTTGTTTTTTAACCCTATATCCTTGGGTTAGGGCCGTACCCTATCAACCTGACTTAATCAAAATCTTAAGTTCTATTAGCAGTGAATATGTTATTCCAATTCACTCATTGGTCTTTTGTTTTAAGCAAATATCCAATCCCCGTATCTTGGACATTTTATCCAAGAAAGATACTATATCAGGATGATTACTCATTTCCTTGCAAGATAACTTGCGTATGAATCTGCCAATATCATTCTGAGGAATTGGCCATTCCCTTTTAATCAAATCACAAGATTGTGCGACTCTAAATCTTGTTGCATAAGTGTCGCATCAAACTAAGGGACTATTCACCCATCGAATGGAATCACGAAATCATGATTAGATATAACAATCCGTTCCTGATTGCATTAGGCCAACATTGTCGGTCCTAAGGTTCCGAGTTTCATCTTTTTAGCGAGAGATTCTTAGGAAAAACCCTAGATTATTTCTCGCAAGTATGTCCTACTGTCCCTACATTCAATGAATGTGGGCAAGTCTTTAGGATATTGGAGTTTTAGTTATGGTAATACGAGCATCTGGGTCACGTCCTCAACGAGTTAAATCCTAGTTAGCTCTTTGGGATACAATTACTCTAATTAATGCATAAAACCCTCTTGCTAGACATGCATAGAAATCTTATGCTTGCTTTCTTTTATTCGTTTTATTGAAAAATACTAATGATCGAGTTCTTCCATTGTGATGTTCTTTCCTTTAAATTAGTCAAAGTATTTAAATTGAAAGATGCATCCTATCTCCAAAAATGATCCACGCACGATTGAATTATAACGAGGTAAATCAAAGTTAGGAAGAAAAACTTGGACTTGTGGTGAAATGTCCACATGGATGTTAGGAGATTATCCTCCTGCGGTTGCGCCTTGTGCCTTCTTAGGGGCCAACACGAATTCCACCTTTTCGCCTTCGATGCAGAGTTATGATCTTGTCTGTCTGCTCCGTACGCGAAACTCCCTTTGTGAATCCGATTTAGAAGGCCTTAAAGACTTGTAGGAGTTGCAATAGGAAAGATGGTTTTTGAATCTGGTGGTTAAAATGAATTTGAGGAGAATCAATGAAAAGAAACAGGTTTTAAAACTTTGTAGGGATGCTATGAAAATGGGTTAAAAGAAAAAAACCGGTTATGGTGAGCTTTATGAGAGATGTATGGAAAGGAAAATCCATGGAAATGGAGTTTAAAAAACATGGCTTTGTGGAATACGAGGCCCTAAATTCCAAGGTGAGACTCCCTTTGTATAAGAACGCAAGGGGGGGAGAAAAAAAAAACTTAAAGGGCTTATAAAAGCTTAGATGGGACAACACGAGAAAGGGCTTTGAAGAAGGCCCACAAGAAAGGATTAAGGGGCTTGCAATATGAAAGGGCTTATAGGACCCTAAGGATTTTTAAATCCCGAGGAGGGGGGGGATTTTTCAAACCCAGTTTGAAAAGGCCTTTGAAAGACCCATAGACAAGGGGGGGGGGAAAGTGTAGAAGACCCTTAAGAGGGGATTTTGTGTGTGGGGGGAAAGGGTATGAAAGGGGGCTTAGGAAACCCACCCTTAGAAGCTTCCAAGAAGCTTCTAAAGCTTCTGGAGATTTCAAAAGCCCACGTGGATGGAAGTACAAATGGAGTTTGATTGGCAGCAGCGGCAGTGTTCTGCATGACTGGTGATCTTCAGAATCTCGAAGCCCCCTCCTCTCTCCTCTCGACGCAGTGTGACGGCTCCTCCTCTATCTCTCGATAGTAGCTTCGGCAGTGTCTCAACTCCTCCCTCCCTTTCCAAAGCTCCCATAGACATGGGTTTTTATAGGGAGAGGGAGAGGTACCTCCCTCCCTCCACGCGCCAACATGCATGCTCTTGCCTCCTCCATAGCATCCAACATGGATGCTTATTCATCCCGTTTTCCCTCCCTCTCCCCTAGCACGACAGTCGGCTGGGGGAAGGAGGGAATAATATTTTTTTTCCCATAATTCTAATAATAAACTCTTCCCAAGAGGGGATTTTTATGCGGGAGGAATCAAAAATTGTACATTTTCTCCCCCTTGGAGGAATTGAGATGTCCTCATCTCTACATAAACTGGGGATATTGATGGTTGAGAGTGCTTTCCTCTATCCATGTGGCATCCTTCTTGGGATAATCTTTCCACTGGACGAGGCATTCTCTCAAGGTCCTAGATCTCAGTTGTCTCTCCGTAACATCTAAGATCCTGTCAGGCCTTAGTTCAAGGACTCCTTGACTAGGCATTACAATCTGTTGGTCATCAAGTACATGGTTAGGATTTGGTACATACTTCTTTAATAGGCTGATTTGGAATACATTATCAACCTTTAGGTTCTTAGGGAGTTGCAATCTATAAGCATTAGGTCCTAGGCACTTGAGGATCTTGTACGGTCCACAATACCTTGGACTTAGCTTCTTGCAATCCCCTAAGGATAGAGAACTCTTTTTTGGGCGACGCGGATGAAGACCATGTCTCCTTCCTCGAAGGTTCTATCTTGATGCTTTAAATCTGTGTATGCCTGATGCCAGGAGGCATATTCCACGGTGGATTCCGTGAGGTTTTACGGTGGATTCCGTAAACTTAGATGACCGGGGCTCATACGCAAAGAGGATTCTTTGTGCGAGAAGTTGATGGGGACGCCTGTCCTTTTCGGGCGTTTCATTAATTTAGTGTGTACATGGGTGATTCCATAGCGGGTGATTCCGCAAAATGCATATTAAATTAATAAACGTTTATGAGTTTAGAGTGCGCACTCGTAATAAATTAAGGTTAGGATTTATTTCTAACCAGTTGATTTATTTATGTAGCTGAAGACTGCTAGGTATTCACTTTTGTCGGTTTAATTGTGTTATTTTACTAACGATTGTGAATGCTTCAGTTGATGTGTAGAGATAGCAGCAGTGGCGGAGGAAAGCATTGGAGTCTAGCGGGTTTTCGACTTTGGACTATATTTTGATAGGCGCCACGCCTATATTTTGTTATGTCTATAGAGACATCGATTATTTATTATTATTTTGTATGCGCTTATGCGCTTGGATATGTTATTTCTATTTGGACATTGAGATTGGGCGTGCCAGACTCTATGGGCACCGTCCATTAGCTTTATTTTCCTATTTTTGGTAGAAAGCAAACTCAAAAGCTAAAAGCTTGTCATATTTTTGTAATTGGGCTATTTTTGAGCATAAAGATTGGAAATATACATTAAATACATGCTTTGTGAAGCGCTCACACAAGGGCATGGGGGAGATTGAACCCAATTTGTCTCTTGTCTCATGTCGTGCTTGTTTTTACATGGGTTTTTGTGCTAAAAAGTAGAGTACTTTGTTCTTGGGGACCTTCCGGGATTCACCACGTGAGCTATCTGCGACCGATCTGCGCACCAGTGGTATCAGAGCGGAGCAGAGATCAAGGGCTTCCAATCGCTACCAATCTCGGGCGAAGGTGGAGCTCCAGGAACAAACGGCCTCTACAGTCAATCTCGTCGCGAACCGTCGATACAGGCAGACTTCTGGCGATCAAGAACCCCTATTTCCACTGTCAGATCGCGAAGGACCAATCTCTGCAAGCGGAGGACCACTCCCTCATCTCCATGAACAAGTCGTGATAAAACAATAAGAAGCCATATCTATTTCTTCAAAAAGCTTAGTTTAAAAGCTTAAAAGAAAGCTTATGAAGCTTGACAACCAATAAAAAAACAAATCGATCCATCCTGGAGAAGCCCGAAAATTCCGCGTGGGAAAAACGCCCCCCCCCCCCCCCCCACGAAAATTGACGACGATGCTGCCCATTACCTCCTCCTTCCATAGCTTAAGCTATTAAGCTTAAGTCACTCAATTTTTACCAAGTCACACAGGGCAGAGAAGTCTGTAAACTCCGGGTCCTGCGCACCAGAAGTCAAGTTTCGCAAGTCGACTCTAATCAAGTACTGCAAGTTCTGCAAGTCGGCCTAAGTCCAGCAAGTCAACAACTCTGCAAGTCTGCTAACTCTGCAACTCTGCAAGTCAGACTAAATCAGAACTGACTAGTGCTTAAAACTCATAGAAGACTTGTTCGTATGCAAAAACTCTGAACTGGAAAGTTGTTCGCAGCAAGCTGTTCTACCTATCTACAAGTTCGTTGAAGTACTTTCAGCAAACGAAGACAGAAATATTGCATAATTTCTGAAAATTGAAGAAGAAAATACCCAAAAATACATAGCCTTGTAACCCCAAATTTGAGCTACGCTCATCCCGCTAACTGATTTTGAGTGAGAAAGGTTTGTTGAGTTTTACAGGATGACTACCCCACATATGGATGATCCTATGGCTGAAGACGATCTACCCGAGCCTACCATGGAACAAAAGCTGGATCTTATTATGCTGCAATTGGAAGAAGAGCGAAGAGCTAGGCAAGCCTTGCAAGCGCAACTGACAAAGCTACAAGGAGCGTCCACTGACAAAGAAGAACCTCAACCTGAAGATTTGATTCGCCGTACCATCGACGCCACTCTTGAAGTACAAACCATTCGCAAGGAATCCAAGATAAGTAAACGAAGTTTCAAGTTTCGCACTTTCAATGGCATAAAAGAAGAAAAGACTGTTTTATCATTCATTAGCCAGTTTGATGACTATTTCCATGAGGAAACTTATCCCGAGAAAGATAAAATCAAGTGTGTTACTAATCATCTGATAGACAGAGCATCACTTTGGTGGACTGTAGTCCGCAAGAGCATAGAATGTCCTGCTACATGGGAAGATTTCAAGAAGAAGTTCATGCAAAATTTCCTTCCACCGCAATTTCATGAGAAGGCTATCAAGCAATGGGATTTACTTCAACAGCGCGATCGTGAGCCTATTCCACAGTATATAGAGTGTTTTTGGAATGCACTCCTACAGCTACGCATGCTTGAAGACGTACCAGAGACGACACATAAGCGGAAGTATATGTCTGGACTTCTTGGACATTACTACACTGAGGTGAATATGTTCAAGCCTGCTACCCTTGAAGACGCCATCTCCTTAGCTCACGACACTGAAGATAAGTTACGTGGAAGAGATCGACGACCATAGCCATTCCAAGCAAACGGTAATTATGGATTTAAACAATTCAATTCCAATTTCGGAAGGTTTAATCCAGGTCGTTTCTCATCACCATCTTTCCGCAAGAATTGGCCTAAACCACCTGCATTACCATCCACTGTCAATCCAAATCCTAAGCCTATTCCACAAGCAAATCCAAATATACCCAGACTTCCAGCCATTGCAAATAATGTGACCAAAGCCAAGCCCATCGTATGCTACAAGTGTCACCAGCCAGGGCATCTTGCAGCAAATTGTCATTCAAAGAAGCCATCAGCACATATCAACTACCTTGGAGCCATGGACGAAGACGAGCATGAGGATATGCCGGATTTCACTGAAGAAGAAGATGATCCTACTACTACTTCCCACACTTTACCAGGTATGCCTACTTCACATTCATTGTTGACTATGAAATGTATGGTGCATGGAAAAGAAAGAACTATATTGCATGATGACGGTAGTACGCATGACTTTATTTCAGAAAAATTGGTAAAAGAATTGAAATTGCATACAGTACCTACGCACTATCGCATAAAAGCTGCATTTTTAGGCACTAGGTACAATGGCACACAATAAGTTCAAGATTTAGAAATTCAAATTGGTCCATACATTGAAAGAAGAAATTTCTTAAGTTGTCCCATTACAGTCTAGCGACATTATTCTAGGAATGCCATGGAGACACTAACATAATCCCAATATAGATTATTCCACACACACAATGAATATAAATTTTCAAGGAAAATCTATTACATTATCTGGTATGCATGCATCTCATATGTTTCCACTGCTTTCGCATACTCAAGCAAAACGTGCACTACGCAAGAACACTAAATCATATCTCATTTGGGTGAATGAATTGCACGCAAAGGAAACTCATATGCACCCTAGGCATAAGGAATTTCTTGCATATTTTAAGGATTGTTTTGCAGAAGACCTACCACCAGGTTTACCCCCATCACGTCCAGAAGATCATAAGATTGACCTAATACCTGGCACACAACCACCTTGCAAAGCCCCGTATAGGCACAATCAAATAGAGCAAAAAGAAATCCAGAGTCAAGTAGAAGAATTACTAAATAGAGGTTTAATTCGACCTAGCAGTTCCCCATTCGGTGCACCTGTGCTCTTAGTCAAGAAAAAGAATAATACTTATCGGATGTGTATTGACTACCGAGCATTAAACAAGATCACTGTAAAGAATAGGTATCCTATACCAAGAGTTGATGACCTTATGGACAAACTGCAAGGATCTTCTATATTTAGTAAAATTGACCTTAAGTCTGGATATCATCAGGTGAGGTTAGATAGATCCGACATATTTAAGACTGCATTCAGGACACAGTTTGGCCATTACGAATTCTTAGTTATGCCATTTGGATTAACTAATGCACCTGCTACTTTTAGTAGAATGATGAACCGTATTTTTCTAAAATATCAATATTGTGTGATTGTTTTCTTTGATGATATTTTAGTGTTAAGTCAAAGTGAAAAAGAGCATTATGAGCATTTATCATTAGTTTTTCAATTACTGAAAGAAAATCAATTATTTGCAAATCCTGACAAGAGTGAATTCTTTAAGACAGAAATAGAATATCTAGGTCATATTGTATCAAAAGAAGGAATTAAAGTTGATCCTAAGAAAATTGATGCAATATTGCATTGGCCTGTTCCTAAAAATGTACATGAACTATGCTCATTCCTTGGTCTTGCTAGTTTCTATAGGAAGTTTGTACGTAATTTCTCATTACTTGCTTTACCATTGACCAAACTTCTTAAGAAAGGCATTGTTTATCAATGGACTGAAAACCAGCAGAAATCCTTTGATTTACTTAAACGTGCATTGACCAATGCCCCTGTTCTACAATTGCCTGACTTTAATAGACCATTCTTTCTAGTTGTGACTGATGCTAGCGGATCAAGAATAGGAGCCGTGCTTATGCAAGACAACCATCCAATAGCATATTCTAGTTCTAAGCTGAAACCCTCTGAGCTTAAATATTCCACTTATGACAAGGAACTCTTAGCAATTGTACAAGCATTAAAACAATGGAAGCATTATTTAATGGGTTCAGAATTCATGATAAAGACCGATCAGCAAAGCATTAGACATCTACTTAGCCAACCCCAAATTTCTGACCGTCATATCAAATGGGCTTCATTCATTCAAAGTTTCCATCCTATCATTCAATACCAACCTGGAAAAGAAAATGTAGTTGCTGATGCATTAAGTAGAAGACCTGCAATTCATAACATTTCTATCATATCTTTTGATTCTTTAATTGCTATGAAAGACACATATCACCAGGATATTACTTTTCATTCTGATTGGAAAAAATTAGTTCAAAATAATTTCATTCCTATTGATTCATTGTCATATAATGATGGATTCATGTTCTTTGAAAAGAGACTGTGTGTTACTATTCCATTCCGATCTTTTGCTTTAAATGAAATTCACTGTCCTCCATATCAAGGTCATAGAGGTATCATCTCTACATTATGCATGTTAACTGAAGATTTTTATTGGCCGCATATGGATGCAGATGTGTCTAATTTTGTTTCTGAATGTCTGATTTGTCAAAGAATAAAAAGACATCATGGTAAACAGTATGAATTATTAATGCCTTTATCTATTCCATCTAAGCCTTGGGAACATATATCTATGGATTTCATTACTGGTTTACCAAATACTAAATTTAACCATGACATGATTTGGACAATTGTAGATAGATTTAGTAAGCAAGCATATTTCATTGCATGTAAGAAAACTTTAACAGCATCACAAGCAGCACAGTTATTTTTGAAAACTGTTTTTACTAACCATGGATTGCCGAAAGTGATTATTTCAGATAGAGATTCTAGATTTTGTAATAATTTTTGGATTACACTGTTTGCAAATCTAGGCACAAAGATTGATTTCTCATCTGCATTTCATCCAGAAACAAATGGACAAACAGAAGCCACAAATAGCACCATTCTAGATCTTTTACGTGCATACACTATCTCTAAACCTCAGACATGGGATACTCATTTACATTTATTACAGTTTGCATATAACAATACACCGCACACATCTACAAAGAAAGCACCTTTTGAAGTTATTTATGGATATAGATTATCTACACCTGTTGCATCTTTGTCTAATAGAATACAAAGTGCCGATGATATTGCTATTATGCATAACACTATTTTTGATGAGGTAAAGGATATGATTGCTAAAGCCCAACAATCATATACCAAACAAGCCAACAAGAAAAGACAAGCTATGAATTTCAAAGTTGATGATTATGTTTGGCTTAGAATAGAAAAGCGTAGACTGCAAAGTGTAGATAGACATCCAGTTGTCAAATTAGCTCCTAGATTCTACGGACCATTTAGAATCATTCATAAGATTAATGACAATGCATTCAAGTTAGAACTACCATCTCATTGGAAAATTCATAATACATTTCATATTAGTTTATTGAGACCATTTAGAGGACAATTACCTATCCACCCTGTCTATGAAAACCCACCTTTACTAGAAGAAGAGACTGAAATACTTGAACCAGAAGCCATCATAGACACTGACTACATGACCACTAGAACTGGCCGAAGGTATTCTAGATATCTAGTAAAATTTAAGAACCATCCTGTAGAGGAAGCACAATGGATGCACGCTAGAGACTTAAATGCTTTCCCCACTCTGTTAGCTCCACATTGAGTTAATAGCAATTGAGGTCAATTGCTATCCCACCCCGGGGGTATGATGCCAGGAGGCATATTCCACGGTGGATTCCGTGAGGTTTTATGGTGGATTCCGTAAACTTAGATGACCAGGGCTCATACGCAAAGAGGATTCTTTGTGCGAGAAGTTGATGGGGACGCCTGTCCTTTTCGGGCGTTTCATTAATTTAGTGTGTACATGGGTGATTCCATAGCGGGTGATTCCGCAAAATGCATATTAAATTAATAAACGTTTATGAGTTTAGAGTGCGCACTCGTAATAAATTAAGGTTAGGATTTATTTCTAACCAGTTGATTTATTTATGTAGCTGAAGACTGCTAGGTATTCACTTTTGTCGGTTTAATTGTGTTATTTTACTAACGATTGTGAATGCTTCAGTTGATGTGTAGAGATAGCAGCAGTGGCGGAGGAAAGCATTGGAGTCTAGCGGGTTTTCAACTTTGGACTATATTTTGATAGGCGCCACGCCTATATTTTATTATGTCTATAGAGACATCGATTATTTATTATTATTTTGTATGCGCTTATGCGCTTGGATATGTTATTTCTATTTGGACATTGAGATTGGGCGTGCCAGACTCTATGGGCACCGTCCATTAGCTTTATTTTCCTATTTTTGGTAGAAAGCAAACTCAAAAGCTAAAAGCTTGTCATATTTTTGTAATTGGGCTATTTTTGAGCATAAAGATTGGAAATATACATTAAATACATGCTTTGTGAAGCGCTCACACAAGGGCATGGGGGAGATTGAACCCAATTTGTCTCTTGTCTCATGTCGTGCTTGTTTTTACATGGGTTTTTGTGCTAAAAAGTAGAGTACTTTGTTCTTGGGGACCTTCCGGGATTCACCACGTGAGCTATCTGCGACCGATCTGCGCACCAGTGGTATCAGAGCGGAGCAGAGATCAAGGGCTTCCAATCGCTACCAATCTTGGGCGAAGGCGGAGCTCCAGGAACAAACGGCCTCTACAGTCAATCTCGTCGCGAACCGTCGATACAGGCAGACTTCTGGCGATCAAGAACCCCTATTTCCACTGTCAGATCGCGAAGGACCAATCTCTGCAAGCGGAGGACCACTCCCTCATCTCCATGAACAAGTCGTGATAAAACAGTAAGAAGCCATATCTATTTCTTCAAAAAGCTTAGTTTAAAAGCTTAAAAGAAAGCTTATGAAGCTTGACAACCAATAAAAAAACAAATCGATCCATCCTGGAGAAGCCCGAAAATTCCGCGTGGGAAAAACGCCACCCCCCCCCCCACGAAAATTGACGACGATGCTGCCCATTACCTCCTCCTTCCATAGCTTAAGCTATTAAGCTTACGTCACTCAATTTTTACCAAGTCACACAGGGCAGAGAAGTCTGTAAACTCCGGGTCCTGCGCACCAGAAGTCAAGTTTCGCAAGTCGACTCTAATCAAGTACTGCAAGTTCTGCAAGTCGGCCTAAGTCCAGCAAGTCAACAACTCTGCAAGTCTGCTAACTCTGCAACTCTGCAAGTCAGACTAAATCAGAACTGACTAGTGCTTAAAACTCATAGAAGACTTGTTCGTATGCAAAAACTCTGAACTGGAAAGTTGTTCGCAGCAAGCTGTTCTACCTATCTACAAGTTCGTTGAAGTACTTTCAGCAAACGAAGACAGAAATATTGCATAATTTCTGAAAATTGAAGAAGAAAATACCCAAAAATACATAGCCTTGTAACCCCAAATTTGAGCTACGCTCATCCCGCTAACTGATTTTGAGTGAGAAAGGTTTGTTGAGTTTTACAGGATGACTACCCCACATATGGATGATCCTATGGCTGAAGACGATCTACCCGAGCCTACCATGGAACAAAAGCTGGATCTTATTATGATGCAATTGGAAGAAGAGCGAAGAGCTAGGCAAGCCTTGCAAGCGCAACTGACAAAGCTACAAGGAGCGTCCACTGACAAAGAAGAACCTCAACCTGAAGATTTGATTCGCCGTACCATCGACGCCACTCTTGAAGTACAAACCATTCGCAAGGAATCCAAGATAAGTAAACGAAGTTTCAAGTTTCGCACTTTCAATGGCATAAAAGAAGGAAAGACTGTTTTATCATTCATTAGCTAGTTTGATGACTATTTCCATGAGGAAACTTATCCCGAGAAAGATAAAATCAAGTGTGTTACTAATCATCTGATAGACAGAGCATTACTTTGGTGGACTGTAGTCCGCAAGAGCATAGAATGTCCTGCTACATGGGAAGATTTCAAGAAGAAGTTCATGCAAAATTTCATTCCACCGCAATTTCATGAGAAGGCTATCAAGCAATGGGATTTACTTCAACAGCGCGATCGTGAGCCTATTCCACAGTATATAGAGCGTTTTTGGAATGCACTCCTACAGCTACGCATGCTTGAAGACGTACCAGAGACGACACATAAGCGGAAGTATATGTTTGGACTTCTTGGACATTACTACACTGAGGTGAATATGTTCAAGCCTGCTACCCTTGAAGACGCCATCTCCTTAGCTCACAACACTGAAGATAAGTTACGTGGAAGAGATCGACGACCATAGCCATTCCAAGAAAACGGTAATTATGGATTTAAACAATTCAATTCCAATTTCGGAAGGTTTAATCCAGGTCCTTTCTCATCACCATCTTTCCGCAAGAATTGGCCTAAACCACCTGCATTACCATCCACTGTCAATCCAAATCCTAAGCCTATTCCACAAGAAAATCCAAATATACCCAGACTTCCAGCCATTGCAAATAATGTGACCAAAGCCAAGCCCATCGTATGCTACAAGTGTCAGCAGCCAGGGCATCTCGCAGCAAATTGTCATTCAAAGAAGCCATCAGCACATATCAACTACCTTGGAGCCATGGACGAAGACGAGCATGAGGATATGCCGGATTTCACTGAAGAAGAAGATGATCCTACTACTACTTCCGACACTTTACCAGGTATGCCTACTTCACATTCATTGTTGACTATGAAATGTATGGTGCATGGAAAAGAAAGAACTATATTGCATGATGACGGTAGTACGCATGACTTTATTTCAGAAAAATTGGTAAAAGAATTGAAATTGCATACAGTACCTACGCACTATCGCATAAAAGCTGCATTTTTAGGCACTAGGTACAATGGCACACAAGAAGTTCAAGATTTAGAAATTCAAATTGGTCCATACATTGAAAGAAGAAATTTCTTAAGTTGTCCCATTACAGTCTAGCGACATTATTCTAGGAATGCCATGGAGACACTAACATAATCCCAATATAGATTATTCCACACACACAATGAATATAAATTTTCAAGGAAAATCTATTACATTATCTGGTATGCATGCATCTCATATGTTTCCACTGCTTTCGCATACTCAAGCAAAACGTGCACTACGCAAGAACACTAAATCATATCTCATTTGGGTGAATGAATTGCACGCAAAGGAAACTCATATGCACCCTAGGCATAAGGAATTTCTTGCATATTTTAAGGATTGTTTTGCAGAAGACCTACCACCAGGTTTACCCCCATCACGTCCAGAAGATCATAAGATTGACCTAATACCTGGCACACAACCACCTTGCAAAGCCCCGTATAGGCACAATCAAATAGAGCAAAAAGAAATCCAGAGTCAAGTAGAAGAATTACTAAATAGAGGTTTAATTCGACCTAGCAGTTCCCCATTCGGTGCACCTGTGCTCTTAGTCAAGAAAAAGAATAATACTTATCGGATGTGTATTGACTACCGAGCATTAAACAAGATCACTGTAAAGAATAGGTATCCTATACCAAGAGTTGATGACCTTATGGACAAACTGCAAGGATCTTCTATATTTAGTAAAATTGACCTTAAGTCTGGATATCATCAGGTGAGGTTAGATAGATCCGACATATTTAAGACTGCATTCAGGACACAGTTTGGCCATTACGAATTCTTAGTTATGCCATTTGGATTAACTAATGCACCTGCTACTTTTAGTAGAATGATGAACCGTATTTTTCTAAAATATCAATATTGTGTGATTGTTTTCTTTGATGATATTTTAGTGTTAAGTCAAAGTGAAAAAGAGCATTATGAGCATTTATCATTAGTTTTTCAATTACTGAAAGAAAATCAATTATTTGCAAATCCTGACAAGAGTGAATTCTTTAAGACAGAAATAGAATATCTAGGTCATATTGTATCAAAAGAAGGAATTAAAGTTGATCCTAAGAAAATTGATGCAATATTGCATTGGCCTGTTCCTAAAAATGTACATGAACTATGCTCATTCCTTGGTCTTGCTAGTTTCTATAGGAAGTTTGTACGTAATTTCTCATTACTTGCTTTACCATTGACCAAACTTCTTAAGAAAGGCATTGTTTATCAATGGACTGAAAACCAGCAGAAATCCTTTGATTTACTTAAACGTGCATTGACCAATGCCCCTGTTCTACAATTGCCTGACTTTAACAGACCATTCTTTCTAGTTGTGACTGATGCTAGCGGATCAGGAATAGGAGCCGTGCTTATGCAAGACAACCATCCAATAGCATATTCTAGTTCTAAGCTGAAACCCTCTGAGCTTAAATATTCCACTTATGACAAGGAACTCTTAGCAATTGTACAAGCATTAAAACAATGGAAGCATTATTTAATGGGTTCAGAATTCATGATAAAGACCGATCAGCAAAGCATTAGACATCTACTTAGCCAACCCCAAATTTCTGACCGTCATATCAAATGGGCTTCATTCATTCAAAGTTTCCATCCTATCATTCAATACCAACCTGGAAAAGAAAATGTAGTTGCTGATGCATTAAGTAGAAGACCTGCAATTCATAACATTTCTATCATATCTTTTGATTCTTTAATTGCTATGAAAGACACATATCACCAGGATATTACTTTTCATTCTAATTGGCAAAAATTAGTTCAAAATAATTTCATTCCTATTGATTCATTGTCATATAATGATGGATTCATGTTCTTTGAAAAGAGACTGTGTGTTACTATTCCATTCCGATCTTTTGCTTTAAATGAAATTCACTGTCCTCCATATCAAGGTCATAGAGGTATCATCTCTACATTATGCATGTTAACTGAAGATTTTTATTGGCCGCATATGGATGCAGATGTGTCTAATTTTGTTTCTGAATGTCTGATTTGTCAAAGAATAAAAAGACATCATGGTAAACAGTATGAATTATTAATGCCTTTATCTATTCCATCTAAGCCTTGGGAACATATATCTATGGATTTCATTACTGGTTTACCAAATACTAAATTTAACCATGACATGATTTGGACAATTGTAGATAGATTTAGTAAGCAAGCATATTTCATTGCATGTAAGAAAACTTTAACAGCATCACAAGCAGCACAGTTATTTTTGAAAACTGTTTTTACTAACCATGGATTGCCGAAAGTGATTATTTCAGATAGAGATTCTAGATTTTGTAATAATTTTTGGATTACACTGTTTGCAAATCTAGGCACAAAGATTGATTTCTCATCTGCATTTCATCCAGAAACAAATGGACAAACAGAAGCCACAAATAGCACCATTCTAGATCTTTTACGTGCATACACTATCTCTAAACCTCAGACATGGGATACTCATTTACATTTATTACAGTTTGCATATAACAATACACCGCACACATCTACAAAGAAAGCACCTTTTGAAGTTATTTATGGATATAGATTATCTACACCTGTTGCATCTTTGTCTAATAGAATACAAAGTGCCGATGATATTGCTATTATGCATAACACTATTTTTGATGAGGTAAAGGATATGATTGCTAAAGCCCAACAATCATATACCAAACAAGCCAACAAGAAAAGACAAGCTATGAATTTCAAAGTTGATGATTATGTTTGGCTTAGAATAGAAAAGCGTAGACTGCAAAGTGTAGATAGACATCCAGTTGTCAAATTAGCTCCTAGATTCTACGGACCATTTAGAATCATTCATAAGATTAATGACAATGCATTCAAGTTAGAACTACCATCTCATTGGAAAATTCATAATACATTTCATATTAGTTTATTGAGACCATTTAGAGGACAATTACCTATCCACCCTGTCTATGAAAACCCACCTTTACTAGAAGAAGAGACTGAAATACTTGAACCAGAAGCCATCATAGACACTGACTACATGACCACTAGAACTGGCCGAAGGTATTCTAGATATCTAGTAAAATTTAAGAACCATCCTGTAGAGGAAGCACAATGGATGCACGCTAGAGACTTAAATGCTTTCCCCACTCTGTTAGCTCCACATTGAGTTAATAGCAATTGAGGTCAATTGCTATCCCACCCCGGGGGTATGATGCCAGGAGGCATATTCCACGGTGGATTCCGTGAGGTTTTACGGTGGATTCCGTAAACTTAGATGACCGGGGCTCATACGCAAAGAGGATTCTTTGTGCGAGAAGTTGATGGGGACGCCTGTCCTTTTCGGGCGTTTCATTAATTTAGTGTGTACATGGGTGATTCCATAGCGGGTGATTCCGCAAAATGCATATTAAATTAATAAACGTTTATGAGTTTAGAGTGCGCACTCGTAATAAATTAAGGTTAGGATTTATTTCTAACCAGTTGATTTATTTATGTAGCTGAAGACTGCTAGGTATTCACTTTTGTCGGTTTAATTGTGTTATTTTACTAACGATTGTGAATGCTTCAGTTGATGTGTAGAGATAGCAGCAGTGGCGGAGGAAAGCATTGGAGTCTAGCGGGTTTTCGACTTTGGACTATATTTTGATAGGCGCCACGCCTATATTTTGATAGAAATTCTGTCCCAAAAAAATCCTCAAATAGGATTCATTCACGTCAAAGGAGGATATTTTGATGGGAATTCCCCTTTCAGTTCCATACAGAATCAACCCATATTGGCCCCTTCCTCCAACCCACATCCCTAAAACCCAATAATGCCAGTCCATATACTAAATGGCCGAGGACTTATCAATCAATACCCAGAAGCCTCTCCTCGAGTGGTTCGTACTCTTGGACACCACTTTTGGTACCTTTTCCAAACTCTTTGCCATGATGAACTTAGGCATAGATGACACTCACATGCTCTCCTTAGCATCCTAGTGGTCTCGTATATGGCAAGAGCATGAACATCTCTTTTGCAAAAGCATTACCATCCTAGAGAAATTAGCATAAGAGAATCCCCATGACCAATAAATAAAATGTTGACTACTTCCAACCTATAGGAAAAACACACTTCTTACATACTAAAGTGTTATTTGCAAGCCACAATAGTTATGTAGCTCTTTAAGTCACTTCCTGAACAAATGGTTTACTATTTGCCATGAAGTGGCCATGCTTGGTAGTAAAGTGGTTACAACTATAGAACAACAGAAGATTGTTAACTTTCTAAAGCATGATCCCACTTATTGCAAACCCATGTCTCTTCATGCCATCTTCAAAGCTCATACCTTGACACAACCTAAAGAATTGCTTCATCACCCCCTCATCACGATAAATTGTTGATATGATGTCTCTCCCAAGTTGGGATGATTGCCTCATTTTGTAGGAGGGAGGGAGAGAAATAACCAAGATGCAAACAAAACCAACCAATCAATATTCAGACCCATGAATAGACCAATGATTGTGGCTAATGATCAAGCAAAAAATCATTGACACACAACCAACACTGTTGGGCCTAAAAATAAAAACAAGAAGATAGAACAAGATAACAAAATTAGTGATGATATCCTAGAGTTAGAAGGACCTAGATGTGGTGACACCAAAGGGAGTGCTCTTGACAAAGCTAGGAGATGAAGAATTGATGGACACTACATAAGTTTATCACCACCTCTTCACTTAGAATAAGCCTATCTCTAGCCTACTCAGAGTCCTAAAATGGTTCATGGAGGATATAATGACATCAAATATAGTGAACTAGGATTTGAATGCACTATAGTTGGAGTGTATCTCTAAGTACTTTGTATGATATCATGAGGTTTTTGAAAAAGATACACCCTCCAAGTTGAGCTAGATAGAGGCAATGAATATGATCATCAACTATGGATCTGTGTTGACTCACTTGCTAGCTATCCACATTGGAGTACCTCATTAGTGTTGCTTGACTCTCTAGGAATGAAAAAGAGAAATGAAGAAAGAGGCACAGAGGAGACACATAGCCTTCCAGAATGAAATGTACCCATAGAGTCCACGAAATGTACCCATAGCCTTCCAAAACAACATGGAAGAGGAGGGGCAATAGAAACCCTAGAGAGGATGTGTGAGGACCTCAAGAGGGAAAGTATTGATGAGCTTAAAGAAAAACAAGATTTGTAGGAAAGGTTGGATGACTTGTAGGAGGACTATAGGATCTTCATTATAGAAAAATAGAAATAGGCAATAGAACTACAAGAACAGCTTGAGGAGAAGGAAGCACAACTCCAATCAAAAAGAGAGGAACTCAACATGGTCGAGGAGGCTGCATGGGGCAAAGACATCTAAAGGGCATTACAAGAGAAGGAGTCCCTACAAGAGGAATTCCAAAAGTTTGGATGGAAATAGAGAACCTCCTAACATAACAATTCTTGATGGAAATGGAGGAGAGGGAGAGTACCTTGACGGAGAACAAAAAGAAGCTTATGAAGCCATGATTGAGGAATTGTAAGTATACTCGTAGAAGGTTGTTGATTGTCCCCTTCCCTCACAACTTCTAGTTGATGTAGAGTATGTAAATCCTAAAGGAGTACAAAAATACCAAACACACGAAGAATAAAATAATACATTGATTTTCAACTTTAAGGTGGATGAGGAAAATAAGTTTAAGGAACCAGTATCCCCACATATAGTTTGAGTGCTCATGAGGGCAACTAAGAGCATAGTAGAAAAGTGGATAGGGAAACTTTATATAGAGGATTTTAAGGAATTTTGCTAGGTCATGGGACTCAAACGCATGTATCTCACCATCATGCCACGGGAAGCATGGCTAGGGCAACCAAAGTAGAGATACTCCATCCTAGAAAATGACAAAATAGCTTGGCAAGCCTTCGTCTACTTAAGCTGTGTTACAAAGCTAAACCTACTTCATTGGCCCTACCCTTCTCTTGACATGGTAAGGGATATATAGAAGGAGAACATGGTAGGTATAACTTTCTCAAAATTGCCAATATAAGAGTGAATCACAAGAAGAGCTACATGTTCTAGTCAGTTGACCTCATCCCATTGTTTACCATCTTTGTGAGAAGAGCTACATGTTCTAAAGAGATGTGAAAAATTACATGTCTCTCCCTTTTATACATATGTCAGTGTGACAAAATATTGTTTTTTATTTCTACACTAAACATCTCTTCTTTCTAGCTTCTTACAATCCATCCTGTCCTAAAGGTTTTGACCCACAAAAACAAACTTACAAGAGTTGGAAGAAAGGATGAAACGGAGTAGTATTTTGTTGTCTTTTAGCTATACAAAGTAAGTAAATGAATGAAAGATTGAAGACATTTGGACTAAACTGAAGAGATAGAAGTAAGCTAGAGCTATATATATGATCATGAGTTCTTCAAAAGAGTGTAGAGCCTTTAAGTCTTCAAGAAATAGACTCAAAGGGAAGAAAAATAACTTGTTTTAAAAATAGACCCTGTTGAACCAAATCTGACATAACTTCTAGTAGAATGTAGCACTTGAAGAGTACTATAGAGTACTGTCAGGACCTTGTTCATACTATGATTAGCTTTAGACTAAATATGCTTCAGCCCACCAATGTGTCCTGTAGGTAAGGAAACTCATCTAATGTAGATTTAGGCTTGCAAGAAGCTTCTTCAAATGGTAAATCTCTCCATCTAGTTAAGTATTCAATGATAAAGCGAGAGCAAAAAATTTTCTCGCGCTGACCTATGATAGACTTAGGGATATACTAAATAACACTTTCTTCATCTATAGGAGGCATCTTATCAACTATATCCACAAAGCACCATAAAAAGGCTTGAGCTGACTAGCATGGAATACATTATGAATCTTAGCAAAAGAGGGTATCTCCAATATATATACCAAGCTTGAGCTGACTAACATGGAACACATTATGAATCTTAGCAAAAGAGGGTATCTCCAATCTATACACCAAGTCTCTAATGGGCTTCAAGATCATGTAGGGTCCATAAAACATGTGAGCAAGCTTGTTATTGGATCCATCCTTCAAGGTAGAGTAACAAGACTTGGGCACTTTCAACAAAAGTAATTGTCCTTCTTGGTACTGCAAAGGTTGTCTCTTCTCATATGCATACATATTCATAAGATCTTCCTAAGATTCAACTTACACTGCTAAAGAAGAGTACACATTCTTTCTAATTCATCTTTCTCACGAGGATTTGATTTTCTCATTGAAAATGAATGTGGGTAAGGGCTATCATAGCATGAAAGGGTGAAAGTCCAATACTAGCATGAGCAGAGTTATAGCTAGCAAACTCAGCCAAGTGCAATAAAGAATCCCATGAATGTTGCACATCATAACAAAAATGATGAAGGTAATTCTCTAACCACTTTTTTACCCTTTCTGTCTATCCATGAATTTGTAGATGATAGGCTATAGAAGGAGCCAATTTAGTGCCCATGGATCTCAATTTTACCTACCAAAAGTTACTTATGAACTTTAAATCTCTGTCATGAACAATCACCTACGATAATCCATGTAATCTAAAAATTTGCTCCATGAATTGACTAGCCACTTATGAAGCAGTAAACCAGGTCTTGGTTGGAATGAAATGGGATGCCTTTGCTGAGTTTATCCACCACTAAATATATACTATTCCATACCTTTTTGGTATAGGTAAACCAATAATGAAGTCCATGGTAATGTGTGTCCACTTGCCAGCAAGAATAAGTAGTGGCTATAACAAACCACTTTGCTTATAGGTGATGTCCTTATTTTGTTTATAAGGCATATACTACATAATAGATTCTTAACATCTTTTTATACTCCTTTCCAATAAAAGCTTTTTCTAATCTTATCATAGGATTTAAAAACTCGAAGATGTCCAGCTAAAGGAAAATAATGCAACTCCTCCATATTTTTTTATGTAAAACAATAAGTAGAGAGAATAACAATCTTGCCATTTAACCGAATTAGACTATTTTTAAGGTGATAATGTGAGTTTTCCTCCATGAGACCTTGCTGTAATTTTTGAAAAACATGGCTGAGCTTTCATCCAAAAGATAGACATCTTATAATTCTTCAATCTAATTGCTATGTAGCTTAGTCATAGCTGAAACTTTATATGCCCACATACCAGAAAGAGAATCATCCACAACATTGTTTTTTCTCCTCGTATGAGTAATGTCAAAATCATAATTTTGCAAAGTAGCTACCCACATATACTACTTAGGAGTAAGATGGTATTAAGCGAGAAAATACTTTAAGACCCTATGATCACTTTGAACTCTAAATTGACCGACATACAAATAATGGTGTTGTTTCTTTATCGCATGTAAGATAGCCAGCATCTCTTGGTCATAGACATTCATAGCCATTTTCTTATCTGTAAGCTTATGACTTTCAAAGGAAATCACTCTTTGCTCCTATAACAAAACAACCCCTATGCCTCGGCCACTGGCATCACACTGTATGGAAAAACATTTCAAAAAAATTTAAGCATACTAGAAAAGGAGCAGAAGTAAGGAGTTTCTTTAACTAATTGAAGATACTATCTACAAGTGCATCAAAAAAGAAAGCTTCCTTCTTCAACCTGTCAGTCAAAGGAGCTACAATAGCCACATAATGCTTAATGAATCGATGATAAAATGAAGATAAACCAAGAAACCCTCTAAGTGAAGTAGTTGTAGTAGGTGTTGGCCAATCTTTAGCAGACTACACCTTCTTGGGATCAGCCTAGATACCTTTTTCATTGATGATATGGCCTAAGTATTCCACCTCACTCTGCATGAAAGAGCATTTATTCTCATTAGCAAAAAGTCTTTGATGCCTCAATACATTAAAAATCTTTCTTATATGTATTAAATAGTTGTGAAGAGGTAGTTGGAGCATTAGTAACTCCAAATGGCATCACTAGAAAACATTATAGCCCTCGATTTGTGCTAAAGGCAATCTTGATTGCATCATCTACTCGCATACGGATTTGATAATACCCTGACCTCAAGTCAATCTTTGTTAAGAATCTAGCCTCCTCAAGCTCATCAAGTAAATTATTAATTCTAGGTATTGGATACCTATTCTTCATAGTGATCTTGTTTAGATCCCTATAGTCAATACACATTTTGAACGATTCATATTTTTTCTTCACTAACAAGATTGGAGATGCATAAGGTGAAGAACTAGGTTTAGTGAATCCCATTTCAAGAAGCTCCTTAATTTTCTTGGCTACTTCTTCACGTTCACACTTTGACAATCTGTAGGGTGTCTTATTAATTAGCTTTGAGTTGAGCTCCACATCAATAGAATGATCTATTGCTCTCTTTGTTAAAATATTGAGAATGCATGCTATGGAGGATCACTGATGAGCAAATAGACAATCATAATGAGGCAAAAGCATTGACAAGGAAGAACAACTAATGTTATCCAAGCATAATGCAAGATTAACTGATTGATAATGATTGATTGAATGAGTGTGGGGATGAGTGCCTTTTATAGGCTTACAATAGGTGGTATTGGTAGGTGGAGATAGGTGGAAAGGGACCATGGTATTCAACAACCCTAGTTTTAATAAACCATGCATACATGACCTAGTCTAAGGCTTTATTTGCAGTTTGTTTCTTTGCATTGTTTGTCCCATACAAAGAGACTATGGTGGATGTGATTGCACATTTCTCAACACCCCTCCTCAATCACAACCGTAAAAGACATTGAGTATACAGAGGCTATCGTGAGTAGAACCTTGCTAACTGTAGACATGGAAGAGACAAAAACAACCATACAAAGCTAGAGGCTGTTACAAGGTCTCACTAAGTGTGTAGAGGCTGTAGTGTGCAGAGGCTATATGAGGAGTTTGGGAGCTTATGGTAGGAACATAAGGCAAGTCCACATGTTGAACTTTAAAACAGTCTATCATTAGAAAATGAGCTACAAAAGAGGGACTGGTGAGTCTTATCCTTTTGATATTGGATTTCTAATTCTCCTTCTTCTTCAATGTTGTCTTCATCTTCTTTGATTGTAGCAAGATATGCTCTTTGAGACTTTTTCTTAGCATAGCAGAATTTCTCAATATGCCCAAGTTTCTTACAAAAGTCACTGACTACGCTCTTCTTCCCTTTCACATAGAGGAGTTGTTGGTCTCCTCTTGGGATGCTTGTTTCTCCTTTTTTCTTGACCTTCTTTTCCTCTTGCAAAAGAGAGGCTTTGATGTCCACAAGCTTCAAATTTGGCATGTTGATTAATGTGGTAGACACATTATCAAATTTAGGTGGAAGACTTTTGAGAAGCACTCCAATGCAAATGTCTTCATCCATCTTCAAGTTGATTCCTACAAGTTGTGTCAACAAGCTTTCCATATAATTCAAATGAGTTGCAAGTGAGGTATTACTTTGCATGTCGAGCCTAAAAAATTCAATTAGTAAACCGTATTTTGAGGATTTGGAATGAGCCCCAAATAAAGTTTCTAATCGATCCCATGTCATGTAAGAGGTTTCACAATCATCAACATGATGAATGTAGCTGTCATCAAGTTCGAGCTTGATAATAGCTTGAGCCTTATCATCATTTTTATCCCATACAACTGAAAGTGTAGCTTCCCTTGGTTTCTTCTCTTGACCACTTGTGATTGACCACAAGCCTTTCTTCATTAGGATCAATTTGATCCTAGTTTTCCATGTATGGAATCCAATGCCATTGAATCAGGATGTTGGTGAATCCTTGCCCATTTTGAGATTTGCAAGATCAGCATTAAATTAGCTCCAAACAATTCCAGTTTCAGTTGAGCACAAGTGCTAAGAATCACTAGGTGATTAGTATCAAGAGATACTAGGCAATTTAGTGACTATGATGCCCTTGAAGTTGAAATCTTCAAGATCTGATGCAAGTTCGAGTCTTCCCCTCCTTGATTTGATGTTGGAGTTGCAAAAAAAAAAGTTTTGATTAGAGGCAAAGCTGATCCTGTTAACTGACATTAGTGCTAAAAGCACTAGATGAGTGTCAATGGACACTGTTTCTTGAAATGCTTGAGAATCTTGTTAAGATCTCCTTTCCTTGCTGGTAAATAGCTTGAATGCTTGCTAAAGATTGAGTGCTGGAGCAGATTAGAGAGTCGATGACTTGATTTGAGCCATAGGAGTGAGAGAAGGAAGTAAAACAAGATCTTGAAGCTTGATAGCTATGGAGTTTGCATTACGGTTTGAGGGGATAGCCTGGTTTTTCACCTCATGTGAGCTGAATACTTGATCATTTCCAAAACTTTTTTGATAGAAATGAAGCTTAGGAAGTAGGATATCAAAGCCGTATGATGCTTGTCAGCATCGCAACGTGTACAGGCAAGATTCAACGTATGAATAGTAGAAGGCACAATTTGGATAGCGTGTTGTTGCAGATGCAACACTGGAGTAGAGAGACAGCAATGTTGGGCTTCGAAGTGATAGGGAGGAGCTCCTAGAGCAAAGGAAGAGTTCTCCAGAAGAAAGTACGAGCTAAAATGGTCCGGTTTGAGAGATTCAAGCCCTCCATTGAAGATGGGTAGCTATGGAGGTAGGTGAGAGATTCATGGAAAAGTGAAGGGAGCTAGAAATTCAAATTGGAATGACTCAATTTGTGGGCTGATAACTCCTCGACTTAAAACCCGCTCTGATACCATATTAAAATACTGACAATGCATGCTATGGAGGATCATTAATGAGCAAATAGACAATCATAATGAGGCAAAAGCATTGACAAAGAAGAACAACTAATATTATCCAAGCATAATGCAAGTACAATTGATTGATAATGATTGATTGAATGAGTGTGGGGATGAGTGTCTTTTATAGGATTACAATAGGTGGTATTGCTAGGTGGAGATAGGTGGAAAGGGACCATGGTATTCAACAACCATGATTTTAATAAACCGTTGCATACATGACCTAGTTTAAGGCTTTATTTGCAGTTTGTTTCTTTGCCTTGTTTGTCCCATACAAAGAGGCTATGGTGGATGTGATTGCACATTTCTCAACACTCTTAGGAGACAATGAAGTAGGTACTTCAAACAAGTTCCTATACTCCTCAAGAAGAGCTTTCAAAGCTGGATGATCTAATGAATTTTTGGATTAATATTCAATCTCTTTGTTCATGTGCAAAACAAAAATCTATGAGCGCCTCTTGTACTCCTTGAGTTATTGAATAGTCATAAGCTGAAAATATGATTTATTAGAGATTCCCTGTAAATGGATGAGTTGTCCATCAAAGATAAACTACAGCAATGAGACATCCATGGTAATTTTTCCCGATGTCATCAGCCAATTACACACAAGTACAATAACTATGGGTCCCATTTTTCCAAAGTAATCAGGTGGTCTACTTTTGCTTCATAATTTTCAGCCAGTTGTAAAGAAACCTGTGGACATATTTGAGTGTTTATTTCTTCTTCACTATTGGCTAATTGAACTCTTATGGGTTGTTGTAAATTAGTGGAAAGACAATTCAATTTATCAACAATAGACGTATTCACAAAACTGTGTGTATTGCCACTATCTATAAGGATAAACACATCCTTTCCATGAATATTACCCTTCATAAGAAGTGTATTGGGGCTCTTGGAACCTATCCAAGCATCTATGGAAATGGAGCAATTAGTGGTAGCAAGTGGCTCATCATGAATTCCTCCCAAATCAAAAGGAACACTACCATGCCAATCAAAAGGAAAAGTGTCCACTAGATTATAAAAGTGTTCTTGCCCAACTTTCTCCTCAAAATCCTTATTTTCAATGGTAGTTACAAATGCATTGACATTATCAGTGTTATCCTATGAAACTTCAAAGACTAGCATACTATGGATCTTGGCTTTTATATTTTTGTATACACACTTTGTTGCAAATCAACTGTATACATTTCTCCACGTTTAAAAAAAATACTTTTTCTTTCCTTTTTTTGTAGAGGTCCAAAGGAATAGACTTTGGATTCACATTAGCTGAAGTAGATCTAAATTTTTTGTCCCCTTGTTTAAGATCCACTCTTGGATTGATTGCTATCCTAAAATTATCTTCAGGTCTTGAAGCATTGAACAATGGATAAGTTGTCACTGTTAAGCTCCCACTCGGTGTATGATCACTGGCATAAACATTTCTGATTTGTCTCTATTTTAAAACACTCCTTAGCTATCCATAACTAGACTAAAATGAAGACTCCCTTCTATAATTTATTCCATAACATTCTTGTTTGCTGCCCTTTCTATGCAAAATGCATAAAAGAATAGAGAATACTTCATGAAGCAAATACTCCATATCATGCCCAAAAATCATAGAAACTAAAAAATAATCATATGACAACATAGATCTACTCTACTTAGCACTACAAATCAGAGAATAAGAACCATAATGCATAAAGTATACTGTAAATAGAACATATACACTAGAAATGATGGTGCCAATTGCCAAATCCTTCAAATTTCGAAGTAAATCCATCATACATTAGAAGTAAACATCAGAGATCATCAGATAAACAAGAAGAATACACAAAAATACCTCATCAGGTCACATTTTTGTAACTACCCAAAACTGCACTTCATGAAGCAGTGAACTTCATGAGACATATAAAGCCTACTTCAAACATGAAATAACAATGACTAAGGTAATACACCATTCTAAGGGTAAATATAGTGTCAAAGCCAATGGCTAACACCTGGCATAGCCCGATGGATGGCTAGCACAACCATGACTCAAACCCTTGAATGATCCATGAAGTCAAAATGCCTTATCCAAAACTGACATACCTAATGTAAAAGATTATGCCTTACCCACAACCTTTTCTTTTCATGAATAAATGCTTCTATATTTTTAGATACAAAAGACTGTTGTAAAACTACATCATGTTGAGTAAAAAATTTCATAAACCACTTTATGAGGTAAAATTGCATTTCCTGCTTTGTGAGAAAAAACTGTAGAAAGTTGAACCCAGCCCTCATCATGCTCATAAACAGCCCTCAGCTGCTGTCGCCCTCTTTTCACAGGAAGCTTTGAGATATTTCTTTGCCTTGTCTTCACCATGGCCACATCACCTATGACTTGATGTGAATCAGAGATGAAGAAAACGATGGAGTATGCTCGCATGAATTCACAGGAAGGCGTTGTTGTATGGGCGTAGGCGTCAGCACTCGAGCCTTCTTTGCCATACTTTGCCCTTTTTTCTCTGGCCTTACTTGAAAATGAGTTAAACTCCTTGAAAAGAGAGATAAGATAACATACTGAGAACTAGTTGTACTCATAGTGAGTTTGACATATGAATCTTGGCCCTTCAAATACACCTCATGCAACTGGAATTTTGTAGCTTCATACAGTTTAAGTACCAAAGGAACTGGAGTTAAATTCAGTTGATCTTCTAGACCATCACCATGATACCACTATGGCAAGGCATAATATCATGAGAACTAGATATGAAAATAGAATCTCCATAAGGAAAATTGCAATGACCAACTTTTAATGTCATATAGTGCCACCACTTCATGAAGTTGCTTTGTATTTCTATCATCACCAAAAACAAGTCCAAAATACCTTGCACCTCATGAAGCACTATGGAAAATTGCATATTGTCTTTAGGAACTCCATAAGTAATATATAAGATAACATCGTCTCCCAATATATGATAAGAAAATAATGGTTCTTTTTTGTAAAGAATCAAACTAAGAAACCCTAAAAATAATCATTAGATTCAAAGAATCAAAAACTGCTTTATGGGGTAAAATCCTATTACTTGCTCCATAAGGTACTATTGTTGGAACTTGAATCAAATTCATTGCAACTCTGGATATAGTGTGATCTTCACAGGATGATTTATCATAACTGGTTGCACTAATCTTCTTAATCTAAACCCATTCACCACTGGCTTAATTACTTCACCTTGCAAAGTAGCCAACACAAAAATTCATTGTCCAACATCCTTTATGACTTCATAAGGTTTAGTGTACGCCGTGTTGCACGTAGTGGAAGGTACGTCGTGTTGCACGTAGTGGAATTCGTCATGCTGAAAGACGACAGTTGATGGCCCATAGCCAATGTAGCATTCCCAACTTCTTGCAACATGAGGCTAAATCGTCCTCCCTACAGCTTGCCCTTAGTGCCTTGTGTAAATATGATTCGCCCTATCCAACTGCTTCTCTTGACAAAAGGCTCGAAGCCCCCATCGGTGGCCTGCTTGTGGACGACGTTTCCCTTATTGCACAAACTGGCGCTGGGCATTGTGATCCTACCAATCCTTGAGACTTGCCCACCCCTCCATTATCTCTCCACAAACTCCTCTGACTTGAGACTCGAGGTCAGGAAGAAGGCAGGGAAGGATCGATGAAGGTGTTAGAGGTGTTGGACTGATGTGTGCACGCTGAAGGGGGACGCGAGGGTAGATGGGAGGACTGCAACGATTTCAGTGTACGCAAAAGCAGCAGCATGATCGAAGGTGGAGGGAGTCACGATGGTGAAGGAAGTAAAGGTGTTAGAGGTGGGAATACTATGGCAGCTCTAATGTTGAGTCCCATGGTATTTCCTCTGCACCATATCCTAATTTGTGTCATCGGCTTGAGATGCAGAATACCTTTTTCGGAGGCATGGCCAGTAGGTACTCTTTTTTTGCAGCAACCATCTTCTTCTCCATCTTCTCATTGATAAAACACTCTTCTTCTTAATTTTACCAAACCCATCTTTCCTTCATGAGAGTACAGCCAAGCAATAAAGCTTTCCATGGCCCAAAATATGGCTGCAAATCCTTCTCTTACAAGCTCCATGGCCACCTCCATTCCCGGCCAGTGCACCAAATGAAGAGCACCCTGCCACGGCACCATGAGAACCACGAACCGGCCAAGAGAGACTGCAAATACATTTGCTGGCCATGAAAACCTGCAAGAAAACTCTCCTTCTCACCAAGAATCCATATCCTCAAGACACACAAGAGGAAGGCACACAAGAAATTAGGAAATTCTTCCATCCTCACCCTCTTCCTCTTCCTCACTCTCCATTAGATTTGGCAAAGGAGCACAAGAGAGAAAAGAAAGAACAAGAAAGATGAGAGTTGTGCCAAAATGAGAGAGAGAGAAATGAACTGTGACAAGAGAAGATAAAGGAAGAGAGAGGGTGTAACCACCTCAACCTCCCACCTCCCCAAATCCCACGGATGCAACCACCTCCTTTTCCTTTCTTGAATTATAAAATTCAAATTTGCATACATTGGCTAAGGTCTAAGGACCTTTCAATTTTTAGCATGAGACAAAAGGGTTTGACCTTTCCTTTTCCTAGCAATATTTTAAGATGTGAGCTTAAGGACACACATTGTTACATTGCTTCATAAATGATTTTTGACAAAAATTATATTTGCAATGGATCATTTTACAAAAGATGTTTCCATGACAAGCACATTTTGGTGCCTTTATTTGCACATATTTGTCGGTCATCATTCCTCCCACGCTTAAGTATGAAGCGTCCCCGCGAACAAACTTGAAGAAAAACCATGATCAACTCTTGGAAAAATCTTCATCTTCATCTTCGGTCATCAAGCTTCATTTCTTTTCTTCAATCTTCTTTGAATTGTCATTGGATAGGGAAAAAAAACACACAATAGAAAAACGTAACTAGGACGTTGAGCCTAGGTCATGAGCATACCACAGAAAATCATACATCACACAAAAGATAGGGCTTTTCATACAATTTGCACACAAAAACAACTTCACACTTAGCATGAATTGAAAAACAACCAAACATGAAGCACAATAATAGGAACTCGAAAAGATATGAATATGAAGCATGCCCTTACAAAGGATATGGCAATAGTTTTCTCCCACCCAATAGTATTGAAGAGGAAGGAGAGGTAAGTTTCATTGAACATAAACTAAAAATTAGGAAATAAATCTCTTGTGTGATGAAGATGAGCATTGAAATTCTTGATTGAAAAGAAAGAGCATAAGGAAGAGGAAAACCAAGCATTAAAACAAGGCATTATAGAGGAAATGGTTTATTTAGATTAAATAGTGTTATATTAATGTTCATTTTTGAATTAAACCTTTGAGGATAAGGCAAGAATATGAGGCTGATAATGATGTTTCATGGAAGATAAGGAGACAAAGGTCACCCCAACAAAGTGCCGCGTGAAGGAGAAAACATGAGGATCTAGAGAGAAGAAGGAGATGAGGTATCCTGCACTGCGTGGAAGGTATGTCGTGTTGCACATAGTGGAATTCATCATGCTGCAAGACGACAGTTGATGGCCCACAGCCAATGTAGCATTCCCAACTTCTTGCAACACGAGGCTCAATCATCCTCTGTGCCGCTTGCCCTTTGTGCCTTGTGTAAATCTGATTCACCCTATCCAACTGCTTCTCTTGAATAGAAGGCTCGAAGCCCCCATCGGTGGCCTGCTTGTGGAGAACGTTTCCCTTATTGCACAAACTAGCGCTGGGCACTGTGATGCTACCAATCCTTGAGGCTTGCCCACCCCTCTATTATCTCTCTACAAACTCCTCTGACTCAAGACTCGAGGTTAGGGAGAAGGCAGGGAAGGATTGATGAAGGTGTTAGAGGTGTCGGACTGACGTGTGCATGCTGAAGGGGGATGTGAGGGCAGATGGGAGGACTGTGATGATTTCAGTGTACGCAGAAGCAGCGGCAGGATCAAAGGTGGAGGGAGCCAGGGTGGTGAAGGAAGAGAAGGTGTTAGAGGTGGGAATACTATGGCAGCTCTAATGTTGAGTCCCATGGTATTTCCTCTGCACCATATCCTAATTTGTGTCATCGGCTTGAGACGCAGATATGCCTTTTTCGGAGGCATGGCCAGTAGGTACTCTTTTTTTGCAGCAACCATCTTCTTCTCCATCTTCTCATTGATAAAACACTTTTCTTCTTAATTTTATCAGATCCAACTTTCCTTCATGAGCGTACAGCCAAGCAATAAAGCTTTCCATGGCCCAAAATATGGCTGCAAATCCTTCTCTTACAAGCTCCATGGCCACCTCCATTCCCGACCAGTGCACCAAATGAAGAGCACCTTGCCACGGCACCATGGGAACCATGAACCGGCCAAGAGAGGCTGCAAATACATTTGCTGGCCATGAAAACGTGCAAGAAAACTCTCCTTCTCACCAAGAATCCATATCCTCAAGACACACAAGAGGAAAGCACACAAGAAATTAGGAAATTCTTCCATCCTCACCCTCTTCCTCTTCCTCACTCTCCATTAGATCTGGCAAAGGAGCATAAGAGAGAAAAGCAAGAACAAGAAAGATGAGAGTTGTGCCAAAATGAGAGAGAGAGAAATGAACTGTGACAAGAGAAGATAAAGGAAGAGAGAGGGTGTAACTATCTCAACCTCCCTGCGCATAGTAAAGAGAAGATTATTTTGCATGATGATGGTAGCACACATGATTTTATTTCTGCAAAGTTAGTGAAAGAATTGAATTTATAAACTGTTTCTACACATTATCGCATTAAAGCAGCATTCCTAGGCACAAGATATAATGGAACACAAGAAGTGCATAACTAAGAAATTAAAATTGGTGACACTGAACGAAGGAATTTTCTAGTTGTACCTTTGCAATCTAGTGACATTATCCTAGGTATGCCTTGGCGTCATTAGTATAATCCTGACATAGATTATTCCACTCATTCAATTAAAATTTATTTTCAAGGAAAACAAATTACATTGCATGGTATGCACGCCTCTAATAATTTTCCACTGCTTATTCATACCCAAGCTAAACGTGCATTACGTAAAAGTAGCAAATCTTATTTAATTTGGGTGAATGAACTTCAAGCTAAAGAAAAACATATGCATCCTAGGCATAAACAATTTCTTGCTCAATTTAAAGATTATTTTGCTGATGATTTACCACCTGGACTACCACCTTTACGTCTTGAAGATCACAAAATAGATTTAATTACTGGTACACAACCACCATGTAAAGCACCATATAGACATAACCAAATTGAACAAAAAGAAATTCAAAATCAAATAGAGGAATTGCTAAATAGAGGATTAATTAGACCTAGTAGTTCTCCATTTGGCGCACCTGTATTATTAGTAGAGAAGAAGAATAATACTTATCGCATGTGCATTGATTATCATGCCCTAAATAAAATTACAGTTAAGAATAGATATCCAATTCCTAGGGTAGATGATCTTATGGATAAACTACAAGGTTCTGCCATATCTAGTAAGATAGATCTTAAATCTCGTTATCATCAAGTAAGATTGGATAAATCTGATATATTCAAAACTGCATTTAGAACACAATTTGAACATTATGAATTTTTAGTGATGCCTTTTGGATTAACTAATGCACCTGCTACATTTAGTCGAATGATGAATCACATATTTTTGAAATATCAGCATTGTGTTATAGTATTCGTTGATGATACATTGATATTCAGTAAAAATGAGAATGAGCATTATGAACATATGTCTTTAGTTTTCAAGTTGTTAAAAGATAATCAATTGTATGGATTCATGTTTTATGAAAAGAGATTATGTGTTACAGTTCCATTTAGATATTTTGTTTTGCATGAGATTCATTGTCCTCCATATCAAGGTCATAGAGGTATTATATCTACTTTGCGTACATTGACTGAAGATTTTTATTGGCCACATATGGACACTGATGTATAGAGTCTCCATAAGGCAAATTACAATGACAAACTTTTAATGTCATATAGTGCCACCACTTCATGAAGTTGCTTTGTACTTCTATGATCACCAAAAATAAGTCCAAAATACACTACACCTCATGAAGCACTATGGAAATCTGCATATTGTCTTTAGGAACTCCATAAGTAATGTATAAGATAACATCATCTCCCAATATATGACAAGAAAATAATGGTTCTTTGTGTAAAGAATCAAACCAAGAAACCCTAAAAATAATCATCAGATTCACAGAATCGAAAACTGCTTTATGGGGTAAAATCCCATTACTTGCTCCATAAGGTACTATTGTTGGAACTTGAATCAAATTCACTGTAACTGTGGATATACTATGATCTTGATGGGATGGTTCATCATAATTGGTTGCACTAATCTTCTTAATCTAAACCCATTCACCACCGGCTTAATTACTTCACCTTGTAAAGTAGCCAATACAAAAATTCCTTGTCCAACATCCTTTACAACTTCATAAGGTCTAGTGTACCTTAACTTGAGTTTTCCCGGATGCTTTCCAAGCGGTGAATTATACACCATAACCAGATCTCCTACTTTAATTATCTTCTTTTAATGTGCCTATTAATCCATGCATGTCTTCTTGAATGAACCACTCCATGAATGTAATGCGCCATAATCCGATCTTTCTCCATCTCTAAAGAGGGCTTCTTTTGATCTTTAACAGTTTCCAAACCAATGTCTTGACTTCCCTCACAGGTACCACTACTTTCCACAACCAAATTACTATCTTGCTGTAGGAAATTACTATTCTGCTCCATGAAGTCAATGTTTTGCTTCATAAAGCAGTAGTTTTGCTTCACAGAATTACTCTGCTCTGCTGCATGGAGTAACTATGTTGTTCTAGAGGTACAACCACTTCTTATGGTAATATTGTTGGAAATAGCTTATACTGAGATAAAATCTTTTAAATATCCACTTAAAAAATAAATACAACTGTAGGATTAGCTTCTAGAAAAAGCTCCTCCTGATCGTCTCCAATGTCAGGTGGAACATTAATTGTTTGAGCAACTAACGGATGATACTTGGGCTTCAAAACCACTTGATTAAATGTAGACAGCTTGACTTCTTTACTTCCATGAGGAATAATTGTTGTATTTGAACCCCAATCGTGCTTCAAATTAGCAAGTCTAAACCAAGGTCTTCCCAATAGCATAGTATAGGAATCTCCTAAACCTTTCATACAGAGAACAACAAAACTAACTTTGAACTTCAGCCCGAGCTACTCGAATAAGTTGATTCTTTAATATTCCCAATGGCTGTAATCTTCTTTGATCTGCCATTTTAACTTGAAATGGTGCTGCCACATGTCCTTGCAATTGATATGCCAAATACATCTCTTCAAGTAAAATTTTAACTCCTGAACCTCCATCCAGAAGAACATCATTAAATTTGCTACCCAAGTAGTCAAATTGAATAGTCGAAACTTTGTAATCTACCACCTCCATTTGTGTGGAAATCACTGCTTGACATTCTGAGATCTGTTCCGTGTCCATAGCATAACGTTTCAACACTTTATCGTGATTTGACTTAATCTTAGTTAGAAGCTTTTCCTTGAATCTTGGAATTAAATCAAGGATTTTCTCTAAAGTTAGCTACAATGAGGACTTAGTTAGTGTAGCAAACAACTCATGAGAACCATGCAATGCCTCATATGAATCCAAACTCTAAGGCTACATACTAGACTCCATTCTTGTCATGAACATATCTTGCTGATTTTCCTCATGAAGCAATTGACTCTCTTTAACTTCATGAGGCAATTCTGCAGCTTTAAATTGTTTGAAGTGCTTCTTATGTAACTTCAAAACTTCTTTGAAGACTACTTCCCTAGCCATTTCCTGATCTTTCTAAAAAATCCTTTACTGAGATTTTGCCTTGGTAATGGCCAAAACTGTTGTCTCATCTGGACAATCTTCCACAACTATGGAATTTGAGCAATCACAGCCCACCTCTAGATCTAAACCAAGCTTAATGGCATTTAAAACACCCTTACCTAGCACTTCTTTCTGTAAAGCTTCGTGAACTTGCTGGTTCAGCTGATGGCTTACTGCTTGGCTCTCCATGACTTCTGCAGGTAACTCAACAAAGACTACTGATGCCTGAGGCAGTACAACCATGACTTGCATAAAATTGATTCCAACTATTGGTTGAACCTGTGAATCCTTTTGTGGCTCATCATAACCAACTTAAACAATGTCCCCTTGCATTCTAGCCAGAATGAAAGTGTCAGAAATTGTTGACAGGTAATGAACCATAGTTCTATAATAAAACCATTTCAATGAAATATGCCAAGACTGAGAACTCATCATATACAATGACATCCATAGTATATAATAGAGAATGAAGATATAGAGCCATAAAAAAATAAGTAGATTACTGCTCCAACTGCAAAGAATAATTGCATTCACTTGAAAAGATATTAATGATGCTCTAGCATTTTCATCATAATAAATGTAGGTCAATGTACCACCCAATTTGGATCTTAAATAAGACATTGCATCATGTGGTTGGAACCAGTAATCATCATGTGGTTGTCGTATTTGCTGTTTTTGAGGTTGTTGTATCACTTCTAACTACATTTCAACTAGTTGCTAAGGTGAGCATGTAAGCTTCACATGTCATGGCATCATGTTGTGTAGTCAGTCCCTTATGTATAGGTTTGGTGTGTGAAATATTGATCATACTCAAGGTTATAATCATGATTCTTTATAAAAGTGTAATATTTAGAGTAAGGATATAATGGAAGACTTCACTCTACAAGAGAGGAAAACAATATATTAAAGGTTATGGGAGGATATAATGTCACCTTGTTAGGATGGTTGCTTATTCAACATATCTACTCTACTACAAAAGGACACATACATACAATATGGGTTAAAGAGCTTGTAATTAAAGTTATGTATGCAAGAAGCAAAACTAACCAAAATTTAGTGACAACTTTATACAACTGACGCATCATTTGTCACTACTTGGAGCTATAACACAAATCCATTGATGTTTGATATGTATAGATCCTATTCGAGTTAGAAGGTTTGGCAACATACTCATTTTGAATTGTTGGCCTTCAAAAAACCATCACACAATGCATCCCTTGGTGTCACTAGATGAGCTCGCCATTTTGATTGCAGACCTTCCACATATAACTATCTCTACATGCATTTAAAATAGATGAGAATGCTGCTTCAATTCTTTTTATTTGAGTGTGATCTGATGTGTGTAGCTGTCAAATGTAGAGAAAGAATCCTCTAATTCATGAACATTCAAAATAGCTAGTCGAAAACCCTATTCAAGTGGAACGAAATAGGCACATGCAGAGCAGTCTTGACATGCTTCTTCTGCATGAAATGGAAGTGATGCAGACGTCCGACTTCGTCGCTCAACAATACTTCCTTGTCGGTCGTACACATGCAGAGCAGTCTTGACATGCTTCTTCTGCATCAAATGGAAGTGATGCAGACGTCCGACTTCGTTGCTCAGCAATACTTCCTTGCCGGTCGTACAGATGAAATACTTTGTATTTATGGATTTCGAGTTCGTTATCAAGCTTGAAGTACGGTTGCGCGAGGTAGCTGCAATAATTCATTATCACTAATCAGTTCTCGTTTCATTGATGCTCCGTTATACTATTTCGCTTGCTACTCCGATTCAATCTTCAGTTTGCATGGCCGCCAGAGGCGATAACGACAGTAATATGGCCGAGCATAATGAGGCGCAGCAGCTCCTTCTTCATCACCTTCCCGGACCAGCGATGCTGAGTGTTGCGGATAGTCTACTGTGCGCGCTACGTCCAACATTGATCTGAGCAGATACATCAGCTGGTCGACGAGCACGAGAGACAAACAGCTTATCAAAGTATTATGCGTGGACGTTGTAGATGCACTGTGGCGATCAAGATCTAGTACAGATGTTGGAGCAGATAGTACAAGGCAACACACTGACAGCGATATGCAGTTGATGATGAGCGCGAGATGCGACGACCGAGTGGAAGATGCCTCCCTTACTGAAAGTACGCAGGAAGAAGACAAGCTGAGTCTCCTTCAGGTCTTAAGAAGGCGAGAACTAGAGGCGTACATCCGCGTAATGACTGCATGGGATTGGTGGCCGAGGTGGCCTTCACTACAATCCACGTGCATTGTGGCAAGACGCCGTCTTCACGACATGTCCGATCTCTCAACTTCGACAAGGAACTTTCAATCGATCCCCATATAGGAAAAAAAGAGAATTCCCTATGGAATTCCCTAATTGAAAATACATATAAGTGAGGAAAGTAAAAACTAGGGAAAATGGGATATTTCCTAGGGAGAATAAGTAGGGAATCACATAAGATCTTTTCTATGTAGATGTAGAAAATTCCTATGTAGGAAAAATTTTATACATAGGAAAATACAGAATTTTCTATGTAGGAAATAATTTCTATATAAGAAATATTCCATATATAGGAAAAAAATTCTAGATGTGATTCCCTAGGTACTCTCACTAGGAAATCTCTCATTTTTCCCATTTTTTACATTCTCTACTTATATGTACTTTCAACTAGGGAATTCCGTGGGAATTCTCTTTTTTCCTTATCACTTTATCTACTTTGCCCTTACTCTTAGACATGCTAATATCAAACAAAAAATTACATAATAAATTTTTATCCAGAAAATTATATAGAGAATGTTATCATTTCTGAGTAAGGATCAATAACATACATCTAATGATCAAAATAGATTAAACAAATTAAGACATCAACATCTACTTCTAGCAACCTAAAGAAAAATGAAAATAATTTTAAAGGAGCATAGAACTAAAAACTAAGTAAGCAACATGTGTGTCTTGATTGTTTTATCCCTTAAATCTCCAATATATTGCAAAGTAATAAATGTTTGAGTAATCCATCAAATCTCCAATATGTTGAAAAGCAATAAATTCTTAACTCAAAGTAGAAGTTATGCTAAAATTTCCACATCATCTAGACTAAGCACATTGCTATTTTTGTTTAATACAACTTTGCCATTTCCTAGTAGCCAATAAACAATGTTCTTAATCATATCATCACTTGTTGGCTTCTTTGTATCCTTAATCAAGACTCAAAAGCTAGCTTCAATCTTTTTGAGATTCATGTATGTACTCTTTAAAGAAAAGTACATATCATGAATTGTAGGTACACCAAGATACTTCAAAAGTATGGTTTCCATGTTCTCTTTTGTCATATTAACCTGCATTGAATAACAAAAAGAGAATAAGTAACTTATTATACTATGTATAGATAATTAAATGACACAAATTATAATATGAAAAGCCATAAATTTAACTACATGACTATTATATATATATACATATATATAAACTATAAAGCTACCCTTTAAGCATCATTTGAAATGTTAATCTCAATGCCTTGGTTTGGGAGATCTTTAAATTCCTAATTCAAATAAAATAAAAAGATTAGATTATGCTTTTCATGTATGATATAAACAAGAATATAAACATTTACATCTAGCACCTTTGGTTCTTTTTCGTTGATACTGGTACCTCGTTTCATGCTCCTTTGTTGCAAAAGATCATTCATCTTCTCACTTGGCTAGTCAATATGTAAAATAAATAGTTATGTAATAAATCATATCTTTAGTTATTCACTAAACTATGATGCTATTGTTCTCTCACAAACATATATCAAATACCTTCCTCTTTCTTTGACTTTTTCGAGATGTTTCATTAATGTCATCATCTGGATTAGCCTACATTCAAAACTAAATTTAGTAATCACATTAAAAATATTTATATAGAAAAAAAAGTTACATACCTTATCATTGCTTGAACTATGGATACTTTGTTCCAGAGTTTCTTGACGTTTAGTTGAGTACATTCTTTTGTCTAAACCATGTGACAATAACTTTGAAAAGCTGGCACAATTTTCCATATCAAGTGTCTCATCTTTATTTTCAACATCCTACATTTTAAGAATGTAAAGGATAAGACACTGTTAAGAACATGAATCACATGGTTAATCTTAAATTTAATATAAAGCAAAGAACCTCATCGGATGTATAACATTGAAATTCTTCAAAGCTATTTTCTTCCTCCACGAACATATTCATCTATGGGAAATGAAAGTTAATGTATAAGTATCTATATAAGAGACATTCTCAAAGAAAGTTATTAGATATGAGCTTAAAAGCATTACCTGCAATGATAAATCTGTTTGCTTGTATTGTTGTCCTTCAAAGGAGCTACTTTCTTCAAGAGGCTACATCAACAAAATAAGATCATATGTATACATCAAATGTCTCCAAAATATATGGAATCAAGTACAAACCTTGTTCAGTCGCAATATAGTAGCAACATATGGTTCACTCTGCCATCAATAGACACCCCTAAATGAGTATGGGAGAAAAAGAGCCAATCCTACACTTATGATATCAAACTTATAAATCATATCATCTTACCATTGATGATGTTATGTCATTTGATACATTTTGAAGCTTATCTATATCATCCACTCCAAGAGATGTGGATAATTCTCTCTATATGTCATAAGATTAATAGTTCAATAGCTAAGAATCTACACCTCAAATATCAGGAAAGCCAATTAAAAAAAGCAACAGTCAACTTACCTTCTTTAAAAAATCTTTTTTCTTCAAATACTTTCTTTCATCTTGCTTTGTACCCTTCCACCAGTCATATATGTCATTCTCTCTCCATATGTACTCATATCTAGTAAACTTCAATGGTAAAATCTCATGGTGATTCTCTGATATAATTTTCATGGTATACTTTTTATCCGCATTTTTATAACGTAGATCATCTGGATTTAAGGATTCAAACCACCTACGTACTCGATGATAATTTTCGAGCATGACAGTGTGTTGACTTTTAAAGTATTCAACCAAGAGCTTTTTTCCATAAAGTCTACCATCTTCTCTAAATTTCAACATGGGTGGCCGATAGATATCATCATATGATGGTATGCGTATCACTCCTATTGATACTCAAGTGATCAAATATCATTAGTTAGTATAACCATTTCAAAAAATGACTTATTATCAACATAAGAAAGCTGGTAATACCTGATTCTTGGCTTGAAGAAGTGTTAAGGCAAGCAATCTCAATGTCTTCCTTTCTTACATTGTCTCTTGTGTCATCTTTAGTAACTTGTTTACCTATATATATATAGAGTTAACCAAAGCTCACGATAATACAAGGTTATGAAATTTTTCAATAACACAAAAGAAAGTAATTAGATATTTTGTATCAATTTGGGTCACCAAATTTGTACAAGTTTTTGATCCTTAAAGTTGGTACCTGCATCTTGACTTGAAGAAACATTATCGCAAGTAACCTCCTGATCTCCCTTTCTTACATTATCTCTTTTCCCACCTTTTGTTGTTATTTTATCTATGTTTATATATATACACACAATTACTCAAAGTTTAAAGATATGAATAACTATGAACATTTTAAATTAGGCAAAGAGACTAATTAAAGCTAGTTAATCTCAAAATGAATCACCTAATAAAGAAAGATATAATATATGTACAAATTTTAATTTTCAAAGTTTAGTAGAAATAAAGACATATACCTGTATCGTGATTTGAAGAGACATTAGGGCCAATGACCTCCTTAGCTTTCATTGTTCCATTATCTCTTGTACCATCATTTGTGATTTTGTTACCTTTATGTACACATAATAAACCAAAGTTTAGAAACATAAGAGACTTATATTTTTTAAATAGAAGTACTATATCAAACTAAATCACTTAATTCCTTAGCACTTGGATTAGAGCACATAAAATAGTAATAAAATTTGGTATAAATTTAGTTATTAGAGTTAGTTACCTTTCACTTCTTCCACAACTGAATCCACAAGCCCAAGTAGTTTGGGATCCTCACTCATCATTTTTTTCAAAAGAGCCATCATCTCTAGATTAGAAGTCGACATGGCAAACCTACATAAGTATGGTAACAATAAGAAAGTATTTGCAATGCATGTTTGAAAATGTATATTACATTAAGTAATTAAAAAAAAAAGACTTCAATAAACATACCGTCATAATGTTTGAAAATGTAAATTACATTAAGCAATACAAAACAAAAGACTTTAATAAACATACCGTCATAACATTGTTGCCTCATGCTCATGCAAACACCACATGGTAGGTACAATCTTTCTTTTGTTGTCAATTGCAATTGCTTTTGTTTTGAGTACTTGCCATTGCTTTTTCGTGGATACACATAGCCACCAATCCTTCCAATCTTGATCCTCTATTCTCACTTTCCAAATATTTTCTTGCAAGTGTACATTAGTTAGCCATCCCACTTTTACTTGCTTCATTTCATAGCGTACTGCTCTTATAATCGCACATTTGAGGTCATTTGGCTCACATAAAGCATCTAGATGAGACTTCATATAGACAACATCATTTTCCTCTAGCCAAGGAGGAATGCAACCGATGCAATCTATCTTAATCAAACGTGACCTTGGTGGAATTTTCATCAAAGTTCCAATCCCTTTGATGGAAGAATTTTCATGCTCAACAATCTGTGTGACTGGATAATTGAAGTCTACTTCAAATCCATCAACAAATAGACTTTCTAATTCATCTATCAATGGCTGCATGAATATGTGAAAGAGTTTACTAGAGCTTCCAATAACTTTTTTGCAACTGAATGGAATAAATAAAACCGGTATAACTCCAATAAGGGAGCTCTTTCCAACATTGAGAATTTTGATTTCAACAACTCCACAATTCTTCAGGGTTGTCTTTGAGGCTTGGAATCCATCCCAATGTAATAACAAGCGAAATTGCGTGGATCACCCTATTTATCACAAAATACATCACATTTTAGTAACCTATATCAAATTTCATTTATATTAATTAAAAAGATGAGCATGATAATAAAGTGTACCTTACAAATCCTTTTGTACCCATGCATGTGAGCAGAAGACCAAGCTGTATAGACTTGTTTGCAATGTTTGTTATTACATATCAATGGAAGCTCAAAGTATGATTCAAGATTCCAAAAATCATTTACACTTTTGCATTTTGTACCATCCCAAAACTCATTTATTGTAGAATCACAAAGTATATTCTCCTGTATTAACCATTTGTTTTTATTTCTCCACATTTCCAACAATTCATGGCATAGAGTTCTACTTCTAGTTAGTAGACGCAATTGTTCTCTAATGGAGACATAGTCAAAAGAGAGCATATCTTTTCTCGGTAGAGAACACTTGGAACACTTTTCACAACATTGTGAACAATCACGCTTTAACTTCTTCCTTCCTCCTTTTCTGGTGTTACACAAGCATTCAATTGTGTCTCTAATGTATTTATCCTCCTTGCTTGGCTGATAAAGAAATGGTGCATGAATAGAGCTCTCACTTCCTTGGCATACCCTGTAACGTTGGGAGTTAACCATACCTAGCTGTGTGAACATGATACCAAGTTTCTCCCAACAAGTAGGAATATTTATACCATTCAAGTCTCCATCCCATGTGTTAGGCATTTGCACTAGTAGTTTGGCCAAGCTTGGCATATATATATTGTCCATATGTGCTTGGGGGGGATCAGAACTGACCATATCACCAAAAAGAATTTTAAGCATTTTATCTTGAAACTCAATTGAAGCTTGATGCTCATCCCAAAGTGCTTGCAATTGAATTATTCTTTGAATGATTTTGTCAAATAAAGATGGTTCAACATCATCCATCTCGAACGCTTCATGTTGTGGTTCCACCTCATTATCCTCCCTTTTGTCTAAATTGTCAATCTCATCTGATGGGTCATTATGGACCTCATCTCCCATGTCATTATGCTCTAGTAGAATGTCATCTTGTGGTAGTCCTTGAGAGTCACGTAAACCAAGATTAGTAAGGACACTCTTAAATCTTTCCTCAATTTTCATGTGTCTTGCATATGTTGAGTGAGGAACCATACGTCCACCTCCACAATATGTTCTGCATGTACACCACAAACGCCTGCGTCTAGGTAAAGAGTGAGATGATGGTTGATCCATAGGAGGGTTATCTTCACTCATAGGATAATCATTGTTAGTAGAATTTTGACCTTCTTGATGAGCCAGAACTGATGAATGTATTATCCCATTTATATCCTTGCGACTGTGTGCACAGCAAGTTTGTCTAGTATCATTTTAATAACCAAGGGTTGAATGCCTACACTTATAATTGCACTGACATCTCCTTAAATTATTCATTATGGCTTCCTGAAACATAGACATAGATAAAAAATAATCAATCTATATATTAAAGTTACATATCAAAGGTTATACATCAAACGGGAAAAAAAAAAACATTACTCAAAGGGAAGTAGACTTTTATCTATGGTGGAAATAAATTATATTCAAGAACCATAAGCATAGTCAAGGAGATTTAATTAGAAAGCTGCAAAGAGTAGAAAGTGTATGAACTTAAAGCCTTGTGGAAATACACTTTAGGTAACAGTCACACTCCCTTATAGAATACCTTTGTATCAAAATCTTCCAAAGATGCATAAGACTTAGTTTACGAAACCCTACTTGGAAAGGAAGATCGGGCCGGGCTGGGCCAAAAAGACCCATCACATCACTTATTATTTCCCTAGTATGGTTAAACATCTCCTTGAACAAGTGATACTTGGAGCTTACTATAATAAACTTATGCTCGAGAAAACCTAGCATAAAAAGCAAACAAGAGATAACAAAACCCAGCTTGGATAGGAAGATCGTGTCCCTAGGGCTAATAAGGCCCATCACAACAGTTATCATTTCCCAAGCATGGTTGGACATCTCCTCAAAACAAGCAAAGGAGAGATTACAAAACCCTGCTAGGATAGGAAGGTCGTGTCCCTAGGGCTATAAATAAGGCCCATCACAGTAGTTATCCTTTCCCAAGCATGGTATACATGTAGTATACATCATGGTATACATGTAGTATACCAGAAAGACTAGTGAACACATTAGGCATAAACATTCTTAGTAAAAAGGCTTGTTGTCCACATTGTTACAACAATGAATAGCCTATCAAAACTAACCCAAACAAGCTCAAAACACCTCAAGAAGCACTTCAATACATCCTCCAAACATTCAAGCAACAATACATGAGTACCAATAGCAGCATAAATGAGTTCCAAACACTCACAAAAAACTAACTTGAACCTATATACAATAGATTTTTTGTGTATAATAACAACGATAGAGGTTAGGGAGCTCCAAACACCAATGTCAGGTAGAAAGCTAGAGTGTTTATCAAGTACTGGAGTGGAGCAAGGAATGATTTGATGGTTGTTGTAGATTAGGGATATAGACTTGTAAATAGGCATAGTTCATGCTAATTGGGTTGATGTGTTATTGCTCTTGCTGGATTAATTGAGCCTCAAGCAAGGATCAATGAGGCCCTTGGAACCCTTGGAACAAGCATTAACAAGTGGGATCGTGCTAGAAGAAGGAAATGGTCAATGCATACCTTAAGAAGAAGAATGAATGGTTGTTATGAAACCTTAAGTTGAAGCTTTGAATCAAGTTAAAACAAATGAAGATGAAGCTCCTTAAATGCCCACTTTGATACCAACTAAAAGGTGAGTGGAAGGTGGAAGTGGTGCGCAGATCGGTCTCAGTATGCTCACGTAGTGAATCCCGGAAGGTCCCCAAGAACAATGAACTCTACCTTTTTGCACAAAAAACAATGTAAAAGCATGAACGACAAGAAGCAAGAGACCAATTGGGTTCAATCTCCCCCCATGCCTTGTGTGAGCGCTTCACAAAGCATGTATTTTATGTATATTTCCATCTTCATGCTCAATAATAGCCCAATTTACAAAAATATGACAAGCTTTTAGCTTTTGAGTTTGCTTTCTACAAAAATAGGAAATAAAGCTAATGGACAGTGCCCATAGAGTCTGGCATGCCCAACACAATGTCCAAATAGAAATAACATATCCGTGCACATAGGCGCATACAAAATAATAATCAATAATCAATGACTCAATAGACATAACAAAATATAGGCGTGGCGCCTATCAAAATATAATCCAAAGGTCGAATACTCGCTAGACTCCAATGCTTTCCTCCGCCACTGCTGCTATCTCTACACATCAACTAAAGCATTCACAATTGTTAGTAAAATAATACAATTAAACCGACAAAAGTGAATACTTAGCAGTCTTCAGCTACATAAATAAATCAACTAGTTAGAAATAAATCCTAACCTTAATTTATTACGAGTGCGCACTCTAAACTCATAAACGTTTATTAATTTAATATGCATTTTGCGGAATCACCCGCTATGGAATCACCCATGTACACACTAAATTAATGAAACGCCTGAAAAGATAGGCGTCCCCATCAACTTCTCGCACAAAGAATCCACTTTGTGTATGAGCCCCGGTCATCTAAGTTTACGGAATCCACCGTAAAACCTCACGGAATCCACCGTGGCACGGAATCCACGGTGGAATATGCCTCCTGGCATCATACCCCCGGGGTGGGATAGCAATTGACCTCAATTGCTATTAGCTCAATGTGGAGCTAACAGAGTGGGGAAAGCATTTAAGTCTCTAGCGTGCATCCATTGTGCTTCCTCTATAGGATGGTTCTTAAATTTTACTAGATATCTAGAATATCTTCGGCCAGTTCTAGTGGTCATGTAGTCAATGTCTATTATGGCTTCTGGTTCAAGTATTTCAGTCTCTTCCTCTAATAAAGGTGGGTTTTCATAAACAGGGTGGATAGGTAATTGGCCTCTAAATGGTTTCAATAAACTTATGTGAAATGTATTGTGAATTTTCCAATGAGATGGTAATTCTAATTTGAATGCATTATCATTAATCTTATGAATGATTCTAAATGGTCCATAGAATCTAGGAGCTAATTTGACAACTGAATGTCTATCTACACTTTGCAGTCTACGCTTTTCTATTCTGAGCCAAACATAATCATCAACTTTGAAATTCATGGCTTGTCTTTTCTTGTTGGCTTGTTTGGTATATGATTGTTGGGCTTTAGCAATCATATCCTTGACCTCATCAAAAATACTGTTATGCATACTAGTAATATCATCAGCACTCTGAATTCTATTAGACAATGATGCAACAGGTGTAGATAATCTATATCCATAAATGACTTCAAAAGGTGCTTTCTTTGTAGATGTGTGCGGTGTATTGTTATATGCAAACTGTAATAAATGCAAATGAGTGTCCCATGTTTGAGGTTTAGAGACAGTATATGCACGTAAAAGATCTAGAATGGTGCTATTTGTGGCTTCTGTTTGTCCATTTGTTTCTGGATGAAATGCAGATGAGAAATCAATCTTTGTGCCTAGATTTGCAAACAGTGTAATCCAAAAATTATTACAAAATCTAGAGTCACGATCTGAAATAATCTCTTTTGGCAATCCATGGTTAGTAAAAACAGTTCTCAGAAATAATTGTGCTTCTTGTGATGCTGTTAAAGTTTTCTTACATGGAATGAAATATGCTTGCTTACTAAATCTATCTACAATTGTCCAAATCATGTCATGGTTAGATTTAGTATTTGGTAAACCAGTAATGAAATCCATAGAAATATGTTCCCAAGGTTTAGATGGAATAGACAAAGGCATTAGTAGTCCATACTGTTTACCATGATGTCTCTTTATTCTTTGACAAATCAAACATTCAGAAAAGAAATTAGATACATCTGCATCCATATGCGGCCAATAAAAATCTTCAGTTAACATACGTAATGTAGATATGATACCTCTATGACCTTGATATGGGGGACAATGAATTTCATTCAAAACAAAAGATCGGAATGGAATAGTAACACACAGTCTCTTTTCAAAAAACATAAATCCATCATTACATGACAATGAATCAACAGGAATGAAATTATTTTGAACTAATTTTTGCCAATCAGAATGAAAAGTAATATCCTGGTGATATGTATCTTTCATAGCAATCAAAGAATCAAAAGATATGACAGAAATCTTATGAATTGCAGGTCTTCTACTCAATGCATCAGCAACTACATTTTCTTTTCCAGGTTGGTATTGAATGATAGGATGAAAACTTTGAATGAAGGAAGCCCATTTGATATGACGGTCAGAAATTTGGGGTTGGCTAAGTAAATGTCTAATTCTTTGCTGGTCGATCTTTATCATGAATTCTGAACCCATTAAGTAGTGTTTTCACTGTCTTAATGCTTGTACAATTGCTAATAGTTCTTTGTCATAAGTGGAATATTTCAGCTCAGAGGGTTTCAGCTTAGAACTAGAATATGCTATTGGATGATTGTCTTGCATTAGTACCGCCCCTATTCCTGATCCGCTAGCATCGGTCACAACTAGAAAGAATGGTCTATTAAAGTTAGGCAACTGTAGAACAGGGGCATTGGTTAATGCACGTTTCAGTAAGTCAAAGGATTTCTGCTGATTTTCAGTCCATTGATAAACAACGCCTTTCTTAAGAAGTTTTGTTAATGGTAAAGCAAGTAATGAAAAATTACGTACAAACTTCCTATAGAAACTAGCAAGACCAAGGAATGAGCGTAATTCATGTACGTTTTTAGGAACAGGCCAATGCAATATTACATCAATTTTCTTAGGATCAACTTTAATTCCTTCTTTTGATACAATATGACCAAAATACTCAATTTCTATCTTAAAGAATTCACTCTTTTCAGGATTTGCAAACAATTGATTTTCTTTCAATAATTGAAAAACTAATGATAAATGCTCATAATGCTCTTTTTCACTTTGACTAAACACCAAAATATTATCAAAGAAAACAATCACACAGTACTGATATTTCAGAAAGATACGGTTCATCATTCTACTGAAGGTGGCAGGTGCATTAGTCAATCCGAATGACATGACTAAGAATTCGTAATGGCCAAACTGTGTTCTGAATGCAGTCTTAAATATGTCAGATTTATCTAGCCTCACCTGATGATATCCAGACTTAAGGTCAATTTTATCAAATATAGAAGATCCTTGCAGTTTGTCCATAAGGTCATCAACTCTAGGTATAGGATACCTATTCTTTACAGTGATCTTATTTAAAGCTCGGTAGTCAATATACATACGATAGGTATTATTCTTTTTCTTGACTAAAAGTACAGGTGCACCGAATGGGGAACTGCTAGGTTAAATTAAACCTCTATTTAGTAATTCTTCAACTTGACTCTGGATTTCTTTTTGCTCTATTTGATTGTGCCTATATGGTGCTTTGAAAGGTGGTTGTGTGCCAGGGATTAAATCAATCTTATGGTCTTCTGGACGTGAAGGAGGTAAACCTGGTGGTAGGTCTTCTGCAAAACAGTCCTTAAAATATGCAAGAAATTCCTTATGTCTAGGGTGCATATGATTTTCCTTTGCTTGCAATTCATTCACCCAAATGAGATATGATTTAGTACTCTTGCGTAATGCACGTTTTGCTTAAGTATGCGAAAGCAGTGGAAAAATATTAGATGCATGCATACCATATAATGTAATAGATTTTCCTTGAAAATTAATATTCATTGTGTGTATGGAATAATCTATATTTGGGTTATGCTGGTGTCGCCAAGGCATTCCTAAAATCATGTCGCTCGACTGTAATGGAACAACTAAGAAATTTCTTCTTTCAATGTATGAACCAATTTGAATTTCTAAATCTGTACTTCTTGTGTACCATTATACCTAGTACCTAAAAATGCAGCTTTTATGCGATAATGTGTAGGTACAGTCTGTAATTTTAGTTCCTTTACCAATTTTGCTGAAATAAAGTCATGAGTACTACCGTCATCATGCAAGATAGTCATTTCCTTTCCATGCACCAAACATTTCATAGTCATTAATGAATGTGGAGTAGGCATACCTGGTAAAGTGTCGAAAGTAGTAGTAGTATCATCCTCATCTTCAGTGAAATCACGCATATCCTCATGCTCGTCTTCGTCCATGGCTCCAAGATAGTTGATATGTGCTGGTGGCTTCTTTGAATGACAATTTGTTGCGAGATGTCCGGGCTGGTGGCATTTATAGCATACTATTGGCTTGGCTTTGGTTACATTATTTGCAATGGCTGAAAGTCTCGATACATTTGGATTTGCTTGTGGAATAGGCTTAGGATTTGGATTGACATTGGATGGTAATACAGGTGGTTTAGCCCAACTCTTGCGGAAAGATGGTGATGAGAAACAACCTGGATTAAACCTTCTAAAATTGGAATTGAATTGTTTAGATCCATAATTCCATTGGCTTGGAATTGCTGTGGTCGTCTGTCTCTTCCGCGTAACTTATCTTCAGTGTCGTGAGCTAGTGAGATGGCGTCTTCAAGGGTAGCAGGCTTGAACATGTTCAGTTCAGCGTAGTAATGTCCAAGGAGTCCAGACATATACTTTTACTTATGTGTCGTCTCTGGTACGTCTTCAAGCATGCGTAGCTGTAGAAGTGCATTCCAAAAACGCTCTGTATATTGTGGAATAGGCTCACGATCCCGTTGTTGAAGTAAATCCCATTGCTTGATAGCCTTCTCATGAAATTGCGGTGGAAGGAAATTCTGCATGAACTTCTTCTTGAAATCTTCCCAAGTAGCAGGACATTCTATGCTCTTGCGTACTACAATCCACCAAAGTGATGCTCTGTCTACCAAATGATTAGTAACACACTTGATTTTATCTTTTTCTGGATAAGTTTCCTCATGGAAATAGTCATCAAATTGGCTAATGAATGATAAAACAGTCTTTCCTTCTCGTATGCCATTGAAAGTGCGGAATTTGAAACTTCGTTTACTTATCTTTTATTCCTTGCGAATGGTTTGTGCTTCAAGAGTGGCGTCGATGGTACATCGAATCAAATCTTCAGCTTGAGGTTCTTCTTTATCGATAGACGCTCTTTGCAATTTTGTCAATTGCGCTTGCAATGCTTGCCTAGCCCTTTGTTCTTCTTCCAATTGCAGCATGATTAGATCCAGCTTTTGTTCCATGGTAGGCTCAGGTAGGTCGTCTTCAGCCATAGGATCATCCATATGTGGGGTCGTCATCCTGTAAAACTCAATAAACCTTTCTCACTCAAAATCAAGTTAGCGGGATGAGCGTAGCTCAAATTCGGGGTTTAAAGGCTATGTATTTTTGGGTATTTCTTTCTCAATTTTTAGAAAATCTGCAATATTTCCTTCGTTTGCTGAAAATACTTTAGCGGACCTGTAGATGGGTAGAATACCTTGCCACGAACAACTTTGCAGTTCAGAGTTTCTGCGCAGGAACAACCCTTCTAGGAGTTTTGAGCACTAGTCAGTTCTGACTTCAGTTGACTAGTCTGACTTGCAGAGTTGCAGACTTAGCCGACTTGCAGAGTTGCAGACTTACAGAACTTAGTGAACTTGCAGAACTTGATTACAGTCGACTTGCAGGACTTGACTTCGGAAGTGCAGGAGCCAGAGTTTATGAACTTGATTGTCTTGTGTAACTTGATGAAAGCTTAAAGACTTAAGCTTAATAGCTTAAGGTTAATAAAGAAAAGGGGTAATTGTGGAAAAAAACGGCGCAGTAGATAAGGACGTGGGCAGCCGTTTCATGCCGTCGCGGAATTTTCGGGCCCCCTCATACACCTCATGATGAATTTCTGAAGTGGTTAAGCTTTCTTCTAAAGCTTAAGTCAAGCTTAAACTTGAGAGAGAAAAGATATATGAAATTTTCTCACAGTATATCCACGACTTTGATGAAGGAGATGATTGCGTGGTCCTCCGCCTGTACAGCCTGGTCCTTCGCGATCTGAGAGTAGAAACAGGGGTTCTTGATCGCCAGAAGTCTGCCTGTATCGACGGTTCGCGACGAGATTGACTGTAGAGCCCGATCGTTTCTGGAGATCCGCCTTCGCTCGAGATGGGTAGCGATTGGAAGCTCTTGATCTCAACTCCGCTCTGATACCACTGGTGCGCACATCAGTCGCAGTATGCTCACGTAGTGAATCCCGGAAGGTCCCCAAGAACAATGAACTCTACCTTTTTGCACAAAAAACAATGTAAAAGCATGAATGACAAGAAGCAAGAGACCAATTGGGTTCAATCTCCCCCCATGCCTTGTGTGAGCGCTTCACAAAGCATGTATTTTATGTATATTTCCATCTTCATGCTCAATAATAGCCCAATTTACAAAAATATGACAAGCTTTTAGCTTTTGAGTTTGCTTTCTACAAAAATAGGAAATAAAGCTAATGGATGGTGCCCATAGAGTCTGGCACACCCAACACAATGTCCAAATAGAAATAACATATCCGTGCGCATAGGCGCATACTAAATAATAATCAATAATCAATGCCTCAATAGACATAACAAAATATAGGCGTGGCGCCTATCAAAATATAATCCAAAGGTCGAATACTTGCTAGACTCCAATGCTTTCCTCCGCCACTGCTGCTATCTCTACACATCAACTGAAGCATTCATAATTGTTAGTAAAATAATACAATTAAATCCACAAAAGTGAATACCTAGCAGTCTTCAGCTACATAAATAAATCAACTGGTTAGAAATAAATCCTAACCTTAATTTATTACGAGTGCGCACTCTAAACTCATAAACATTTATTAATTTAATATGCATTTTGCGGAATCACCCATGTACACACTAAATTAATGAAACACCCGAAAAGGATAGGCGTCCCCATCAACTTCTCGTACAAAGAATCCACTTTGTGTATGAGCCCCGGTCATCTAAGTTTACGGAATCCACCATAAAACCTCACGGAATCCACCGTGGCACGGAATCCACCGTGGAATATGCCTCCTGGCATCAGGAAGTGCGAGCCAAAGTAAGAAGAAATACAAGTGTGTAAGAACTCCAACAGTCACAAATTACTTGTCTTTCCTTATTCAATTCATGTATATACGGATACATATGCCCAAATGTATGTGTATATATGTATATACGTGTATATTTTATAAGTTTATATCCATACTCATTTCCTTTATTTCCTATCTCCTCTCTTTCATAGTTTTCTCTCTTTTTTGCATTGGTTTTTTCACTTTCCCCCCCTCTCTCTCTCTCTCTCCATTTTCTCTTACTTATATACTTACGTGTGTATGAACATGTATGCATATGTGCAAACATGAGTGTATGTGTTTGCACACATGTACATGCATGTATGTGTATAATATTTTTGTGTGTTTTTATAATATATATAAAATTATGAGTAGTTTTAGAATATACACATATTACATGCACATATTCAACCATTAAAATATAATTTTCATGTCATATCTTCTATCAGAAAACAAATTCATCTCTTCAGGAGAGAGAGAGAGAGAGAGAGAGAGAGAGAGGTATAACTTTTCAAAAACTCACATTTTTCCTTTTCATTATTATATCACCTTGGAAAAAAATCATCTTTGTTTCTTGAATACTAAACCCCTCCTCTTTCTGCCACACACTAGAGGATTTTCTCCTTGGTTCGTTTTCAAAGTTTAAACATGTGTTTCCTAGCTAGGCAGCCTAGACCATATACAAATTAGTAGAAACGTTTTTCCATTAACACTAATTTGGTTTTATTTGTTGTCAAAAGAGCATGATTAGGGCATCAAATTTAAAGTCAATGGTGTTCCTAGATCCACATTTAATAGTGTGTTTGACTGTAAGTTAAATGAGTTGATAAATGCATCTGTAGATGCACTCTAACAAACAAAATTTCAACAAAAGCTCATCTCATATAGTAGTATATGAAAACATCATGGCTTGAACAAAAAAATAAAAATAAAAAATTGAACAACAAAATAACAACCCTCCATGCAACACATTTAATCTAAGTGGAAATCTTGAAGAGCTCTTCATCTTAAATAAGTAAAAAGGTAGCTTTAAATTTTGTATGTTAGTCTCACCTCTCTTCAACTTAAGGGTGGATGTTGGATGGCAGCATCGCCCAGAAGAACCTCGATGGTAAGCTTGGTGCAGTCGCCTGGAACTCCGGAAATGAACCAGTGCTGACCAGCTGTACTCCGCAGGGGCACCACGGTGTCACCCGGCGCGCCTGGACTTGTGCTTGAATGACGTACTCATGGCGCCTTTTGCATCACAGGACGCGTACGTATTCCGCTACGCGCGTTGCGTAGCTCCACCACGTGTTGTGCGTCCCTTCTGCAATATACCTGAAGGCTGCATAGACGAGAGCAATATTACAGCCCAAACGCAAGCAATAGAATAGTAGATATGCCGGTAGCATTTTAATTAGTTAATTGCGGTACTCTTAATACAGAAAAATTAGAGGGCGCATGGCAGAGCACTCGAATTAGGGGCCGCTCTGGAGCATGGAGACGGTGGAGTAGCTGGAGACCTGAAATGCCTGCACGAGAATGGAGGAGCCGAAGAGAATGTCGGGGAGGGAGCTGGTGCCAGGGTTAGTAGAATTGAAGGAAGCCAGGGCATGGGCGGATTGAGACACTCTGTTCCAAGGTTTCCCTCTTCTAGACGAAGGGCATCGATCCGTTGGCAGGAATTAATTAGAGGTTAGGTAGGGAATTAATTAGAGGGTAGGTAACAATAGTGGAACATTAGCTTATGAAAAACTAGCAACCCAAATGCCAAGGACCCCCCTTAACTTCATTTATCTAAAGGCAAGATTGTACTTTAAATAGCTTAGATTGAATCTTGTGCATTTATAGATATTCATGGTCCAAATGTGGATTTCAATCCATGATACACACATAAAAGTGATTTCATTGATCTTTAATGGGGTTCATCTAAACACGAAGGCTCACTTTGTTTGTTGTGGTTGATATAGGTGGACTTGGTAACAATGTTGGAGAAGGCTATTAACTATGTCAAATTTTTACAACTTCAAGTCAAGGTGAGTGGTAAAGCCAACGTGTGTTACCCATGTTTGATGAAAAAGAGATACAAAGTTAGAATAATGTCTAAATTTAGTGACTTGAATTTTTATCGGTGTTGTTAGGTGCTTGCAATTGACGAGTATTGGCCCACCCCACTTAACAAGTTCCCAGCCTAATGGAGACAAGGAGGAGGCCAATTAGACCAACTAAACAAAGACCAGTGCCATATTAGATATATTCTAAATATTTATGGGGAAGTGAATCCAAAATGGATACCCATGACAACTCGATCTAACATGATCTCCCAAAAAAAATAAGACTAACACATTGGTATAACTATTATTACATTCACAAGTGATTATGAAAGAGTTGTATATAATTATGAATGGTTCACAATTTTGTGTTTGCATTGTAGAACGAAAAACTAATTGTTCACAACACATGTCTTCTTCTAGAAATAGTTTAGTGTCAAACCATGATAGCAAACATCATAATACAATGAACAAATATGCACACTTCTTAAAGTTTCTAAGGCAAGAACAAAGCATGCACCTTCATGGTTTTGGAGCTAGCATTGATTATGTGACTAGAGTCGAGGTCTAGAAGAGGGCAAATTGTAGGAGCTTAAGGGGGCACCAATATGGTGTTCAATCCCATTGTTAGGACGACATACGTGCAATGTCTTGAGACAAATAGAAAACATTAGTACAAGAAAAGAGTGGTAAATTTAAAACTATGTAAAGAAGAGGCATGGTTTTGGGATTCCTTTTCAAAATCAATGCAAGTACGATACGTATGTATGACAATCATGCATGTAGATTTACTTTTCAAAATGTTTGTATACCACAATTTCTTGATGACTAAAAAATATTAATTTATAAAAAACGTGATAGCTATAAGGATGCCAAAATTACAAATTCATTAACAAGAGGCATGCTTTCACGATTGGTTGTCAAAACCAATGCAAGAATGAGACATCATGTATGAGAAGCAAGCGTATAGATTTAATCTTAAAAATGTTTGCATGCTAAAATATAGTAGATACATAAGAGGAATAATTTTATCATAGTGACACAATCTCACAGTAGTGCACATGTATTTAAGAAGATTTGGCATTGCACCACAAAATGTATATACAAGTGCTCGGAAGCATCAAAACCTTTTGCACTAAAAAATGCACTATGAGGTAAAACTATCATCATTCTACTACATGTCTCTCTAAATAGGTACATTGATCCTTCTTTGCTCCGAAAGCTTGAAGCAACTCAACCCTTTTCAATGCAGTGTGATGAATGAAAACATGTGACATGGGGTCCAAGCTTAGAAACATTTAAGGACACATAGTACACATGCTTACATGGAATGGAAACTTGATACTTTCTTTTATTTTATTTGGAAGCCATTGGTAGATTGGCTAGTACTTCGATGCTCTTAGGAATTGTATTCTTCAATGAATAATAATAGAGCCTCATGGCAATTCTAGCATAACTAGATACAACAAAAACATTAATACTCTTTAAGGATGAAATTCAATGTTTCCTTTGGTTCTAATCCACAACATCCAACACATTTTACTAACCTAAATGCTAATTCATGTAGTTTCATTTGAGAATAAAACCCCCAATGCATGTAGTGTGATATGAACATAATGTGGTTGGATCCATCTACATCATCAATACTTTCTCATTTCTCATCCTCTTGCTTGATGATTTGCTTCCATTGTTTGTTCTTGTTCTCTCCTGCTTGATTGTCTTTCTTCAACATCAGAATCTCTATAGACTTACATGTCCTCAATGTGCAAGTGTGTCCGACACTAGCATGTGCCACCACTTTCCATTACACACCTTGTAGTCTTTTCACTCTCACATGGTATACACCTTTCAAGCACGTCACATGATATTGGAAGATACTTTCAAAAACACATCACGGAAGGTTGTTATACATTACAAGATTGGTATGCATACACACACAAAAACACACACACACACACACACACAAGGCATTTCATTCCAATACTGTAAAAGACAATCTAATAGTAACTAAAAAGGTTGCGTTTTTTGGTATTTTTCCACTTTTACTTCATTTTTCCTAGGTTTATTTGGGAATATGTGTTGTGCAGATATAATACAACAAAATCTTTGCTTATGTATGTTAAATCAAACCACCTAGTACATTATTCCATTATAGCCCCATATATATATATATATATATATATATATAGAGAGAGAGAGAGAGAGAGAGAGAGAGAGAGAGCACAAAGTTGTTACCCTTAAGACTTCATTTTTACGAGGTTTATTTGGGAATGTGTGTTGTACAGATATATAATACAACAAAATCTTTGTTCGTGTATGTTAAGTCAAACCACCTAGGACATTATTCCATTATAGCCCCATATATATATATGTGTGTGTGTGTGTGTGTGTGTGTGTGTGTGTATACATATATACATAGAGAGAGAGAGAGAGAGCGTACACAAAGTTGTTACCCTTAGAAGTTAATGTTAATGCTATAAATACAACTATAATATATTTAAATTCTCATGATTAATTTTAGTTTACCAAGCCTTTCTTGTATACCCATCATAGCTACCCATGTGGTCTAGGAATGGGGCTTGAATGAAAGTTAAACATAGAAATAAAATAAATAAAATACTAAATATTAGTAAAGTAAAAATAAGATTGATCTAGTCACCTTAGTCGAGTATGCGGGCTAGGTGTGGGGCCAGCAAGTTTGGCTAGGTGTTGTATACCCAAAGCTAGAAATTTTAGTGTTGTATAAGTTGCAGCAAAGGCATATTCACTTTCTACAAAAGCCTTTCCTTTCTCTTGTCAACTGGAGCCGCCTCAAATTCCAATTGAAATATATGTTCCTGGTCGTTTTCATTTTTCTTATCCTCATCACCACCGTGATAGTCATCATCACCTTTGTCCTTACCTTCTCGAAACCATCATTATCAACTTGAATTGAGAAATACAGAATTGTGATAAACATCATCTTTATCTTATCCTCATTGTACCTTTAATTTCCTGTTACATAAAAGTAGGGCAGCTACAACAATGACTGCAGTTTATGGAGCAGCCTTGGAAAACTCCACCATGATACAACCCTTCATCAGCGTAGTCGATCTCCTCTACCACCGTTATCCTACTCAGTAACACATACCACTCCATCCAAATCTGTAGACCCCTCTATAACCACTCCTCTCTCGATAGCTTTTGGCTCATCTTTTAGTATTGCGATTAGTCTAGCAGCCTGACTTGCTCAGGTCACAGAAGCAGACTAATATCTATTCATGGTGTCATCCTTCTTTGTGGACATTGTAATTAGAAATGCTACTTGGTATTATATGTAAACTTAGCTTTTTAGCAACATAGCCGAGTTTAAAGAAGCAAAGATAAAGCTACAAGAGTGGCAATGAGTTTGAAGGAAACTATCATTATTTGGAGGAGGAGTTGCCTTGTATTCATGGAAGAGTGGACCACTTAGAGAGCATCCAAATTTGAAATGCAAGAACAGGCACGTGAGAGACCAGAGAAGACAACCCTTGAGACTTAAGCCTAGAAGAGAGAATCAACTTCAAGCCTTAACACCTATAGTCCATACAATTTATTTTGAGGGCATGTTAGACCATTAATCTTTTACTACAAGAGTCAAATCATTTTTATCTTTTATCATAAAAATGTTAAAATATGTGTTCTTCTATCATACATAAGATTGGAATGATTTTAATGTACTTTTTATAATAAGGGTGATATTGAAGATCTATAATGCCTATGATGGTTCATCTTGCCTTCTTTGGAAACTTATTGAAAGTGGAAACGTTTACATTACTCCATACGATGACAAAGTACATGTGAGAGTTTTGTTTTGTTGTGATGGAATATGGTGCACCTTTTTTTCAAATTATAAAGGTCAATGCTAAGGTATGAAGAAAATTTGGTGCCTTTAAAACTTCATGTGGAACAATCTTTTGATCATACAATTAATAGTCCTTTCCTTGAGATGCATACAATGCTCTATACCTCATGTGGCAAATGTGATATATATCATGTGGTGATGTCTAGCTACTAGTTGGCTTAGTGAGTTGTTGCCATGTCCAAAATTTCTTTTGGTTCAACTCTTAAAAAAGAGAAAGATTAGTATCTTGAATTAAGCGAGTGACGACTCTTTACTTGAGGGATTGATTGCATGAAGAATATTGTGAGAATCAAGAACAACCTACTAGTTCTAGGTGTTTTGACTTGAGAATGTTCTTACATGCTTACAAAACCTAAGAAAAGGAAGATATCATCTAGAGTTTGAGTTGAGTCTAATAACATTAGATTCGGTGATAGAAGGATTCTCATTGGATAGAAAGATTTAAGACTACTTCTTGGAGGAGAGTTCAATTATCTATGTTGGTGGCTTAGGGTTGTAGCACTTGTCAGATATCCTCACAACTTGAAAAGGGATTTTGAGGGAGGTGAGATGTCTGTAAGAGTACTCTACCATTGGGCAAAGGGAAATTAAGGCATAGGAAAGTTGCTTCTTTGTAGTTTGATATGAAGATTGTTTCCCCTTGAGCATGTAGTTGATGTTGCTAGTTTTATCACGTAAGTCTATCAACCCCCAAGTTGATGTTGAGTGTAAATATGGTGGGTGCATGAGAGAGCCGCTATAGGTCAAGCAACACTCAAGTTTTTAGCATAGTTGCAAATCTGTTGGGTAAGTTGCATGTTTCTCCCAAGGAGATTTCCTAAAAATTCATGAAAAAACTACCCATTTTCAAAAATTGGGTTCAATGTTAATATGTGCTTTTAAAAAAAAATCCCAAATCTAGTAGTTTTTAAATTATACTTCTTTAGTGATAAATATTGTTAGTAAATTGGATATTTTTAAGTATTTTATATTCACACTAGTACATGGTTGACTATCAAGAGTTTTATCCATCACAAAACTATGCATTTTGTTTATCTTCACCTTAGTTTTAAACAAATTTTGATCTTAAAGCTGTCAACTATTTGGACCCCTTAAATAACTCTTTAGATATCCAATGGAGTTTCTACACTTGATATTTGGGATAATATCAATATATATTCTAGGATGTACATATTGATATATTAATACTTAGTAGTATTGCCTAATGAAAACAAGTATTGTATACTAAGTTTTCTACATCTCAATGAGATACTGACTTTAAGATGCCATATGTGAAGTGAATGTAGTAATTTTTCAATAAGATATTAACTTACACTTATGAAAGTAAGTGCTACATAAGAATTTACCACATACTCTTTGCATGAGAACTTGATTCTAGACCATCAACACATTTATTTGATTTCATAAATAGGAATACCTCATCCTGGAGGACCCTCTAAATGGAAGTTATGTGGAATAATTGTCAAATGATTTACGAAGCTTTTGGGCACAAGATCCAAACTTGGTCTAGTTTATCAAATCATATTCACAAGATGAAACTTGCTCTATGTTTTCAAATCTCAATGCAAAAGTGGGCATCAATATTGCAAATCCAACAAAATTAATCGAGTTTATTAAAAAGGGTTGCAATATTAAGGATCTACAATGAACAATAAATAAAGGATTTAAATTTAATAAAATGCATCAAGGTAGATTGTAAGAATTGTATTAAATAATCTATATTTTCCAAGGAAAATTTCTCATACTATGTAACTTTTCACTAAGTAATAGGGTTAAAGCTACATGGCTTATATGTTGTGCACTATTTAAACATATGTTACAAATATATAAACTCATAAACATGACGACCTACAACTTATAGAAAATATATGATTTTCAAATCTATGTAGGCTTGTTATAAGTTATACATCTATAAAGTACCTTTAATCACATCCTTATAATTCCTTATGTAGGGATTTTCAAAGGAATGTGGGGAATGCTCTATATTCCCTATTATAAGATGTAGGGAATGTAGGGACTTTCAAAGGAATGTAGGGAATTAATGCTCTATATTCCCTATTATAAGATGTAGGGAATTCAATTTCCTAGTTATAGATGGGGAATACATACTTGTCTACATAGGAAATATTGGAGAATTTCCTATATTTCACCAAATTGCCTATGTGGGGAACGATTGAAAGTTCCTTGTGTTCCGGGGCTTCGCCAGTTTTTTTCCCGCGTGCAATGGCAAGGACGTACGCTTTCTGCCGCCCAAAATCATCAAGAAGCTGTAGCCAACCTAATGCCCATATTCTATGACGACGATGTGCCGGGGCGGCATGATCATTTGTGATGTAACATAACAGTGTATACGGACCAATAGACGTACATGTAGTTTCAATTGGAGGTTGTTTTTGCAATACATTGCTCCAACCACACCTCCCTTCGTTCCACCATCTCTTTGAATAAAGTGCTCAAATGTTTCATATCAACGTCTTGTTTCTTAGTGTCCTTGACTGTGTTTACATTCCTAGTAGTAGAAGCATGAGCTCACAAGGACAAAAGAGATGTGGCACACCCACCCACCACAAGGTGTCTTGCCTATTTGGAAAAATGCATTAAATATTTAGTGTTTTAGAGATCCAACTACAACAAGAAATGGTCTCTAACATGCCTATGTGTGTTAGCATTGCGTTAATCATGCACACACTCAATCTATATGCATGCAAGCTAGCATAAGTTTAAGTCCTCTGTCCTTCTCAAAGAGACCTCTTGAAAGCATTGAGTAGGTAGGATTCTTGCTTCTTGGATTTTACATTTTTTGTCTCTTACTCATGTCGACTCAATTCACTCTTGTTAGGTAATCCAATGTTAAAGCTCTTCATTGCTTGCTAAAGTTGATCCTTGCTTATTCTTGGTTCTTAGTTCAATTCTTCAATTTCTTTAGCTACCTCTATGGGTAGATTCTTCACTTATCCCTAATGTTATTCTTTGTTTTAGTAGGCTTTGAATAGGTACTTTATTAAGTGTCATTTTTGGGTATCACTAGTTAAGTGATAGCTTTTTCCCCAAGTTAGCGTTGATCATATACTTCGAGGGTCTTGCATCTTAAGAGATCTAAAATATATTTTGGCAATATTAAGATTTGATTTGAACACCACTCTTGCCTTGATATCCTCTCCAAGGCTACTTTGATCAACCCTATTCATAGGTAGTTTGATTGCATCAAGCACTCTGTACTATGGATGACAACCCCTAAAACATTTGAACTTGAAGGAATTTTATGATTTTATGTATAGACGCTTACTTATCAACATTTTTGCAATTATTTTGAGTGCAAGAATTACCTTGTTGGTAGTTGGGATACAAAGGAGAGGGATGTGAATGCAAAGAAACACTTATTTGACGTTAATGGAATGACTCCTCAATGACATTGTAACAACGATACTAACGAAATTAGATCACCAGAGAAATATATTCAAAATATGAAATAGCAATATAATTATTCATAAATAGATTATATATTGATGTATATATATGAGACACACACAAAAAGAGAGAGAGGAGAGAGAGAGAGAGAGTGTGTGTGTGTGTCACGGGCCCACGAGGAGGAGGCCGGTAGACCTCTCCCTATCACTCTCCATCTAATGAAGACTCCGAAACATCCATCAGTAGAAGCTCCTCTGGGGTGGTCGGTGGAAGGGAAGACTCTGAATCAGAAGAAGAATCTCCATCAAGAGGCTTTAGCTCCAAAGGAGCTATATCGGGAGCCCAACTCTCCCCTGGAATTCAAGAAGGGGGTGCTCCTCACCCCCATCTGTGGTGGTCGAAACTTCCACGAACCGCACATCTCGGCTCGTGTAGACATCCAGCTTGACGCGATCAAACAGACGATAACCTTGAGACTGGGAGCTGTAGCCAACAAAAACTTGTCGTCGGGAAGTCGTCTCACGCTGCATCTTCGAGATGTGCACATAGGTGTCACACCCAAAGATCCTGAAATAAGAGACATCAGGCATCCTTCCAAATTAAGCCTCATAAGGTGTCATCCTGTCAACGACCAAAGTGGGAGATCGATTGAGGATGTGAACTGCGGTAGCCACTGCCTCGTCCCACAAAAACTGAGGTGTCTATCGCTCCATCATGGTGCCTACCATCTTGATCATAGTTCGTTTCTTCCACTCCAAAATGCTATTCTCTTGAGGAGTGTTGGTGTTAGCAAACTCTTGGTGAATGCCCTTATCTGCACAAAAACGAGCAACCTCATTAACCATAAATTCACAGCCCTTGTTTGAAGACAAGGTCTTCAATTGCCGGCTAGATCGATTCTCGTCAAAGAAAAGCCAATCCTTGAAAAGGAAGAAAGCCTCCGACTTCAACGTCAAAAAATAGACCCAATTCATCTTGTTGTAGTCATCTACGATCAACATGAAGTACAAGTTTGCCTTCAGGGACTTATCCTCATCGGGCCACAAAGATTTGTAGATACAAGCTTCATAGGTGATGAAGATTGCCTCAAAGCTTTGTTGGGAATTGCATCCTGATGCAATTTCCCACGAATGCAGGAGACACATGGCTGATGGCTCACCACTATGTTCTCTTGATGCTCTCTTGATATACCTTCCACAATGCTTATGCAATATCAACTTGCATAAAGCATAACAATGTGAAGTAGACCAATAATTGTTCATGAATCTTCATGAAGAGAAGAATAAGTGCTAGTATTCAGCCCACTTTCTTCCTATAAAAAAGCCAAGAAGGCTTCTTGGCACATCCCGCTTCAAGCTTCAAGAGCATGGATGAGTCCGTTGTGTGAAGATTAATCAATAGAGCAAGTAGATGAATTTCAGTCCTTCAATTTACAAGATTGGAAGACGAACAACAGTCCTTATTTAGTTATTAAAACACTCAAGAGAGTGGATTTAATGTCTCCCTTGATATGGAAGATCTAACTCAGCATTCACAGGTCAGGCCTAGTCCTCCTTCAAGACTCATAAATCGAGCTCTCCTTTGTATGGGTAACTATAACGTGTCCACCTGTAATCTTCAGGACACGTCTTAGTAGTCCATTGGAAAGGATATCTAGAAAGCTTCACCCGGCACTCACATGGAATGTCACAGGGTTTGCAATCTAGGACTTTTGGCGTCTGCCACGTAGCGGAAGTATTCTGGCCGTTCCTACTTAGGACCGACCTGAATCAGGGTTTTTCCCTAATGGTCATTTCCTAAACGGCAACTAGTGTTGAACCCCAAGCGAACTACTTTACGCAGAAACGCCAAGGTCAAAGCGGATTCATGCTGCACTTGGCTCAAGGAGAATGGAAAATGAGAGGGATGCAAGGCTCGACCTCTGTGCCATAAGGCATAGTCCCATTCCGTTCCCCTAAAATAGCATAATCTGGGATTAATATAACTTATATTCTAGGTTAGCGCCCTTGCTGTTCATGTCCTTTGTATGATCTTCTTGCTGTCCATCATGATTGACAAAAGTTCTCGGCCAACCGTGACCACCCATCCGTACGACAGACCCATGGCCGACCCATGGCCGCCACATCCACCACACTTTCCTTAGGTTGTTTTAGTTATCTAATTACCTACCACATTTAGTTGGACATGTATAAAACAGCTTCCTTAATTAGTCTATTAGACACTAGTTCCTTCACGTGATCATAGCACTTGACATAGAAAAGCAATATCAAACAAGTTCATTTTCAACAGCTTATCATATTTATCTTTGGAATACATTTATAACATCCAACCCGCAGGCTTATCCATAATCTGCCCGAAGGCTATCCAGCAATCCACAGGGATTACTAATCCAAGATTTTGCCCGTAGACTAGTATGCGGGCCTTGAGATCAAATCCCGAGTCACATTGGCCCCTTGTGCAGGGCCCGAAAGGCGAGGGATTTTTGGCAAGAGCCCCCTCTGGCACCCAAGCGTCCTCCTAATCCAAGTAGCGCTCAATGAAGAGACCTCTCGCGATGGGTTCAATCCACCTCCCCGGCACGGTTAACAACCCCCTTGGTTAGGGTCAGGCAGGCAGTCAGGGGAAACCGAAGTTGCCTCTCCCTTTAGGCCTTCAACTTGAAGCATTAGATATATTTTTATCCTTTAATTCTTTGAGCAAACAAAGCAAAATAGTGCTCTTAAAACTGTTACAAGCACAATCATTTCCATTGGTCGTTATTTTTGGCCAACTGCTAAGGAGTGAATCCTTCTTTCCGAATGCATCCACCACTCGATCTGGGATCGATTGCCACTTGACAAGATCCCCAAGGGTTTATTTGTTAACCCTATATCCTGGGTTAGGGCCGTACCCTATTAACCTGACTTAATCAATACCTTAAGTTCAAATAGCAGTACATATGTTATTCCAATTTACTGATTGGTCTTTTGCTTCCAAGAAAATATCTAATCCCCGTATCTTGGTCACTTTACCCAAGAAAGGTACTATATTAGGATGATTATTCATCTTCTTGCAAGATAACTTGCATAAGAATCTACCAATCTCATTCTGAGGAATCGGCCATTCCCTTCTGATCAAATCACAAGATCATGCGAATCTGCAACTTGTTGCACAAGTGTCGCATCAAATCTATGGGACTATTTACCCATCGAGTGGAGTTTTATAATCATGAAATCATAATTAGATATAACAATCTATTTCTGATTGCATTAGGCCGACATAGTCGGTCCTAGGGTTCCAAGTTCAAACCAAGTTTACTCTTTTTAGCGAGAGATCCTTAGGGTAAAAACCCTAGATCATTTCTCGTAAGTATGTCCTACTATCCCTACATTCTGTGAATGTGGGCAAGTCTTTAGGGTATAGGAGTTTCAACTTTGGCAATAAGAGCGACTAGGTCACGTCCTCAATGTGTTAAATCCTAGTTTAGCTCTTTGGGATATGTTGCATTGAATTAACCCTTTCTAAACGATTCCTTCGCGGTTTTTAGGTGTTTAGGTTCAAACCAATTTAAATTGTCTATTCTTGAAGTTAATTATGCTACCATTTCCATAACCACATGATTCATTGCCTATGTATACATTGATTTACAAACCCTAACTTTTTGGGTTAAGATTAAAGCATAAGTTAAGTTATAGCATAATTCCAATTGATCCTCCTATAACATGCAAACAAGATTCATGCTACTAAGCTTTTGGATTTTATGTTTATACATGCATCCTTTTTCTACTTTCATTTTTGAATGAATTAGTCGTATGATGAACTTACACAATCTTTCGTTGATTTAAGTTTTTAGGCCACTTGCCTAGAGTTAAATCTTCTTCATGAGCCCTAGCAATTTCCTGCAGTTGCTAGCAACTTTCTTTAAGAATCATTTTAAAGAAAAGATGTTCAATAATGCGATACGCGGTTTATTGCTTCCATGCTTAATCGAAGTATACTATCATAATTCTGTTTTGTAAAGATGGGCATTAATTAATCTAATTTCATTACTTTGCAATGCATAAAAACCACTTACTAGAAATGCATAGAAATCTTATGCTCACTTTATTTTGTTCGTTTTATTGAAAAATACTAATGACCGAATCCCTCAATTGTGAGCTATTAGCCAAAGTATTTTCAATCGAAAAAAAATGCATCCTCATTCCTCAAATGACTTATACATAATTGAAATATTACGCTGTTAATCAAATTTAGGAAGAAGAACCTGGACTTGTGGTGAAATGTCCACATGGATGTTAGGAGACGATCCTCCTGCGGTTGCACCTTGTGCTTTCTTAGGGGCCATCGCAAATGCGGCCTTTTCGTCTTGGATGCAGATTTATGATCTTGGCCGATCTTCTTGGAACGCGAAACTCCCTTTGTGATCGATTGCACCGTCTTTCAGAGTCGGCTTTAGAAGGCTTTATAGGTTTCCTCCTTAAATTTGGCTAATGAGAACTTGTGGGGAACCTAAGGGGGAAAAGGGTGTTTGTGAAGGCCAATAGAAAGGGGGTTCTAAGGGACCCCGAGGTTAAGATGAACCTTTGAGGGACTTGCAATATAAAAGGGGGCTTAAAGGACCCTAAAGCATTTTGTGGGGAGGGAAAACCCACGGGGAGAGTTTTAAATCCTGGGGAGGGGGGGGGGGGTTTAAATGCTCTTGGTGGAAATAAAAGGGGGGAAAGGGTGTAAGAATCGCTTGTGAGGGGATTAAATCCCGGGGAGTGGAAAAGAGGTTATAAAAACTTTCGAGAGTAAGGCTTAATAAAGCCATGGGAAGGGGGGCTTAGCTCCTCCCCTTAGAAGCCTCCAAGAAGCTTCTTGGAAGCTTCTGTGGTTTACAGAAACCACGTGGAGGGAAGGGAGGACTTAATGGTGGCGTGTTGGTGGCATCAGCGGTGTCCTGCTCGGCAGCAGATGGCGAACTTCAGCGGCTTCTTCCCTCCATCTCAAAAATCTTGCTCCTTCTCAACTCCCCTCCAACTGGCGACTTCCCCTCCTATTTCACAGCTTCCCTTCTCCACTACGGCACCATCAAGCAGTGTGACAGCTTCCTCCTTAAACTCTCCTCCCACATGCTTTTATAGCCGAGGGGAGGGGATCCTCCCTCCCCCACACGGCTCAATGCATGGGGTTCACCCCCCTCTGGCATCCAGCAAGGATGCTCAGTCATCCTTGCTATATCCCTCTCCTCCAGCACGACTGTTCGCTGCGGGGGAGAGGGATAATTAAAGAGAAATTTTCCATTATTCCTAAAATTTATCCTTTTGGCCTCCTAAGAGGAGGTTCCCATGTAACTAAATGGGTTTTTTTCTTTTAACTCGTTTATGCAAGTGGAGATCAAGCTACGTTGTAGATAATTTGAAAATCGCACCATCAATGTATTTTTTATGTTGGAATTCCCTTACATGACTATCACGCGGGTTAGAAATATTATCAACGGCAACTACGGTCACTCTCCTTTAAATACACAGTTTTGCCCTGTTTATTCATCCAAGAGTGGCCTTCCATTTTCGTCAAAGCACAGGAGTAGCACTTACATGTCAAGTAGAGTTTGCTGCAGTTATCTATGGTTGCATGGCTTGAACTGCCTCTTTATGTGGTAGCTTTGGACACCTCTTCCCCTTCTCCTTTCACGATGCCTGCTCAGCCCGCAAAATGCGGCGAAATTCACTTTGCCCTTCTTGTCTTCTTCCTTGTTCATTTTGCATGCTTCATTAGTTTCATAAGTAAGACATAAGTCATATACTATGTCCTATGTTCAGAAACGTGATTTTTCTTTCTAATGACCTTGTGAGTCATGTTTTTAGAGTAACTTCTTCATTGACATATGAAGTTAGGGCCTCCTCCAACCCATATGATTGTTCATGAACATACATACCATGTCATATGTAGCATGACTTACCAAACTTGTAGCAACTTCATTATTGCATTTTAAGGCACAGTGCGCCCATCTTTGTTTCACCATGCCATATGTTGGTGGACTTAGGCTTAATGTTTTATTGCACTAGGTAAGTCTCTTGTAGATTGTCTAGATTACAAGTGACTAAGTAATATATGTACATGTTTAAAGTTTTATGTTTTAGACCATGGGCAAAGAATCTCATGACAACGACATGTCAGAAAGTACCCATTTTGGCCAATCAATCACCTCAACTAGGAAAAGATTCATATAGAAATACAATGTTTATGGTCCATCACCTTTGCTCCATATAGAGTGATAGATCACGTGATACATGATAAGATTCTAATTATTGCAATTTAATTTGAGTATGATACTAACTATTGAGTGGTTAGGAAAGAGCCAAAACACAACCATGAACCACCTCAATTGCACATCATCATCTTGATTGGGGTAAAAAGTGATAAAAAATGTTGAAGATCAACAAAGTTTGCAAGTTGCATGTAGTAGACCTCTTCCCTATATACCATGACTATTGCATAGGCTAAGAGATTGTAGGAGATTGGATTTTGGAGACACAAGAGCACCATGACTATGGTAGGAGTCACCATGATCACAACTGGGAGAATATAGGAGAAGGATTCAAGCAAATTGGGAAATCACAAACACTTTGTTGACACACAAGTCATTCACATAACATCTTTTGTATACTATACATTTTTACTAAGAAACTTGAATTGAGAGAGAAGAATTGTTTAAATTGGTTGATGCTTGTTTAAAATCCATTGCATGTGATTAAGGTTGATTACATGTGCATCTTGGTTGTTTTTGAGCCACCGTACATGCATTAAACATACCTTTGCTTGTTTTTCACATCATCTTGATCACAACATTCTACATCTTAAAATCAGCAACCACATCAATACTGGAAAACGACTATAAAAAAGGAATCACATTGAAAAGTTGTATGTTATCTCTAAATTAATGCATGTTGTGATTTTTTAATTGGAATTGAGATTTCTCAATCTTGCTTGCTCGATTGATAATTTGATTCTTAAACAATCTAAACCTCGATAGCAAGCTTTTAGATCTATCCATGGAGCACACACATTGATTTTGCAACCAAATCATCACCTCAATTACGTCATAGGGTAGACATCACTTGGTTGACTCTTAGGAATAGTTGAATGCCTTGATTCGATCCATGGGGACTTGTCCAATATAGCCAAGTCATTTTATAACCAAGATACACTCTAGACATCCCACTTCAAATGAAAATAAGCGGCAAACTCTAAACACTAAAAACTTAACTTTACAATTACCCTGATTTGGTATGGAATCATCTAGATTTGTTGATATATCACCTCTAGTACCTAAAAATAGCTTCTATGCTGATTTTAAAGAACTTGGAGTTTGATTGCTAGATCGAGAAACTCACTAACAAGAAGAGAACCCATTCGATAATGCTAATTTACTAAATTTCACAAGACAATTTAGGAACCACTTAATGAAGTTTCCTCTAGATTCTTACATGACCATCTGAATTCAAAGCCATCTAATCTTAGATACCTTACACTACTCCTAGAATTGTCTCACATATTCAAATTCTATAGATGCTCCTTATCTTAGGTATAGAAGATAATTTTCTGATCACATTGAGTGATTCCATAACTCTTTGGACTTGTGAGACTTGCCATGGACCTATTGTGTGAGACGCTGTCAAAGAGTTTACTGTCCATGATAAAAATCATGGGATTCTTATAAACACAGAAGAGTTTCACTGGAAGATTGTATGATATATTTGCATACAAAATTCAGGCATTATTATCCAATATCTACCCTAGTTATACAAGTTCTTTTGTATTTAGCATATAATTTGCAAATATACCATGTACATTTATGAAAAAGTGGGAGATCGATTGAGGATGTGAACTGCAGTAGCCACTACCTCGTCCCACAAAAACTGAGGTGATTATCGATGCTCCATCATGGTGCCTGCCATCTTGATCATAGTTCGTTTCTTCTGCTCCAAAATGCCGTTCTCTTGAGGAGTGTTGGTGTTAGCAAACTCTTGGTGAATGCCCCTATCTGCACAAAAACGAGCAACCTTATTAACCATAAATTCACAGCCCTTGTTTGAACACAAGGTCTTCAATTTCCGGCTAGATCAATTCTCGTCAAAGAAAAGCCAATCCTTGAAGTAGGAGAAAGCCTCCGACTTCAACATCAAAAAATAGGCCCAAGTCATCTTGTTGTAGTCATCTACGATCAACATCAAGTACAAGTTCCCCTTCAGGGACTTATTCCTCATCGGGCCAGAAAGATTCGTAGATACAAGCTTCATGGGTGATGAAGATTGCCTTGAAGCTTTGTTGGGAATTGCATCTTGATGCAATTTCCCACGAATGCAGGAGAGACATGGCTGATGGCTCACCACTATGTTCTCTTGATGCTCTCTTGATATCCCTTCCACAATGCTTATGCAATATCAACTTGCATAAAGCATAACAATGTGAAGTAGACCAATAATTGTTCATGAATCTTCGTGAAGAGAAGAATAAGTGCTAGTATTCAACCCACTTTCTTCCTATAAAGAAGCCAAGAAGGCTTCTTGGCACATCCCACTTCAAGCTTCAAGAGCATGGATGAGTCCATTGTGTGAAGATTAATCAATAGAGCAAGTAGATGAATTTCAGTCCTTCAATTTACAAGATTGGAAGACGAACAACAGTCCCTATTTTTTCCCTAATGGTCATTTCCTAAATGGCAACTAGTGTTGAACCCCAAGCAAACTACTTTACGCACAAATGCCAAGGTCGAAGCGGATTCATGCTGCAGTTGGTTCAAGGAGAATGGGAAATGAGAGGGCTGTAAGGCTCGACCTCTCTGCCATAAGGCATAGTCCCATTCCGTTCCCCTAAAATAGCTTAAACCAGGATTATTATAACTTAGATTCTAGGTCAACGCCCTTGCTGTTCATGTCCTTTGTATGATCTTCTTGCTGTCCATCATGATTGACAAAAGTTCTCGGCCAACCGGGACCACCCATCCGTACGACAGACCCATGGCCGCCACATCCACCACACTTTCCTTAGGTTGTTTTAGTTATCTAATTACCTACCACATTTAGTTGGACATGCATAAAACAGCTTCCTTAATTAGTCTATTAGGCACTAGTTCCTTCACGTGATCATAGCACTTGACATAGAAAAGCAATATCAAACAAGTTCATTTTCAACAGCTTATCATATTTATCTTTGGAATACATTTAAAACATCCAACCCGTAGGCTTATCCATAATCCACCCGAAGGCTGTCCAACAATCCATAGGGATTACTAATCCAAGATTTTGCCCGTAGACTAGTATGCGGGCCTCGAGATCCAATCCTGAGTCACATTGGCCCCTTGTGCAGGGCCCGAAAGGCAACGGATTTTCGGCCAGAGCCCCCTCTGGCACCCAAGCGTCCTCCTACTCCAAGTAGTGCTCAACGGAGAGACCTCTCGTGACGGGTTCAGTCCACCTTCCCGGCGCCGTAAACAACCCCCTTGGTTAGGGTCAGGCATGCAATCGGGGGTAACTGCAGCTGCCTCTCCCTTCAGGCCTTCAACCTGAAGCATTAGATATATTTTTATCCTTTAATTCTTTGAGCAAACAAAGCAAAACACTGCTCTTAAAACTGTTATAAGCACAATCATTTCCATTGGTCGTTATTTTTGGCAAACTACTAAGAAGTGAATCCTTCTTTCTGAATGCATCCAGCACTTGATCTAGGATCGATTGCGACTTGGCAAGATCCCCAAGGGTTTATTTGTTAACCCTATATCCTGGGTTAGGGCCGTACACTATTAACCTGACTTAATCAATACCTTAAGTTCAAATAGCAGTACATATGTTATTCTAATTTACTGATTGGTCTTTTGCTTCCAAGCAAATATCTAATCCCTATATCTTGGTCACTTTACCCAAGAAAGGTACTATATTAGGACGATTATTCATCTTCTTGCAAGATAACTTGCATCAGAATCTGCCAATCTCATTTCGAGGAATCGGCCATTCCATTCTGATCAAATCACAAGATCATGTGAATCTGCAACTTGTTGCACAAGTGTCGCATCAAATCTATGGGACTATTTACCCATTGAGTAGAGTTTTATAATCATGAAATCATAATTAGATATAACAATCCGTTTCTGATTGCATTAGGCCGACGTAGTCGGTCCTAGGGTTCCAAGTTCAAACCAAGTTTCATCTTTTTAGCGAGAGATCCTTAGGGTAAAAACCCTAGATCATTTCTCGCAAGTATGTCCTACTATCCCTACATTCTGTGAATGTGGGAAAGTCTTTAGAGTATAGGAGTTTCAGCTTTGGCAATAAGAGCGACTAGGTTACGTCCTCAATGTGTTAAATCCTAGTTTAGCTCTTTGGGATATGTTGCATTGAATTAACCCTTTCTAAACGATTCCTTCGCGGTTTTTAGGTGTTTAGGTTCAAACCAATTTAAATTGTCTATTCTTGAAGATAATTATGCTACCATTTCCATAACCACATGATTCATTGCCTACATATACATTGATTTACAAACCCTAACTTTTCGGGTTAAGATTAAAGCATAGGTTAAGTTATAGCATAATTCCAATTGATCCTCCTATAACATGCAAACAAGATTCATGCTACTAAGCTTTTGGATTTTATGTTTATACATGCATCCTTTTTCTATTTTCATTTCTGAATGAATTAGTCGTATGATGAACTTACACAACCTTTCGTTGATTTAAGTTTTTAGGCCACTTGCCTAGAGTTAAATCTTGTTCATGAGCCCTAGCAATTTCCTACAGTTGCTAGCAACTTTCTTTAAGAATCATTTTAAAGAAATGATGTTCAATAATGCGATACGCGGTTTATTCCTTCCATGCTTAATCAAAGTATACTATCATAATTCTGTTTTGTAAAGATGGGCATTAATTAATCTAATTTCATTACTTTGCAATGAATAAAAACCACTTACTAGAAATACATAGAAATCTTATACTAACTTTATTTTGTTCATTTTATTGAAAAATACTAATGAGCGAATCCCTCAATTGTGAGTTATTAGCCAAAGTATTTTCAATCGAAAAAACATGCATCCTCATTCCTCAAATGATCCATACATAATTGAAATATTACACTGTTAATCAAATTTAGGAAGAAGAACCTGGACTTGTGGTGAAATGTCCACATGGATGTTGGGAGATGATCCACCAGTGGTTGCACCTTGTGCTTTCTTAGGAGCCATCGCAAATGCAGCCTTTTCGTCTTGGATGCAGATTTATGATCTTGGCCGATCTTCTTGGAATGCGAAACTCCCTCTATGATCAATTGCACCATCTTTCAGAGTCAGCTTTAGAAGGCTTTATAGGTTTCCTCCTTAAATTTGGCTAATGGGAACTTGTGGGGAACCTAAGGGGGAAAAGGGTGTTTGTGAAGGCCAATAGAAAGGGGGTTCTAAGGGACCCCGAGGTTAAGATGAACCTTTGAGGGACTTGCAATATAAAAGGGGGCTTAAAGGACCCTAAAGCATTTTGTGGGGGGCGGAAAACCCACGGGGAGGGTTTTAAATCCCGGGGAGGGGGGGGGGGTTTAAATGCTCTTGGTGGAAATAAAAGGGGGGAAAAGGTGTAAGAATCGCCTGTGAGGGGATTAAATCCCGAGGAGTGGAAAAGAGGTTATAAAAACTTTCGAGAGTAAGGCTTAATAAAGCCACGGGAAGGGGGGCTTAGCTCCTCCCCTTAGAAGCCTCCAAGAAGCTTCTTGGAAGCTTTTGTGGTTCATAGAAACCACGTGAAGGGAAGGGAGGGACTTAATGGCGGCGTGTTGGTGGCATCAGCGATGTCCTGCTCGGCAATAGATGGCGAACTTCAACGGCTTCTTCCCTCCGTCTCAGCGATCTTGCTCCTTCTCAACTCCCCTCCGACTGGCAACTTCCCCTCCTATCTCACAGCTTCCCTTCTCCACTACGGCACCATCAGGCAGTGTGACGGCTTCCTCCTTAAACTCTCCTCCCACATGCTTTTATAGACGAGGGGAGGGGATCCTCCCTCCCCCACGCAGCTCAATGCATGGGGTTCATCTCCCTCTGGCATCCAGCAAGGATGCTCAGTCATCCTTGCTATATCCCTCTCCTCCAGCATGACTGTTGGCTGTGGGGGAGAGGGATAATTACAGAGAAATTTTTCATTATTCCTAAAATTTATCCTTTTGGCCTCCTAAGAGGAGGTTCCCATGTAACTAAATGGGTTTTTTTCTTTTAACTCGTTTATGCAAGTGGAGATCAAGCTACGTTGTGGACTGGAGCCCCGAGAGGAACACCAAGGAAAAGGGAATTCTCTTGCAAGAAAATCTATCTTGTAACATCAACAAGCTTGTTTTTCATGTTTCATATGATCATAATGAAGAAAAGAACACCAGGCACAACAAATCTTCATGCAGCATCATATAAATCTCCCACGGTTTTTAATAGAATCAACCATATTCTTCAACATCTTCACAAAATCCATCAATATCACAAAGAAAACAAAGAAGTACACCATCTTTGAATGGAAATACATCACATAGTATTCATCTTCATAGTCTTCTCTCTCAATCTCTCATATACAATCACTTTGTTTCAATAGAATTGGCTATCTCTGACTCTCTCTCACTCACTCCATCAATAATACATCATATCCTCTCTACAATCTCTCAAAAATTACTCTCAATAATCACTCTTAGGTCGTGGATACCCCTCCCAAGAGGTATGTCTGATATGAAAGGTCACCAGAGCCACTACAGTGTCTCTTCACAGCTCACTACTGTCACTTCACTCTAGTCTTCTCTTGAGTCTTCAGCAGCTACTTCTTCCACTTCTTTCAGCTCTTTTGCACTTGTATTCACCTCTTTCCAAGGCTAAAAAACTTTCCCAAAATCACACATACATTCCACAGAACACTTACAGAACAGTACCAGAGCAGTTACAGTACAGAACAGAACAGAAACAGAACAGAAGACCTACAGAAGGTTACAGAAGGTCATCAAAACTACATAACTCACTCTCAAACCATTCCAAACTCTCACAAAACATTCACTAAACTTTCACAATATCTCATTCTTCATCAATCAATACTCCATCCCTCCTTACAGAAGACAATCAGAACAAAAACAGACCAAAACAGAACAAAACAGAAGGTATACAGAACCAATCAGAACCTATCAGAACATCACAGAACCACCAACAAACATCATAATCTTCCAAAACACTCTCAATATCATCCAAAACACTCTCAAACCACTTCCTAATCAACCAATCTTCCCATAAAATCAACCATTCAGCTCTCAAAAACAACAAAAATCAGCCAAAAAACAAGTCATTTCAACACTCAACATATCCCCACACTTAATAAGGAAGCGTCCTCGCGACCCAGGAAAAAGGTAATACAAGTTCATAGAAAAGCTTCACTTTGAGTTTCAATATCTTCTTACAAAGAATCCATCCACCACGACCCCATCTTATAACCTGTTTCTGATATAAAAATACAAAGAAAGGAAAACCCTTTATACATTAACACTTCTGATCAAACTAAAAATCACAACAAATTTGTAAAGGATATAAGAGTTTGCTTCTTCTTCATCAGCATCAGCTTCAACTTTCCAACCACGACCCCATCTTTACAAATCTCCAAAACATAGCTCGTACACAAAATCCAATAGGAAACCACCACGTTCGTTTGACATACATGAACTCTCAACACAAACACTAATACACAACCCAACCATCTGAATGACTTCTTCAAAAAGAGAGTTTGGCATTAAAAAGCTTGCAGTATACATTGGAAAGGCATCAATGAAGATGATCCCTTTTAAAAGATTGATGTTGTCTGAATCGATCCATAGATAAGGATTCATCTACAAAGTTTTTAGGAGGATTTTGGAAAAATTGGAGACAACACATCCTTTCCAACAGGACCAAGTATCTACTAGGCAAACAGAGGGCATGAAAATACAGTATCTCCAGCTGTTGAGAATCAATGCTAACATTGACATTCATGCACAACTTTGGGATAGGCTTTGAATCAGTATGGGAATGCCTATGCATATACGCCAGATACCAAGCAAAGTGAGCAGTTAATCTCACTGAGGGATCTGCAGACTGTGAATATTGTTGGGCAAAATGAACATAGTTTTGATAAGCTTGACTTGAAACTGTCCATTCCCCTGGAATTACTGGCCAATTAATCTGCGGTCCTGTAAGGCAATCATCCGAACTCCATCCCCTTCTTCTGGAAATCTGATTATCAAAACCGGCACAGTCACTAACCAACTGAGGTGGTTGAGATATGGAAGTACTAGGAGAGGGTAATGGAATAAGGGAAAGTGGATGTAGGGAAGGATAGGAAAAATCATAAAAGGAAGAAAAGGTTAAAGAAGGAGTGGCAGAAATTTGGAAGGAATCACTAAGGAAAGGTGTTAATTGATAAATAGGAAATGTGGAGGGTACATTTATGAGGGGTGAAGGACAGGGTGGAGAAGGGGAAAATACCCTATCCTCAATAAAGGAACAGTAAGTGAAAATAGGAATTTGAGGGGAAGATGAAGGTTGGAAAAGAAGTGGTAAAATTACTGTGGAATTTGTTTGACAAAGGGAAAAATATATAGCATAACGGTGAGCCAATTGTTGGTAATAAAGGAGAGTAGGAACAGAAGGTCCCAAAAGAGATCGTCTCTGATAGGCATCAAAGAAGGTAGCATCAAATGGATTATGTTTGGAAAGATAGGTTAAGAGATCCATCCTCAGTTGGTTAGTACTCTGTACAAAGGTAGGAGCTGTGTTTTGTCTTTGATTTAGGACCACTGACTCAATCATGGGATGCCACGAACTATCCTGACAATCAGCCACTTTGGAGGAATAACTTTGAAACATTTCAGCTATGCGCAACTCCAAATGATTGACATATAGAACAGCATGTAAGACCACATCCCCCACATACCATGCCATATCTACCTCATCTGGAATTAACAAATCTCCTCGGATATACATGTATGACATCAGCATGGTGTCTGGCGTGACAGAATCTTCAAAGAGCATTCTGACTACCTCTGTCAACAACTCAGCAGACCAAGCCCCACTCCAGCCATCCTCTGGAAAAGGTAAATCCATCGTGGAAAGCTTCATATAGAAGACCAGCTTCTGTAAATGGTAATGGACAAAGAAAGAATGGTCTGGTAGGACATATTCCTGAAACTGCTCAAAGGTAGACCATAACAAGTCCATTCGGGACTGCAATCTTTCCACTTTGTCTTGGAATAGAGGGCACAAAGTAGCCTGTCTCTGTAAGGCAGCCAAATCCTGCTGTGAAAGAGAGGGAATTAATTGAACAGGAGGGCTTGGAGGAACAGAGCGGGACTTCGCAAGCTGATCTTGCAACTGCTGGATGTGGGAGGCTTGGTTGGCCACTGTGTCATTAGCCATTTGTAAAGCTGAAAGCTTGTCATCTAATTGAACTTGGAATTCTTTCGCTTCACTGGACATCCTCTCCTTCTCTGCTGAAAGGCTAGTAACCTGTGACTGAGCCTCGAATAACTGGGTTTTCAATGAAGAAATCTCATCACTCTGAGTGGCAACCAGTTGGGTTTGCTGTTCCATTTGCTTGAATAGATCTGCTAGGGTATCCTTAGTAGATGCTAATTCAGATGTTGCCTTATGCAACTGGTCTTTGGACTGCATGAGCTCCTCATAGAAAGATGCGTACAGCTGTTGAACACAGGCTGTCACTGACAACTCAATGGAACTTTGAATATCCTTGCAGAGGAAAGGAATGGCATCTCCGGAGATGAGACTGTTCAGGGAAGGAACTGAGATCTCCAAGGATCCTTCTCTATGTGCCCTGAATAGGTTATTGCAAGTGAGATACCCAGGGAGGTCACTGCCAGAAGTAGCAGGGATAGGTACTGAGGGAAGTACAGCAGGGGCTTTATCCGCTACCCTCTTCAAGCGTTTGCGCTGTATGACCAGGGGAGGCGGAGAATCATCATCCTCAATGTCAATAGGTGCTGACTCTTCGGAAGGTGGAGGAGGAGGTACTGGATCTGATGGAGGAGGTGGAGGCACAGTCTTCTGTAAACCTGAATAGGTCAAGAAGGCAGACAAATAGGATCCATAGGTAACATTGGTAACATTACCCCTCGTGACTTTAACAAAATGCTGATCCATCTTAGTAAGGAGGTATGTGCTCCAATCAATGGCAACTCCTTTTAGCACCATCCTGGAAGCTGTGAAAAGCTCTTTGGACAAATAGTGGGATGGCGTTTTGGCAGGCATGAACCTGTCCTGAAGGAACTGGCACATGGTCTTCCAGACGGGATCAGTAATCATAGAAAACGAAACTCCTGAAGAGTTTATCACTTTCTTAACATCAAGGACCTCCCTTGTCTGCTTCTGCAACAGTTTGAGAATCTCTTCAGTAGAGAAGAGCTGTCGAGTGGTCACAAAAGGGTCTCCTTTGAAGGGTAAAGACAGAGCCTTCCCTAAGCCTCGAGACGTCAATGTCATAGACATGCCTTGGACTACTCCTGTCTTCTTGCTGTAAGAGGCCAGGAACTCATCACATACGGACGGATCCTCTGGAAGTAATGGAAAAGGAGTGGCCACAAAAGCAGCAAGTCCGGCCTTCGTGAGGGGCTCAAAAGTAAGTAGGGACGAGTAATCCCTACTAACTAGTGGGACGTACTGGATAGGGGGAGGAGCATGAGAAGGCGCCATTCAGATGGTTACACACACACCACAAACACAGACAATCAAAGAGAATGCCTACAAAGCAACAGACAAAAACCAAGGATAAGAGAATTACCAATAAAACGTGACCCGACCTACTAACCCCAAGCAAACCACATCCTAGAAAAAATTTGACATGACCTCGAGACAAATGCGACCGAAAGCTTCATGCGATGCATCAAACAAACACCCTGAACCCCGTATCAGGCAATAAAAGAAAAAAACTACATACCGTACCCGTAACCGTAACTAAGACATGAAACCAAAACCATACCATATCCGACACATATCAATACGACATCTATGATAGAACCAAGACTGGACCATGGAAAATAACACTAAGAACTGCGTATACCCATCCCACGAAACGTTTCATTAAAAAGGGAATTAAGTGCAGTGAGGGGGGATTAATTGAATGAAGGGTTGATTTTAATCAATTATTAAAAATGGGTGAATTTTTATTAGGTGATAAACCTTAATAAGAAAACGGCGGTTCCTTATTATAAATTTATTTACCAATTATTAGGTTAAACCGGTGCTTTTATACGAGTCCCGGACTGCGATTCCCGACTGGGTCTCTAAAATGCAATTCATTGATTATAATTAAGGTGATGTGGAGCGCTTTTTTGCCAGCGCGTGCTCATGTGACGGCTGGTTGATTTTATTTAAAATTTTAGAGTGCCTCTGTAGCGCACGTAGCGCGTGCTAAGTGAACGGCTGGTTGATTTTATTTAAAAAATGTGTGTTTAGCGCGAATGCGCGTGGAAACGGTGGGTGAATTAAAGGGTTTATTTTAACAATTAATTGTGATTAAGGGGGAAAATAAATAAATAAATAACAGAAAATAAATACCTGGCAGGGTGTGTATGAAATGCAGGAATGCGCACGAAAGAGTCCCAGGAAAGGAAAAGCAAAAAGCACTGATGAAACAACAAATAACACCTTAGTAGATGTGTTAATTTGATTTATGTTGGTTTTTTTATTTTTTATTTAATTGTATTTTTAGTTGTAATTTTTTTATGTTTGAATAAATGGAAAATGAGCAAGGGAGGTGAGGGAAATTTTTGAGAATGTTTTTAGAATTTTTGACAAATTTTTACCATTTTTAAATGATTTTTCCTATTTTTTTTGGCAATTTATGGGTAATTTAGGAAAGATGGATTTTTCTAAAATTATAGGAAAGGCAATTCCTAGCAGACAATGGTCCAAAAATTAACAAAAGACAGAAGGAATTTTTAGAATTTTTTTTGAAATTTTTTTATGAAAAAATGAAGGCTGTGATTAAGTAAGTCACATTGGTCACATTAATCACATAAGTCACTTAAGCACAAGTCACATTAATCACTTAAGTCACTGAAGTTAGGTTAGTCATGTTGGTCAGGAAAAACTACCTAGGTTAGTTCTGACTAACTAAGTTAGTTAATTAAGTCTAACTAAGTTAGTTAAGTTAAGGTGTGACTAAGTTAGTTTAATTAGGTTTTAACTAAGTTAGTTTAGTTAGGTGTTAACTTAGGTTAGTTAGTGGCTAACCTAAGTGGAGGTGGAGGTTGGAGGTGGAGGTGAAGGAGAAGGGAGAGTCGACGACGGGCGGCGCTGCGGCGGCGACGTGGCGACGAGGTGGCGGCGAACGCGGGCGACCCGGGCGGCGACGGCACTCCGACAGGCGACGGCGGCGGGCGACTGCGGGTGGTCGGACGGCGACGGCGGCTCGGCGACGGAGTACCAGAGGGCGCGGTGGCGGAGGAGGGAGAGGGAAGAAGCGGGCTGGGGGAGGAGCAGGACGGAGGGGGGTAGGAGAAGCAGGCGGGCGGGCGGGCTGGAGGAGGGGAAAGAAGGGCTGAAGGCGGCGGGGCGCTGGGGGTAGGGGACAGACAGCGGCGGCGCTGGGGGGGCTGGAAGGCGCAAGGAGGAGGGAGGAGACGGTGGAGGAAGAAGGAGTGGGGGGAAGAGAAGGCGTGGGGGGAGGAGAAGGAGAAAGAAGAGGAGAAGGAGGAGTAGGAGGAGGTCGAGGGAGGAGGGAAGAAGGAGGGAGGAGGAGGAGGGAAGTAGGGAGGAAGGAGGTTGGGGGGAGGGAGGAGAAAAGGCGCAGAGAGGAGAAGGAGGAGAGGAAGAGAAGAAGAGTGGGAGGAGAAGGAGAAAAAGAGAGAGGAGGTGGAGATGGAAGAAGAAGGGAGAGGGAGAAGAGAGAAGGAAGAAGGGAGAGAGAGGAGAGAAGGGAGATGATGGAGGAGGGAGAGGAACGCACAGAGAGGGAGAGAGAGAGAGAGAGAAGCAAGAAAAAGAGAGAGGAGAGAGGAGAAGGCGGTTGAGAGGCGGGGGGGAAAGGTGGCCGTTGGTGAAAAATTTTTCTATTTATTTTTTTTTCATCTTTCTTGTTTTTTTTTTTTTTGTTTGTTTTTAAAAAGGAGGTAAGGGCAATGGGCGGGGGGTAAGATGGATGGGCAGGGGCAATGGCGGACGTATCCCCGTCCCGCGCACGTGCGCGGGGCGGGGTAAAAAAAAATTTGCCGTGACGGGATTGAAATGGCGCGGGGAAGACGGTACGGGTTTCGCGGACACGACTGGGGCGCGTGGAGACGCGTTAAATCGAAAAAGGGCGCGTTCACGCGCAAAACGAGCGCGAGAAAAAACACAAAAATACAGAAAAATTAATAACTCCCAATCCGGATGTCAAAACGAAATACCGTAAAAACGAAAAGTGGGCAGGACGACAGGGGGGAAACAGGAAAAATACGGAACGGGGGTTCCGAGAGGGGTAAAGGACGTTCACGTGCAAAAAACACAAAAAATGAACCAAAAACGCAATTTAAAAATTAATATCGAAAGATCCGTGCATCGGGAGGAGGTGCAGCAAAAAGGAAAACGGTGCAAAAAGATGTGCCCGACAATCCGATCATGTCAAAACATAATTCCGACGAAGGTAAGACGCGTTCACACGGGAAAAACCCAAAAAACAAACCCGAAAATGGGATCGGAAATTAATATCGGACGAACCGTTCACCGGAATGACATGGAGTAAGAAGGAAAAATGTCCGAAGAAAGGAGTGGCACCGGGTTATCACATTAAACCGCAGGTCCGGCGGAAATAGGAGGGGTTCACATGTGAACAACTCCAAAAAGACTCCCAAAAAGTCATTTAAAAATTAATAAGTAAAAATCCGAACGTCGAAAAAGGGTGGAGAAAAAAGGAAAAAGGTAGGGGAAGGCATGGGGGACACGGCTGTCAAATCAAATTGGAATTCCGATGCAAATAGGGCAGGTTCACATGGAAAAATGTCAAAAATACGCACGAAAAAGTTGCGAAAAGCCGGAAAATTAATAACGGACAAACCATGTATCGGAATGAGACAGAATAAAAAGGAAAAATGTCAGGGGAAAAGCGTTGGTCAGGGCTATGACGTCAGATCATGGTTTCGAAGCAAGAAAAGCCCGTTCACATGGAAAACCGTCTAAATCGTGTAAAATGCTTCAAAAATTAATAACGCAAAAACCGTGCACCGGAACAGGGGTAGGTAAAAAGGAAAAATGGTCAGGTCAATGGGAGGAACAGGGCTATAAGGTTGGATTTGGAGTTAAGTGAACGTAGGGTGCATTCACATGGAAAAACCTCAAAATCAGGGAATGAAGGAATACTGCAAGGGAACAGTCCCAAGGGTGGGTGAAACATAACCGGGCGGGTGGGAAAGGACCCCAGGAGGGTAAAAGAAAGTCATGGTATACATGCATGAACAGGGTAAGGCATATGCAGAAAGGTATGCACTGTAGACGCGCAGGGACGCGTCCCCACACTTAAGACCTTAACGGATAGGGTTAACCGATCAACAGGGACCTAGGACCATGCCACAGACCATCCACTAACTTCCCCACACTTAAAACATGAACATCACGAAGAAACAGAAGTTGTAGGGTTAGAAAAACTTGGCCCGTTTCGTCAAGAATCAAGGTTGAATATCGATGGCACGTCCAGAGTTGTTGTCGGCGCTGGAGGAACCAAGGCATCTTCTTGGCACACGTTCATCATGGCAGGGACCACGCAGCAGCACCCAGGGAGGTAGCTGATGGAAGGAATCGTAGGAGATTTGTCGATGATGAGGGATATTGCACTCAACTCACAATCACTCAATTGGAATGAAAGATCAGTCACTCGCCCCATGACTGATATCTCACGAGAAAGAATGATTAAAACCCATATCTCATACCCGGTTGAGGAATCAACAAGGGGGAAATGGTGCAGAAGGAGTATGCCAGGGTGCACAGTTGATGGTGCATTAGTGCGTCCAACCCATCTGGCATAAGTGCAAGGAGGAAGGCAAGGGAGCCTTATGGTGCAGTGCACAGAACAGGGTGATGTGTCTTGTGTTGATGGTAAAAACCCATCCCGTGGGTGCATAGGGAAACGGGAACATACCTGACTCCAAATGTCGTAACGTCCCTCAATCTCACCTCTCGGTATTTGATTGAAGAAACTCCAGTCACACTCAACCCACCCTCTGTCTCACGCTCTGTTTGATAGATACAGGAGGGCAACCTTTTCCTGAAACCCATTGATGTAATCCTCACAATCACTTGTGCAAAGATTGTATGCCTTGTGCGCATTTGATGGTGCAACTGTGCATCCCGCCCTGTGCCGGCATACGGTGCAAGAAGGAAGGCAAGGGAGCCTTATGGTGCAGTGCACAGAAACAAATTGTGCTTTGTGCGTTGAGAGGCCCATCCCGTGCGTGCAACACTTCATTCACACTTCTCACCTCTCATTCGATTGGAAGGGAAAAGACTGGTCTCTCGCCCCTCCCTCTGTCTCACTCTCTGTTGATAGATACAGAGGGCAACCATACTCACTTCCCCATCCGGTTAGGATGAAAGCTCACAGCACTCAAGGGGTTGTCGATGAAGATCGCGTCAGCAGCTGTTGAGGAGGCGTACCCAGGGAGGTAGCCATCAAATTCGAACATTGTGTTGGATAGGAATATGTCGTCTGCTAGAGGACAGTTAGTCACTTTGCAAAGAGACCCAAGACACAGCGTACCAAGGGAGGCAGTGTCGGAATTGGATCCTAGGGATATCAATTAATGAAGCCACTTTCTGGACTGCTGGGTGTTACCACCTTTTCCACAGCCAGCTTCTCGCCCAAGGGTGTTTATCACCTTTTCTTGGAACGAGGCCTGCTATGACAGGGAATTGCTTCCTTTTCTCTCATAACAGATTTGTTTTTTTTTGTTTTTTTTTTTCTTTTTGATTTTTTTCTTTTTCTTCTTTTTTTTTTTCCTATCCCCGAGGGTGTTTCCACCTTTTCTCGAAGAAGAGGTCGGCATGACAGGGACCTAAGTCCTTTTCTCCCATAACCGATATGTTTTGTTTTTTTTTCTTCTCTTTTCTTCCTTTTTTTTTTTCAAAGTGAGCAAGGGAATGGTATAAAGACCATGTGTCAGAACCAACCTCTGTACTGCCGCTGGTGGAAAATAGAAGATAAGAGATCAAGGCTGAAAGGAGGTTTTGAGGGAACAGAGGGTTGCATCCACTTCAGCAGGAGTGATTGAAGAACGGCTATCAGAAGTAGCATCATAAGAAGTACCGTGCCGCGCCAACGAGGGAAAAGATCAAGTGTCCGTAATTGTCAAGATCCCCAAGGAGGGAAGTACTTCTTCAGGCGATATCCATTGATCAGAAAGGGATCATCAGAGGCATCAACGGTCTGCACTTGGACAGAACCATTAGGGTTGACGGCAAGTACCTTATAGGGGCCCATCCACCGCTGTTGGAGCTTGCCAGGAAACTTGCCAAATCGTGAATCATAGGCTAGGACCAAATCACCTTCTTTGAACTCTTTATGCTTGATGAAGCTATCATGGTAAGCCTTACGTCGAGCTTGCGTGGCTTCCATGCACTGTAGAGCCATCCGACGAATTTCGTCCAAACATTCCAAGTGCAGGAGACGGCGTTGCAGTGAATCATCATCTCCCAAACGCTCTTTGATAGCCACTCTCAAAGAGGGTAGTTCCAGTTCAACAGGAAAAACTGCTTCTGTACCATACACCAACTGGAAAGGTGTCTGTCCCGTTGCTGCTTTATGGGAGGTTCTGTACGCCCAGAGGGCCTCTGTAAGTCGATCATCCCAATCACGATGATGTGCGGCAATTGTTCTTGTCAGAATCGAGCAGAGGATGCGATTGGTGACTTCGACTTGGCCGTTGGCTCTGGGGTAATAAGGAGTGGACTTGCGATGGCGGATCTTATACAATTCTGTCAACTCTTCCATGACTTTGTTAAGGAAATGAGTGCCTCTGTCACTTACCAGCTCTAAGGGACTGCCAAAACGGGTGATGATATTCTCGTACATGAACAGGGCCACGCTGTTACCATCGTCCCGCTTGAGGGCTTTAGCTTCACACCACTTTGTGACATAATTTGTACATACGAGGATGTATCTGTTCTGTTTCCTTCTAGTAGGAGGATCGATCGGACCTACGAAGTCAATGCCCCACTTCTCAAACGGCTTCAAAGGAAGGATAGGTTGCAGCGGCATGGCACTTGTCTTGGTGGGTTTCCCCATTCTTTGACAAGCATCACATCTTTTACAGTAATCATAGGAATCTTTGTGAATGGTAGGCCACCAATATCCTGCTAGCAGAGCCTTCCTGGTTGTAGCTTCTCCTGCAAAGTGACCTCCACATGGCTCGTCGTGGCAAGCCTTCAAAACAATCCCAATTTCTTCTCCTGCAACACATCTTCTGAGTACTTCATCTTTGCCTTTCTTGTACAGTGCACCACCTAGCAGGGTGTATGGGGCTGATTCTAGCATGAGCTTCTTCCTTTCCCGACTAGAAATACCAGGAGGGTATTGTTGGGTTGCCAGCAAATTGGCAATGTCTGCATACCAGGGAGTTACAGTTTCTACCAAGAATAGGGAAGCATCAGGGAGGTCTGGATCATCTCGTTCCTCGTCTACAGTTTGTGGGATACGCGACAGATGATCAGCCAGGACATGGGAACGACCAGGCTTAGTAATCACCTCAAAGTCGAACTCCTGGAATAAAAGGATCCATCTCATCATTCGTCCTTTCACATCTGCTTTGTTCATCAAGAAGGACAGGGCCTCATGATCCACATAAAATTTAAAGTGGGTGGATAGGAGGTAATGGCGAAACTTCTCCAGGGCAAACACCATGGCCAAGCACTCCAGCTCTGTCACTGTATAGTTCCGTTCCCTATCAGTGACTTTTCGGCTTGCATAATAGATCGGTTGATCCAACTTTGAGGAGCCCTTTTGGCAGAGGACAGCACCTAAGCCTTCAATTGATGCATCAGTGTGTACATGGAACTCTTTCGTCCAATCAGGAGGTTGCAGAATGGGTGCCTCTATCAGACACTGCTTCAGAGTGTGAAAGGCTTTGTCACATTCTTCTGTCCAAGTAAACTCTGCATCTTTCCTCAGAAGCTTGTGCAAGGAAGTTGCCTTTGTCGCAAAATGGGCTATGAACCTTCTGTAGTAACCCACATGGCCTAGGAATCCCCTCAACTGTTTGAGGTTGGTGGGTGCTGTCAAAGCTGCGATCTTTTCGATCTTTGCAGGGTCTGTTGATATCCCTTGTGCAGAGACAATGTGGCCCAACAAGACTCCAGAAGAGACCCCAAAGATGCATTTGTCGGGGTTGAGGGAAATCCCATACTCCCGGCATCGGTCAAAGCATTGTTCCAAATGTCCCCAGTGTTCACTGATCAAACTATAAACACAAAAGTCATCCAAATATACCTCAATAAAGTCGTGCAGATGATTTTGAAATGCAGCCATCATGACTCGTTGGAAAGTAGCAGGGGCATTGCAGAGCCCAAATGGCATCACTCGGTAAGCGTAGGTCCCCCATTCTGTGGTGAAGGTTGTTTTGGATTGGTCTTCTTCTGCGATCTGGACTTGGTTGTATCCACTGAATCCATCCAGAAGAGAATAAAGTTCATGTCCTGCCACTGTGTCCAACAGTTGGTCTGTGAAAGGGATAGGAAAATGATCCTTCTTTGTCTTGGAATTAAGCTTTCGGAAATCCACACATATTCGCAATTTTCCATTCTTCTTGGGTACAACCACGATGGGTGAAACCCATTCACTGTTTGCCACTGGATAAATGAACTCGGCTTCCAGAAGCTTCAGCAGCTCCGCTTTCACCAATGTGGAATAATTCGGGTTCATTCGCCTCTGGCGTTGCCGTACTGGCTTGGCATCAGGCTCCAAGTCAATATGATGTTGACATATTGTGGGATCAATCCCCTTTAGGTCTTTGTAAGACCACGCAAACACGTCCAAATTTTCTTTCAACAAGTTGTACAAGGTTGACAACTCCTCTTCTGGGAGATTGCTACCCACCTTTAAGTGGCGTTCAGTGCCTTCTGAATCCACAAAGGTTAACTGCTTTTCACCTTCTACTTCACGAATGAAGGTCCCGCGGACTGCTTCTGGATACAGATCCGACTCCTTCAAGGGAGTGATGTCCTCTTCTGATGTCCCACTAGAACTGATTTCTTCTTTTGGTGGAGACTTAGGTTGCTCTTTAAGATATTGGAGTGGGATAAGAGCCATTTCGGGTTTGGTTTCAAGATTAATTACGTCTTGGCTTGAAGACTCATCTTCTGATGATACATCCAGGAACGTCACATAACAGGGACCTACTGATGCCTGTTGGGTTGATGGGACTGGTGCTTGTTGGCACGGTGCATCATCATCATCTTTCTTTGGCAAAGATAGGTTAGGACGGCAGGAGCCACACTTGAAAGACGGCTTGTTCTTCTTCATCCATTTCTTATAAAGGTTTTGCATATGAGAAGATCCATTTACCAGACCAACTGGTACCATCGCCATTCTGTCCCATAGCATAAGCTCATCGGCTTCTGATGCTTCTGGAACTTCTTCCTCCAATGTATCCTCTTCAGGTGGGATAGACTCTTCCATTTCACTTGCATAATCCTCTTCGTCCATATCATATTCATCCTCTTCTGTCTCTGTCTCTGTTTCTGTCTCTGCTTTTGTCTCTGCTTCTGCTGATGCTTCTGCTTCTGTTGATGCTTCTGCTTCTGCTGATGCTTCTGCTTCTGCTTCTGTAGGAGCTCTGTAACAGAAGAACAGATTCTCTGTTTCCTCTCCTGCCTCTGTCTCTGGCTCTGCTTCTGCCTCTGTTGTGGCCATGTAACAGGGAGAGCAGTACATCCATGCTTCTATCTCACTGTCAGAAGTGATTTCAGAAGGCATTCCTGGTTCAGGCAGGAAGTATTCACCCATTGATAATGGCTTCGCATCTTTTGGAAGTCGGCTTACTGTATCCACTGTTAAGGAATGTGCCACTGTTTTCTTAGGAAGGATCTGTTTGACAGCATCTTCGTCTGCTGATGTTCCATCCGTAACCTCATTAGGGGAGTCAGAAGATAATTCCAAGGAGGTGGATCCATGTCCTTTTTGAGAACCATACAGTTTCAGTACCACTTTGTTGGGTCCTCTGCCCAAGGTCAAAGTTCCTTTAAACCAATCCGTCCTTGCTCGGGCTTCAAAAAGCCATGGTCTGCCCAGTAACAGAGGATAGGATGTACCATAAGAGTTTGGCTTCACCACCAAATAGGTTAACCAATAATCTTTTCCAGCCACTGTAGTCTTCACATATGGAAGAATGCCCAAAGGCTTGATTCTACTCTGATCCGCCAGTCTGATGAGCCATTGGGTTGGTTGCACACCTTGTAAGCCTAGATCCTTCATTGTCACATCCGTCATAATGTTCACTGATGAACCACCATCAATCAGTGCATTTGCAATGAAGCAACCTTCTATCCACACGCCAGTCTCTGGGGTACCCGGATCTAGGAAAGCATTAGCCACATCCACTTCTTTTACAGGCTCTGGAGCCTTGTTGGACTTTGTCGCTGTTGAGGGAGCAATCCTTAAGCCACGTCTTTTTGTCAGTATACTTTTGAATCTTTTCCGGCAACTGGGGGACAACATCAATAATTGTCGGAATGTGAGGTTTGGTTTAAAGGTATCTAGATCTCTAACTAGATCGTATTCCTTAATAGGATCCACTGGCTTTTCTAATCGGTTAGGGAATGGGGCAACACCCATTTTCATTTTTCCTCTTTCCTCCAACAGAGGCATTACAGAAACTTCTTCTGCCACTTCTGGCACTTCCTCCTCTTCTGTATCCTGGACCTCTGGTCCTGTCTCTGTAACTGTCCCTGTAACTCTCTGTGGCTCTGTAGGGCTCTGTACGGCACTGTTAGGCTCTGTTCTGTTCTGTTCTGCTGGTGGAAGACTGAACTTCACTGTTCTGGCAGGAGGGTTATTTTCTTTCTGGATAGGTGGTTCCTTCTGCTTTGCACGCGTGATGGCAGCAACTTCCAATTCCACCAAATTGGAGGTAGGCTCTTGGGCCTTGGCTGGACTATCAGTAGCACTGTTTTTCACTGGGGCTGGGCTTGGACAGTCTTTTGCAGTGTGACCTTCTCCTTTGCATCGACTGCATAAGGGCTTGTAATCCACTGACCTTCGAGGATTTGGACAATTTGGTGAAATGTGTCCCTTTTCTCCGCATCTGTAACACTCCACTTCTGATCTCTGACCACCGCCAGACTGTCTTCCTCTGTAACTTTGAGAGGGAAATCTTCTGGGTCCGAAATTAGGACCAAACTCTCTAGGCTTGGGTCCAATATCTTGTGTTGTCATTTTGGATTCCAGCAAGTTGAATCTTGTGTCTTCTTCCTTTCTTCTCCTATCATGCATCTCCTTCAGAGAGCAAATGTCCTCTGTATGATTCTTCCGCAAACAGTAGGAACAGAAGGCTCCAGGGATGGTTGGTTTCCGTGTACATTCAGTGGCTAAATGGCCTGCTTGATGACACTTACCACACCAAGTGTTTGACCGTATCACATCTCTTCCTGCTCCTGCAACGTTGGATATGCTCGCTGTGTTCACTTTCAGCGTCTGTAGTTGCTCTGTAATCACATCCATCAACTCTTTTTTTATGTTTGCAACGGAGTTGGATAAATAATCCTTCAAGCTTTCTCCTCCGGGCATACTGGCAGGAGGGTTTTGAGGAGTCTCTGTAATCACTGCATAAACTGGTTGGGTTGGTATAGAGGAGTCTCTGTTCTGGTTCTGATTCAGAGCTCCTGTTTGAACGGTTGGCTGTTGACTCCAGTTGGTAGGGTTCCACTGTTGCTGCTGATTTGGCATTGAGGAAATTGGTTGAGACCATGGTTGTTGTGGTGGAACCACCATTTGAGGCATGGATTGTGGCCACTGTGGATTTGGTGCACTGTACTGTGATACCGGGGGCATCTGTTGGTAGGGATAGGGAACAGTCCCTGGGACTGCATTTGGTGGGTACATCATTCCTGGCACCAAAGGAGGTAGGACTCCTCTTCCTGTATTCATTGCTAGTCTAGCTTCCACTTCATCGTACAGTCTTGCACCTTCTGTTGCAGCTTGCAGTGTGGCTGGTCTTTGTAGCTCCACAAACTTACGGACTTCTGGTTGTAATCCTCTGAGAAACACTCCCTTCTGAATGCCATCATCTAGATTATGGTTAGTCCATCTCTTCAGGATGGATTCCATTCGTGAGACATAGGCTTCCACTCTTTCTCCAGAGGACTGACTTAGGTTCATAAATTCCTCTCTCATCCGCTCTTCAAAACCTTCACGCCTGAATTTAGTGAGGAAGGCCAACTTCAGGTCGTCCCATGTGCCAAAAGTTCCTGCTGCTTGTCTCTCATACCACTGAAACGCCGCGCCCTTGAAAGTGGCGGGGAATATTGCTAACCAATGCTCAGGGGTTCTGGCATTGTTAGCCACACATGCTACCATAAACTCTGCTACATGAAGATCGGGGTCTTCATTGTACTCTCCCTTAAAAACTGGCAATGGGACTACATTCGCTGGTCTGTCATCAATATTTCCAGGACGGATCTGGCTTGGAAGTGGACCTCCAGCAGGAGGAGGAAGGGCTTGATGTGCCATTGGGACTTCTGTAAAGAGTTCCGCAAGGGCGTCAAAGGCGGCTTCTGCTGCGAGCTCGCTCTCGGCTCTGATTCTTGCTTTCTCTCTTCTCACGTACCTCTGGACTCGTTCTAACGCTTGCCTTTTTATTGCGTCATTCATCAGGGGGTTGGCTCCACTATGTTGTTAGTGCTCCACAGAGGATTAACAGAAGGCTTCAGTCTCTGGAGGACTCTCTTGCCAACATTTCTTCTACTTCTTTCTTTTCAACGTCCCTGAATTCTGCTTTCATGCCACTGCACAGAGGAAGGTATTCGGTTCTAAAGGTGTCAAAATGCATACGTCTGAGCATTGTGGTGGTGCCATCATCATAGTAATGCCAGCTTCTGATGGTTTCAACAGTGTATGTTGTGAAAAACACTCTGTCTACCAACTTCCAGTGGGTTGCTAATTGAACAAACAGAAGATTATCAGTACACCAAGCATCCCATGTATCTTGCTGTTGAGCATCCACGAACAAATTCCAACTCTTTTCCTTCTTGTCCCTGTGAACCTCTACAGACCAAGACTCCTGAAGCTTCTTCACAATCTCCCACTTGATGTTGTCTGGAAACTTCTCAATGAATGCCAAATCTTCCATGGATGGTCATTCTCTCTGTTTCTGCTCTTCAGTTTGTTCCCAAACAGTTTGCCACCAAGATGCAAGTTTCTGCTGCTTCAATAGGAAGAGGAAACTGTCCACTACATAGAGCATGCATCATGATGGTGATGTGTTTCCGCCATTGTGGGATGAACTTCTTGTGAAAAGTGGCTTTGATTATGAGGAATTCCAACTCTTCAGTGGAAGAAGGAACTTTACAAACATCCATTGAATTCTTCTCTTCTTGGCAATGCCATTTCCTTCATTTTCAGCCTCTTTTGGTGCTTGTTGATGGCAAGTTTCCCCGGCTGCGCACAAAAAACATGGAGCCCCGAGAGGAACACCAAGGAAAAGGGAATTCTCTTGCAAGAAAATCTATCTTGTAACATCAACAAGCTTGTTTTTCATGTTTCATATGATCATAATGAAGAAAAGAACACCAGGCACAACAAATCTTCATGCAGCATCATATAAATCTCCCACGGTTTTTAATAGAATCAACCATATTCTTCAACATCTTCACAAAATCCATCAATATCACAAAGAAAACAAAGAAGTACACCATCTTTGAATGGAAATACATCACATAGTATTCATCTTCAATATCTTCATAGTCTTCTCTCTCAATCTCTCATATACAATCACTTTGTTTCAATAGAATTGGCTATCTCTGACTCTCTCTCACTCACTCCATCAATAATACATCATATCCTCTCTACAATCTCTCAAAAATTACTCTCAATAATCACTCTTAGGTCGTGGATACCCCTCCCAAGAGGTATGTCTGATATGAAAGGTCACCAGAGCCACTACAGTGTCTCTTCACAGCTCACTACTGTCACTTCACTCTAGTCTTCTCTTGAGTCTTCAGCAGCTACTTCTTCCACTTCTTTCAGCTCTTTTGCACTTGTATTCACCTCTTTCCAAGGCTAAAAAACTTTCCCAAAATCACACATACATTCCACAGAACACTTACAGAACAGTCTACAGAACAGTACCAGAGCAGTTACAGTACAGAACAGAACAGAAGCAGAACAGAAGACCTACAGAAGGTTACAGAAGGTCATCAAAACTACATAACTCACTCTCAAACCATTCCAAACTCTCACAAAACATTCACTAAACTTTCACAATATCTCATTCTTCATCAATCAATACTCCATCCCTCCTTACAGAAGACAATCAGAACAAAAACAGACCAAAACAGAACAAAACAGAAGGTATACAGAACCAATCAGAACCTATCAGAACATCACAGAACCACCAACAAACATCATAATCTTCCAAAACACTCTCAATATCATCCAAAACACTCTCAAACCACTTCCTAATCAACCAATCTTCCCATAAAATCAACCATTCAGCTCTCAAAAACAACAAAAATCAGCCAAAAAACAAGTCATTTCAACACTCAACATGGACAATTTGAAAATCGCACCATCAATGTATTTTTTATGCTGGAATTCCCTTGCATGACTATCACGCGGGTTAGAAATATTATCAATGGCAACTACGGTCACTCTCCTTTAAATACACAATTTTGCCCTGTTTATTCATCCAAGAGTGGCCTTCCATTTTTGTCAAAGCATAGGAGTAGCACTTACATGTTAAGTAGAGTTTGCTGCAGTTATCTATGGTTGCATGGCTTGAACTGCCTCTTTATGTGGTAGCTTTGGACACCTCTTCCCCTTCTCCTTTCACGATGCTTGCTCAGCCCGCAAAATGCGACGAAATTCAAGTTGCCCTTCTTGTCTTCTTCCTTGTTCATTTTGCATGCTTCATTAGTTTCATAAGTAAGACATAAGTCATATACTATGTCCTATGTTCATAAACGTGATTTTTCTTTCTAATGACCTTGTGAGTCATGTTTTTAGAGTAACTTCTTCATTGACATATGAAGTCAGGGCCTCCTCCAACCCATATGATTGTTCATGAACATACATACCATGTCATATGTAGCATGACTTACCAAACTTGTAGCAACTTCATTATTGCATTTTAAGGCACAGTGCGCCCATCTTTGTTTCACCATGCCATATGTTGGTGGACTTAGGCTTAATGTTTTATTGCACTAGGTAAGTCTCTTGTAGATTGTCTAGATTACAAGTGACTAAGTAATATATGTACATGTTTAAAGTTTTATGTTTTAGACCATGGGAAAAGAATCTCATGACAACGACATGTCAAAAAGTACTCATTTTGGCCAATCAATCACCTCAACTAGGAAAAAATTCATATAGAAATACAATGTTTATGGTCCATCACCTTTGCTCCATATAGAGTGATAGATCACGTGATACATGATAAGATTCTAATTATTGCAATTTAATTTGAGTATGATACTAACTATTGAGTGGTTAGGAAAGAGCCAAAACACAACCATGAACCACCTCAATTGCACATCATCATCTTGATTGGGGTAAAAAGTGATAAAAATGTTGAAGATCAACAAAGTTTGCAAGTTGCATGTAGTAGACCTCTTCCCTATATACCATGACTATTGCATAGGCTAAGAGATTGTAGGAGATTGGATTTTGGAGACACAAGAGCACCATGACTATGGTAGGAGTCACCATGATCACAACTGGGAGAATATAGGAGAAGGATTCAAGCAAATTGGGAAATCACAAACACTTTGTTGACACACAAGTCATTCACATAACATCTTTTGTATACTATACATTTTTACTAAGAAACTTGAATTGAGAGAGAAGAATTGTTTAAATTGGTTGATGCTTGTTTAAAATCCATTGCATGTGATTAAGGTTGATTACATGTGCATCTTGGTTGTTTTTGAACCACCGTACATGCATTAAACATACCTTTGCTTGTTTTTCACATCATCTTGATCACAACATTCTACATCTAAAAATCAACAACCACATCAATACTGGAAAACGACTATAAAAAAGGAATCACATTGAAAAGTTGTATGTTATCTATAAATTAATGCATGTTGTGATTTTTTAATTGGAATTGAGATTGCTCAATCTTGCTTGCTTGATTGATAATTGGATTCTTAAACAATCTAGACGTCGATAGCAAGCTTTTAGATCTATCCATGGAGCACACACATTGATTTTGCAACCAAATCATCACCTCAATTACATCATAGGGTAGACATCACTTGGTTGACTCTTAGGAATAGTTGAATGCCTTGATTCGATCAAAGGGGACTTGTCCAATATAGCCAAGTCATTTTATAACCAAGATACACTCTAGACATCCCACTTCAAATGAAAACAAACGGCAAACTCTAAACACTAAAAACTTAACTTTACAATTACCCTGATTTGGTATGGAATCATCTAGATTTGTTGACATATCACCTCTAGTACCTAAAAATAGCTTCTATGCTGATTTTAAAGAACTTGGAGTTTGATTGCTAGATCGAGAAACTCACTAACAAGAAGAGAACCCATTCGATAATGCTAATTTACTAAATTTCACAACACAATTTAGGAACCACTTAATGAAGTTTCCTCTAGATTCTTACATGACCATCTGAATTCAAAGCCATCTAATCTTAGATACCTTACACTACTCCTAGTATTGTCTCAGATATTCAAATTCTATAGATGCTCCTTATCTTAGGTATAGAAGATAATTTCCTGATCACATTGAGTGATTCCATAACTCTTTGGACTTGTGAGACTTGCCATGGACCTATTGTGTGAGACGCTGTCAAAGAGTTTACTGTCCATGATAAAAATCATGGGATTCTTATAAACACAGAAGAGTTTCACTGGAAGATTAAGACTATGGGAACTTTAAACTTGGTCATCTGGAAGTAATTGACAGTCTACTGGATAAATCACATTAATTCAAGTACAAAAATATGGAAAAAACCCAAAAATGTTGCCAAAAAACTGTCAAAAGTCCACTAGGTCCACACGGGACCAAAAGTAATTGACTAAGGTGACCAGTAGGTGACTTAGGCTGGTCAAAAAGTGACCAAGGTTGGAGCAGAGAGCAGCCCACATTTTTCGGTGCAAAATGTGGGTTGCTCTGCCTGAGGGAAACTGGGAGAAAGCTGGAGCTAAGATGCATGGAATGGAGCATGCAAACTGAAGATTAACAGGCCAACAACTGAAGATGATAACTTGGTGAGAGCTCCAGTTCTCTACCTCTTTGGTCTGACGAAAATGCATGCTGAAATTGTCTATAAAAGAGGGGAAATTTGAGAGAAGAGGAGTCAACCTGCTCTTATGCACGACTTCTCTCATCTTCTCTACCTTATTCTTGGTCCAATGAAGCCCGACTTGTACCCAAGTACTTGAGTGACTTTGGGGCAAGCAAAGGGTGAGGATATTGAAGACTTATGGACTGTTATGGGCTGGAATAACCAGTCATAAACAGGGAAGCCCACTATTTTGATCTATTTTTATGAGCAAACATGGATTTTTTATGGTTGAAATAGAGGAAAATAACCTCTTTTCTTCAGGACATTGTTCATAGATGATCAAAAGTGCTTCTTCTTGAGTTTATGCCCTCATTTTGAATTTGTTTATGGGCTGGAATTTTCTGTTTTAAAATAGGGCTGAAGCTAAAATTATTCTTTTTCAATCCATTTCATGCATCTTTGGCCCAAATCTTGGATGTATTTGATTCTAGCATCAATATACTTGTCCCAAAGGATTGAAATCCATCTTTGTACATGTAATAAATGCCATTAGAGCTTGCTTTTGATATTCATAAATGAATTGGAAATCTAAAAATATCCTTTATGAAATGATGAATGTATCCTGAAGCATTTGATGTATTCAAGCTAGTCTTAATCCTCCTGTTCATGTATGCTAAATACAAAGTGAAAAGGCTTGAATTCCCCTTCCGTACCTAAATCATTTCTAAACCCCGAGTCTTATTAAAACCCAATCCATTATTCCTTTCTGAATCTTGAATCCTAAACTCTTCTTCTACACTAAAAGCCCCACAGGTAGACCTTCAACTCTTAATGCGACGACAGTGGTGAACCCGACGTGAAGGTCCGCTGCAGAAGAAGAAGACCAATGGGAGAATCATCAAGCTCGGGAGGAGATGCTTTGCAACAGTTGGTTCGTCTAATGCAAGAGAGCCAACAACAACAATTGCAATTTCAGCAGCAGTTGCAATTGCAACAACAACGAAGACAAGAAGAAGAACGGATTGATGCTGCTGCCATTAAGGCCTTAGAAGCAGTTGGGCATGAGCTCAAGCAATTTAATGGGAAAAATGTGTCCTCTTTTATCTGTCTCTACACTGACAAGATGGTCTTCTTTGGAGTTTCTCAACATGCCTGCAGTCGTTACTTTGCCCGCCTGGCTGTGCATGGCCTCCAGGACCGAATTCATGGTCTTTCCCAAAAAGATGCTGAATGGACTGTGTTCAAAAAGGCTCTTTGAGAAGAAATTTTCCTTGAAGATTTTGGCCTTATGACAGAGAAAATCTTCACCGAATGGGTCGAGAGGCCCAATAAGGATCTAACTCCTATCGCTCTTCATCAAGAGTTTGAAAGCAAATTTGCCCAACTAGATCCGGATGACCAACAAGGTATGGAAAGTCAAAAGATTGAGTTATTTTTAAAAGCTGGAGATTCTTCTCTTCAGGAGAAATTGACTGACCGACTTGAAAACCCTGACTCTGAGTTGGGATTAAAGACTGCTTGGAGTGATGTCACTGAAGCAGTTAATATGATTGCTCGAAGAGAGCGATTGCACCTAAGATGGGGATCAACCCCTGTAACAACTGATTCTATGAAGGAGCCTGTTCCAGCTTCTCGACCTCCTGTCTCTTTGGCCGATCAACCAAGAAATTTTGTTGTTCCTTCACCAAAGAAGGATGTCATGGATGAGTTAATTAAAAGCATGCAGGATCTCCATCTTAATTTAACAGAAATTAATTCTAAAGTAGAAAGGCTTGATGTTAAAGTAGAAGAAAGGGGTTGGTCAACTGCCCAAAGACCTGCACTAGAAGGCTTTAAAAGACGCTGCATTTGGTGTGATAGCCTTTAGCATGACAAGAGGAAGTGCGGAGCATTCCATGAAGCCGAAGCACAAAAATTAGTCTTTTGGAAGGATGGCAAAATTCATGCAACTGAAACTGGGCTTCCTCTTGAGCCAAACTTCGGTAACGGCGGCATGAAGAAAAGATTGGAGGATTTGGCAACAAGAACAGCCTATGCAACTGTTGATGCTGCAACTTATGGGTTGCAAATTGAGCCAACTAATGAAATTGTTAAAGCATATAAAACTAATGCAAAATCTAAAGTGTGGACGCAGGCCTTGGAACGCATGGAGCAAGGCAAGGCAACTAACGATGATTTAACCACTGACAGCCAATGTATTCGAGGAAGAACCGGATGGTCCGAGCCAATGGATTCATTTTCAGCTTTTTCCCAGCTAGCTAAAATTAATAATCAAGAAGCCATGATAGAAGAAAAGAGAAGAAGATGTTGCCGGATCCTAAAAGAAAGAATTCTTGGTAGTAGAATTGAATTTACATTAGGTGAAATTCTCGGCATTGCAAAACGAGGATTTCATGATGTAATAATTGATGTAATTAAAAAAAAAAGACAATATGTTGGTGAGAAAACTAAAGAATCTGTACATGCTTTTTTGCATGTACTTTATGTGTATTTGCAGGATGAAGAAAAGCTGAAAACTCAAGGGATTCGATTGGAGGCAATCAAAGAATTGATTGCAGCCATAGAAGCCAAAGAAGAAGACTTTATGAAGCAGAAGCTGAAGAAGCCATAATGGTGGAAACTTCTCAATCTAAAGTATAGCCCATGCAAAAGAAAGAGACTTTTCTTCACAACATGCAGGAAGAAAGTGAAACTCACTTTATTTCAAGTAATCACTATTCCCGTACCCATTGGGCAAGGGCAAGTACTGAAACTGTTGTTAAAATTGGTGAGAAAGAAACTCCATGCATTTCCCTTATAGACCATGGTTCAGAAATTAATGTTATGTCAAGAAGTCTCTATGAGAATGGTGGATGGCCCATTGACGTGGACCCAGGGTGGCACATGAAGGCAGCCAATAACTCTTCTGGCGATCTTTATGCAGCATGTCCTTATGTACAAGTTACTATTGGTAATGTAAAAGATGAATTTCATTTCTTTGTTCAAGATTCTTGCAGTTATCCAATCATTCTTGGACAACCATTTATTTTCGAGTCTCGCTTAGAGACAAAGGCTCTTGATGATGGTTCATCATATGGCTGGATAAGAAGCAAGGATAATGATAAGGCTGTTCAATTCCTAACTTTCTGTGTTAATCACCATCGGAATAGGGATCGATTGAGAGATCATCCCGTTCCTCCTAATGCCCGAGATTTTAAGGGTTTTCAAGTAGCGCTGCTATAAGTGAAGGCTATGGCAGTGCATCATGTCGTAAAAACTTGCCTCCACATATGAAGGAGGCAAGGTCTAAAGCTGATTTGCAGGTTTTTTCAGCCTATGGAGTGGGCTGTTATAAACAATTTTCAGCCAATAAACAGGGCTGAAAGAAAGTATTTGAGTCATATGGAGCAAGAACTGAAGCAAATTGATGTCTTACCTAAAGATGAAGAAATTTCAAGTCTATTTTATGGGCTGAATTATAATGATACAATGGTTGAAATTTATACAACCGTTCATGCAAAAAATCAAGTTGAGAATCATTCCATACAGGTATATACATTGGATACGTATGACATAATTCAAGAATTTGCAGATTATGAAGTCTTCGGACAGCCAAACAAGGATGAGGCAAGAGTAGAAACAAAATATAAAACAGTTGATAAGAAGGTCAAACCGGTAGCTACTCCTCTACCACCTGAAAGCGAAGGATTGGCAGAAAGGGTATCCAAACAACCAAGCCTTCGTGATCCTAAAGATATTGACCATCAATTTACAGTAGAAAGTCTACAAAAGCTAAAAATTGGTGAAGACTCTTTTCTCTTGTCGGCTGAAAAACAAATTTTCATGCAGATGTTAAAGAACCATGGTAAAGCCTTTTCATTTCAACCACATGAAATTGGCTGTGTAAATCCAAGCATTGTGGCTCCAATGATAATCTTTACGATCCCACATGTGCCTTGGAATCTTAAACCAATTCCGGTTCCAAGGACTCATTTGCCTAAGTTATTAGAACTTTTAAATGAAAAGATAAAAATGCGAAGATTGGAGCCATCTTCAGCTCCATATTCCAACCGATGGTTTACCGTACCTAAGAAGAATGGATCTTTACGATTCATTCAAGATTTGCAACCCGTTAATAAAGTCACTATAAGAAATGTTGGATCAGGACCAATTGTGGATGAGTTTGCTGAAGCTTTTGCAGGAATCTATTCCATGGGAGACTTATATTCAGGCTATGACCAATTTCAGCTTGCTTTGGAAAGCTATGACATTACTACAATGAAGACGCCTCTTGGCCTAGTCCGCATGTGTACTCTACCTCAAGGGGCTATGAATTCAGTAGCTCACATGATAAATGCCATGCATAAAGTATTGAGGGATTATATTCCTCAATTGACTCTTCCTTTCCTTGATGATGTTCCAATCAAAGGATGTGAAGTTTATGAGAAAAATGAAGAACTCAATGAACTTGGATGTTGAAAGTTTGCTTTTGATCATATTAATGATTGTGCTCAAATCCTGTCTAAATTAGAAGAAGTCCATCTTACTCTTTCAGGAGCTAAATCTGTTTTTGGAGTTGAAGAAGTTCTTGTGGTCGGTTATATGTATGGTCCATATGGCCGAAAGCCTTCTCCATCTAAAATAAATGCAATTAGCAAGATGCAAGAAGAATGTACAAATGTTTTAGAAGTGAGAAGATTTCTTGGTGCATGTGTCTTCTACCTTATTTGGATACCACATTTTGCTCATGTTGCTGAAAGTCTTTATCAGCTTCTAAGAAAGGGCCAAAGATTTCTATGGACAAAAGAACACACTCAGGCTATTCGGAAACTCAAGAAAATGCTGACCTCAGCTCCCACTTTAAACAGGGCTAACTACTCTAATGGGCAGCCCATTTTTCTCACAGTGGACACAAGTCCTATTGGAATAGGATGGGTACTTGGTCAAGACGACCTTGAAGGCAATAGATATGTGATCCGCTTTGGAGCAAAGGTTCTTAATGAACGACAAAGAAGGTATGCTCAAATTAAAAGAGAGCTTTGGGGAGTAGTAACTGCATTAAAATGTGACAGTGAGTACTTCATGGGCGCACATGTTATAGTTGAGACAGATTGCCTACCACTCTTGGGCATGATAGCCAATTGTTCCACTCCTGACATAGCCATGCTAAGATGGATAGCCTATATTAAATCCTTAAATCCTGATTTGAAACATATTGCAGGTAAAGATAATCCAGTTGCTGACATGCTTTCACGTGCCAGATATATGGATGAAGAAAAAATGATGGATGAAGAAGAATCAAAGTTTATAAATGAAGCTATTAATGCATGTACAACAAAAAGTACAGCAAGAACAATAGGTTCAGCTGATAATACAACTTTTATATCAGCCAGGATGGATGAATTAATTGAAGAAGGACAATGGATAGCTAGTAAACAACATATTCCATGTTTTGTTATGGTTTGTTCGCACTTTAAAGAAGAATATTATGTAGATGATTGGCTAAAAATTGGCCAATTTTTGAGTACTATGACAAAGGAGGAAGAATGGACTCATGAAGAGTTCAAGAGAATTAACATAAAAGCATATGGTTTTTTTCTTAAAGATGGCTACCTTTGGAGGCATGCAAAGAAGAAAAGAAGAGTGCCTGTTCGTGTCTTAGGTGACAAAAAGACACAAAGACAGGTCATGCAAGAATTCCATGAAAGCCTATTGGCTGGTCATAGAGGCATATGGGGTACTTTTGCCAAAATAAAAGAAAATTTTTGGGGCAAAACATGTATAAAGACATTGAGCATTTTGTTGAGTCTTGTCATGCTTGTCAAATGTATTCCATGGTAAAACATAGAGATGGGCTTCAGCCTACCTATCCTTTATCTATTCACTATAGATGGGTTATTGATTTAGTAACCATGCCTACAGGATTTTGGAACATGAGATATCTAGTACTTGCTAGAGAAGATCTTACAAATCAAGTGGAAGGAAAGGCCTTGACAACAAAGTCCACTCATGCTGTTTGTAGATTTTTACTTGAAGAAGTATTTTGCAGATATGGATGTGTTGCTAAAGTAACTGCTGATAGAGGAGAATTGGATGCCGATGAAGCTCGCCATTTCTTTGCTCAATTGGGGATTAAGCTATGTCTTACTTCAGCCTACAACCCTGAAGGCAATGGTAAGAGTGAGAGAGGTCATCAACCAATTCTTAAAGCTTTAGCAAAATCATGCAAAGGAAAGTTGAGGGAATGGCCTAAAATGCTACCATTCGCATTATGGACTGATAGAACAACCCATAGTGCAGTAATAGGATATATGCCAGCTAAACTCATGTATGGAGAGCCATCTATTATGTCTATTGAGGAATCCATTGTCACATGGAGTATCTTGCCTTGGGATGAAGGCATGAACAGGGAAGAATTGCTATTTTTACGCATAAGGCAACTTGAAAGAAGGCCAGAAGATGTCAAAATAGCCATTGAAAGGCTAAAAACAACAAGATTAAAGAATAAGAAGAGGTTTGATAAGCACCATCGACTCCGTCCAAGAGCTATTCAAGAGAATGACTGGGTTCTTGTTTATGATAGCAGCCTCGATAATCAATATAGTGCTCATAGGAAGTTAGCCAAGCGATGGTTTGGACCATATGTTGTAAAAGTAGTACATAATAATGCTACTTAATCTTTGGCTGAAATGGATGGGACCATGATAAAGATTCCAATAGCCGTGAAACGAATCAAACTCTTCAAACGAAGAGAATCTTCAACTTATGATCTTGATGACCTTGATACAAGCCCTTTACTTGAAGATATGCGGGAAGACGAAGACTTAGGGAATGAAGATGAAGAAGAAGACCCTCCTTGACCTGTAATCTTATGAAATGACACATGTCGGAGGATGTGTAGGTTAGGAGGGGGTGAATGTCAAAGAGTTTACTGTCCATGATAAAAATCATCGGATTCTTATAAACACAGAAGAGTTTCACTGGAATATTGTATGAGATATTTGCATACAAAATTGAGGCATTATTATCCAATATCTACCCTAGTTATACAAGTTCTTTTGTATTTAGCATATAATTTACAAATATACCAGGTACATTTATGAAAAATAAGACTATGGAAACTTAAAACTTGGTCATCTGGAAGTAATTGACAGTCTGCTGGATAAATCACATTAACTCAGGTACAAAAATATGGACAAAACCCAAAAATGTTGCCAAAAAAGTGTCAAAAGTCCACTAGGTCCACACATGACCAAAAGTAACTGACTAAGGTAACTAGCAGGTGACCTAGGCTGGTCAAAAAGTGACCAGGGTTGGAGCTGAGAGCAGCCTGCATTTTTTGGCGCAAAATGCAAGCTGCTCTGCCTGAGGGAAACTGGGAGAAAGCTGGAGCTAAGATGCATGGAATGGAGCATGCAAACTGAAGATTAACAGGCCAACAATTGAAGATGATAACTTGGTGAGAGCTCCACTTCTTTGCCTCTTTGGTTTGACAAAAATGCATGATGAAACTGTCTATAAAAGAGGGGAAATTTGAGAGAAGAGGAGTCAGCCTGTTCTTATGCACGACTTCTCTCATCCTCTCTACCTTATTCTTGGTCCAATGAAGCCCGACTTGTGCCCAAGTACTTGAGTGACTTTGGGGCAAGCAAAGGGTGAGGATATTGAAGACTTATGGATTGTTATGGGCTGGAATAACCAGTCATAAACAGGGAAGCCCACTATTTTGATCTATTTTTATGAGAAAACATGGATTTTTTATGGTTGAAATAGAGGAAAATAACCTCTTTTCTTCAGGACATTGTTCATAGATGATCAAAAGCGCTTCTTCTTCAGTTTATGCCCTCATTTTGAATTTGTTTATGGGCTGGAATTTTCTGTTTTAAAATAGGGCTGAATCTAAAATTATTCTTTTTCAATCCATTTCATGCATCTTTGGCCCAAATCTTGGCTGTATTTGATTCTAGCATCAATATACTTGTCCCAAAGGATTGAAATCCATCTTTGTACATGTAATAAATGCCATTAGAGCTTGCTTTTGATATTCATAAATGAATTGGAAATCTGAAAATATCCTTTATGAAATAATTAATGTATCCTGAAGCATTTGATGTATTCAAGTTAGTCTTAATCCTCCTGTTCATGTATGCTAAATACAAAGTGAAAAGACTTGAATTCCCCTTCCGTACCTAAATCATTTCTAAACCCCGAATCTTATTAAAACCCAATCCATTTTTCCTTTTTGAATCTTGAATCCTAAACTCTTCTTCTGCACTAAAAGCCCCGGTGGTAGACCTTCAACTCTTAACGCGACGACAACGCTCTCTAAAATTCGCATCAAACATTTGATCCATGAGCTATTTAAACTTGTACAGGTTTAGATTGTAGATAATATGGGCTTAAAACACCATTGATAAATTCATAGCTATCCACAAAAGGCAACACCATATTGATTGGTTTTCACAACCATGTTGATTTGATAGACCCATCTTTGTAGAATTATCTCTAATATTCACAGAGAGAGTCTAAATTTGATATAGTCTACACTATTGTTCACAAGTATGTAACTCATTTATGTCTATGTGTACCCTAACCCATGATTATGAGTTTTGTGAATGTCCATGAGCATGGTCTCAATTGGCCACAAGAGGCTGTAATCCATGCATTGATTCTAGTTGTCCACAAACCTATGCTTCAAGGAGCCCCTTCATCAGCATGTAACCCACCTACAGACTCCTTTCAACCTTTGACAAAGACCGACAAGAAAGGAACTAGACAAAAACCTAGAAGGGGACGTTGAGGGGGGACAAGATGGTGAAAGAAGAAAGAAGCACACAAAGGTACTAAGGGACAAAGGGGAATTATAGCCGTGAAGATCCCACTTCAATTCAAAATTTCTAGATTGATAAGAGACTTAGCTTCACATCCTTAACCCTAAACTCACACACATCATGTCAAATTTTGTGATAAGGCCCATTCACATACATATAGTCCTATATCTCGCACATCTCCACCCATTAGGTATCATTGCACACACATAGTCATCCCCTCTTTAGCATGAGTATCCCCTTAGATGATCCTCCCAAAGTTTGGATAACCGACACAACACAACACTCACCATACCCACATAGGGTAGCTCATGTAGAATAGGGTATCCTTTTTAGGCATCCAAAATACACATAATTGAGAAGTGCACAATATATTCTAGGCATCTCACTTTTGTCACACAAAACACACATGCACTCACCAAACCAAACATTAGGCCACATTGATGACAATGTGGGCCCACATTATCTTGTCAACTAACCCTAAATAAGTTTTATAAACACATGCACTCACCAAATTAACCCTAGGCCCACATTGTCACCGTAGTCAACTAACCAAACCCTAGGTCCACTCTTCCTTAGGATATTTCCATTAGCACTTAGGCTAGGACTGCACCTTTCCTAGGTCCACACACATATACCCCATAGTCTTAGGTTAGGTTGCATACACCTACACCTTACCTTTAGGTGCATATCTCATCCCACTTGTGGACACCTTATTTTCACCTCTTAGGAACCCGATTTGTAGGCCCATACGAACACACATTATTTCTAGGGTTGTTTCATATCATTCTCATAGACTGAGTGTCTTGTGCAATGGTATGGAAGTGCACTTCATTAGGCATTCAAATCTTAGAGCATTCACATCTCACCTTAGGTAAGGGTTAGTTAACATCTTAGGTATTCTGAGGTCACTCATACTTCACACACTAGAGTTTCTTACATCACATGTAGGGTAGGTTAAGAGCACTAACCATAGCCACAATGACACCATAGGTCCCATAATGATTCAAACACCAAGGCATAGCCCTTAGTTGCACTATTAGTTTCGCTCCCTAACACATCCTCCTATGTTCCAAAACTCACCCATTTTCTTAGACATGCTTAGATACACCTACAATAAGTTGAATTCAGGTGCAATTTTCCTAGAATAGTGAATAGCAATTTTCCAAATTGTCTATCAACAAGCAGCTCACTTGGTTTCACATTGACCCAACATGATCGTAGGACTAATTGCTTAGGGCTTGCCAACGAGAAGTAGAGTGCCACAAGAGCTTAGGAACAAATACATCTAAGCTTGCAAGGTCGATCAAAACTCTAGGAGTCCATAAACCATTAAGTACAAGACCTCAAGAGAATTGACTGAGAACTTAAACCTAGCAAAGAAATGACAAGGAAAAATGCGCTTACTACAAGATCAAAAGGGAGTATTCAAAAAAAGAAGGACTTGAGAGATAAATTTGAGAGACATAAACTTTGGAAATGGTAAAAACTTGATAGACCAAGGAAAGAAGCATTGAAAATCCCTAGAGCTTCAAGAAAACAAGCATACACACAAGACCATACATCAAAGCTCATCTAGAGTGGAACTTTCTTCAAGGGTGAAAACAAGGAACACCTAGGACATAATTTGAAAATGAGCTTGCAAGAAGAGTTGAAGAGCTCCATATGACTAGTTAAAGTGAAATATTCTATTGATGCACTTGTATAGCTGAATAGACTCCAAGATCTAAAGTCCTAAACTCTTGCGAGTCAAAGAGAATTTGACTAGATCTCACCCAACACACTAGTAGCCACAAAATCAAGGTATCCAATCATCTAAATCTATGCTTAGAGGTTTGAGCCTCACCGTGAAACCTACAAATAGACCTCTCTTATGCAAAAACACACACACAAATTACTCAAGTTACATCCACACAATCAAGAAATAAGATTAGATGGCTCCTCTTTCTGACTCATGCACCACGAATCCATAGTTATAGCAGAAGTATGAGAGAGAAGAGAGGTTCGGGACAAAGATAGTTTGAAAAAGAAGTAAGAGGGAAGTTAAAGAGGCACCACAAGCAGCCATGCTCCAACCTCCTTGACCACCTTTTCTTGAAACTCCCTTCATACCCCTTTGTATGTTTATTAAATTGAAATATATTTTGACCATGCAAAAAGCGAATGTAGGAAAGCCGTTTGTGTTGTGTATATTTTAAGCTAATATTCCTAAGGTTTAAAAAATGCAAGACTGCATATGTAATGGCCTTTATAGTTCCAAGCCAAGTATTTACAATGCACAAACAAATATGACAACAAGGTAAAACAAATACCCATTAGCATAGACATTGTGCATAAGATCATTTATTTGTGGATGAAAGAATCACAATCTTTGAGAGGGACGGAATGGTGGGATGCAAGGTAGAAGCTATAGAGTCCAAGAGGGTTGAGAGAGAGAGTTATAGAAGAGAGTTATGTGGATAGAAAATGAATAATTCCCTTATTCTTTGTTGTTAACACTTACATTGGTTCTACAATATGTACATATATAAGGGGTGCTTGCTTGACTATTGGCCATTGGTCTCTACCCCAAAAACGTCCCACTTAAATGCCAATGTGCCTTTATGGGAGTATAAGAATAAAGTGAAGATACTATCACCTATCAACAGTTTGTAGCGTGCAAAGTGCTTAGAAAGTAAACTCTTCATGAGAAGATTTGTAGGGTTATCATTCATATGGATCTTGACAAGCTCAATGCACTTATTCTCAAGTACTTCCTTAATGAAGTGATACTTCACCTCCATATCCTTTGTGTTTGTATGAAAGACAGGGTTCTATCTCGACTAAATAGCACTTTGGCTCTCACAATGTAATGTAGGCACCTCTCTTGCAATGCCAAAGTCTCCCACTAGACAAGCAAGCCATATAGCTTTCTTCTAGGGCTTAGTGGTTATAACATTCTCTACTTCAATGGTAGACAAAGAAGTTACAATTGAGAGACCCAAGAGATTGCACCACCAAGTGAAGACAAAATATATAGTATATGTTGGGGGCAAACATGCATGTGCCTAGTCGCATGTGTATTAGTTACAGTGACAATACTCACATACCTGCACACCTGTACACTGTAGGTGGGCGAGTGCCCATTATTGTTACTTCATTTTTTATTCTTTCAGTGATATTTCTTAGGTGGAAAATCTAGTGAATGATGCCAAGGATACATGTGGGATCCCCAAAACCAATGCAACCAAGCAATCATAAACTTGAAGAAAATGAAACAAAAAAAGACTAAACCTTATAGATGAAGATATGGATATGAAGGGAGTGAGCTTGGAGTGGAAGCCCATGAGTGAATGCAAGAGCTATGGTGGAAGGAGCAAGAGAGCAAGAGTAAGAGAGACAAGATGTGGGAACTCCAATAGTCACAATGTGTCATCAGCCTTCTCTTATTTAAATGTCATTGAAAGAATAAATAATAAAGTGATAGTGATGGGTGCTTGCCACTTGCTATGTATAGGTGTGTGAATACTATTAGTGTAACTAATACATGGGCAGCTAGGTACATGCGCCTTTACCCCCAACAACCTCCCAGTTAAAGGTGAATGTGCCCCTGGTGAGAAGAGAAGGAGAAAAAAGTGACAAAGTAGAAATATATATAAAGTACAATAGGATGAGGAAAGACGTCATCTCATCCACTGCCCATAGACTTCCTAAGAAAGGAAAAATGCTCTGCTGAGAGACTTTTGGTGATCAAATATGTAATATTTTGGTCAGTTGCGATATTGACAAGCTCAATGGACTTGTCCTCAACAATCTCTTGGATAAAGTGGTAACGCACCTCATCGTGCTTTGTCTTTGCATGGAAGACCGGATTCTTAGCTTATTGAATAGCGCTTATAGAATCCAAATGTAGTGTAGGGAACACATCAGCAATACCAAGGTTTGCTACTAGAGAACCTCCATATAAGCTTCAATAGCTACAATATACTGGACCTCAGCAGTAGTAAAGAGGACCGTGCATTTTTGCACCCTAGATATTCAAGAAACATCACCTCTAGCAAAGGTGAAGACATATCTAGAGGTAGAATTCGTACTATCTACATGTCTTGAATAGTTTTCTATATCGCACAACTCCAATATCTTGGCAACCATAACATATGCACATATCTATTATGCCCTTTAAGTACCTCATGATACCCTTCATGACATCCCAATGCTGTCTGCTAGCAGGTGTAGCCATATAGTAAGCCACAACTCCCAGTACAAATGTGATGTCATGATGAGTGGCTATCAAGGCATACATCATCATGCATAAGTGATCTTGGCCATCTCGGCCTTCTGCTCATCGGATTATGAAAAATCAATCTAAATAACCTTCACATGAGAGGGTAGAGGACAACTAATAGGCTTACCATCCTACATATAAAATCATGCAAGGAATTTCTGAATATACTCCTTCTTGATAGATAAAGGATCCCCTTAGAGTGATTGCATGTGATGCACATCCCAAGAATATGCAAGGCCAACCATTTATGGTAAATATGGAGAGTTGTATTCTATGCATAGAATAAAGTTTCAATGAACAATATGAGCAAAGTCAACACGTGACCTCTCCTGTGTTATCTGGCACCAAGTCAATATTTTTGAATATAAGAGCTGTGACAATTAGTAGCATTGAGTCGAATGATGAAACTCTCATGTCGGCTACATATCTTTAGATTTTGCCTCATTGCCACACCTAGTCATTGTTGATAGCCAATGATCTCGTTGATGAGGGATACAATTATAACACCCTACTATAGTGTTATTGGAAGAACCTAGGGCAATCCACATTGTTGCCTACCAATGAATGGCTTAAACCCTATGGAGGAAGACCATACACCTTATTGGGTCGACATAAGCTCGTACTCACATTTCAGACACAAACCATTCCACTCCTCTTCCATGTTTTTCCCAACACTGAGGGAGTATGTATTGAGATTCTCTTGGGATGCACCTTCAAGTATCTCACCAATTGTCACATCAACTATGTTGACAAACACATTCACCTTTAGTTGACCGATACCCATGTGATCAATACGTTTGTCTCCCAAGGTAGATAGCCTAAATTCAATTTGGATAATTACCATCTTTCACCTAGCCAACCCACCAAGTCCACAATCTTGCTGACCCTACTTCTAGATGATTATACAAGGAAGAAAACGTAGCACCACAACATAGTGGCAGTGGCAACCAAAAAAATTCTCACATGGTTGTCAAACACTCAAGCACCCTATGCTGTAGCTCCACTGCCACCATTGTTAGTTTGACACAACCTGTTCCTTACACAGTGCTGGGTTTCTAAGAAGCTCCTAGAAGTTCAAGGATATTATTAGGGATTCTACAAGATGTGGTTACCCAAATTGCTTAAACCTAGAGCTCATGCATCCATCACCTCTCCTGATCCTTCCTTTAGACGGCTTCACCTCCACCTCAACCCTATCTCTAAACCATTTTGAAATTTGGTACCTCCTTCTCCACCACATTTCCAGAAACCCTAGACTCCACCATCGCCCAAATCGACAAAATCAATTCCCAAAAAAATCCTCAAATAGGATTCATTCACGTCAAAGGAGGATATTTTGATGGGAAGTCCCCTTTCAGTCCCATACAGAATCAACCCATATTGGCCCCTTCCTCCAACCCACATCCCTAAAACCCAATAATGCCAGTCCATATACTAAATGGCTGAGGACTTATCAATCCATACCTAGAAGCCTCTCCTTGAGTGGTTCGTACTCTTGGACACTACTTTTGGTACCTTTTCCAAACTCTTTGCCATGATGAACTTAGGCATAGATAACACTCACGTGCTCTCCTTAGCATCCTAATGGTCTCGTATATGGGAAGAGCATGAACATCTCTTTTGCAAAAGCATTACCATCCTAGAGAAATTAGCATAAGAGAATCCCCATGACCAATAAATAAAATTTTGACTACTTCCAACCTATAGGAAAAACACACTTCTTACATACTGGTGTTATTTGCAAGCCACAACAGTTATGTAGCTCTTTAAGTCACTTCCTAAACAAATGGTTTACTATTTTCCATGAAGTGGCCATGCTTGGTAGTAAAGTGGTTACAAATATAGAACAACAGAAGATTGTTAACTTTCTAAAGCATGATCCCACTTATTGCAAACCCATGCCTCTTCATGCCATCTTCAAAGCTCATACCTTGACACAACCTAAAGAATTGCTTCATCACCCCCTCATCGCGATAAATTGTTGATATGATGTCTCTCCCAAGTTGGGATGATTGCCTCATTTTGTAGGAGGGAGGGAGAGAAATAACCAAGATGCAAACAAACCCAACCAACCAATATTCAAACCCATGACTAGACCAATGATTGTGGCTAATGATCAAGCAAAAAATCATTGACACACAACCAACACTGTTGGGCCTAAAAATAAAAACAAGAAGATACAACAAGATAACAAAATTAGTGATGATATCCTAGAGTTAGAAGGACCTAGATGTGGTGACACCAAAGGGAGTGCTCTTGACAAAGCTAGGAGATGAAGAATTGATGGACACTACATAAGTTTATCACCACCTCTTCACTTAGAATAAGCCTATCTCTAGCCTACTCAGAGTCCTAAAATGGTTCATGGAGGATATAATGACATCAAATATAGTGAACTAGGATTTGAATGCACTTGGAGTGTATCTCTAAGTACTTTGTATGATATCATGAGGTTTTTGAAAAAGATACACCCTCCAAGTTGAGTTAGATAGAGGCAATGAATATGATCATCAACTATGGATCTGTGTTGACTCACTTGCTAGCTATCCACATTGGAGTACCTCATTAGTGTTGCTTGACTCTCTAGGAATGAAAAAGAGAAATGAAGAAAGAGGCACAGAGGAGACACATAGCCTTCCAGAATGAAATGTACCCATAGAGTCCACGAAATGTACTCATAGCCTTCCAAAACGACATGGAAGAGGAGGGGGAATAGAGACCCTAGAGAGGATGTGTGAGGACCTCAAGAGGGAAAGTATTGATGAGCTTAAAGAAAAACAAGATTTGTAGGAAAGGTTGGATGACTTGTAGGAGGACTATAGGATCTTCATTATAGAAAAAGAGAAATAGGCAATAGAACTACAAGAACAACTTGAAGAGAAGGAAGCACAACTCCAGGCAAAAAGAGAGGAACTCAACATGGTCGAGGAGGCCGCATGGGGCAAAGACATCTAAAGGGCATTACAAGAGAAGGAGTCCCTACAAGAGGAATTCCAAAAATTTTGGATGGAAATAGAGAACCTCCTAACATAACAATTCTTGACGGAAATGGAGGAGAGGGAGAGTACCTTGAGGGAGAACAAAAAGAATCTTATGAAGCCATGATTGAGGAATTGCAAGTATACTCCTAGAAGGTTGTTGATTGTCCCCTTCCCTCACAACTTCTAATTGATGTTGAGTATGTAAATCCTAAAGGAGTACAAAAATACCAAAAACATGAAGAATAAAATAATACATTGATTTTCAACTTTAAGGTGGATGAGGAAAATAAGTTTAAGGAACCAGTATCCCCACATATAGTTTGAGTGCTCATTAGGGCAGCTAAGAGCATAGTAGAAAAGTGGATAGGGCAACTTTATATAGAGGATTTCAAGGAATCTTGCTAGGTCATGGGACGCAAAAGCATGTATCTCACCATTATGCCATGGGAAGCATGGCTAGGGCAACCAAAGTAGAGATACTCCATCGTAGAAAATGACAAAATAGCTTGGCAAGCCTTCGTCTACTTAAGCTGTGTTACAAAGCTAGACCTACTTCATTGGCCCTACCCTTCTCTTGACATGGTAAGGGATATATAGAAGGATAACATGGTAGGTATAACTTTCTCAAAATTTCCAATATAAGAGTGAATGACAAGAAGAGCTACATGTTCTAGTTAGTTGACCTCATCCCATTGTTTACCATCTTTGTGAGAAAATTCACTAACTACCTTGATCCTTCTTTTATCACTACATGCAACTATCTCCAGCTCCTCATTACTCATATGAGGAGCGACTTTCGCCAATGTTTTCTAATGTAAACATAGGAATTGACTGAGTGGTGATGATATGATCATCTTTGAGCCACACTATTGCCTCTTTATTGTATTGAGCTACTAGAGGATATGGTGGATGGTCGGTTTGCATTTTGTACACATCCCTTCTACTTTGTATCACCCCTATAGTTGCACAATTCATTGAGAGAATAGATGGTTAGCATGGAATGCCTTCAATATGCACTCAAGCCAGCTCTTAGAGTAATGTGCCTACTTATCCATCATTCCACTCACACAAGAAGAAGAAGAACAAGAACAAGAACAAGAAGAAGAAGAATAGAAAAAAATCAATGTTGATAGCACCTAGGGGTCCATCCTCTAGCCCATTCCCCCCACATCACCACTTTAGGGCATGTTAAGGGTAGGGCATCCCAAGTTTGCTTGGCACACTTATCTCCCTCAAGTCATCACAACACCAAAATCTTCCACAAACCAGGTCCTCAAATGTGGGACAATGCTCCAAGTTTACTTGGAACTTGATCCATCTTCTAGTTCCACTACACAAGCACTTGACATCACTGACAGGTAGTCACCCCCTCAGGGAGTGGACTACAATCTGACATCTACTTTGGGCGTTTGAAGACCCATCAACATCGGTGGCCCACATCTACCTCTTCCTATGAACTTCCCTACCTCTAATCTCCATATCCCTTCTTGTCTCCACCCTATCCAACCTTCACCATCACCATTCAAGCACCCTCTCCATCAAAATTGTTGTCAGTTATTCTAGCATGCTTTACCAATCTCATTTTTCTAGTCATTTGGAGAGAGAGTGAGAGTGCCATGGGATTAACACTTCATTAAGAGAGGGGAAAATGCTAACATGTTTAGAAGCACAAGGACATTTTACTTTTTAGTTACACATTTAATGTGAAAATTTATTAATTATTCAAAGCCTTGTATTAATTTTTGAAGAGTAGCAATATTCTTTCATTCAAATTGCTAAAGAGTAGTATAGGAAAAGGGACTAAAATTGTGGAAAAGAGAGAAGACTCATCAAGGGAAAGGAAAAATCCTAATGCTAGAATTCATATATAAAAGTAATGAGCTTGAATGGAAATGGTTATTGTGTGTGCAAACTTTGCTCCTCTACTTTCCTGATCTAAAGCCTTGTGCAAGAGAGTGTGAGACTAAGGGGGAGAGAGAGAGCGACTAATGAGGGACCAAGAGAGCGAAACCTCTAGCTTCCTCTCTAGTACTCTCTCATATCCACCATGCTTTCTCTTGTGTGATGAGGGTTATAGAGGGTTGAAGGGCAATGGAGTTCTCACTTGGATTGTAAAGCTAGAGCTTGTGACCTTCTTGCTAGGAGGGACGTGACTTTATGCTTGTATCAATGGTTTGCTTCAATCCATGTGCGAATGACTAGGCTAGAGCTAGAGCTAGTCTACGATGCATGCGTTCAAGCTCTTGAAAGATTAAGAGTGTAGCCAATGGCCCCAACATATTGAGTGTGTAGAGAAACATAGATGGTATTGGTAACCTCAATAGAAGCTATATTAAATGGTACTATCTTCTTGGTAGGACATTATTTGCACAAGTTGTCCATGAAAGAGCATGATGTCCCTATATGATCCATGAGGGTAATCGAGAAAACATGATATGAAAAAATGGAGCAACACACACAACTCATCCACCAACCCACAACTAATCTCCTTCAGAGAAACTTTAACATTCAAGCAACTAGTATCAGTAACCTAGGAATAGAGAATGACATTATAATTCCATCCACTTACCTCTGAATTTGATTGGCTACTACCAAGTTGATGTGCTTATTAAAAAGGTGCTAATTAAAACACCATTCAATATTTTTATTAGCTAGAATTAGGCCAACCAATGTTGTAGCCCATTGATGTAAAACTAACTTTAACATCGATCCTAAATTCTACAATGCAACCTCAACAAAACACCCCCACAAGTGAAAATGTCCTCTATTGGAGTTGCTAATAGTAGAAGCTCAAAATCAATGATAGGTGAGCATCGATGCTCAATCACATCAACTCTGCCAAGCATCCCAATCCACTTCTCATGCAAGATCCCTTCAAAATCATTGCTCATTCTAAACAAACACACAATACATACTGTTTTAATTGTCTTTAACAATTAACAACATTGCATTTCAATGGAACAAAGATCATAATGCAAGCGCATTGATTGAAAGATCCCATCATCAGGAGGCACTGCCTTGTCCTATATAGACCCGCACATACACTCATTCTCGAGAATCACAATAACAATAGCCTCGTGTCATTGCTACAACTCAAGAGTTACAAACCAAACCTACTAAAATTGCATCATGTAGAAGGTCATAGAGTTCGTTGTGTTAGACCAAGCACAAGCCAATAACCACTCTTGATTTCCAAGAGGACACTAGGCCCACCATGGTATATTGACCCAAATAGGCCATAGAAACCTCTTCAATGCACTTGGCATTAAGGGGAATATGGACTCAAAAAGGCCCTTTAGCTTAAGAGTTAATGAATCTCTTAATGATAAAAGATTTGAGGTGGCCTTGTCCCTACCACTTATAGGTTTGTTTCCCTACATTCCCTTTTATCACCTCTCCCCCCTTACTTTTACCAGCTTAGTTCATGTGGGTCCCATTGGACATCCAAGAAGGTGACCCGAAATTTGAAAATTTCTCCCCATACAAAAAAGGCTCTGCTAAAAAAAAAAAAACATATTCTTATGTCATGTATAGTAAAAAAAACATTTTTTTGTATCTTTCTGCAAGACATACTTCCATTCAGTCATTTCCTTGCCTTCGTTTCACAAATCTTCTCAACTTTCTATGCTCCTAGCTTCTCTTAGCCATAGCCACATAGTGTTAAGCTTCTCTTAGCTATAGTCACACAACCCTCGGCTTCTCTTAGCCATAGCCACACATCACCTACCTTCTCTCTGTCTTCCACGGTTATTCCCTTACCTCCATTTTACAAATCTTCTCATATTTCTATCCTCACACAACCATTTCCACATAGCCCCCAACTTCTCCCAGCCATTGCCACACATCACCCAGCTTCTCTCCTTCTTCTGAGCATACACATAGCCACACAAGCCCCAACTTCTCTTAGCCATAGCCACCCAAAACCCAAATTCCCTCTCTCTTCCATGGTCATTCTCTTTCTTCCATTACATAAAACTTCTTATCTTTCTATGCTCATATAACCATAATCAAACAATCCTCCTTACTTCTATTCCTCTCCTTCTAAGTAGTATTCTTCTAAAATCCATTCCAGTGTCATCTACATGTTAGCAAATGTGACCATGTGATTCCATATCTGCTGTTTATGTACGCAATACAATGCATGAGCATTTGGTTATTCTCTTTCTTCCATTCTAGGAAACTTCTTATCTTTCTATGCTCATATAACCATAATCACACAATCCTGCTTACTTCTATTCCTCTCCTTCTAAGTAGTATTCTTCTAAAATCCATTCCAGTGTCATCTACATGTTAGCAAATGTGACCCTGTGATTCCATATCTATTGTTTATGTATGCAATACAATGCATGGGCATGGAAAATGAAAAGGCACATTATTCAAGAAGGATTGATAGGTCTACATGTAGCCACAAGCAATCAAGAGAGGAGTTAATAATCTCCATTGCTACATCTCGAGTGAAATCCCAATTATGTTTAAAGCTGGTATGTGCACTCCTTGAACTCATAATCCATGAGTGCCAACTCCTTTATCCCTTCCCTTGACCATGAGTCTTTTGCACATGTACCTTGACCATACCTTTAATCAATGAGCTTGCTTTCACATACACCTTCTTCTAGCTTCTTCGTCCTTGATTGAGTTGTGTACTCTTCATAGTCCTTTTCTCCCATCTTGGAAAGTGTCCTTGCAAGAGGAGTGAGTTTCACAAACTTCTATACATATTCCATGTGACACCGTTGCTATTAGCATCATAAATTTATTGCAATCACTATATAGGTCATATTTTGCAAAAAATAGTGATGCATATAGCGACAGTTTTGTAGAGACACTGATATCGACACATTTAGTGATGACAGAGTAATTTTTTTAAATGAACATTTGTGTCGCTTTGAGGCCTCTATCTTGTACTGCTTCATCTGGTCTAGAGATTGATTGATCTTTTTTTGCGCAAAACGTCGTCCAGGGAAGCTTGAATTTCCATCTCATGTTCCTTTTGGTTTTGTTTCATTCTAACTTCTAGCTTTTTCAAAATTTTCATTGATCTATAATCGACAAATCTTATGGTCATTTGTTGATATTTCATTTCTACTTTATCTGATTCTCTAGATGAAGATGAAGATGACGAGCTAATCTCAATCTCTTCTCTTTGTTTCTTTTTTCTCTTTTTTGATGCAAAGTTCAACCTCTTTGCCCATAAGGCTTTGTCCCATTCCGTTCCCCTAAAACAACACAAATCGGGACTCTAGTATCCTAGATTCTAGGTCAACGTTCCTTGCTATTCATTTCCTTCGAGAAAAGTTCCAAGCCAACCGGAACCACCCATCCTTTTCCTTCACGTAATCTTAGCACTTGACATAGAAAAATAGTGTCAAACAAGTTTCTTTTCAACAGACTATCTTATCCCGTTCAGAGTTTTGAAAGGAAACTTGGCCCTTTCTACAATGAATATGGGCGTCATTAGGTTTAAGCCAATCCCTTCCGAGTAGACACTCATGGATACCTAAACTCATGACTTTGAATTTGACCGAAGTCGCCTTTCCTCCCATAAAGAATTCCACCTTAGCAGTTTGCCTAGTACAAGTGACCTCATGACCATTTGCTAATTCCACTAGCAAGGTAGGTGCTTCTACTTTGGGTATTCCTAATCTTTTTGCACAAGCTGGTGAGATAAAGGAATGTGTAGTGCCATAATCAATCAAGGTCTTGAAACCTTTACCTTGGTAGTCCGACAGTGTCTGAATCACCAAGCACTGGCGATTCAGTCCTTTCTTATGAAGAGCGGCATGGACTGTCGCCCTTTCAAACTCTGCTTCCATGGTTGGATCTTCTTCATCTTCGCACATTTGCCTATTGGCAATGCATGCGGTTCTTCCTCTACCTCTGGTAGTGGCTCCTTGGCCACGGCCAGTTCCTTACAAAGGTGCCTGGCAATGTCCTCCTCCAAGCTTGGGACATTGCCTGTTGAAATGACCGGGCTCGTTGCAGTGGAAACAATGGAGGTTTTGGCCATTGCTTTGAGTAGGAACAAAGTTGTTGACATTATTAGTCCTTGCTTTCTTTCTTTGTCCCTGATTCTGACCTTGAACTCTCTTCATTTGAGGCCTAAATGTTCCTTTGTTCGGGTCATTATAAGACCGAGTTTTGTTACCTCTTGGTTTAGTCTGCACCTCCTGAATTATAGGGACAGCTCGAATGAGTGTGTCCTGAAGATCTGATGGGCGCATAGATTCGAGACAGGTATTCATTGGTGGATTTAAACCAGCAAAAAATTTTGACACCTGCTGTGTCATGTCCATCTGTGGCGCATACTTAAGAAGTGAGATGAATTTAGAGTAGTATGTGTCAAGAGTGAGTCCCAGCTGTTTTAGCTCGTAGAATTCATTCATTTTCTGTGTGTGATACGCAGGTGGTAAGTATCTTCCCTACACGGCTTTCTTCAGCTTCTCCCATGTAACAAATCCTTCCATGATCCCTTGATCTCTGCATCATTGTTTCCACCAAAGCCTAGCTTTGCCGGTGAGCTTCAGCTTGGCGAGCATAGCCTAGTTGGCGGGTGCAGTACTGGCTGCTTCAAAGAAATCCTCGATGGATTCAATCCAAATTTCAACATTTGCTTGGATGGACCTGCCTCTCCCGTCAAATTCAGGCGGCTTAATCTGCTTGAGAAGAAACTTCTTCTCCTGGATTACAGCAGTACTTGATGTAGGAGGTGAACTAGGAATCTGTACCTGGGGTTGTGCCTGGATAAAGGCTTCTTAACATTATTACTCGCTAATCATTACAATTGATATTTCATCTCCATTTTAGCTATCAACCAAGCAATCTAACCACTTAACTTCTTATCAATTCTCATGAACAAAACAAACATTGATAAAAAGAAGTCTTATTGCATTTATATGGGTCTAGCCCTTTCGGAGTACAACATCTCTTGGTATGGCAAAGTGGCTGATACATTTAGTTCGGGGAGAATCGTGTTGTATTACATTTATCTACGGGAATTGGATAATAGTATGGTTTCAGGTCATGGATCTTTAGGAATTGGTAAGTCATCGGAAGATTGGGGTATCCTTTCCGTTGAAACCCATTCTTCTCATAATGCCCTAACACTTTGATCCTGTTAGCGGGGATTACACAGGTCACTTTCTCATATACATATGAGTTCAGCTCGACCCTCCCACCTCGAATATGTAAAGTTGAGTGTACGTGAGTCTCCACAAAAATGGACAGCTTTACGATCTTCAGGTCTTCTAACCACTTGATCCTCTTTAAGTTGGTTTAATGGTATGCAAACCGGTGGGCAGCTATATAGTAGATTCCTGAGGCACCGTCCATCTTCTTTCCATGTACAAAGGCGATGGATGATAGATACACTCTAGGATGTTCATCATCTCAACCCTTTGTCGATAATCTAGGGAACGCATCACACTCATAAACATGACTCGGAACACTAAGAACTTGTTCCATGCTTCGTAATTCTACAAGACAGCATCGAAAGTAAGGAAATGTTTGGAACAGTAAAATTTGCTTTACTTCTTCTTATTAAGATTCCTTAAAAACAAATCCTTTCTTGGTTCTCTTTGATACCAATTGTAACATGTCTACCTGTTGTCTTCAGGACACGTCTTAGTAGTCCATCGGAAAGGATGTCTAGAAAGCTCTGCTCGGCACTCCCATGGAATGTTATGGGGTTTGCAATCTAGGACTTTCCGCGTCTAATACGTAGCAGAAGTATTCTTGCCGTTCCCACTTAGGACCAACCTGAATCAGGGTTTCCCTAATGGTCATTTCCTAAACGACAGCTAGTGTCGCACCCCAAGCGAATTACTTTATGCAGAGACGCCAGGTCCGCAGTGGATTCACACTGCACTTGGTTCAAGGCGAATGGGAAACGAGAGGGATGCAAGGCTTGACCTCTCTGCCATAAGGCATAGTCCCATTTCGTTTCCCTAAAACAACGTAAACCGGGATTATTGTAACTTAGATTCTAGATCAACGCCCTTGCTGTTCGTGTCCTTTGAATGATCTTTTTGCTGTCCATCATGATTCAGAAAAGTTTCTGGCCGACCGGGACCAGCCATCCGTAGGACGGACCCATGGCCACATCCACCGCACTTTCCTCAAGCTGTTTTAGTTATCTAATTACCTACCACATTTAGTTGGACATGCATCAAACAGCTTCCTTCATTAGTCCGTTAGGCATTGGTTCCTTTACGTAATCATAGCACTTGACACAGAAAAGCAATGTCAAACAAGTTCCTTTTCAACAGCTTATCATATTTATCTTTGGAATACATTTATAACATCCAACCCATAGGCTTATCCATAATCCGCCCAAAGGCTATCTAGCAATCCACAGGGATTACTAATCCAAGATTTTTCCCATACACTAGTATGCGGGCCTCGAGATCCAATCCTAAGTCACATTGCCCTCTTGTGCAGGGCCCAGAAGGCGAGGGATTTGTGGCTAGAGCCCCCTCTGGCACCCAAGCGTTCTCCTGCTCCAAGTAGCGCTCAATGGAGAGACCTCTCGTGGCGGGTTCGGTCCACCTTCCCGACGCAGTTAACAACCCCCTTGGTTAGGGTCAGGTAGGCAGTCGGGGGTAACTGAAGCTGCCTCTCCCTTCAGGCCTTCAACTTGAAGCATTAGATATCTTTTCATCCTTTAATTCTTTGAGAAAACAAAGCAAAACAGTGCTCTTAAAACTGTTACAAGCACAAACATTTCCATTGGTTGTTATTTGGCCAACTGCTAAGGAGCAAATCCTTCTTTCCGAATGCATCCATCACTTGATTCGGGATCAATTGTGACTTGGCAAGATCCCCAAGGGTTTGTTTGTTAACCCTATATCCTTGGGCTAGGGCCATACCCTATTAACCTGACTTAATCAATACCTTAAGTTCAATTAGTAGTAAATATGTTATTCCAATTTACTGATTGGTCTTTTGCTTCCAAATATCTAATCCCCATATCTTTGTTACTTTACCGAAGAAAGGTACTATATCAGGATGATTACTCATCCTCTTGCAAGATAAACTTGCGTAAGAATCTGCCAATCTCATTCTGAGGAATTGGCCATTCCCTTGTGATCAACTCACAAGATCATGCTACATTGCAACTTATTACACAGGTATCGCATCAAAACTATGGGACTATTTTACCCATCGAATGGAATCTTCTAATCATGAAATCATGATTAGATAGGAAATAGGGTTGGGGTGTCTTCATAACAATCTATTTCCAATTGCACTAGGCCGACATTGTCCGTCCTAATGTTCCAAATTCAAATCGAGCTTTATCCTTTTAGCGAGCGATCCTTAGGGTAAAAACCCTAGATCGTCTCTTGCAAGTACGTCCTATTGTCCCTACATTCCGTGAATGTGGGCAAGTCTTTAGGTTTAAGAGTTTCAGCTTTGGCAATAAGAGCGACTAGGTCATGTCAGTGTGCTAAATCCTAGTTAGCACTTGGGATATGTTGGTTCGATTTAACCATTCCTAACGAGTCCCTCGCGGTTTAGGTGTTTAGGTTAAACCAATTTACTTATCTATTCTTGAAGATAATTACGCTACCATTTTCGTAACCACATGATTCATTACCTATGTATTGAGTAGATTTTACAAACCCTAACCTTTTTTGCTTAAGATCAAAGCATATACTAAGTTATGGCATAATTCTAATTGATCCTTTTGTACATGCAAATAAGATTCATGCTACTAAGCTTTAGGATTTTATGTTTAACCATGTAGCCTTTTTCTACTTTCATTTCGAATGAATTATTCGTATGCTGAACTTACACAACCTTTCGTTGATTTGAGTTTTTTAGGCCACTTGCCTAGAGTTTGATCTTCTTCATGCAGCCCTAGCAATTTCCTACGACTGTTAGCAACCTTCTTTAAAGAGTCATTTCGAAGAAAACATGTTCAATAATGCGATTTATTCCTTCCATGCCTAATTGAAGTGTACTATCATTATTTCGACTTGTAAAGA